>NC_133989.1:6856730-7479615 GCF_047716275.1 Strix uralensis | reverse complement strand
ACTCCAGTGCTCATACAGGAGAGTACTAAAGGTCCTAGGCAAAAGGAGGGCTGAGAAGGACACAGCTGCATTCTACAGATATGGGAGATGGTTAAAACAGGGGGAGAAGAGCTATTTGCACTAAAGGTGAATATGAGAATAAATAGTTGCAAAATGGTCATGAGTAAATTTAGCCTGTAAATGATTTTTTTTTTATCATCAAAGGTACAGGCAAAAATGGAAATAGGTTTTTCAGCAAACTGCCTCCTTGTGTGAATGCAGAGTAATAACTGTCGTCTTCAGAAAAATACTATCTGTAAAATGTTTGAAAGAAAATAAAACCCCTTTTGTTTCATTGAACAACTAGGTAATATGCGAGTTTTCAGCTAAGGATGGCAAAAAATAACAAAACCCCAAACCAACCAATACTCCAAAGGATTTCTGGTTTTATATTCTTTAATCTAGGAGGATGGAAAAAAAGTAGTTTTTTAATAGGAATAAATATCATTTTGATGAAAATTATGACCAACATTATCTAGGGAAATAGAGGCCAGAACTTGTGCAGAGCATTCTTTTTAACTGGTAATAATAATGTACAAGAAAAACTGTAGCTTAACCTTGGATCCCAATTCATGAAGCCTTAGGAACAAACTGACGCTATCATTTGCCACTTTGTGAAGGCATTTTTCAAATGGGTGTATTCTGCATGAATACTTTGAGAGCTTACAGAATAGAATATAAAATCAATGCTTTGGCAAATTCCTGGCCTTTCTAAAGGTCCATGCACTGAAAACACTCATCAGGACCTATTAATGTATTTGATTCCAATAATTATGCAAGGTATATAACTTCTACGTAAACCTAGCACTTACAGGAATGTAGAGATCAATTTGTTCTGTTTGGTCCCTGTGATGTACATTAAAGATGCTCTTGTCCTTTTAATGGCAGAAATGCATTAAGGCCAGACCATCAAGTGGAGTAAAAGAGCCAAGGTCCGTACTTCTGAGGGTAACCACTTTCTAATTGTGAATGTTTGGTAAATTATATAGGTTCTTGGAATGTGAAGTATTTGGTAACACTTAGTAGGTGTCATGACATACCTTTCTGGGTTCAGTGTTTGAAGAGAAACTATCAGAAGAATTCCTGTGGCCACATTAATAAACAGGATGTGGAAGTAAGGGTAGAAGAAAAATAGTCAGCTGGCTTCCCTATAGGTGAAATATACTGCATAGCAAGTTTCTAGCTATTATTCTTGTTGCCTCAGTGTGACCTCAATAGTTATTTATCATTCCTCACAGTTGAAATGCTGCTTTCTCTATTAACTTCTATCACTTCAGCTGTCACATTTGAATTTATTCATTCCTAGAAAAAAATATTTATTTCCTTTCCTGTGAAGTGGGAATGCAATGATTAGCCATACAATCAGGAGATGTTGATCTTCATAGAAATTCTATACTTTATGACATGAATAGGAATTATACACCCTTAAACTGTATTAGTTACACTCCTTAGCCAGATACTGTGCAGAGAGACAGGCTATTTTAGCAGCCTAATCTGAAGCCAGAGGAAAGGCTTGCACTAATTTCAGTACGCTTTGAATCAGGCCAGAAGTCTGAAGTAATTATATCTTCAGGATTACAGCAATGAAAGAGTAAAGTAAGGCCCTTTATCTTCAAGCTCTTCCACTGTGAAGATACTTTGGAGTGGCACTACTTAAAGCAGGCAAACTAACAATTTGTTCTACCTATTGGAAAGAAGATTAAAATAATGGATCTGTTTCATTTCTATTTTATCACTGAATACCATCATTATTGAAGACAGGGTTGTTCCTCGAGCTCCCAAAGGACACCATGTTACTTTGTTTTTATTTCTCAGTATCAGTATGCCTGACTTTGTGGACATCGTCATTCTTGGACCAAAAACAAAAGCCACTCAGATGTGTTTGACTAAGAAATCATCCTAGCAAAATGTAAATTATTCCAGAGGGTCCATCTACATAAGTACACATTAATCTACTTCTTAAATATGTAGTAGAGTCTTTCCCCTGAGGAGACTATGGAGCTGTGAAAATATGTAACAGTAATTAATTACTAGCCAAGAATAGATTAATATTGCATGCTAGGAATAATAAAACAAAATGTATATAACTAAGTGGTGTCTGTAGGGTAATGTGAACTGGGAAGAAATATCAGAAAGTGACACTGTTATATTTAATATCCCATCAAAAAGAAAGTGCAGTTTTTTATTTGAATGTCATTTTCTGTATAGCACAGCTATTTATTTTCACAGCTCATATTTTAGACAAACAAAAACATTTTATTTCCTATTGCCCAAGAGAGCTGGCTTTATTGTTGCTGAAAAAAAAAGCCATTTCTTCTTTTAGGAATTGCTGTTGGACATATTACTGAGGTCCATGCCTTGGTATTAAATGTCATTGCCCTGTCTGTGTTTGTGTGTAAACTGAAGATGAGAATGTGTTCCTGAAAATATCTACCATGCACTGTACTTCGCCTTTTATCATTTAAAGGTTTTGCCCAAGTCTCACAGCACCTCAGCCATTTTTTGTGCTGCTGTTTGTTTTAAAGTTGATGCAGGAAAGATCTCTAAATGATGTATAGATGGAGTATCTCCAGGTTTAACTCAAATATAAAACCCCATTAACAATTTCAAATATGAATTATCATGTGTCATGTATTAAGTTGAACTCCTAGAAAATCAGGAGACTGGGTTGAATTACAGTGTAGTGGAAGAGCCACTGCCATGCTATCTGGTTATCCTCTAGTGATGGAAAGGTTCGCTAATATATATTTTAATTTAGGATATTAATAAAGTATCAAGCTCTAGGTATTCAACATGAGAATATAAAGTGGAAAAAGCTGTCTGGATCACTGAATCCAGTTTCTTCCAGTTGGAGGCAAGCACATTAGAAGTATTTAGTCCAGAATATCCCTCCAGATCAAAACATCTCCTGTCTTTTAGGGCTCTGCAAACCCCTACACTACAAGATAGAACAACGCGGAACATTGTAATTTTAATATAGCAAAGAAAGTATGATATGCCTCAAGAAGACAGTAACAGAGATGTTGATATCCAGGAAGCCCACAAGTATCTCTGATACCTAGAAAAAGCCGGGACACTTGTTGGCTGAGGCGTCCCCTGGCACTGAAGGAGGAGGAGTGCACAGAGCTGCTCCGTGCAGCCCGCGCCAATGGCGGCCCCTCAGCGGCGGGAAGCCAGGGAAGGCCTGGCCGATGGCTCTTCCATCCCAGGGCAGAGGTGAGGAAGCAGCGCTTCGTCTGGGCTCAGCAGTGCACTTTTTCAGGGCTGACGGTTATTGGTGCCTGAAGGAGAAGGTGAAAGCTGGCATTGACTTGCCTAAGACCACCCTCATTTCTTTACCAGTTCAGCCCAATGTTTGTGCTTCAATTTGCCAGCCATGAAATTCTTCCACAAGATATGTAGGCCGCAGCTCACTAAATGTGTCTGATGGCACATATGCTCTAAATATTTGTTTTTTGCTTTGTCCACAATTTGAAAACAGTCTTTCACAAGGTAAAAGCAGGATGTTTTTTATTTTCTGGAAAGCAGTTCAGGATGGTAGAATAAATTACTTCCACACAACTGAAGATCAGCTGCAGGCTTTTCTTCTTTCTCTTCCAAGTATAAAATTTACTTTTCTAATAAGGCGAAAAAAGCATACTTAAAAATCGGGCACATGGTGTTTCTACCTCAGTGAGAAAATGGGAGGAGGACTGGAAAAATCTAGTTTAGATAGTAATGATGGGTGCACAAAAGCAAGTGAACAGCATAGCACAGTACTTCAGGAGAGGTTTGTCAGCTCTTATTTGAGTGGCTGGGTTCGTTGTGTGGATAAAAAGCAGACTTTATTTTCCACTGGGGTAAATTCAACATCTGTTCATCGAGCTCATTTTTTAAAAACAAATTTAAGTGGAGTAAAATAACATCTTCTGCCAAAATCTTTGAGATGAAGATATTTATATTCCTTACTGTAGCAGGGGAATATAGTGTGAAGTTTAAAATATCCTGCTTTCTCCTTTTCATGGGCAACTATGGCATTTTGCCAGCTGAAATGGTCTTAAAATCTTCTCCTTTCCAGAGAAATAGAAACCTGCTTGGCTTTTTTCCCCCCTTCTCTAGATGCAAAGTATCAGAAAACAGCAAATATAGTATCAGACCATAGCTGCTAGGAAGTGTAAGCATTTCACTTCATCCTATGCAGCATTTCTCAGGAAGGTCATTTAGAGAAGAAAGATCCCATGGCACAATTTCCCTCCTGCTTTATGAACTGTCTGCACTTTTTTAGAATATGGCTATGTGTTTATCTGCTTTTGCTTATATGACAAAAGCAAGGGGAGATAAGGTCGGGGAAGAATACCCAGTAAGTTACCTGTGTTTTTTGAAAATGTTCCCTACAGTAGGTCTTTTTTTCTGCACTTTCTTTTCTGTTCTAGGCATTAACAGCTTGGGAAATAGACGCCTGTGGTGTTTGCTGTGTGTCTATAAGCTGTTGGAAGAGTGGAATGAATATTAGTTTGATTATATAGGGTCCTATTTGTGCTCCTAAGTTACCCATTTATTATAAGGACAGGTTCTAGTGTGCACTAAACACACATTTGCATGATTGAATGTGTTATTGTGCTTCCAAATGCCTCTTTGTATCTGCAGTTATTCATGACCACATGATCTAGTGGCTAGAGCAGGAGGCTATGAGTCTGCAGACAATAATTCTTGTACCAGCTCCACTAGTGCTTCATCATATGACATTGGGAAATCACTTGGGGGGGGTAGAGGTGACAGTAGTTAGGCAGCTATCTTACTGATACACAAAAGCAAATACTATTTTTGCTTTACTCTGCAGAAGAAATGTTCTGAATACTCGTACATATATGAATATTTACCTATGCTTTGTGGTCTGTACCACAACATCGTAGTAATAAAGCAGAAACTCAGTGCACACCTTTCAGATTGCATGGCTTGGAAGGAGTTTTGCAAACAATGACGTTCTCTGTCTGAAGTACGTTGAGGAGGCATGGTAACTGCCGCTCATGCCCAACCTGATCAAAAGGGAGTGGTGTTTTTTAACACTGGTTGTATCTTGCAAAGTTTTTTTGGTAGCCAGTGAAAGGAGATTGCAATAATCTACAACATAATACACTGGGGACACTATGTACTCCCTTGCTATTTTCCTTTGAGAAATGGGGAGATTCATGTAATATAGTCAATTTTGTCTTTCTCATAAAGGAATGAGACACGTTTGAGAAGTAGTTGGAGGTAGTACAGATACGCTATAAGGATATACAGGGTGCTATAACATTATTGCTGCTTTGGTCAAGTTAAGAGACTTGCCTGATGCAATTCTTTCACCATCGTTTTAATGGTTGGTGTTGGCCACTACCAGATGAAACAATAGATTAGCTGAATCTAAGATATGGTAGTTCTTTTCGTGGCCTTATTCTCCTCCACTGGAAAGTTTCACATACAATGAAGTGAAAAAAGAGGTCTTTTTTTCTTAACTTTGTAATTTCCTGCTCCTTCTTCAGCCTTTGTAATAACATATCACAGTGTCAAGACTTGATTAATTCAATGAATTATAGCAGAACCGGAGCTGTCAAGAGGTTGCCAGTGTGTTTTGATTGATATTCAATTACTTTTCGTGTAAACACCAATGATTTTAATGTCCTTATTTTCTGAAGTTATTTATTAAACAAATTTCTTGGAGCCTATCAATGAAAGAGCCGGAGTCACTACCAGTGGGTTAGTCACACACATGGCATGGTGGTGATTAGAACAAAATGTGATAAAATACTTTAAAATTTGCTCACCAAAAGGACATGGGAACAAAAAATTCCTACTGCAAAGAGTCCCTGTAACTTAGTCACATCAGACCCTCATGTTAGGTATTACACAGGACAAAAATGCAGACTGATTGCAGTTCTTCATTCCTGTCTAGCTATACAGTATTTGTACACCTATCTGATCCTACCAGTTGATTTGTATGTGGACTATGGATTTCTTACGCAAAGCAGAGCAGATATGAGCCCTTGAGCTGACTGTGGACCCCTCTTTCGCATTATTGAGCACTTCTCTGAATAGTTCCAACATCAGCAATGATTCCACAGTGACCCTTCAAGGAGTGAATGCTTTATGTACCCTTAGTGACCAATACAGTCCAAGCAATTCTTTCTTTTCTTGAAAATCCTACCTAAGGGAGAGCCTTACAAATGTCAATTTAGCACTTGAGAACAAAGCTGAATATGGTCAAATCTGGTAACATATTTTCCAGGATGTCATCAAAATGTCAATTATTAAAAAAAATAAATTAGTTGTTTGACCTTACACACATAGTAAGCAAAAGAGTAAAAATTGCACATACAGTATACCCAGCAACTTGAAAATGTAACTGCAGTATGTTCTGTACTTGTAACTTCTTTCTTAATGAGGTCTGTTAAAGCTTTAATGAGATTGAGTATTGCCAGCTCTACTATGAATTAGTGGCAGAGGCTGGCTCATTGTGAAATAACAGGTATACCTGTAACAGGGCTAGAAAGACTAAGAAACCTCTGGAAGTCAGGATCTTCACATAATGATCTTTGAAAGTCTTTGCCAAAGATGAGTCCACTATCTTCACAGGCAGTTCTTAGTGTCTCACTGGAATCTGCAGTTTACTTCCTAAGTTAACCACCATGTTCCTACGTCTTGCACAAAACATTGTTGAATACTTCTCTATAGATTATTTTGCCATTTTAAAATACTTTATCTCATTTTTACAGCTTTGGAATTAACACACCAGTGCATTATGTATATTTGTTGAATATCCTGGAGTTCTTAATTGTCATCATAAACCTTGGAGGACGATCTTGGACTTGATTTGGAAAAAAAAAAAAAGTTGAAGAGTTTCATTTTCAAGTAGCTTATAACTTCTTTGTTTAAGCTTGTTTTCCCAAAACAAAGGACATGTGATGCTGAACAGATACAGGGTACACTCTAAGGAAGGCAGATATCCAGAAATATCTGCTAGCTTCAGAAGGTATCATCTGCCCAATCAGATTGCTTCATTCTATTACCATATTTTATGAATTAAAAATCTGTATATAAATGTAGAGTTTAATGGAAATTTAACAGCATATGCAATGAAATGCAAATGCTTTCTTAAGTGCAGCATTGCATTCTTAATTTTCCACTCAAGTAATTTAGAAGCCATTAGTTTAAGTGAAAATCTAAGATAAAGCACATCCATGTGGTTACAATGGCTCCTCTGAAGACTGCACTTGTAATTGTCTGAGAGAGATAAATTCCTAATTGCATTTCATTACATTTTGTTACAGCTGGTATAAGTGTATTTTGTAGATACCTGCCTGCCAGATGGGTTTAGGTTATACAAAGGCTATATTTTCACCCAGGAGCTATCTCCTCTGTGGCTTGATTTTTCTAATAATCTCTTTACAAATGCTCAAAGCGCAGGTGACCATTTCAGCCAGATTCTGACTTGCAATGAAGTAGTAGAGTTTTAAAGCTAAAAGAAAGTGAAAATCTTCAGATTGTGTTGAAAACAAATGCAAATGTTTGCAAAGGGCAGACTCTGGCAGTTGGATAAAGATAGAGATGCAGAGCTAAAGACCACATGCTACTAAATCACCGTGACTCTAGATAGGCTTGTAGATAATTTCATAGCATTGGAAGAGTATCTCAATACTGTAAATGTGAGGCAAGACCTGCTTGTGAAAAGGCCTGAAAGGAGCTCACTCACAGTAGGGTAACCTCTCTCCATCTGCAGCTGTGCTCAAGGTAACGGATATTAGGAAGACTGTGACAATACATTAGGTCCCACTGTCAGATGTTGCCAGTTGCTTAAGCCTGCTCTTGCCCAAATGGTTAGATATTTAAACCACAAGTTAGGCTCTTGCCTTCTGGGATTTTATCAGAAGGTTCATAGATCGAGACTTTGCTAAGAGGAATTCCTGACCACAGCAAACGTTGTGAAGCTGCACTTGCTGAAGCCAAATGGCTATATCTGAGGGGAACTGCAGAGGCAGGTAAATGAGAAGATGTATCTGGAACTTGAATGACCTCTCTAGCATGCCATAGCTATAGGGATGTTATTACCTAGAACAGTTCCAACATGAAATCTACTCAAAAAGGTTAAAAAATGTCTGTTTGCTTCTAGTTATCAATGTCTAACATGCAAGAGAAAGGAAACAAATGGAAATAACTAGAAACCCCTCTTGACAACTCAACGTACTTTGGAAAAATCAATCGCAGCCTCCCTGATCTCACTCAAATGCGTATCTAAGACCCTGTGCTGAAGGCATATGTTTCTTTTCCACAAAATTTACAAATAGGATTTCTGAAAGCAGAAGCATTGAGGACAATCACTAAGAACACAGGGAAGGCAGGCTTGAAATTCAGTTTCTTTTTCAGTGGTACTACAACTTAACTTCTAGATTGTCACAAAACATTGGAATGAAAATTCTTGTCCATAATGGTTCTTGGCGTTTTCATTTGTTCCTCTACTTTCTAGTTACAACATGGAATGTGCATGCTTTCTGCAGATTCTTTTAGAGCAGTCTATTGTTTTCCTTGTGTTGAGTAACTCATTAATGAGATGCTGTATTGTCCTAAAATGTAGAAGAACACAATAGTAAAATGTTGCTGTCAGAAGACATGTCAATTCCACGTGGAATTGCCAAACTCCTGCAGCCTCGCTGGAAAATCATTGTTATGGCTGTGCAACATGGACAGGAGTTCCTGGCCTGGGAGGAGACTCCTTTGACAAAGCAGAGATTCAGAGATAGAGCATAGAAATGTTTTAGCAGGATACCTGAATACTTGAGGTTTAGCTGTCAGGAACTGTATGTTTCTTAAAGCAGCAAGGTCAGTAACTAGGCTGATACAAGCAGGATGGGAAGACCACATCTATACAGTTTTATCTGTGTATACCTTTAGGGGATGTGCAGGAAAATCCTGCTTTTTTTTTTTTTTTTTCTGCAAGCAACCTCCAAAAAAACTCTTAGAGGATTTCTTTACAATTTGATGATTCAGAAACCAAGCAGTCACCATTTGTTTTGCTCCATCTGCTACATTAATTCTCATCAGATCCACGCTGTCTGAAGAGACAGCAGGTGTCAGATCTGAAAGAATAATTTCTGTTTGTTTATTTAGTTTTGTTGCCATCTCCCTTGACATACTTTGCTGGATTATGCATCTGAAGATGCTTCACAATCAAATTAAGAAGAGATATTTACTCTAGACAGATTTTAAAATGTAAACTTTAGAAAGTAGGTTTCAGTTATTTTCAGACTTTTTTTTGAGTGAGGGGCTATCAGCTCAAATGTCACACCAGCTTTCACAAAGAAGTTATTTGCTCTAAACAGAAGATTTTGTGGCTAAATTAAGAGAAGAATGAGCTTTGGCTCATTTATTTTTTTAAAGCCACAGCTGCAAAAACAGTATGAAAACTTGAATTTTTATTTTTTTCTTGAATTTTCACCTCTATCCAAATGAAGTTATGTGCAACAGATCTTCTTTGATTTCAGCCATTTCTAAGAGGCTGATTTTTTCAAAGATTAAATCTGTCTACATATGAAGTAGAACAGCATTAGAACATGGAGCATATAGAAGTTTATTAATGTGTATCGTGAACTGGTTACCTTAAATATTGGTGGGAAATAGGAAGGTTTTTTCAGTAGAAGAGATTACAGTGCATGATACTTTGCTAATTTGAAACAACTATTAGGAAGCAAGTAGATATACTGATTGTTCAGACTTGTTTGCTGCTGGATATGCAGTCTGGAAACAGTCAAATTCAAGGGCTTGATCTGAGGCAGGCTTATACAACACAGTGCTTTTCTCTGAGAATAACCTAATTGTGTGAGAGTAACTGCTGAGCTGTTCTGAGCGACTAGGTTGCTAATACACAGTTTAACATTGGTTGTCTTTATTTTCATCTGCTTGTCATCTGGATACAATTCTCCTCTTCTGTCCCCCCCAGTAGGGGTGCACAAATTAGCTGAAGGAACTGATTCTAGGAATTCTAACTTGAAGAGAACTATGTGCCCCAAAATTACCCTTTTTAACTCGCTTTCATTATAGCTGCAGATGAAGGTCTGATCTAAACTCATGAATTAAATGGGAAGACTCCTACTGACTTCAATAAGCATTGAATCAGACCCTAAAGGCTGTGAATTAAAATCAGTTAATAATAGTTTTTCCTGTGGCTTTCATTATGCAAATATCTGAACACCTCAAATACCTTCAAGGACTTCTGGGGTGGGGGGGAAACCCAACCAAACCCCAAATCTGTCCATGTGTCATATGTATAAACTTTTTATTTTTGATATGTAGGTCTGTCCATTGACTGAACTGGCATTGTTAGCATAAAAGCCAGCAGAGGAACTCTCTAAGACTCATTTTGGAGTTTTAGAAAGCAGGCATTCTTTATTTCAGCACTGGATGCATGGAGGATCACCCACCCAATGTGTGTGCACTAAACCAAAAGTTCATCCTTTATATACCTTAAAGACATGAATATTCATACATTTTCCAAGAAGTCTCCACCTTTCTGCCTATCTACCATATTTACATAATGCTGGTGTTCCAAAACGACACTACACATGCGCAGGGGTCTCGGGTGGTCATCGGTGGTCATTTGGGGAGTTATGGTCGTGAGTCTTTTGAGGACAATTTCTTTTCCTTGGGTGTTCCCCAACTCTGCTGTCTGGCCAGGCTGTTCATTCTTATACACCTTGTTTGAACGTTCTCAAGGTTAGGATATCTTCTCTGTACATTTTAATCACTTAGACCTTGTTAAATACAAAGTTAAACATTGTTTGGTAAAAGAATTTCTTAATACTCCCTTTTGAGACTTCCAGGTACACACAACTGGGTACAACATGACCATAAGGTATAATGGAATGCTTCTGTTATCACTAATTGTTGCAGGCCTCAACTTGCAGGCACCAACTGCTCGCAGGCATCAGCATTACTTAATTGACTTTCTGCAGTGTCTGCAATCCATATGGGGTTCAAAGTTCTTCAGCCTTTGTTTTCAAGTAATGTTAATTCTCATCCCTTCCGTTTAATTTCCTATTATTCTGCTGTATAAAAAGCTTGTCAAAAATAACGGTAATGTAACTCAAGTTATCTGATCAGACTATTTGCAGGTAATTATTGTTTTTTATATTTGCGGGACTTATCTTCAAACATTTTCCCTTGGTGAACTACCCTTCTGTGTGCAGTGGGTGCATTTAGATCAACAATATATGTAAAACTTAATACATTGTACTCTGTTCCTTCTGCTGTTTCCATGTCAGTTCATTGGTGATTTATTATTGTTAAAGAGAAAAAGTAACATATGCTCTGATCACTTAATAAAAACACTTTGAAATAGTGATTTAAATGTAGTCTTGACAAGTCATATGCTCATCTGATAGAAATTGATGGAGTCATAGCAAACTCTGTATAGCTTTGTTGATTTATAACTGTCTTAACCTTGAGTTATAAAACTGAGTTTAATTTTCTCTGAAGTGAAATTCTTATGAAATGCCTATCACTGAGGAAAACTGTATTGAATCACAATCTGCACAGTTTATATCTGCTACTCTACACAGCCTTGTACACAGGATTTCTGTTTCTAGAGGAATCCTCAATACGCAAGTCAGTTGAGCTCTTTCTGTTGATATTGGGGCCGGGCTACGTGTCAGTCATGGACAGAGCTGCAGATCCTGGGGATGAGGGAATACATTTGCCATTAAGGACTTAAGACCATTAGGGACTGATGTTAGCTTTTCTTGACTTGCTTGACTCTGAAGATAACTGCCCAAATCCATGTATTGTCATCACTCCGAATTACACCAGTAATTACTGTGCCCCAGTAGAGTCTTGGCTACCTACACTGTAGTGAAGTTGTTCTGACACATTGGGTGGGTCAGCATCAGCACCTTACGCTTGATGATGCAGATGATATTTCTCTTTCAAGTGTCCAGAGCAGACTTTTCAGGGAGAGGGTGCTAGGGTTCGATAAAACCTTCAGGTTTTAATGAAACTGAGATAATATTTGAACTTAAACAGATAACTTCTTATTGACAATCAGTTGGCTTCTTCAAGAAGTCATTGAATGGAAATTATTCATGGCAAATTACCAATAAGGGTGTGCAGAGTATGTAGAACTCATTTCAAACTCATTACATCTATTCATGTTAGCTAAGAACTTTCGAACTTTGTGAAAGATGCTGTGTAATCGGTCATAGCTGTTTTAGGAAAAAAAATCACATCTGTGTTGGTCTGTGATCAGTGAATTTACTATACCTCTGATACTGTGAAGAAAGATTGGTAATGTTGCATAGGTATCTAACACAGTAAGAATAACAATCCATCATGTAATGATTGGTGTCTGCAGTTATGGTCTCAACTTTGTTTATTTGTTATTCTGTTAGAATCAAAAATCACAGAAAGTTTTGTCAGTTCCTCAGGATCTTGAATTTAATGCTGCATGATTTCAATTATCTAAAATAGGCAGAAGAATATCTGGACTGTACGTTGCCTGTGGAGATACAAGAACATGTACTGCAATTTCTTATGGAGCACTGCTGATAAGGCTAACCTGATCAGGAACATAGGGGTAAGAAAAAATATTTTGTCTTTTGGAAGTATAATACATTGAAAGCTGCTTGCAGTATTGTTTAGATGCCAGAGTCATTCTGGTGTCCAAATAGTTTTAACTCTAACAGCAATTCTTTCTTTTAGCCCAAATTGCAATTTTCTCCTCTCTGAGGGTTGAATTTTCTGGCCCATATGTGCTCAATATTAGGACAAGGCAGGAACAAAGACAGCCTTAGGCTGTGTCTGTGTTAGCTAGCAGTTTGATGTGAGAGGCAAGGATCTATATGGCCAGGCAACTGCTGCTGAGGACATGATGTCCATATGAGACACAATGAGTTTTCACTCTGGACTGGAGATCATCTGTGAAATGTGAACACCAGGCCAGTAGATAGTGTGTGAGTCTCACATCCGCCACATGTCTTCTGGTTTAATCTGGAAGAAATGTACTTTCACACTCAAGGATCTCCCTACAGTGTAAGATGAAGTGGGATGAGTGGAGTTCATAGATTTACTTCAAAACCTCACTTCTGATCTAAATTAAAATGCTGTTGTGAATGCACCTGTAACTTCCCCACAGCACAATTTGATAGTGGCTGTAGGGCAGCCTTGTCTATGAATTAAGGAAACTGTTCTGGGTTTTTCTTTTTGAAATTTTTTCTGGTTTTTACCTGTGAGGAAAAAAACAAAACAAAAACCAAAACAAAACCAAAAACCTAGACTCTCCCTGGTTTTGCATCATTCTTTCATCATTGAATCACAGAATGGTTTGAGTTAGAAGGAACCTACCTTAAAGATCATCTAGTTCCAACTTCCTGCCATGGGCAAACAATTAGTATCTGCTGGTCCTGCAACTCCTAGCTTGAACTTTAAATGCAGTGGCAGATGTACAGCATGCTGGTGCACTATGGATGCTTTTCTGCTATACAGTGTACAAGTAATTTCCAGAGTGACCATCATTCCTGACATTGTACCTGCATTTCAGTGTATTAAGTAGCAAAAAAAACATGAATAAACTATTTTTTTCCTGCAACCCTTATGTAAGTGCTTGCTTTTACAGAAAGCTCTATACTGCAGAGATAATAAGTATGTCTGTTTATTTTAAGTAACCTTTTTATTTCCATTCCTCCCACCTACATGTATTTACCATCATGCCTTAGTAGGTCATATCATCTTTAGGCTTAATTGAGGGAAAAATCAAACTAAATGTAAAAATAACTTCTTGTGTGTTCTTGCACTTTAAACAGTTTCTTTTCTCAAGGCTTTTTACAATAACTTATTAACTGTTGGAGAAAAAAATGCTGTATTTGAGTGACATTAAGGGCTTAAAATAAACTATCAAAAGAAGTCAAGAAATTCAGTATGAATGTACAAAGCTAATCTTGTACAACCTATTGAGATCTTTTCTAAAATGTGTATACTTAGTGCTCCATGGTTAAATGGCACCAAATTTAAAAAGCACTGGCCTAAAAAGGCTTTGGGTTAACCTGTATTTTATATAACTCCTCTAAAACTGCCACTTGCTCAAATAGGTGTGATTTTATGGGCTACTAAACACTGAGAATTGTCCAAATGTATTACATTGACAAAACAGTTGCATCTGAGGTGTTTGGACCTAATTCAGTGTGAAACATTTGCTGAACTTGATAGCCCAGACATTCAGGTATTTTTTTTAATGATCTGAATCGGTGCTTGCACATGGATCTGAGAGCTGAGCCACTGCCCAGCTCTGGGATGGCTCTGCTCCACTCTTTTACAAATGCAGGCACAAAAGTTCCCTTTGAACATCGTGGCTGCCTCTTGCCTACAACTTTGGGAAACACAATTGAGGACATTGCTAAACTAACAGCCACAATTCCCAGGCCCTAGGGAAGAATAAATGGTATTGAATAATCAATAAAGCTGATTATTCTTCAAAGTATTGCTAACCTGTGTAACCCTACTACTGTATCAGTATTCTTAGAAGCAGAAATAAATAATTTAAAAATAATGTTTGCTTGTTATAGTTTTTTCTTCAAGTAAGGCAAAATTGTAACCGTTGGATTATTTAAGTGTTTGCTGATGATGCAACTCTTCTTTTATTCCACCATCCCCTTCAGAACTGCTCAAAGGAAACTCTCCTTCCCTGTAGCAATATTTGTGCTGGTCTGAATGCTTCCAGCTTCCAAATGCATAGATTATGTGGTATGGGAGTTTGTTTCTGTTCAGTTGGTCTATTATTTGCATGTTAAATTGTTGCTTGTTATTCTGACACATAATTTTCAGATATTGGACATCAAAGGATACTTGCAGAGGGTATTCTGCGTGGCTGAGAAAATAAACAACTCGAGAGACAAAGTCACTCAGAAGGGAAGCATTGCCATTGCCTAGAAGAGTTCTACCCAAATTTTTCCTGTAATAGTGTTAAAGACAGACCACAACAGGGGTGAAGTCACTGCACTTAGCTGGCTGTTGAATGGTATCAATGCTGTTCAGTGGCATAGTCAGGTCTTGCAGAACATCTTTTTTCTGTGTTCACTAGAAATGAAATTAGAATGAAGGTGACCTGTCATGACAAAATCAAGAGAGAGGGAGAATAGTGATTAAAGTAATTTATTTTCCATACTAACTGTATTTTTAGTCTCAGAATTCTTTTTTTCCAAGAACAGTGTATAGTTCTTGTGCAAAATAAAGATTTCCTTAGAGACTGAATCACCCTGTAGTCTAGAAAGGATGCTCATAATGAAGGGATTTCTGGCAAGTACACAGCATAGCCATCTGCATTGCACAGGCAAAAGCTGCTCTAAAACTTTCTAAAGTTAAATCTCCAGTTTGCTCCTGACTTCCACATACTGGCATGGTATCTTTTTGCCTCTCTGTGCATATATAACGCACCTGCAAAATGTATGCTCTTCCTCCCTCCTTGCCACTGAAATTTAGGTTTTGACACAGTTTCTTATAACTGGGAGAAGAAATGCACTGAGACCCTGAGGCCAGGAAGAAGGGTTAGTGTGAGCTGATCCTGGTGTGTGGCTTTCATGGCTGCTGATTGTCTTTTTGGTTTCTCGACTAAAGAAGGTTTTACTAGCTGGCTCTGACCATGGTTCTTTTGCCTTTGGCATTGTTCAGAGAGGAGCACAGTGAGACAGCAGGCAGTGGCGAACTGGCCATGCCAGGTATGGCTGTTTGTCTTCCCTGCTGAACTTAAAAAACCAAAGAAACAAACAATCCCACAAAAAAAACCCCAAACAAACCAATGAACCAAAACCAACAAACATCCAAATACCAAAACAACATAACGAAACCAAAAAAGGCTTATTCTTGTAGAAAGGGTAGTGTGTGTGGGTAGGGATTTTTTCACATAGAAAATATGAAGTGTCCTAATGCAATTTGCGAAGATTGAAAGGGAGATTTACTGTGTGCTCTCTGGGATGATGTGTTCTTGGGTAAATAGAGGTGAAGAAATAATTTCCTATTTGTTGGAGCAATGCAATTGGGTTGAGTGGAGTAAGACCGCTTGTTGGGTTGCAAATGACTTGAGCAAGCATGTGGGCAGCAGGACAACAATGCAGCAGAAATTTCAGAATGCTGTTTTCTAAACCTCCTTATCATCTTGCTTTTTTGTATTGGTCTTAAATGCTTTTTCTCTTAAAGAGGCTTCTAGAGACCTGAGGGCAAAGTCCTGTGGATTAAAGAATATTGTTCTCAACTTCTCTGCTCATTTGATGCCCAGGAAATGTGTCCTGAATGTGAACTTTAATCTTTGGCTTCTGTACAAGCTAAACATATTATTACTATTATTCAAGAAGTAAGACCAAGTTGTCTGAATCTTCTGAGACAAATTTTCATTTTATGAATAAAGTACTGGAAGGATTTGGCAGGTTGGGTAACCTAACAGAAACAGTGAGCAAAAATAAGGAAGCTATCACTGCCAACACAGTAGCAATAAGGCATTTAGGTTGACTCCTACCAGCCTCCAAATTACCTTTCCACACTTTGCACTTGACAGTGGTGATACTGGCTGTGCAGCCTTCATTATTCCAAGTCCTGTCTGTAAATTGCCTCCTACCTGTAGCACGGCTATAATAACAGGAATGACCTGCTGCCCAAAAAATCAAGAATAAGATTTTCAGACCCCTTCATGTTGACCCTCTGTTGCTCTGGCAAGATTTAGCATCAAGGCAGACTGTGTGGCCCAGCCTTCCTGAGCCCTGCCAAAATTGTAGCCTTGATGAAAGAGTATGAAAGGAAATTGGATTACTAGAAACATACTTTAAAATTGAAAAAACCTCCCACCAAATAAAAAGTGAGATGCTGGAGACTGTTATCTTTTTTAAAGTGCTCATTCTCTCTCAGTTTTGTCTTTTAAAAAACATAAATTAGGGGGGGAAATGACCACTGATAGTCTTGTGCATGTTATTTCTGTTGAGCACCTGAACCAAGGCATTTTGGAATCGGTGTTTTTAAAGAGAGCACAATTCCCAACTTCCGAAGGGTAAATCAAAACCACTACTCTTATTTACTATTGTAAATAGAAATCTTAATTCCATATTTCCTTTTCTCCCTTTTCTGTATTTTCTCTCTTCTATCGTCTTTAGTGTGGAGATGGGTGGTGGATGAAAAACATAGGTAGCATAACTTCAGAGACCTGCTGGACAATGGCAGATCACACTGTACCAGTTTTAAACAGTAGAATTGAATCAGGATGAGTTATATTCTTGAATTCTGCTATAATTTTAGATTATTATGTTTCTTCCATAAAATACATAACTAACAGTATCACTGTTACTCAATTTCATATTTTCTTTTGAAATTCTATTTAAATTGAAAGCCTCTCTGTTAATCTCATTTCTGCTAGAAAAATCCAACAAAAAATGTCACTGAATATAGTCCTACCCCTCCTAGAGTCTCCAGTTTAGAGAACCAGTTATGCATTAGAAGTGGGAATAGCAGACATGTAACAGACCTTTAATGTTAGAAGAATCATTGCTCTGTCAGTTTAAATGCCTGGATTTAATTACAGCTGCCTGCTTTTTGTTAAAATAAACTGATGACTTTTTCTAATATGAAATTCATCTTGTTGATACACCATCTCAAGGTTTTTTTTCCATTTGCTTAATTTTACTGCCCTCAAATTTATTTTTATAGACAGTAGGGACTATAAAATATTTAATGCATGAGTGAGAGATCTGGATGTTTATAGAATATTTATTAGGTGACATTAGAAGATATTCTTTGTTAGTGTCTGTCTTCAATCACAGCCGAAAAAATGTTCTATTCTTCTAAGGGGAAGAATATGCATTGAGAGAGTCTTGCTTTTGCATACCTTTGGGAGAACATAGGTGTACAGCAAAATAAAATCCGCCAGAGGTGAATACACCATGTGAAACCCTAGAGTTAGGGGCTGGGGGTCTTTTAAGATACATCTATCCATACCAGCATGAACCTGCATATTCCTATAATTTTTTTTTTTTTTTTTTTATTCCCATGGTATCTTCTTGGGGATTACTGTATGCCTTTGGGAATTAGAAAGCTTTTTATATAAACCTGGAAATAGAGAACTTTTCTTCTGCTGGGGTATTTAGTCCCAAGGCCAGTTGCTTCTTCCAGTTATCATATCTGATTTATAGTTTAAATATTAGGCTATTGTTGTGTTTTAAGATTTAATTATAACTCTTAAATGTGAAGAGGAGAGTCTTACTAACTTTGTTTAGGTAAGAACTGAGTCGTCTCTGTTTACTGTATAGCTTGAGGTTCCTATTTGTTGAATATTGCAGGAAAAGTGCGATTTAAAATAAGGGCATGAATCCTTTTTCCTTTTAGATGATTTTTTTCTGTTAGAACATTTCGATATTGTGGAAGTTTCTGCTAGTGGCCTTCTTGAGAAGAATCAACATAAAAGGCAATAGAGACAGTTGACAGATACATACCTTACTGGTAGTAATGTGATTTTTCTAGCAACTTGAATGATTGTTTATCACAAATTTTTCAAATGAACCATTAATTTGGGAGAACTTTTCCCTGGGCTGTACTTGATAGATATTGACTGCTGATTTAGTCAACAACAGAATACTTTTCTTGAAGTACACTATGTCTTTCAGATCATTTTTCAACTAAGACAATATTGAAATCTCATGCTAAGAAATAGCACTATGTATAATTTTACTCTAAAATGTTTTAATCAATGAGAGATGGTCTAAAAGTACTCAATCTCAACTGTGAACGTAGTGTTTGTATGTAGATATTTAGGCTGATTCACATTCTTGGGAGAATTTTGTTGGAGATAATTCCCAGGTGTGATACAGCAGGACAGTTCACTATAGAAATGAAAGAAAACAAAAACCAAAGAACCAGAAGCTCATTTGTGAATTGCACACAGTGATTACGCAGTTGGACGAGATGATCGTTGTAGATCCCTTCCAGAGAAACTATTCCATTCTATTGCTAATGCAACTTTATTATTTCAGATTTAACAACTTCTGTTTCCTGTTTTTCTATCCCACACCAGTACACAAAATTTAAGATTAAAAAGTAGTTTCTTTTGCACTGCCTGAAAATGTTCGAAAGCCTCTCTTCCACTGCTCCTTCCCTGTGTTTTTCTTGCATTTTAGAAGAGAGATTTGAAAAAGAGGAGGAACAGGCTTCTGATCTGAATCGTTCACAAAGTTAAGGCATGAATCTTTAATTTCCTGAATACTGTAATTTCTTTATTGGCTTAAAGCTAAAGGAAGGAAGGAACCTTATCTGGGGCTTAGTCCTGGGAATAATTGTGGTCCTGTTAAATACAAATGGTCAGATATAATATTAGGATGAGAGATGAGTGTGAGGAGTGCAGCTATTAGGGGTGCACTTTTATATAGCTTTTAAAACTACTTACTCCAATCCATATGTTAGGTACAGTAAAAGACCAGACTAAGGACTGATTGGAGCACAGGTGACTTACAGTAAAACGCATAATTTCATAAGGGATGCTAGGAGCCTGTGTCTTTGTGATAACAGGGCAATGTCAGCTATCAGAATTATCCTTGGGTATCATAGGAATGGCTAAAATAATACATAGCTTTTTTATTCTTATTTGTTTTTAAGGACCAAAGAACCCACAAGTTTTATTGAGTTTTGTTGTAACAACTGAGATATCTAGTATTATCCTTGCAATTAAAAAAAAGGTATGTTGGAAAACAGTTGAATTGGCTATTGTAAACCACCCTATTGCCACAGGGTGGACCAGATAACAGAGGTTATCTGTTCTGTGGCTTTTTGGATGGGAGTTACTTTCTCAGCAAATTAATCTGGTATGTCAAATACTCAGCATTTTATCTGTCATATTTCATTGCTTGCCACAGCCGTGCTATTGCACTGAGTGTGCGTGCTCACAGCATCGAGCTTCTCTATCCTGAGCTGTTGAGCTATGCCAGGATTATGAATTTAGACACACCTAGTAGAAATGGAGAGAATGGAAAGGCTGTATGTGTGCTTATAAAAAAATCATTGTTGGTCCTGGAGCATTTGCAACTGTTATTCTGTCTCCTGAATTTTACTTCATTTAAAGGGCAGAAAAAGCAGACTGGCATTTTTGGATGGGTTGTCATAATTTTTATTTTTTTAGTGTTATTTAGCAACTCTTTGTCTTACTAGAGCAAGAAAACAGTCTGTATGCATTGCTGTTAGTCTTGTCCTCTCTTCAGATTATCTGTGTCCTGCGATTGTTCAGCTTTGCCATCAGTTGGCTAGCTTCTAATGCTCTCCATGCCAAAGCTATTCTGCAAGCTTTTTCTTAAAGATTAGCAGAGTTGGCATGGAACCTATAAAACAGTTTAAGGGAGAGTTTCTGGTATAAAGAAAACATTCTTTGGCATGTATATTTTTAAAATTACACACTTTTAAAATGTAATTTTTAAACTTCAGTCTTAAAGAGCATATAGTGTGCTTTAGGTTTCCACTCCAACCTACTAGAGCAATGTTTTGAATTATGGCAGTATGTAATAAAGTTACTGTGCCACTTTCAGCCATTGTTCCAGATTATTCTGGAACATGGAACTTTTCTTTTGGAACATTTGGAACTTTCTATTCTGGGACTATTTCTTTTGCAAAATTTGTCTCTTCTGGTATTACATACAATATTTCTCTAAGGTTTGATTTCAGGTGGATGCATGATGTATCTTTTGTAAATTCAGGTACTAAACTGCTGTAGGGAGAGAAGAGTTTGTTCTGCTGGCACAGAGCAGCAAACTGTGGAACAAGTGATTGACACAAGTCCTACTAGACTTTCAAGGGTAGTTTCAGGACAGCGTGTGTGTAACAGAGGAGGCCTTGTCACCCTGCATCAAAGAATGTCTTTAGGGTGGCTCAGGATGGGATGTGTTGGTGCCAGGAAAAAGAAGGGCAGCTCGTAATACCCATACAGGGCTGTCATTAAATCAAGACATATTAAAGCAGTATTGGTGGCAAAGAGAAATATCCAAGAGGTGTCAGTCCTCCCAAGCATTCGCACCACTTTATAGCACTAGTGGGGAAAGTTTATGCACTGATCTTAAAACAGCTGCCAAGCTGTCTTTGATACATGACATCTGGAAGAAATTTCTAAAGTAAACATCCTCTTAAGTAGTTAAAAAATAGTAAGGAAATGTACCAAGGAGATAGGAATAGATGACCAGAGGGGTGGGACTGTGGCAGGGAAAAGAACTGCTGAAGAAAATTAAATGAACTTTGAGTGACTCTAAATGACAACTGTGTGGGTTTCAGATATGTTAGCTGTCATAATCCATTTTTCTACAAGACACATTTTGCTCTGTGTTGGCTATGATTTCATCCTGTTCATAGTGAAGGCTAGTTCTCAAGCTAACCTTTTCTATTATTGCCATAATATAACTAATAATTAAGAAATTCAGCATTTTCTAGGAAGCTTTACTTAAAATTTAATTCTTGGTAGTTTTTCTGTAAAGAGTCTTCTGTGGCTGTAAGATGTTTATATGGATTTTTTAACTGGTTCTAGATAAATTTGTCAGTTTGGCCTTATCACATGAATTTTATTTTGAGATTCTCTCCTTATGTGACTTCTTGTTTACCAGCATCTAAGATTTAATGTTAATTCTTATGCGGACTTCTGTTAATCTTTGAATTTTTCCTCATCATTCTCATTTAGAATACTGAAAAATTTTACCCAGCAGCAAGAAAAGGTGAAGATTCTAACCTTCCTTCTTAAAAGTGAAGGAAATGAGATTTTACAGAGGGAAAATCTTTTTCACCTGGTGAGAAACTGTGATAGATTCATCTCTAGCTCAGATGTTCAAATCTGGTCCGTGCCACTAAAGCACATATAGCCAAATTGGCAGGCATCAAAGAATATATTATAGAAGCATCTTCACAAATGCAAGTCACTTACGGTCTCAGTAGGACTAAAAAGTACATTAATTTCAATTATATTCTTGTTCCTATTGCCAATATTCAGAATGAGATTAAAATACACTGATGTGATTTCTTGAGGAAGGATTCACTTTTTTGTAGATTTTTTTTTTAAAATGGGTGAACAAGAATTTATAGTGCTGTCAATCTGTCACTTTTAATAACATGTTATTCATTTATGAATTTAAAATAAAACCTCAATCTATAAAGCTAAAATGGAATATGGATACTGTGATTAAGGTGTTTATTATTCAACAAAATTAAAGGCATAGTTAGGAGGGCAATAAAGAATTTCAATTAGGTAGTACATATAAACTTTAAAAAAAAATAGTTTAAACCTTGATAATGGTTTAATAACCATTGTGTTGTCTACCAGAAGAAATTAGTTCTTCAAAAACCAGGCTGAAGAAATACTTCCCATTATATATTTCAGGATACTTTGTTCAACAAGAAGGAACAGGTTTAGGCACAAAGCCTGGCATATATTTTATTACTCCACAAAGTGGCATAAAGGAGTTAAAACCAGAAAAACAAGGTGTGTGACACAAACAATATCCAATCTGTGGTTTAACCTTGCTCATGCCAAAAAAAAAAGGCATTGCTTGTACATTATGTTTCAAGATCATACTGCTTCAGTTTAGGTTACAGGTTTAGGTTACATTTAGGTGACTGGAAAGCCAGAGCAGATGCAGTATTAAATGGCTGTTTATGGGGCAGGTTTTATGGAAGATGTTTAGCACATTTGTCATGTTGAGGCTTACCTGTGGAATTTGCTTATTACAGTTAATATTCTCTGCATGTTTTAGGGATGTTTTGTTAATGAGCTAAGGTCTTCATCCCAGATAATTGTAGAATAATCTGGCAAATGGTGTAGTCCATGGGATATTAGTGACTTCTTACATCCTTACTTGCAGCTGACACACAAGCTGAGTTCCTATTCACTGGCTACGAGCCAAATATTGCACATGGATATGTGGAAATGTATGGTGTCAGGAAAGATCATTTATGTATGCCCTCGATGGTAAAATGGTTAAGTCACCTCTGTTGGAAGAAGTTGGTCCCCAGCTACATTTTCTAGGAGTCCTGTTGATTTCCACCAACAGTTCTCAAGTCTTATTAGAAAAACTATTCTTGTGCTTTTCACTTTCCCAGTGGTGGCAGGTTTGACTGTGTACAAAACTACCACAGAAGTTAATGAATTGACACTCCTGCATTTGAAAGTTTTTCTGTCTCAAGTGACATGAATCATTTGGAGAGTGACATGAATAATAATCCTCTAGAGACCTGAATATATTCAGTGGGTTTGGATTACAGCAATATAATCTGTAATAGATCTAGCTCTCACAAAGCCTGTGGGTTCCCCCTAAGACTGTTTCAATAGTTGTGTTTGCAAATTGTAAATAATTACATGATTGTAAAATTCAACCCTACAAGACTTTGCCAAGCTTTGAGGTTAGGAAGAGAAGGTGCTTTCACTGGTGGTAGTACTACCATATGCATGTACTTATATGTATCTGTCCCAGTGAATCTGGAAAAAAAAGTAGAAAAATATTTAACATAGGAAATTTTAAGGAGGATTCCTCTTTAATTAGAGATGTGCATGGCAGAGCAGAAAAGAAGTGTAAGATTTTATTAGATACTAACATGTAGTGGGATCTCCAAATGCATAGTATCCTCAATAATAAGAATCATATCAAATAATGTGAAATTTTACATTATGGGCAGCTGAATAAGCTTTTTTTATACACAAGCATGTGAGTTTCAGTTTGATTCTTATTTGCTATGGTAGAGGAATAATGCAAGGAAAGGCACCTTTTTATATCAATTCGACATATATTTTGTTGGCAATTTCTAATGCGGATTTTAAACTTGCTCCTCAAGGGAGAGGGAGAAGAGAGGAGAGGACAACACAGTATGTTCTAAATAAGCTGGAAAGGTATTTATGAAAGGAAATGTTACTGTCATAGAAATAAATGTCCTTCTAGATGACCTTTATATTGGGCGTGACATCTGCTGCCTCCGCAAATAGTGACGGTGAGGAGAGGTGGGAAATGGAGCATTGTAACTTTGAATGATGTGATTGCGCTGAGGGAGAAAACCGGACACAGCTGAAACACTGAAACAATGATGAGGTGGAACCAGGTGCTAGGAGTGGGCTAGGGACAGTGCTCTTGGTGTAGAAACGGGGAGAACTTCTCCTGTTTTGTTACTTCTCTAATCTTAAATCACCATGCAGTCAGTGCGGCTAGGCTACTCAGAGTCTCAACATCATGAAGTGGTGCAAAATGCTCTCATGTGTCACATTCCACAGCCATCCTTAATGTTTCATAACTTGAGTCCTGCAGTATGAAATATTAAAAACTGGGCATTATCATGTTCCATAAGAACAGAGAAGATCAAAATATCAGTTGTGTTCTAAATCACTTCATAAGAGGCATTTGTTAACATGAAATGCTGAGATGATCATAGGAAGTGCTACAGAGGTCATTGTATCGGTTCATAGGTGGGCAACAGACACTAAAATGAAGAGACTTAGCCATATTCACAAAAATACCTATGGCAAGGTCTGTAATTAAACTTGGGTCTTTATAGACCTATGCTGGCCTATGTTGCTATTGGCCTTCAAAGAAAATGGTAAAATATGCCTATAAAAATGAGCTGCTCTAGGGAAGAAATCTCTTTAGTAAGACCGGGAAAAGTCTGACTTTAGATATTGTTTCAGCTTCAATTCTTACATAATGTCTACTGTTTATTCTTAGCATTGAATCTACAATTGCAATATCTTTAAGATCATATTGTTAGGGTATGACCTTCATTTGGGAAGGGAAACTTTAAAAAGTAAACATTAGATTGAAATGTCACATTCAGTGGAATATATTTTTTGATATTCAAACTTGTGTCTCAAATTTAGTTGAGCTGCACTGTAAACTGAGGAAAAGAATCCACAGTCTTCCATATTTTCTATAACATATTCAGGTAAATAAACTGCAAATTTGCATGTAAAAATAATAGATTAAAAATGCAAGTTGTTTTAGTAAATTGAAAGTCTTATCCTACTAAGCACTTGATATATGGTGCCAAAATGGATTAAAGGGTTCTATATAAACCCTTAAATGACTGTGGAAAAAATGCCAGATTCATAATATCTTCCAACATTCTCCTCTTCGCCTTTTAGTATACTCTGAGAAACAATATAATCTGTGCCTGTAAACCACAGAGTAATTTACTCGTTGTCAGTTAAGGTCATAACGAAAATCTGCTTTGTTTAACAGCTCATAAATCTAAATTTCCCCCCCTATAGTTGTGTTTTCAAGGTAAGCACTAGCTGCTATGGAGAGAAGAAACAAAACCTCAAAACAACTAGCCTCACACTGCTCTGTGGAGCTATTTTAAACTAATACATGTCCTACAATATACATTTTAAGTGCCGAGTGTAACTTGCAGGGAACTTAACACCGGTATTTAAATGTCAGGTATGTATGTGTATATACACGCATACATATACAAAAAAATACTGGGGTTTGTGCCAAAATCTTGACAGTTTTCAACTACGTCCTGTTCAATATAGCACTTGATTTTCTTACTGGAAAGCTAGAATGCACTGATTTAAATAATTTTTCTATCCATCTGTCTGCCTTGGGTAATGTTTGTTTTCAATGCCTAGCTATGCCCTCTATTTCATTTACATTTAAAATGAAATTATTATGCATAGTTAACTGGTAAAACTTGAGCATTTGAATGGATTAAAAAAATTAATGACAAATTAGATTTTAAATCACAGGGAATTTCAGCTTCCAATCCTATCAATTCCACATATGTAGTTTATTATATTCCTGGAGACAAATGCATTTAACATGCTGACAAGTTCAATTTCCTCACAGCTTTATTACACAAATTACTTATTACAAGAAAAAATGTCAAATGCCTATTTCCCTAAACTATGAGTATGTCTTTTGAGCAAAGCCACAAGGGAATTAGTAGAAAAATCCAGTGTTTTGGTTTTGATGCTGGCACCAGCAATGCTACAGCTACTTTTTTCCCTACCCCAGTTTGTCTCACTCCCACCATCATTCAGTGCAATCACTCTTTCCCCAGTTACTTCTTTAGAATTTATTTTGACAGTTGTATCCTAAAATATGTAAGCTGTTTCTGGATTCTTCTTTGCCCATTGATATCTTTCAGAAATTAGCCTTAATAACCATCTGTCAAATATAACAAGCAAAATTCACTAAGGCATGCCATGTTGCATGAAATATATATTGTGTCACATACAATTGATGTGACTAGCTAACTTGTCTGGTGACCCAACCAAAGTTAAGAAAATATCTAATATCTTTTTGAGGGGAATATCTCAATGTGGTTAATGCAGTCTGAATAGTGTATTAGCTTTGGAATGACCATTTGCTAAAGTTATTAGGGTTCATTGTGTTGCTGTAAATTGATTTTCAACTTTAGTGAGAATTCAGAGTGATTTATTGTGAAACTTGGATTTCTGTGATTCATTTTGGTATGAGAGAATCTGGTATCAGGTGGGTTTGGCCTGTGTGTAGCCTACCCAGACTGGTGGGGCTGAGAGTGTGTTGCCAGATGCTTTCCATTAGCAGAAGTTGTTGGACACAATTATCTCCTGTTTTGTTGTTTTGCTATTCTAATATGACAGACAAAACAACAGCTACCTAAAATGTGTAGAAATAAAACTAACACTTGCACAAATTGAGCGAGAGCTCTAAATTTCTTTAAAAATCTGATTTGGATTCTTTCCTTATTTGTTCTCATAGCCTAATGTTGGTTAATAGTGCTCTCTTATCTGAAGGGTATAAGTCTTATTTAATGATGTTTCAGTTAAAATGGAAAGCATGTTCCAACCAGGATTTATTGAGTTCTATGCAAAGCTGTCCATGGACAAACTATTCTTTCCCAACCACTGCCAAACTGAATCTGATTTAAGGAAGTGTAGAAATGAAGATTGATGGCAAATGAACAGAAATGGATTTGCTTTTTAAAAAGCTCACAGCCCGGAATGAGAAGGAAATATCAGTCATGAGTTTGTTTCAAGTGAGTGGTTGGGATGAGATTGGTCCAGCTGGGTTATGTGCTGGTGAAATCAGCTGAGAGCAGAAAGCCAGAATGAGCAGGTCAGTTCTGCACAGCGGGTCACTCACAGATCTCGATGTATATATTCCTGAGTTTTACTGTGGTGCCTTATCTGTTGTGAAAGGTTGCCTTTTGGTGGTATAGTCAATGCTATATCCTTTTTATTGGGAAACATAAGAACCATATCAGATTAAAGAAAGAAAAAAAAAATGCTCATGCTGTTCTCCTTCCCATCTGTAATGATTTTGCACTGTTTAAGTACTTTTTGTAGTAAAAATACTGAACTCTTGGTAGTAAAAGGTCAGATTTATGTGGTAACTTCACTCTAGTAGGCACAAGAATCTATATGCATCATGAGCAAAAAAAATCTGATTTACTTTTGAAATATTATTGGGGCAGTTACAGTCTGTTTAAACATGACAGAGAGCACTTGGATTAAGCTATTCAGTTTGCAGGGCACAAACAGTAGAACTTATTTCACTGTACAGGTTTCAACTTTGATGCCCCTTCTGAGTTACACTGCTGCTTTGCATCACTTCAGAGTCAGATCTACACAGGCAAGCAGCATTTTCTTCAGAGTCCAGAGAAACTCCGGGCCTTTCAGTGCAACTGTATGCAAACAGTCAAACCAATTCTCTTTAAAGCAATTGAATTTTTAAACAAAATATTTCAGTTCAGTTTTCCTTTTCTCACCCCAAGTCATGATTAAATCTTGTATTATCTTAGAGGAATTCTTCCCCATACAATTGATGGGATTTTAATGATGAGCCAAACATATGGTTTAAAGAAAAAAACCCCACCCCTCACAACCCATTCTACCATGCAAGAATTAATCCTTAGGCACGTCAAATTCAGTGAGGTGGCAAGCAGCAATATAATGCCTCTATAGTCACTGAATTGTCTATCACTGTACAAAAATTTGAAAGTGATAAATGTCAAACTCACTAACAGTGTATATAAGGATTTTGTGTTACTTCCTCTCATTCTGTTAAAAATTTGACTAAATTAAAATTCACTGAGCATCCACAAGGGAATAAACAGCACCAAATTATGATGTGCATCTTAGGACTATTCATGAAGCTTCATGAGAAAGGGAGAGGACAGGGAGTCCTTGCTCTTCCAAGCTGAATCAACAATCCCTCTCTAACCTACTCTCTGTTAGGGGTGACACCACACAGATGCTTCAGACACTGTATTCCACTGGTTTCACTAGTTTTAAAATTAAAAAGTAGTTTTGTAATATCTAGCCTAATTTTCTCTTGCTGCCATTTAAACTCGTTCCCCTAGATACACTGAATGCATTGAAACAGGTGATTGCCTTCCTCTGTCATGGACTTTTATATGTTTAGAAAAAGGCATGCCAGTTATCATCATACTTTCAGCCTTCCCTAGTTCAACAGCCTAAGCACGCTGAGTCTTTCATAACATGTCGTGTTCCTGCTTGCTGCTCTCCTGTGGAGTCCTGGGTTGGTTCTCATGCCTCCTGAAGCACAGACTCTGAAGCTGGATGCTGTCTGCCAGCTGAGACAATGCAGCAACGTAGGGGAAGGTTTGCTTCCCATCTCTAATAAGCATCCACACAAGGGGGCCTGAAAATGACAGCCAGGTGAGTTCACATGAAATGGTTTCTCCCCATTTTTGCCAGGTGGTTAATTAAATCAGATGCTGATTCAGAGGGGACATTCAAACAGGTTGTGTTTTTCACTAAAAATAGCAACTAAAAACATGTCTAGAGTTTAATTTTTACAGGCATTGTTTACATGTCAGTCCTTCTAGCAAGCACCTAAAGTACTCATAAAAGCAGCTTTCAGACTAAATAAATGATTGAAAGGACCCTAGTTATGAATAACTTTAAAGTAATTTTACAAAAATGCTCTCAGCTTGAACAGATTAGTGCTAACCCGTACACAGCATAACATATAATGCAAGTCAGTGAAGGACTGATGATATGGATCTTACCAATCAGGAGCAAATTTAAACAACTTTCTTCCTTTCAGTATTCTTTGCTTATTGTCTGAATCTTCTGATGTTGTAAATTTACATTATTTCTATTGAGGTCAGAAGTGGCAATGGAAAATGGACTTTCATTTCTTCTTTTTCTGGTCTTTGTAAAAGCTCATCTTAGTGCAGATCAATCTATTCAAATTAATGCTCTGTTTCAAAGACCTTTCAAGTGTCTTAATTTTGCGAATCTGCCGTGAAGTTACTCTGTACAAGTCAGACCTGTTGAGTACCTGAGGGTGGGCACTGAGCACCTGAAAGACTTCATGGAACTATATTTGAAGTATTTGGATGTGGGTTTTATCAAAGCAGTAAAAGAAATGTTCAACCTGTTATAGCACTTTCACCATTTAGTACCTTATATATACACACACTATTTAAATATAAACTCAGAGGCATAAAATGAATTTGTAAGGAAGTGGTTTGGTTTTTTAATTTGAATTGTGAGAATTTCATGGAAATATTGATATGAGTGGTAGAATCCAAGGATGGCTATTATGGATATGAGGATTCAAAAGAAGGGGAGGGTGGGGGGAAGTATTCAGAAGAGTAAGATATGCTGTCATCAGCTATTCCCTGAATCCATTCGACAAGAGCAATGAAGCCGTCACAACTCTATAGCTGTTGCTGAAGAAGAGTAGTTTATTTTTTCAGGGATGAATCTGCATATTTATACACAAGACTGTGCTCTTTGTTTTTCTAGGGAATCTCCCTCTATGATAAAGTCAGTAAAAGTTTTACAGCCTTCCAAGGCTCCCAGGTCATAGATGGGAGCAGATTTTCAAGAGTGTGGCTTCTATTCAGGCTTCTTAATGGCACCATGGACAGTCTCATTATTTAAAATGGAGGCTCCTTGACTTGTAACACTTCTGTGTAATGTTACTAAAGAGATCATCTATCTGCTGAGGTCTTCCGAAAAGGTGATTGAACTTTTTGCATAAGTGGGAACTTAATAACTAAAAATCTTATTCATAATAACATATGATGTGATGAAACAGCAAAAACAGGAGAAGTTGACTGGAACTAGTGAAGTGTGAGGAAAGCTTTGGATACTATTCAGATTTCATACTGCCGTCATCACTGAGGGAAAATAATTAATAATTTTGGGAATGTTTTATTATTTGATCTATTTCTATCAAGGCTTGTAACTGAACAAGGTTCAGGCATTGAACGGGGATAATTAATTGAAATCTAACCTTTCTGCTGAAATCAGTTGGCCTTTCATTAGCAGTTACAGACCTGTCCTGCAGTCTTTGAAAATGAAAAGATTATCTACTTCATTTTAGATCTAGGGTGTTCAGCCACTCACTTGTGTTTAACTGGATGGTTACTGAAATATCCAAATACACTTATTTATATTTCAATTTAGGGAAAACTGGATTTTTAACTGGCTTTTTAGGCCTTTGTTCCTAGCTTATAATATGGATGAAAATTTTGCAAGCAACTGAACTGATAACCGAATTAAAGATCAGGTTTTTCTTGCAACTTTTTAAGAAATCACATGACCCAACTTTTGTATCCTGTTGTGATGATCTGCATGTCTGTATTGTAATGGCATTCTCAGATGTTGCTATTTATAAGCATGATTAAGGAGATACTAGAAGTCCAAATTGCAGAGAATTGTGTTCTTTGATCCAAACACTGGCTCCCCCAAGTAAGTTGCCTTCAGAAATGAGTGTTTGTTGTTCAGATTGCCAGCAGCAAGAACAGCCAGCACATAAGCTCAAATACATCTTAATTGTCATGATTATTCTCTCCTGATTTAGGAAACACTTGTTCCCAGCTCTGTTCTATTTAACGTGGGAGAGAAACATCTTATAAGTGCTTTAAAGCATGAAAGGAATGCTGTTGCTGGACTTCATGTCCCTACTTTGGATCTTTCATGACTGATGCTTGAAAGAGGAGGCTACTGAGGGCAGTAAGTTAAAATGTGCATTTGCAGCTACAGGTGTGTTCAAAACTCTCTCATCTTTGACTTGATATGAGACAGCAGAAAGCAGCCTCACTTGAGGCACTGGATGCCTGAGATTAACCAGGGGAGTTTCAGTGGAGAGTATAACTACTCTGAACTTCAGCCTTTCCTTTGAACACCTATCATCTTACAGAAATGGATGAAAATTTTAACATCATGGTTCCCTTAAAATGTCACCGTTATAGTCTCCAGAGGGGTCTCTTTTGCTCACTTGGAGCTTTTGAGACCTGTTCTAGATACAAAGATTTTATTGATGATAATTTTCAGACAACTTCTCCTGGCTTTCATCTCTGGTCTCACTCTCTCCTGCCTTTTAGATTCAACTTGCAGGAGAAGAAAGTGAGTATGTTCAAGCCCTGAGTCTGACTTGTCTTTTGGTGGTGCAGACCCAGAGCTGTTTTGGGGGTTACTTAAAGGAATGTGGGGGTAGACCCTTGGCCAGCCTTGACAGACAGACCACATCAATGATGAGCTTCAGGAATGTTCAGCAACCTACATTCAACTGAGTTGAAGGGAACTGACTGCATATCTTGTAAATATGTGGATTCAGATGGTAAAATCCTGGTGACTGATGAATTTGCAAAGATAAGAAGTGGCTGAGGATTGAAGCAAGCTGTATGATCCATCTTGTTTTCCTCTAGTGCTTGCATTAGTTTTCTAGGGCAAAATTTTAACTTTTCATGTTCTAAAACTGTATCATGTTTATGTAGGAGTTCCTAATTTTTTTTTAAATATTGGTTTTATTACAATGGTCTCACTTCTCTCTTTCACAGTTAATACCAAGATATCCAATCATTATACACTGTATAAATATGAAAAATATGACTTGAGAAATCAGCATGGTAAGATTCATCATGTCTTTGTATACAGCTAAAGCACAAACCAAGTAATCATGAAGCTCTATTTATAATCCATCAATGCTGTGTTTCTGTCATCTGTATTTCCAGGGGAAATTTGTTCTTTTTTTTCCTTAATGTCACCTTTCTAAAATGTGGTAGCCTTGATGTCTCCAAATTCTTTCCTTGGAAAAATGTATAAGGACATTTGTCCTTCCCCTTGCCCCTTTTTGTTTTAAATGTTCCCTTCTTATCATGTATTTCAGGAAGGATCTTGAAACATTTCCCCATAAGATTGACCTTTCTGAGCAGTGGCAGGCAGATAGTGTTTTTTGATATACTCTAACCTAATAATCCAACTTCCCAAGGTGGGTTTAAAATGAAATCTTGGCCCCAATAATAGAATTTCTACTATAAAATATACATGAACAAGCCAGATTCAACCTGGAATACCACAGAAACACAAACCAGAAGAATTCCCTTGCGTCTTGTTTTGTTTTACCCCTCCCACTCCTTTCCATATTAGACTGTGCAATCTAATAGGACACAAACACTGGTGATAACCCAATGCCATAGTGACTAGCCACATGCTATAAAGAACTATGTGCTGTTTGTGGATATTGATGAAATTGTCTAAAACTTTGAGAGATTTCAGGAAACATTTTCTAGCTGATTTCACCAAGGTATAAATGAAAAACTGCCTAAGAAGCAGAAGAATAAAAGATGTTGATGATGGGGTTGTAGTGTTTTTGCTGTTTTTTGTGCTTGGTGAATGATCTATACTTAGTTTTGCAGTTTCTACTTTTCTTCAAATAATGACAAAATGCAATGATTTAACTCAAGATCCAAAATTAAAATTGAGCTTTTATAGCTATGGCGGCTAAAAACATTCTTTTTACAATTTCAATAAAGTGCTATACTTTTTCAGTTATTTGAATTTTAAAAGAGGTGGATGAACGTCTGTGTTGTTTAAATAAACAGTCTAGACAATGTGTTTGGGAGAGCAGTGGAATTGTTAAGGTGTTTTTTTCCCATGCTTTTGGGGACCTGCATTTTCCTGGTTTACAGTGCAATCTGGGTGTCTAATTAAAGCAGCTGAACCATGAGACAGCAGTTATATCCAAGCTGGCCTTCCTCCATTTCTTGATGTTTGTTTTGGATGCCAATTTGCAATGATCTTCTGCATTTTTGCCACCACGTAGTCTGATGCTGCTATGCTCCCTCCACAGACCTCTGCTCCAAACCTGTTTGGCAAACATTCAGATTTTTGCAGTCATCTTAAGAGGCCTTGAGTATGTGTGAAAAAGTTACTATCTCTCAGATGGGTTTAAGTAACAGCCTTTAAGAGGGTAAAAATGAAGATATGTGTCTTAGGTTATGTTTCTTTCAGTGTGGAAGCATGAGCAGTCATTGAGCAACAGCTTGGTGGGCGAAGGTTACATTTGTCCTTACTCTATGCTAACTGGTTTCTCTGTCCTTTTTTGTGTATTATTTACCCACCTTTGTTGGCTGCCGATTGTTTTCTAGGTCACTGGAGCTAATTTCCAGCATAGTCTGTTACGATGCAGTGGCACCAGCCTTTAGGGTTTGCATTATCTTTCTGCTCCTTTCTTCCTAAACCTTAGGTAAGAGAGTATTAAGTCAGGATTTGTATCAGGATTTAGATCACTGGCCCAAAGACTCTTTGTTTGTTTGTTCTTGTTTAATGCATTGTTGTGAACTTGAAACTTGGAGGGAGTTGATGGAAGTGTTTATTTACCTTATTTAAAAAAACAATTATCAAGGGCTCTCAAAGCACTTTTTGTCTTTTCTGTATGTGTTTTTACATGCTATTTCAATATACATAAAGCACTGTTGCCTCACAGAAACTGGTAAATGATGTTCTCATGGACTGGGAACATCGAAGACTAGTATTAGATAGTGTGGTAGGAAGCAGCCAAAGGAAGGACACTTGTCTCCCTTATTCCAGACATATGCAAGAACAGAGTAAAAACTTTATTCTTAAATGTCAGGTGGCTTTTCCAAAGATGGCATTTGTTCTCACTCATTTCCAGCAAAATACACAGGGCACTGGAGAATTGAATAAGTACAGCTGTATTGTGATATGTCTATTTACAGTCACTGATACAAATAAGAGTTTTTCTCTGTCTTTAAGGGAGAAGAATCAGACACCTAATCAGCTAATTGGCAACTTGCTTAATGTTTTGCCTGCTTAACTCCATTATTAGGGAAAAGATCCCTTGCAGTGTGTATTGATGTGTCTAAACAATCAATAAATGAAACATCTAATTTAAAAAAAATCCATTTATATGGCACACAGCAATTTAATTAATTGTAGTTAGGAACAAATTGGGATTGATTAGTGCTCATTGTTACTTAACACTACTTTCTCTTGTTATTACTCAGTAATATTGCTGAAAAAAATTTAAAGACAGAAAAAACCTTTGTTTTTTCCATCATTGCAAGTACAGAAACCTTTTCCAGTGAGATTCACTTCAAAATATGAGGTTAACAACTCTCTTTACGGCATTTCTATAAAATATTCAAAAGCAGTATTTGCAAAAGTTAAGTATACAAAATTTGGATATAGTTTTTTTTCAACACTTTAAATATCTGTTTAATCATCAGTCCATTTTATGCAGCTATGCAGGGAAATAGTAAGGGAAGTCTAGAGTATGACAAGCATTTTATAACTATCCATGTGTCACACATTATAATATACATTATAGGTATGTGTTAAGTCTAACATTTCAGAAGATCTAATTAAACTTTCACTCAGTTTACTGGAACCTTTAGTTGGAATGAATTCGATGCTTTGGAGAACATTTTTACAAATTTCCAAACACTTTTCTGAGAAGGAAAAGAAGCTTGCTGATAGAAATGTTCTTCTTTCAAACAGTCCTTCAAGAGTACTCTCCGAACTTCATTTCTCTGCTTATAGCTATAATTGGCACTGAAAAAAAAGCACCCTGAAGTGGGAAATGAAATTGAAACTGTAATGATAACTGTAATAATTTGATTAGTTACAATTACTCTTCAAGCTAAATAAGGGTTGACTTACACAACTCTGTCTCCTCCATAAGGAAAGAGGGCTACCCCTTCAAACTCAAACCCCTGTTTTCTTCTTTTAATTTTGAATTTAATTGTTTTTCGTTGAATAATACAGAAGACTATCAGGTGGTCTTGGATATCTTTATGCTAGAACATTATCTTATCTTACTCTTTACTGAGTTTCCAATGGGAATGTTTCCTTGGTCATGTAAAAAAGTACAATCCTCAGGCGGGAAAATTATGGTCAGTGTTGTTATATGTAGGAATTGATTCAATATGAGAAAAAATAGCAGCTACAAGATATGAAATTGAACCTTGGTGAGAGTGGAGAGATTCCCAAATCATCATGTTTATATGTCCCAAAGAAATGGCAAAGAGAAATTCTAGAAAATAGCCAAGTGGAAACCAATGTGCTAATAACTGAACGAAAAGCTATGAATATTGCTGATCTGCTGCATGCACAGAAGATGCCACCCTAATTCAAGGGTTGCTGGAGCAATATTTGGCAGAGAACAGAAGAGAAGGAAAGTTGGCGAGAAGAGGTATCTTGTATCTTCTTTCCTAAATTCCGTGATGATTGTTTTAAGGATAGAAAAATGTAAAGGCTAGACTTCTCTGTGTGTCTTTATAATTCATAATTACAAACATAGTTTAAATAAATTATGATACTTTTGTTTGCTTTACCATAAGGCTAAAATTATATACTACTTTGATTCCAAAGCAAATTATTTATTCAGGCTTTGATTTCAAGCATGGACTGTTCTAGTAATGTTTATCACACCTTATCTGACACTGCCTTAAAAGATACATACTGTCTTTAATGATTTGTATTTTAATGTTCTTTAAATACCCATCACTACAATTTATATGAATATATACTTGGTTAGTTTTCTTTTCAAGCTGGAAGAAAAATCCATTAGACTTGCTGAGTTCTTATTTGCATCTTTGATGATAAAGTATCAATCTATTTCTTTCAGCTTTCACAGATAATAAATGCTCATCATCTTAGGTCAAGTATTAAATGCTAGTTTGATTCCTGCTGCTTAAATACAGATCTGTGTTTTTGTTTTACTACACTGTTATACTATGTTGATATTCTCATTATTTGATAATAGCAGGTTCACCAGGTGTGCTTAGGCATAACAGCATTTTTGAGAAGTGGGGAACAAACAGAAAATTTCAATGCCTGTTTTAATAGATACCTGTAAACAGATGTAAAAATACAATTGTCTCCCTTACTGCTACCTAGAGAGACTTGAGGAAATAACTATTCACAACAGTTTACTGCAAAATTAATGTATTTAAAGGAAGAATTCTCTACAGTATGTACAAATAAAATAAATAACAAAAAAGGATTGAGAAACACTTCAGTATCTCAATCTTTGGTCTGGTTTGGTACTCTGGAAGTTGTCACCGGTAAAACTGTGTATCTGAGTAGGAATTTGGAGGAAAGGAGTAAAGCAGTGGATATTCCATGGCACACCTGTCAAACACTTGGTTTATTGGCCACAATGACTATCTGAGGTCAGTGTCTGACACCCCATCTATAGCTACATTGGGAAGAATTAAATAAATTTTTCTTTAAAATGTTTTATAAGGGACTTGGCAGCTCTCATGCATGCCCTTTTGTAGCTTTGCAGGGTTTTTATAGGAACCAAAGGATCTGTCCACTTTAAAACTATTAATTTTAATTGCATAAGATAATTGAGCTATAAAATAACACTCTCATAAGATTGATTTTTCTCCAGCAGCATACAGGGAACAAAGAGTTTGTTCATATTCGCTGCCAACAAGTTAAGTTCTTCTGCAAAGTAGGAACTTCTTTAATGTCCATTGCAGTACAACACTGTGAAGGATACAAACTTTTCATGATGATTAGAAAGGGATTGTGTTTGAAAAGAAACTGTTTTCTATTTTTCAAATTTTTCAATTCTGTTTCAAAATTGATTTATATTACTCCTGCATCCCACCTGTAAAGAATCTCTAAGTATGCAGCTTTTAATATTGGTTATCAGTTATCAACACTGATTTGGATAATAAAAAGCAAACTTTTTTTAAGGGGAGTCAGTTTTTTTTTTTTCCCTATCTCTAAAGGGCACTGTGTATTTACATTAGATCAAAGTATGAATGTTTCTTAACAATAATCCTGTCTGGCATTTTGAAACATGTTGATGATAGAAAAGATGTAATGAAAATATCTTTGATTAGAAAGTCCTTTTCGTTCAGCAGAATATAGTGGAAGATGCTTTATTGAACTTACTGTAAAAGTTTTAGAACATACATTAGAATTAAGGGCAAAAAAGAAAAGCTTTATTGAAATGTATGCGTGTTCTACTAAATGCTAGCAAATATAGCAACATTTCTGCAGGGTAGTCTTACATCTTGCATAATTTTCCTTTCAGGAAAATGAAACTTAAAAATATATCTGGTAATTTTGAAATTTTTTTTAAAAAGCACAGCACATCATTGATAAATGCTGAATTATAGTGGTAGTATATCCCCAATAGGATTTGAATTCATTAGCATTTAATTTTGATCTTTGGCAGAAAATCTAGTCCAGCAAGCACCAGTTATTACTGGGTGGATACTGAGTCGGGTGCAGGCACGGGGTGAAGTAGCTTTGGGCTCATTCCTGCTCCTCCACAGAAGCCAGCTGGCTCCCAAGCAGGGTCATGCTGAGCCTGCCCAGGGAGCTGATCCAGACAAAAAACAAAATTCACACCAAAACAACAAAAAAAATATTAATTTTGAAACCGGGGCCGTTGTTCGGCTGCTGTATGTAAATGCTTGTGTTCGCACAGTCAAGGGCTGCTGCTCTGCTGCTCAGGGCCTGCTCATGCTGCTGCTGCACAATCAGGCCGTGAAACCATCATCTCCAGACACTAATATTCATCTATACATACCAGCAGGTAAAAACAGCAACCTTATGGAAAAGGGTACTTTCTGCATCAGCATGTTCACGGCTGTAATGGTCTCTTACAATGGGTATTTTCCTGTTGGATTACAAAGGCAGTGAGACACATTTGTTGGAGCAGCACACAAAGGAACCCGCAGCCGGCCCTGAGCGAGGCCTGCACACGCTGCTGTGATAGATAAATATGGAGGTAGACGTAATGTGATTTCCACATAAAGCTTGAAGAATGTGAACACCTTTAACAAGAAGCAGTTTTGCCAATACTAACTGCTGTCAGAATGGCAGTACTGCTTTATGTTGCTCTATACCCTGGGTAATGTAATACATTCCCTGCTCTGCACCGTACAAGTAGGCTGTACTCTGAGTCTGCTCCATGTTCCCGGCTGGCAATCTTTAAATTCTCTCAAATTTTTCTGCTCTTCTTGTGGTTGTTGATTCTTATTGTAAGCTGGACCCTACTGACACTGAATTCATCAGCAAATCCGACTTCAGAGAGAGCAGAACAAGTCCTTATGTTCTTCAATTAGAAAAGTGCTTGCTCACCTTATTGCCTTCAAAATGTTGTGGCAGAATGAGTCTACTCAGCACTTCCATACAACTCTCCCTACCTCCCCAAATGGTATTTTTACTTTCCATTACTCTGCTTGTTTCCCCCCCGAGCTCAGGGATATGTTGAAATGATGAATCTGTTTGACATTTACCAGAGATGTATTTCTCCCTATGTCTCTTACTGGTCAAGCAGTGTTAGCACAGCCCTGAGCTGCTGTGATACAGTGATGTTCTGAGCTCATTTGCAGGCAGCATTTCATATTTGTACGTGCATTGTACGGAAATGTCTGGCCACAGTCCTCAAAGAACATAACTAGAGCGAAAAATTTGACAGTTGTCTTATCCCAAGCTTTAGTGGAAACTCACTGAAAATAGACTGAATGCTACAAAAAATTGCCAGCTGTTGATTAATATCTAGAATATTGCACTCTGGAGCTATATTTACAGTAAGTTTCTCTGTGTTTAGCTTACAGGTAAAAGGCAGTATTAGCAAAGCTATAGCTGGGCCTTGATTCTGTATAGTTTACTCTGTTGTGGTGAAGACCATTAGATATCTATGCGATCTAGTGGAAAATCAATGTGCTAAATGTTTGTAAATCCTTATATATAATAAGTTATTTGTGCACCTGTTTCAAAGGGTCACTATTAATATTTGGGTTTGAACATTCCAACAATAGATTTAGTATTTTTGTTCTACCTGAACTTTCTGGTAGGAGTTCTCTCTGGATGTTCCAGAATTGGGTATAAAAGAATTACAATTCTTAATAGAGATAAATGTTAAAATTGCTTCTATAGAAAGCATAAAATGAATCTAAATATGTATGACAGTCAATTTTATTACTTGTTTCTGTATGGGGAAAAAATGATAAGAGGTATAGAAAGGATAAATACATTTCTAAATGCTAAAATTATCAGTTCTAGAGAGTGAACACTCAGTAGGGCTTGGAAACTGATAAGAAAGTATTTCCACGTGAGTCACATCCAGTAGGAATTTTGGAGGCTTTTTAAAAATTGATCAAGTGTTTGTATCTTGTGTATAAAAGATAACAGACACGGAACAAAGGGAAATAAGTATGACAGAAACATGGCGACTTATAATGAACAGAAAAGTGGAAAGATATATGCTAGTTGGATGTAGGGCTTTATTTGCTATGATATTGTGGTAACCAAAAATTAACACCTTTAAAATCATTGCATCATTTATTTCTTGCTTGATGTAATGATAGTCCCTAAAAGTGAGGATCATTTTTGGTTCATTTTCAGTGGTACTTTGATAGAATCTTTTGCATTCGAAAAGTAAGAAATACGGAAGTGATACAGTGTTCAAGTTCAGGACTTCCACTGCTAAATCCTCGGACCAGTAAACCCATGCCAATACCAAACTTAAAGCTACAAAAAAAAAAAAAAAAAGAAAGTTGATGGAGTTGGATGGAAAATATATAAAATAAAACTTTTATTTTAACACCTCCTCCTTTTCTGCTTAGTTGCTGATATTTTTTTTTTACAAGGAAAATTCTAGTTTTACAGTGTCTTTAAAAATATTAAAAGATGAGCATGAGCTATTCCTTCTGGAGGGAGAGAAGTTCAGATGAGTTGGAGATCTTGTCATTAAAAAGCTGACAATGTTACAATATATTAGAAGTCAAGACAAGACAAAAGCAGGGAAAAGAATAGGTTTGAAGTACAGCTTGCTCTTATTTTCTTGCTCATCCTGGGGCAGGGCATAGTCGAAAGACTGTTCATTTTATAGTATCTCGTTTCTGCTGCGTTTACCAGATGGAACACATAGATATACACTCACTTTGAGATATTCCTGTTGTGCACTAAAATCCACCCTCCTTAAGGGTGAAAATGCAGCAGCTGTTCCTCAGTGGTATTGCTACAGGATCATTTCACAGCACAGACAGTCTTGGAGAATATGCTGTAGCATTCATGTACACTCTTCATACTATATCTCTGCATAAAAAGGGGACAATCCTTTTTCAGAATTAGCTGTGTTTGAATCAATACAATTTTTTTTTAGCTACTTTTCAAATTATGCAAGTATACTATCAAGTTCTTCAAAATACTTATTTTCTTTATGGAAATCTTGACTTCACTCATTTGAAGTAGACAACATCTCCTTTTTATTGAAGTATGGCAGAGGTATGATATAGTGATAGACACTTATTGAATCATCCATTTTACATTATGTGCTGAGTGTGTCTAATTCTTCCCACAGCAACTTACTACGCTGCAATCCTGACTCTCCTAGAGGATCAATTTGTTTTGGCAGTATAAAAAAAATATCACCTTTGTCTCTTAAACCATCTACTTTCCCCTTTCCCTCCAGCCTTCAAACAAAAGGTTTTACACTAAATGGGGGAGGGGGGGGAAACACCTTTATACTGAATAAGTAGTGAAAAGATTGTATTTAAGAGAGACTATTTTACTGAGGTTAGGATAAGGAAGAGGATTGATAACCACAAACAAGGAAGACTTTGGTGAGAGTGTTTGCTTGGAGAAAAAGCAGGATGGACACTATTTACCCTGATGTGAAGCCTTGGCCTCAAAGGAAAGATGAAATATGGTTGTGGAAAATTATCTGAAATTTTTTTAACTACCAGCTATCTGGTCCAGATATCCCACTGACCTTCTTTCAAACCCAAATGAGTGTAATGTTTCTTGGGCTCATTTTATACCATAAAAACCAAAAGGGTTTATACTACAGTGTGCTGAGCATTCCCAGTTCCCATTGTGCTTGCCTGGATTTCACAAAGTGCCTCTCTATTGACTTTTTTTCTTGTTGTCCAGTATGTTATCTGAGTGAAATACTGCTTTTCCTAGCATAACAGAAGTGGCAAAAATAGCAGAAGCATAGCAGTTTCATTGCAGGGTGGTTGAGTCACAAGCTCCCCATGTGCTGCATGTGGTAGGAACTGTGCTCTGATCTCTCCCGCCTGACAAGGAAGGTAGGAGCTGGCTAGAGCCAGTGTGTTCCACTACCCACAATGTGGTTTAAACCATGTCAGTCTGGTACTGCTGCTCCAGCAGCTTCATAGTTTCTCCCAGAGTGGTTGCAGTGGATTTTGAAACTCCTTCTGAAGTAGTCTAAGCTTTCCCCCCCACCAGTTATAGCTGCTTCTGAGACCCTCAGCCTTGGCAACTGGACTGTGCTAAGCCCCAGGTATCGGTTCACCTGGCTTTGAAGTGTGTAGCTGCAGAAAAGATAAATAGTAAGACTTCGGTAATTTTGGGTGTTCAGAACTTCTAGTAAAGACAAGTGAGAATCCCTAGAGGGGAGGAGCAAGATTGAATGTGTAGCTAATTACGTTGTTCAGAGAGATTTTTAATTGAACTATAAGGTTGGAGGTGATTAAAAAATTTCTCTGAGCTTTCAACTTTTGTGAGCATTCTGCGTGCAGATTTTTTTTTTTATTTTTGGAGGAAGAAGTGATTTTTCATATAAAATCAGTAATGCATGTAAAGATGTGCCAAGAGAAATTATGTCAGATGCATTACTGACAGACTGGAATACAAAAAACCAATATTGCTTCTTAAGCCAAGGCACTGGGGTTTTGGCATAGATCAAAAGTGGTGAAAAAGCAAACTCATTAATAGAGTATGAATTGGAGTTTAACATACGTGGACTTTCAAAATGGGGTTGTCACTCAAAAAATCTATTTTTTCCTGGTGTTACAAAAGAGAAATGACTGTTCCCCCAGAACCAGTTAGAGTCTGAGTCAACATCTGAAGTGGTTGTGTCTAATGTATGGATGGCTGTAGCTGGAAAACATTTGACCTTCTGTGAAATTTCAGGATTTAGGGCTCTGGAATAACCAGTTGTTTTACTGAGTTTTAGGCATAGATGTCATTGGTTTGATATGAGATACATTATCTAAAACTCCAATGTTCTACTAGGAAAAATTATTGAAATGTACTGTTTTTTAAAAAGCAACAAAACAAACCCCTAAAAACCAAAATCAAACCCTTTTGGGAAAAGCTTTGGAAAGAAAAAATAAAGCTTACCAACAATATTAAAATCTGTGAACAGTTGAAGAGGCTGTTGTCTATGGGGTAAATTAACTAAAAAAACCCAAAACAACCCTCACCAGGAAACGACTGAGAGTTTTTATCAGTATTCAGCATCACAGAAATCTTGCACTGAATAAATGCTGTGGTGTGGGGAATTGTGTCTACAGTGGCAAAACTAAAATTCACTTGATGATAGAGAATATTTAAGGCACTTTCTTACAGGTAGTTCACTTTGCAAATTAGCTATGTGTGCTTGATGCACAGAATCATAGTGATAGTGCTACACATACATGCAACAGCTGGGTGCAGACTTGGGGCCTCCTTTATTTCAACCTTTATATCTTAAACCTTGAATTTATTGGAGAAGGAATTAATTTGGAACTTTCTGAGCATCCAGCCATTCATTGTTGTTAGGCCTATGTGCCTGCTTCTGAGGATGTGGTTTGGTATTCAGATGTTGCTGGATGAAGTTTTCACAATTAGAACATTTTGAAGAATGATTCCTCTCCCCCATTGCTCTGGGACTTAAAGATCTCACATTGTTTGGGGTGTGGAGGTGTAATGTTGGCTGGAAGCTTTGATTTTTACACTTGTCTCTCATTGCCTTTGTGGTGTTGGCTCCTGGGAATGTGAATAGGAAATCACCACATAATTTACTCAGTTCTGTTTAGTGCAGTGGTGTTACTAGAGAAGAAACCCTGTGAATGCTTCATTTTTCCATGAAATGAATTTTGACAAGTGCCCAGAAATATGCCTCAAACTTTAACCTTCCATTTGTAGGCAAAGATAGATAACAGCAATGGAGATAAAAATGAGATGGTGACTTTGAGCAACATGACAAGAGATTATAAATCTTAGGACTGGCCTTGTACTGCACAGAAGATTGCAGTCTTAATTAAAAAGTTTTTGAGTGGCTCTCTAAGGGAGTCAATGACTCTTACAATTCTTGTGCATCAGGATATTTACCTGGGAAGGCTGGTCAGTTTTTCTTGTGCCTGAATGAACTCTAAATGAGGCAGACAGTTATATAATCTGAACATATATATATGAAGGAGCACTTATGGACCTTTAATTCAAGACCAACTATTTCACTCAATGTGGAAGTTAAGTCCATGTTTCCCACAGCCTGAGAGGGTGGACCCAGCACGGTGGGGTGCCCTGTCCTGCCCGTTGAGGTGCTGCCTCGCCACAGCAAAGTAGCCACAAAAGCTTTGAAAAAACCAGTGAGAGCTTGACTGTGTAGCCTGTGATTTGGGCATTTAGTGGTGATGGGGGAGGCCTAAACTTTGGCTCCTGCTCCCTGGGGTGCTAATGGATTTTGTGGCACAGTCCCAGGCTAAAACAAATAAATCTCTTCTCTCTGGAGTTGGGTAGTAGCAACTAACACTTGTCCTATAAGGAGGCTACCTGAACCGTGATATATTTTGCAGTTGGCTTGTCTTTACTTACTGGGAACAAGCTTATTGAAAAATCAGAACAAGCCTTTATTTTGTCTATCGTTCTTGTGGAAAGAGCTGAGAGGAGATTTAGAAATGTACCGTCAGTAATTGCCAACAAACTTTAAGAACTTCAGAGTGCAGAGTAGTTATTGCACAAGGCTGTTCATTTTTCACATAAAATATCGTGATATTCTGATTCTGCTGAACTCAATAGAAGTTTTACTTTTTTCTTTAAAATGGCCAGGATTGCAGACAGTGCATTCTCTAAACCTGTCCTTTGCAGGCAGAAGTTTACTTTGTGGGTGAGAGTGAAAGTAGGAGTTTTATTCCCACCCACCTTCTTTTCCAGATTAGCAGCAGTTGGGGCAGAACACACATTTTTCAGTCACACAGCCTGGTTACAGAAATGTGCAGTGCCCTGATTAGGACAGCCCTAAATTCTCTCCTGTTTTGGGACTCCTTTGCAAAATAAAGTAGTACCTGTTTGGGATAGAATCAGCTCTATGTGCCATAACACATTTTTAAAACAATTTTAATGCATACCTTTTAGGTAAAAAAAATTAAAAGTACAATTGCAATGAACTTTTTTTTTTTTTTTCCCCCTGAGTACATGCTGTGGTTTAACCCTAGCTGGCATCTAAGCACTACACAGCTGCTTGCTCACTCCACCCCCAGCAGGATGTGGGGAAGAGAATTTGAAGGGTAAAACTGGGAAAACTCATGGCTTGAGATAAAGACAGTTTAATAGTTAAAGCAAAACTACACATGCCAGCAAAGCAAAACAAGGAATTCACTCACTACTTCCCATTGGCAGGCAGGTGCTCAGCCATCTCCAGGAAAGCAGGGCTCCCTCATGGGTAATGGTTACTTGGCAAGACAAACACCATCACTCTGAACATCCCCCCCTTCCTCCTTCTTCCCTCAGCTTTATACGCTGAGCATGACGCCGTGTGGCACGGGACATCCCTTTGGTCAGTTGGGGACAGCTGTCCCGGCTGTGTCCCCTCCCAATTTCTTGTGCACCCCAGCCCACCCGCTGTGGGGTGGGATGAGAGGCAGAAAAGCCCTTGGCTCTGTGTAAGCGCTGCTCAGCAATAATGAAAACATCCCTGTGTTATCCACACTGTTTTCAGCACAAGTCCAAAACACGGCCCCATACTGGCTACTGTGAAGAAACTTAACTGTATCCCAGCCAAAACCAGCACAGTATAGAACTAGCAAGACAATCTTTGTTATCACACAAATATGGTTATTTTTCCTTTACCTTATTTGTATGTTTGATCTCAAACTGATTAGAAATGCCTTTTTATTTTTTTTTTTTTTAAAGGGAGAGTTATTTTGTCTGGCTCTGCTTGCAGAAATGTGCTTTGGAGCCTGTGGTAACGATGAAGCGAACTACCTTGACGCATCCCCCAAATGTCACCCTGAGATCTTTAACTGAGCTTTAACAGACCTGAGAAATAAATCAAAGAGAAAATAGCATGAGATGAACATGCAGGTTATTTTACACCCTAATGCTTTGTAGCACTGATGACTACCTTGTGCTGTAGAGCCCAATGTTGCAGGTTTGAGACAGGACAAGCAGTTTTAGTGGTCTCCAGATGGATTTTGGCTAGTGGCAGAACTAGTCCTGCGTAGATATCAAGTTATCAATTAGAATGGACTTTTGCATTAGTGTCCTTGTGCTCTTAAGCATCCTTTACTTTCAAGCTCTCTTCTCTATAGTGTAGGTGCATGTAATGCTGCATTGGAATGTTGTGGCTTAGCATTCCATGACTTTTCATCCTTCTGTTTTGCTACTATGTATATTAATTTCTATAAAAAATCCAGCGAACCCACTAGTTTGCCATTAGTTTAATACATTCTTTTTCTCATGATTATCCCATATGGTTGTTTCTACATTATGTCTTTCTTGTTTTGAGACTGCCAATGGAGTCTAACATTTCTGTAATGGATCCTTGTGTTTGAAGACCTTATTAAGACTTAATTATGCATAAACCAGCTCAGGTAAATATCGGTAACTGGTTTTAAACTAATTTGCTAGCTTACTATTTGGAAGTTGAGGAAGATTAGCAGCCTGAGTAGCTCTTGTGTGGGATTGTGGGAAGGTTTAACATCTGGTGCTGGACTACAGCTACACTTAGGTGTGGTGTTATTCTTAAATTGGCTAGCTTGGATCTCCTCACTTGTCCTGCTGCCATACCTCCAGACTATAATTGATTTGTACTGCTGGCATGTAGCTATGGTATCCTTTTCTGGGTTTGCTTGTGTAGCTTTTCAAAAACTCAGTGCTCTTCCTAAATTAAAGGCACTCTCTGAGGTACTACAATCTAAAAAGCTATCTGTAAGGTGGTGCTTCCCTTAAAGATGCAATTTGTAGAACCAACTTCATCCTCCTTGATAATTTTCTTCTCTTCCACTAAGCTGTCAGGCCCCAACAAAATCAAACCAAAAGCCACTTCAGTGTTTTGGAAAGGAATACCTTAACTTCACTGTTTCCTGTTTTGCCATTATGTACTGTAATAATACATGTAGTATGACTTTAGACATTTGTTTCTGGCAGGACAATTGTTGCAGGAAGGAGATATGATGACTTGGAAGATCTAATTATGTTCAGTGTTCTCTATGTCCAGTGGACTGATACAACAGTGCAATTCCTCCTCAATGTACCTTTTAGTAAAGTTCAACTCAAGTTCTTTTTGTAGCTCTGGAAGTACCATGACTATGGCAGAAGCAGTTAGCATGGGTTTGAAACATGGTAGAACTATTCACAGTTTGGAATGTAACAGACATGCTAGTATTAAGGAAGGAACAAGCTGATAGGTACAGTTCAAGTTGTGAACTGTAATTAAGCTGAGTATTTCTAAAGGTGGAGATATTATGAAGCCTGGCTACCAGTTGCAGTGTTTGACCATTCTTACTGTGAAGAATTTTTTCCTTACTTATAAGTGGATTTTTTCTTGGTGCAACTTGGGCTTTTGTTGCCTTCTTTCTTTTCTTGTCTGGCTCTGTTGTTTCCTAATCAAGCATTAGGTGGCAGAAGGCATTGGTTTGATCCTGCTCTGTCATCCTTACCCTTCTTTTTCCTAAGGCTGAACAAACCCAGCTCATGCAGTTTCCCCTCTCAAGCTGTGTGCTCCTGAGCCACCCTCTGAATGGCATCCCCGACCTCCCTTGTACCCACGCCCTTGGTGCACTCATTTACTTGCTGAGAGTGTCCAATCTCATCACCCAGGCCCTTAATGAAGATAGAAACCACTATCAGTCCCAGTATCATCACCACTAGTACCTGGCTGCCAGCTGCATTTTGATCCTCACTGCCCACTACCACTGCTTTTTTTGGAAGACTTGATCTAGGAATCTTCTTTTAGTTTTCAGCCTAAACTTATTAATAACAACATTACGCACTTTTGTGTCAACATTAAGATGTAGGTTTAAATAGTTGATCAACTTCACTCATGTTTAATCTGTTGTAGCTAAAGAGAGACAGTGCTATCCAATACATTTTTTTTTCTCCTGCTAGACCAAAAGAGCAAACCTGATTTTGAACCAATATAGAAAAGAGGCTTTTGAATTCCCTAGACAGTCTTCCCTGACTCTGCATGAGTGAATCTTTCTATGATATGGCTGATCAGAACTTTAGGCAGTAATTCAGATAATCTTGCATCACCATCTTGTACAAAAAGTTGTTTGTACTTTCTTGTCTCAATTGCAGTTACCCCTCTTGCATGGAGAGGTCATGCTTGGTTTCTTCATCATGTGGGCCCTAGTCACCTCTGATTGATATGCCCAGGTTTTCTCCTCTCTATTTTTTTTCTTTGTCAAATAGCGTCCAATGACAGTTAGGACTTAAGTGTCACAAGAAACAGCTAAATCCTACCCATATCCTCAGTATTAGTATTGCTCAAATAGTTTATTCAATGAGTACTCTGACTAGCTGCTATAAAGGCACATCATGTCATATTACTTTAAGGAAATGCCTAAGTGAGAAGGCTCATACAGCTGTTAAATATTGCTAATTCAGTTCTTGCAATGATGCCATATTGGGAAAATTGCAACCGAAATGGCTGAATTTATGGTAGAGAAGGCTAGGCTAGATCAGTGCCAGCTCTGAGAGGATAGATCAGTGAGAAGTTTTGAGGTGTAATTAAAAATACAAATTTGAAATCATACAACATTGTTTTGTGTGGCATACAGGACTAGAAGAAACTCTTCTGGATGGTGGGTTTGTTTCTTAAATGTTTAATTAAATATTATCAGGCTGAAGATTACTTTATTCCCACAAAAGGTTCTCTGGATGGCTCTTTTACAAAAAGCAAACAGTATTTAAGAGAAAATCAAATTTTTAGCTGTTACTATGATTCCCTGATGGTTTTGTATGTAGATGAACCCTAAAAACACATACGATAGCTGAGTTGCTAGGGGCATACGCTTAGAAAGAAATGAGGGGTGTTGTGTGCATGTTCAGAATTGCAGATCAGCTAATTGAGTGCTTCTGGCTACAGGCAGAGAATAGATGAGAATTTAAATAGAGTAATAGTGCAGTCTGCGACCATGAAAGCATAAAGGTGGAGAAGCAAATCACTGAGAAGCTCACAACTCTTACTCATATCTCTGCATGCAGGAAGAAAAGATATAACCCAAGGCTGAGCAACAGCGTGTAGTTGATTTTTAGAAGTTTAATTCCAAAATGTATGAATGGTTTCTTACTCTTTCTTCCTATTGCTCTTGTAGTGAATCTCAGCTTAGCTTGCTTCTCACCAAAGACAAATTGCAGCAAATGTGAATATTTTTTTAATGGGTGCATTACTTGGATAACCGCTTTATGCCCTCACTTTTTCTCTGTTTTTGTCCTTTGCCAAACAGGCTAAAAATCCTGCTATGTTAGTGAGAACTTAGCTGAAAGCAGAATTTGTCTCTTCCTCCTTGTAGCTTGACTTGAATGTCTGAATCTGAACTTCCTCTTTCCACTTAAGGTTTCTGCATGAGCCCTACATGTTATAGAGTTGCCTCCATTGAAAATTAAACTGAAAATCAGTGTAGTCTGCTTTAGAATAACCAACATACATTTTCAGTAGGTGAATGCTTTTCGTGATGAGCTAGATGCTGATCCCCAATTCTTCAATCCCAATTAGAGCACTTGTTTGATATGAGAGAGGCTATGACATACTGTGGTTTATTTAGCAGGCCACCTTCAGTGTGGTCACTACTGCAACTTGGAAGGCCCAAGTGGAAAATGTTATTGTGGCTTTGAAGTCTGAAATGTCAGACAGAGAATACAGTCTGCTGCAGAAGGTGCTCGCTTATGTTTCTTGACAATGTGATGTACAGACAGGGCTTTGGATAGTGGTCCCTATGCACGGTGCAGAAGAGAGTGTCCAACACACCATTACTTTCTTTGTGCCTAATTCTTGTTATTGTTACAGGGCCAAGGGGCAGTGTCAAGCAGCTCTCCATGGGTATTACTCTCATCAGTAACACACGAGTTTTAGCAAAAGCTCTATAAAATGCTTTGTGACAATGATAACACTGCCAGTTTGTCAATTATCCTTTGTGTTTTATAGGCTGAGGTAAAAAATCTGCTTTTTTTTTAAAAAAAAAAAAAAAAGAACAAAGGAATAAAAATCATCTCTGGTGAGCAGAAATATTATGAAAATGATGGGTCATTCCCGCTGTTTTTCATATTTTGTGTTATTTTGAAAACTATGCAGCCATAAAGTATGGGTTGATTTGTTAGGCTGCCTCTCAAGCCAATATCTCAAGGTGAGACAGTATCTCAGTTTTGTTGTCATGATCAATTTACACTGAATTTGGGATAATTCTAATTTTGGTGATGTAGATGAAAATGAAAAAAAGCCAATAACCAAGTCTGACTTGCTAGAAATTGTGCTCAGTCATGGGTTTTTTGTTCATTTCCTCTATTTCTTGTTCTGCACATGAGCCTGAGATTTAGAGTTCTGTTTAAGACCAATAGTCATTAGAATTTAATATGGAAGAATTAATTGCTTGGAAAATGTTCATTTTTATAAAAATATTAGCTTTTAGACTGATAGATTATGTGATGTAACATAATCATGTCTTATATGCCTTCATCTGTTAGTAATATATTTTTATTATCCTTATTATTACATTGCCTAAGAAAAGGGAGCAAAATCTGTACCAAATGCTGCACAAACAGAGTATAAATCTTTTTACTAGATGCCGACTGTGTCTTATTTTTGGGAGGTGGAAGGTGACACACGAAAACAATTTGCCTAAATTGGCATCACGCTTCTGTAGTATTGAGAGACTAAAGTTATTCAGATAAAATTTAAATAAAACCTTAACACCAGTATAAGCCTCATATGTCAACAGAAGTTCTAGTTGGCATTAAAGGACTCTGTTTTGAGGATGCCGTAAAACCTTATCTATATATCTCTCAGGCTTAAAGAAAATCACATTTCATGCACATTCAAATGCATTTCAAATATGAAAAATAATTTCCTTAGTTGTTATTTGCCTAATGAAATTTTTCCACTTAGTAAACTAGTCTACAAGAGCCTTTTAGCCAGTTTTAGCAACTGAAATCCCTGCAGAATTTCAGAAAAAGATAAAAGCTACCCTTCTCCACCCTAAAACAAACAAGGTATTTTTACACAATGTTTCTGTCAAATCAGACTGTATTTCCTGAGGGGTTTTTTTATTTATTTTTCTTTTCAAAATCTGAGTAGGTATATCAGTGGAACTGCCTGGATGGGTTGGGGTTTTTTTTTAAGCTGCAATGATTAAGGGTCATTTTACCTTCTCTTCTGCTACCAAGCACAATACAGTCACATTCTTTCTTATTATAGACCATAATAGAGGTTCAAATAGTTAAGTTTTGTGACCACCTCTAAAAAAGCTTTGAAATTTTATTTATGTGTTTTTTCCCTTCCTAGCTATGTCTGAGTCATAAATCACATGTGCGGTAATAATATTGCTGTAGGGTCTTTTCTTCCAAGAATTCAGAACGCTCTTTACAGTCAGTTAACGGCATGAATGGCATGTTATATACCTTGCATATAGGTGAGATGACTTACCTGAACCAAGTTACAACGTAAATGACAGAGTTGATGAATGACCACAGGTATGAAGACACATAGTTTCCTTTTCCTTGGAAACTGTACTCACCTATATGTCTGCATTTTTTATTATTTCACTCAAATGTAAGCAACAACAACAAAAAGAAGTGTATTTTTGTGACTGATTTGGGAACAGCACACTGTAGACAAGGCCACTGCACTCGAAAGAGATGTATTAGGACACATGGACAGATGTAGTCGCACCTACAGGTAAAATCGGGTCCCCGCGGAGTTGAAGCAACCAAAGAAATACACAGTCCAGTGTTAAGACAGCAGATGATCTTAACAAGGATATAACTAGTGAATGGAAGCCACATGCAAGGGAGGGCCCTGTACAGGATCTATATGAGACCACTGCCTTGCTAATCTGGGAAAAAAAAAAAAACTTCCTTAAATATTTACACTACGGGAAATAGTCTTATTTTCAGATTACTTTATAATGAATTCTGAATTTGAGAAACAATATATTTGATATATGCTGTGTTTAGATAATAGAGTAGTTGCTACTTTTATGTTACAATGTTAGGATAAGGTTGGTTTGGGGATTTTTTTATAGTCTTTTCCTGCCTTTCTGTGAATAAAAATTTTTTTTGAAGTTGAAGTTTTAATGCAAGAAGTGTTGGTAGGCAGAGTCTGCTGATAAATGAATACAAACATGCGATTTCATCTGCATATCCAACTACTAATTTAATGAAGACAAACAGTGCTGCTGTTCTAAAAAAACTTTCTTTGCCTGCCTGATCACATTACACCTTACATCCATCCATTTCCTCTTTACAAATATTGAAGTGCTGTTTCTTTCCCATATTTACGCTAGCAAAAGCAAAAAAGAAAATGTGAAAGGGCACAGAAGATCTGCCTTTTCCTGGAGTGGAGTGCACTGCTGTTGAGGTGCTGAAAAGATCAAAGCGCAGTCATTTGGTTGTTATTCTTTGCTGTGTTTTGGAGAAGAGAGCACTACTAGATAGTCAATGGAGTTTGGAAAAAAAGACCTCTAAGTCTCCCTTTTTCCCTTAAATCACAGGACTGAACAAAAAGAGAATTACAAAACCAAAAGCTGCTGTTCATTTAGATCTACTGGATGAATTTATAAGCAATAGTTTTACTGCAGCTCATTAGCAAGTCTCTGTTCAGCACTTTTTACTTTTATTAAGTAATCAGACAAAAACTGGGAACAGAGCTGGATAGGAGGTTTAATGGCCTGGTCTTATCCCTCTAGTCAAAAGAAAATTTTTCAGGTTGATGAAGTCTGGTTTGAATATATTACTCAGGTAAGCTGCTCAAACTTCTCTGAAGCCAGTGGATCTAGGTGAGATATTTACAGGTTGCTGTCTAGCTGTGTAAGTTTGGTACTTGCCCCTTGTTTGAAGAGAGATTCAGAGACAAAATAAGGTGTTCAATAGACCTTCCTCTCCTCCCCACATCACCTTGGGGATGTGTTCTTCAAATGTGCACAGTCTACCTTGATCATAGAAAGCTTGTAATTGCAAGATGCTTTCAGGTACTGAAAACCTTCCGTCTTTCTGGCTACCTACAGCAAGACCTGATCTGACTATTGGATCAGATGATGTAAACTGGGTTTCTGGAGCGCTGTCAATAGTTATTGCACAAGTGATATTTCAGTAACTCATAGCAACTCAGGGCATCATATAAAAAATGCCTTATGAATTTGTGTTTATATCCTCCAGCACTGTGGTGAAGTGAGACTGGCACACCTGGCAGCATTTTCTCCTCTGCTCTGTCTTTTTACTTCAGAACAGTAGAAAAAGTACACAAAGGGAATCATGTTGGGTGTTTTGTATTTCTCTGAGGAAATGGATGGAAGGAGAGTGAGCTGATATGCTGACTAGCAGGTTTCTGGCGAAGGGAAAGTAATGAAATAACTCTTTACTTCTCAGAAGTTTAATGGAATGGAGGGTTGAACGGTACTGGGGCTAGTAATGGTCATGTTTCCAACACATTCATGGACCAAGAGATGGCATTTCATACAGTACATATTACCTCTTGAAGTGTTTTTCTCCATTACAGCCAATTCCCATATTCAGCTTATACTAAAGGCTTCTCCCTGCAGAAGAGCCTCTTGGTGAAGCCTGTCACTGCTGCTGACTTGCTGAGTCTCTCCTGGGGATAAAATGGGTGACATGGAAGGCGGACAGGGTGGCCAGGACAGATGCTGTCTGGCTAATAAAGACAATGTCCCCATCTGTTAGGAGGATTTCCTGCAGTTCTGAATGCTTGGTCCCTACATCTTCAAATACTCAACAGATGGTGGGTTACAAATGTGTAAATCACTTTGAAGTTTGGATGGAAAATGCAAAAAGTATTATTTTCTGAAATGTGCAATTGTTGCTAACCCATGGAGGGGTCTTACTGAACTCTGAAACTTCCATTTTCTGTGAGCAAAATTAACTTTTTTGCCAGCCAGTTCTAACAGTAAATGGTACAGAATAAGAACAATATTCTGCAAGTGCAGCCACTGTATGAAAAGTTATTATTTGCTGATAGTTGTCACTTCTCCACAGATGTGCATAGCTATTTTCTATTCTAAATGTAGGGGAATAAGGACATTATTTTTCCAAATACTAGAACCCGGTAATCATAGGTAAACACTGCCTCTTTTCTTCTTGCAAGTTCCACATCATTCAAACATCACAACAGGCATGGACTTAAGCTGAAGTCACCTGAGCCTCACTCTAAGCGTGTTGACAGTGAATAGCAGTAAAGGAAAGAAACCTTTGGAAAAAGATGTGGGGGAAAAGTATTTATCTTTCTGATAAGAACTGCAGTTGTGGTGTCCTTGGAGATCAGAAAGAAACATGTATGGTAAACTACAAAGGAAGATTAAAAGACTCATTCAGACTTGCAGAGGTTAGACTTGCTCTTCAAGGTAGTGAAATGTCCAGCCCACAGTCTGAAGATTTTTGCAGGTGGGGTGGTGGGGTGTTATGCTGGGGGGGGGAAACTTCACAGAAATGTGATTTTTTAAAATGGAAAATTTATATGGGGAGAGTGTCTGATCACATCTTCATTTTCCATGTTGATATTTTAGAATAAGATTTCATTTTTTATTCTGAAATATTTAAAACATATTATATGTATATGTGAAAGCCTGTAGTACAAAGAAATATGTTTCCTTTTTGAAGAAATATGCTTTTTTATTTTTTCTTTTTTCCCCTCCCTCAGTGGAAATTCTGGTACAACTTGGTTTTAAGCAAAGTCACTCCTTCATTCAACCATGGTGAAGTTTCTTTGTAATGCTTGTGACACAGAGCTGACCATGAGAAAAACAAGCTGTAGAATTAAAGTACAAACTGTGTGATTGAAATTACTACAGAGAATAGATTAGGATAAAATGAGACTCATTAGCTTTGTCTTTTATCTTTCAAAGCCATATTGCAAACCATGGAATGAATACTAGCAACAGCTCCAGAAAAATAACTCTGGATGCAGATTTTCTAATAAACAAATATATGTTCTCTGTTCTTTTGGTCTCAAGTGCAGGACTGACCCCTGCCCAGTCCTTATTTTGATAGGCTTCCATGTTGAACATTTGTAGTTCAGCAAGTCTGTGGTATGGACAGATGAAGTGTTCAATAACTGCTGTATAATCTTTTTTTAGTCTTGGTAGACAGGCTTAAAGCTTGAAATACGAGGAGCCAAAGCTCATTTTACCTGGTGAAGCAATCTTATTTGAATAAACAAGATGGTGTTTTTCTATGAGAATTTCCCCTGATGTAACCTACAGCTCAGTGATAATGTTCAGAAAAATTCAGAAACCCAGTATTGGATTACACTATCAAAGATATTGTCCAACTCTTTGAAAGAGAGGGTATCTCTTAAAACATCGTGATACTAACAATTATGAATGATTCTATTTTAAATCACTATTTTCACATACTGTGAGGTTCCCTTTCTAAAATGTTTTTTTCATATTTTGAAAAAAAAATACAATTATTCTCTTTCCTTATTATTTATTCCTTTCACACCCAAATTTAACTTAAATTCAGGATAGGAGTTAACCTTCTGCTTATGGAGAAGGTGAAGTATTTCATACCAATTAAAAACAGCACCACAAAGAAACCCCTATACCCTTGCTGTCAGATGCAATTAGACACAATAGTGATTTAAACCAGTTGTGAGCACAGGATCATTTCAGGTAGTCAATATGTTACCCCAGATACCTCAGACAGTCCTGGGTTGTAACTCCTAAAACTTTCAATCCAACTGAGAACTAGTACTCTCATGGTTTGTGTTTAGAGTTGATTGGTAAGCATCATTCCTTTTGTAAATTAGAAGTTAAAAGAAGTTAGACAATGGAAAATTTATTCTATGAAAGTGGTACTGTTTTGATGAGGATTTTGTTGCTCTATTGCAGATCTGTATTAATAATAAGTCATAACGATGTGATCCAGTAAGTTTTTCGGTTGAGTCAACTGAGAGTGAAATTAGTGTGTTTTCTTTCTTTTTTTTTTTTTTTTTTTTCCCCCCATAAGTCTGGTTTTGCGAAAGCAGAAATATTTCCTGATACTCAGAAACTGTCTGAAGGACTTTTAATAATCTTTGGTGGAATAACAATGGTGCAAAGCTTCTGAAAGAAAAGTCATTCTTCTGTGCTATCAGCCACACTGAGATTGTTTACTAAGGATGCTCAGATGTGATGGTATTTCTACGTTCCGAACATATCTCTTAAAGATATTAGTTTGTGCTTTGGAGCACTTACTTGCAACTTCTGTGCTTCCAGGACTGATAAGCTTGGTAGAATTTGATAAATTATAAGAATTTTGCCTATGACATCCTGCTCTAGGACACAGTACAATAGGCTGATATTTTTGACGTTTGCCTCAGAATCCTACCATGCTATTAATTCAAAATTTAGTCTGTTTTTCAGCAGGTATTATTTCCATAAACCTGCCAAGTTTGATGGAATTTAGCTCAGGAGGGGTTTAGGTTTAACAACCAGAGAAGAAACAATGAAAAAGGAGAACCTTTAATTTTGTGTGGTTTTTGTCTTTTTTTTTTTTTAAAGGAATATATAATCAGTTCAGAAAACCCAAAAAGTCACATTCCTAAATAGTTCAGAAACCCTTAGAGACAAAATGTTACCCATTTCATTTGTTTAGACTAGGCACTTTGAGTCCTACAGTGGCTATCCAATTTTTGAGGATGGAGAGAACATCCTAAACTTACCTCAACACAGTTTGGTGGGGCTTTTCTGTTCTTCAGCAGTCTCTGGGGAAAGGAGAATGGAGGGGCAATGTCATCATTATGTATATTTATGAATTACAAGATCTAAGCTTAACACAAGTGTTTCACCAGTCCCAGTGATCCAGTGTGAAAGCTTCACTGGGTTGCTGCTGCAGGCATGTCCCTGGCCAGGAAAAAAACAGACTTGATTCCCTGTAGTGGCTGTAGGTCAACTTTGTGTGAAATTCCTTCAATGGATAGATGCAGGTTTACTGTGGAGTATACACACATCAGAGGGACCACCTGAGCCTCTCCTGCTGCCTGCTTGTAGGATGTGTTACTTCCAACAGTGACTTAGATTATGAATTAAACAACATTTAATTAAACAACAATGAATGATGCATTTCAACTTGTGTAAAGAAAAGATATAATTGCAGTTATTTTAAATTCACGTTTTATTTATATTTGAATATAAGGAAAACATAGATTGTGGGGTTTTTTTTGCTTTTCGGGGGTTTTTTTGTGGGTTTTTTTCTTGTTAAGGAGCGATTTTGATATTATTGCCAAATTTCCATGTATCCCCTGAAAAGGTGCAGGCATCTTGTATGAATGCATCCACTGTGCAATCAAATTCATACCAGAACACACAATTTAAAAGTAATAGTGTCTACATCTATGCTCTGTCCAAGTGGTCCAAAAAGCAATGTCAACGTGTAAAATTATCTGCAGGGGCTTTTTAAAGATACAGCCCATCAGATGAATATAAAATCAAGAAAATTACAGCAATAAAAAATTTCAGTTGCACATCAGACTACTAAATCAAACAGCTGTGTTCTTAGCATTAGTATAGAAGTGGATTTATAAAACTAAATGTGGCTTTCACTCAGCAACACTGAGGAAAATGAAGTTTATGGCTGCAATGGAGAAGTTGACAAGTGCTCAGTAATTTTATGCTCTGCTTAGCAATGGGAAACAGTGTGACACAAGATTTACTGCTGCGAACTTGTTTAAATGTTAGGGATTGTGTTCAGTTAGTTAACACTGAGCTTAGCAAATCCCTCCTGGGACTGATGAAGAGGTTGTAATGTCAATGAATGTCTCCAATTAGAGGTCCCTTACCACCTGTGTCATAAGAGGTACACTGAATAGATGCTATGAGACTGGATATTTTTGTAATGGGCCTGTGGTTACATTAAAAATTTTGTATGTTTAATGATATATCTAATTATGAGTTGAATATAGCTTTTTAATATGATCTTGACAAACTGCATCCAGGTAGCAGCTGCAAGATTGTGAATTTCTCTCATGTGTCCCAAGAGACTCAGAAAACTGCTTGGAGGTTTGAGTTTTCTTGAGCTGATGAAGAAAGGGCAATCGAAAATAACAGTGGTTACCCTGGGTCACTGAATTTTCCTTTTTGGGGGGTACATTCATGAAAAAATTTTTTAAAAAGTTTGAAACATGGGAATCTTTTTACTTTTTAAAATAGACTTGCATGTATTACTTAAGGCAAGAAGAAGCACAGAACTATTGGCGGTTTTGAAATGTTTCAGATGTTTCACAATTTTTTCTTGAATATGTTTAAGTCTAATATGAGGTCAATTTATAAAACATGAAATTTTCATCTATTGTTCCATATGTTTTGAAACAAATCCTCTGTGCATTTAGTTTTCGCGGCTTTCCCTGGGTTTCCCTTAGATTTATTTGATAAAAATGAATTCATCTTCTCCAATTCCAAAGCTTTATATGCTAGCTAAGCTATGCAGGACCTGTTAACTATTATTGCAGGGTTAAATCAGTGTCTGTGGGTTTGAAAAGTGTAGGCATAACTGTATATGTGTGTGTCACAGGATGTATCTTCAGGTTGTGAATTATGCTGATGTTAGGGACAGTTCTTTGTTCTAAGATACTGGAATGCAGAGTCAGGTTTCCCACTTCCCAGTGTATTTGTAAGCTTCTATTTAGAGATATCATTCTCACCAGGAGATATTCTTACTTAATATGGAGCCCTGTTGTTTCATTTTTTTCCCAAATATTAAATCTTCTCTATCTCTTTGCAATTAATCTGGAAATTTTCCAGTCTCTGTACCAAAATATTATTATAATTCCCTGCAAGTGACATGTTACAATCGATGGTGTTTCCCTCTCATTGCCATAAATGTCAGGCTTTCTGCAAAATACCTCTGCTGGTTAACCAGAAAATGCATATCTGAATGCTGATGTGGCATTTGCAGACAGGATGATTTACTAAATGCTTCTAGCTGGGCCATTCACACAGTGTGTAAAGTGAGGTCAATTCCTTCTCCTAAAATGAGGGGAGATTTTCTTATGAGATAGTATTGAAAAAGAAACTGTTGTTCAAGATTTCATTAAAAAAAATTATGCATTAATCTGGATGCTGCAGTTTGGTGCTCAATTTCAGCAGTAGGTTAGCTGATATTACTCCCTAATTAATTGCCTTTAAGATGATTAAGCTTGAATATCCAACATTGCTATTTATGTACATTGAGTGAGTTTCTTCACTACTTTGCACCCTTCTAGGAAGTTTTAAATTATGAAATCCGTTTAATAAGATTTGGTACCATACCACCCAAGCACAGAAAGTATCCTCAATATCTCAATTTATTACCTCTGCACATCTTTAATTTTTCATTTTTATAATATAACTTTTCAATAAATTAAAATAATTTGATCCTCAAAACAAATATACAGAGAAAGGTGAAGTGAATGGCTTAGTGGCAGCTGTGAGCTGGGATGTACTCATCAGCACTATCTTCATGTAACTATTGATACATCTTAGTTTATAATTTGCTTGGAATCAAAGCAGCACAGCATTCTTGTCTCTGCTTACTGAGAAACAAAGGCAGTAATAATAAAACGCTGCAGTTAGACATCAAATAGAGACCACCGACAGTAAATTACTAAAATGCGAAGACGGAAGTCAAAGGGCAGAAAATGAACTGGTAATACTGATCAAGCCAAACGAGCACTTTTATGTAGGTGGGCAGATACAAGATTTTCAGTGCTGTGGAGACAGCAATCACAGTTAGCTGCTTTTATGACAAAAATTAAAATCTCATGATCCATAAGATAAAACTTTTGAGGAAAGATGATTTTTTTTTTTTATTCTGAATTTTTATCTAAAAAGTAAAACAATCTAAAAATGACAGTGAAATGGACCTTTCTTTCAAAAACTCTGAAGTGAGACAATTTAATATTACAAAATCTCTTGCCTTTTTGTTCCAGTTTTATTTAAGTTTAGCTGCACAAGCTATTAAAGTTCTAATTTAAACTGTATTGCTTTTCAGTGAAAAAATTCTGAATAAATATCTGTGTGCAATGTCTTAAATTATCCTGGTTTTCTATACCTTACATATTTTAGCAGATATGTCTACAAATATGTCAGTATTTTCCTCCTTGGACTTCTTTTCATAGCATAATTTTAAAAGTGTTATTTCTGTTCAGTCACTTAATGATGCTGAGTTGTATTGACTTTTATTTAAATGATTATCTGTCATGTCATATAAGCAGTCAAAAATGTAGGTGAAGTACATTAGAAAGATCCTGGTTGTCTCAGCAATCAATGTAATTCATAGTCTCTGGCAACACTGCATTTCATTTTGCTGGTCTCACTATATGAACCAAAATTTATCACTAACTATGAAATGGTGGAGTTCAAGATCCTTAGGGCAATGAGCAGGGCATGCAGCAAGCTCACTACCCTGGACTTCAGGAGAGCAGACTTTGGCCTCTTCAGGGATCTGCTTGGCAGAGTAGTATGGGATAAAGACCTGGAGGGAAGAGGGAGCCAAGAAAGCTGGTTAATATTCAAGGATCACAACCTCCATTCTCAGAAGCAATGCATCCTGACAAAGAGGAAGTTAGGCAAGAACACCAGGAGGCCTGCATGGATGAACAAGGAGTTCCTGGACAATCTCAAACACAAAAAGGAAGCCTACAGAGAGTGGAGCCAAGGACAGGTAGCCCAGGAGGGATACAGAGAAACTGTCTGAGCAGCCAGGGATCAGGTTAAGAAGGCCAAAGCCCTGACAGAATTAAATCTGGCCAGGGACATCAAGGACAACAAAAAGCTTCTATAGGTACATCAGTGATAAAAGGAACACTAGGGAAAATGTGGGCCCTCTCTGGAAGGAAAAGGGAGACTTGGTCACCTGGGATATGGAGAAGGCTGAGGTACTCAATGACTTTTTTGCCTCAGTCCTCACTGGCAAGTGCTCCAGCCACACCGCACAAGACGCAGAAGGCAAAGGCAGGGACTGGGAGAAGGAAGAACCACCCACTGTAGGTACAGATCAGGTTTGAGACCATCTAAAGAACCTGAAGGTGCACAAGTCGTGGGACCTGATGAGATGCATCTGTGGGTCCTGAGGGAGCTGACGGATGAAGTGGCTCAGCCACTACCCATCATATTTGAGAAGTCGTGGCAGTCCAGTGAAGTTCCCCCAACTGGAAAAGGGAAAACATAACCCCCATATTTAAAAAGGGGAAAAAGGAAGAGGTGGGAAACTACAGGCCAGTCAGTCTCACCTCTGTGCCTGACATGATCATGGAGTGGATCATCCTGGAAACTCTGCTAGGGCACATGGGAAATAAGGAGGTGATTGGTGACAGCCAACATGGCTTCACTAAGGGCAAATGGTGCCTGACAAATTTGGTGGTCTTCTACAACAGGGTTACAGAGTTGGTGGACAAGGGAAGAGCAACTGACGGCATCTACCTGGAATTGTGCGAAGCTTTTGACGCTTTCCCTCACGACATCCTTGTCTCTAGATTGGAGAGACGTGGATTTGATGGATGGACCACTCGGTGGATCAGGAATTGGCTGGGTGGTCACACTCAGAGAGTTGTGGTCAACAGCTCAATGTCCAAGTGGAGAGCAGTGACGAGTAATGTTCCTCAGGGGTCGGTGTTGGGACCGGCGCTGTTTAAAATCTTTGTCGGTGACATGGACAGTGGGATTGAGGCACCCTCAGCAAGTTCACCAACGACACCGAGCTGTGTGGGGCGGTCGACACACCGGAGGGAAGGGATGGCATCCAGAGGGACCTGGAAAGGCTGGAGAGGTCAGGCATGCACACCTCATGGGGTTCAACAAGGCCAAGGGCAAGGTCCTGCATGTGGGTCGGGGCAATCCCAAGCACAAATACAGGCTGGGTGAGGAGTGGATTGAGAGCAGCCCTGAGGAGAAGGACTTGGGGGTATTGGTGGATGGAAAACTGCCTATGAGCCAGCAATGTGCGCTCACAGCCCAGAAGGCCAACCGTGTCCTGGGCTGCATCCAGAGCAGTGTGGCCAGCAGGTCAAGGGAGGGGATTCTCCCCCTCTACTCTGCTCTCGTGAGACCCCCCCTGCAGTGCTGTGTCCAGCTCTGGGGGCACCCACATCAGAAGGACACAGACCTGCTTGAGCAGGTCCAGAGGAGGCCATGAAGATGATCAGGGGGCTGGAGCACCTCCCCAGGCTGAGAGAGTTGGGAGTGTTCAGCCTGGAGAAGAGAAGGCTCCAGAGAGACCTTATAGTGGCCTTCCAGTACTTAAAGGGGCTACAGGAAAGATGGGGAGGGACTCTTTATCAGGGGTGTAGGGATAGAACAAAGGTAATGGTTTTAAACTGAAAGAGGGTAGATTTAGATTAGATATAAGGAAGACATTTTTTACTGTGAGGGTGGTGAGGCACTGGCACAGGTTGCCCAGAGAAGCTGTGGCTGCCCCCTCCCTGGAAGTGTTCAAGGCCAGGTTGGACGGGGCTTTGGGCAACCTGGGCTAGTGGAAGGTGTCCCTGCCCAGGGCAGGGGGTGGAACTAGATGGTCTTTAAGGCCCTTTCCAACCCAAACCATTCTGTGATTCCAGTGTGAGTGTAAAAGGCACTGCTTCTCTGTGTGTTCTTCTTGCATCCCAGCTGCCAAAAGGATCTAGAGTAGATTCAAAAGGGGATAATCTGAGGTTTGTAAACTCCTGCAAGGTCTTTCCTGTTCTACCAGGGAAGATTCATGAGCCAGCAAAGCAGGTAGGTGCCTGCACATCAACACAAAATTGGCATCAGCCATCTGTGCATGTAGTTGGACCGGATGGGTCCAGCGATTAAATTGGTATGGACTGAAAAATTTTTGTCAAAACTTGAACAAAATGATCCCTGCTCGGAGGTAATGCTCACTAATTTTACTCAGTATTTTAATATTTATATATTTAAATTCTCTCACCAGAAATTTTTCCACTCCTGGCAACACTTGCATGGAATTATCATAATTCCAGAGATCCCTTTCAGGTGCTTTAAAAAGTGTGTGGGGAAAAGGGTGAATACTCCTCAGGCTTTTCCTTTGTAAAATGGAATCTCATTTGTCTGAAGTCTATTTCCTAAAGAACATAAGCAAAATGTTATTACTTTAGCAATACCTTTGTCACTCCTGACATTATATACTTAAGTCATCAGAGTGGGGCTGCCTGTGGGAATCACTTGCTGCCTTGATGTGTGTTAAGCAGTAAGAATATAACCATGTGGGTGACTTTTTTTAAAGCTGAGTTGATAATACTTTAAAAAAAACAAGTGGAAGGAGAGGACACTGAAAAACCTGGAAGCTTCAGAATAAGCAGAAACCTCATTGCTCTGCAGTAATGTGAGCCCTGCTGGAACACTTATCTGGTATCTCTGTGGTACCTTTTCACTAGGTTTTGCAAGAGCTTGGTACAGAAAAGGATATAGGATGCTAAATCCCTTTCCTGTAGGAAACTTGGCCTTCTTGTTGTATGCTTAGCTTGCTAGCTGACTCAGGTTGCTTGGTGGTTTCTTCCTTTTTTTTTTTTTTTTTTTTTTAAATACAAAATACTTGCAGAATTCACCTTTTGTGAACAAGGAAAAAGAGCTTTTAAAAGGAAGAGAAAATACTACAGATTACAAACCCATGCCCATTAGTGTTACGGGCTTTAAAGCAAGTTATGAACCATTTGTATTTTCCAGATGTGATACCTGGTACTGAAACACCACATATCTCCCCCAGTGGACAAGCCCATCAGTTAACCTGGTGCCGTGTACCATTCACATCAAATCAGTGATCAAGACTGGAGCTCATTGGCTCATTAAGTCAGCCTGACAGAGCTCCAGTGCTGAACATCGCTGAAAACTGGCAGATCCAAAAGTGACTGTGTCTCTACACTGAGGTGAGACTTTGTTAGGAAGCATAATGTGAAGTTGTCTTGGAGTAAAAAGAGTCCATTCCAACATCCTTTGGTTTGCTAGCTGTGAAAATATTTTATATTTCATGAATAGTTTACATGATGAGACAAGCAGGGTAAATATTAGTAGCTTCTAATATCCTAAGATCTGCTCTGGCACATGCTAGATGGGAAACATAATGTGTTATTGCTTTCCTATTTACCTGTGGATTTTTTTTCTTCTCTCTTCAGTAGGTATAACAACATCAAAAATAGTATGAAAATAAAGTATGAATTACTATAATAATTTATAATATCTGTTAGTCCAAAGCAATAATGGTTATAAAGTGTTGTAATGTTCAGTTCTCTCCTTGTGTGAGATTTCTCATAGTGGGTAGAGATGACTTTCTGAATTTGCTGTAAACTTACATTTTTTTTTAATTTTTGTGTGTGTGTTATATATAAGCTTATATCGGCATATGGTTTGTTCTCTGTATGCTCTTATTCTGCTACCATTTGTAGAAAACAGATTTTTTTTTTCTTTGAATAACAAGTTATAAATTGCCAGTGTAGTCTTCTAACAAATATTCAGGTTCTGCATCTCCTGATGTGTTCTCTTTTGGAGAGTCTGAAATACTACCTCTCTTCTTACTGTCCTTTCAGATGAAAACCAGTCTGTGTTGCTTATTAATTCTGTACAGCTTTGTGGATGCTTTTAGATGCTGTGGAAATGATGAAGATAGGTGAAGTTTTAGAAAAACAGAAAGGCTGCATAATATAAGACAGAAGTTGAGAGATTTTCAAGGACACTGCTCTACATTATGTACTGTGTCAATCTATGTAACTGAACTTAAACCTCACAAGAAATGTCCTCCATGTCTTTATAATATGATGGTTTTGAGGCAGGAAGCAGTGTGTACACAAATTCTTGCAAAAAATTTGGACAGTATGCAGGCAAACATGTAAAATTATTTATTTTTAGAACTAAGTATGTCGGGGTTTTTTTTAGACAGTACTTTTTTTCTGATCTATTTTACTACTGACTTGTCTTGGATTTATTTGTGTATGCACTAGAATACAGGTGATTTATGTTACTTTTATAAATAAGGCAGGTTCTGGTGCCACTGATGTGCTTTTGGAAACTACTCTTGGGAAAATCGGTTACAGTATTTTTCTCATATTCAGAATTACTTGTTTTCATTCAAGTCCTTAGTGTCAAGGTAAGTTTTGGCATTTCTAGTCTCTGTCTCTCTCATACACACCCACACAGTCTCAGGTCATTTCTAATCTCAAATAGTTACTTTCAGAGACCCCAATTTTGCCTGGTATAGTGTCATTGTTCCAAGCTCCAGTTTGTCGGCAGCAGCCCGTCTTTGCTGTAATACACTACACACTGCAGACACTGAATGAAAGAGAAAAGAGAGGGAGGAATATATTAAATCTACATGTTCCCTTCTAATGGTAATTTTTCTTCTTTAACTTGCAGGAACACTGTAGCCAGAAGGCACTGTGTATGTAAGATAGTTCCTTGTTGGAAGGAGCCTTTTTTCTTACATCACTATCCCCAGTGTCTTCAGAATCAATATAGACCATAATTTTTCTCCTCTACCCAAGCATTTCTATGAAAAGAGCTATAGCTCATATTTTATAGCCTTAACTCTCATATGATCAGCCCTTGCTGCAACAAGATGTTAAAAATGTTATGTGAAAGTCCCAGCATATGCTGATCCTCACTTAAGTGAACTGCAGTGCTTCGGAATGAATTGGAATTCCATCTCTAATTTCAACTGTTTAATAGCATATAATACAAACCCCCCTTTAAAATTCTGAACTGGTTGTTAACTTGCTGCTGGACATTTGCCAGTGCCTGCACCTGCATTACTTCCCTGCTAATATTTCAAAGTGTCAGCTCAAGTGGCCTGAGAACTGCCTGTGGAAGTGTTGTAATTGCTGAGATACGCTTACTCCAACTGTGATAATAAAACACAGAGATGGACTGGGGAGAGGGAGAGAAAAAAAGATAACAGCTGGGATTTATGCTTCCAGGTTTTAAAAGAAAGCTTCTTCATAAGTTTGGTGATAAACAGAATGGCAGTGTGTACCAATAAAAGGAGGGAGGGAAGTCTGATATGAATGAAAACACAGGAATACATCTGCACTGTAGAACTAAACTCTAGGCTTATGAAGGGACCTTGGAGAAGTCATTTTCCCTCGGCTGTATGCAACCTTTGTGAATACTTCACTGGTCATCCATTCTCTTCTTGGGATGCATGGGAAATCAAAGATTTTTTTAGCCTAACGTATGCACCATTTCTTCTTTAAGAATTTAAGACTTTTCTAGACAAAGATACTCAGTATCAAAATGCTAGATGAGGTTAGTGCAGGAACTATCTTTGCAGGGATCACAAAAAAAAAAACACCCACAAAACCAACCAACCAAACCAAAAATGGGATGAGATGCAGTAGTGGAAAAGCAAGGTTGCATCCCAAAAGGACTGAGAGACTAACACAAAACACGGAGAGAATGAAATGTAAAAAATATAGACCAGAAAGAGGGGAAGTTGCTTACTAGTACTCTTATTGGCTGTTTATTTTAGTTGGACTTTTATTTCTTGATATGATACTTTGCTGTTTGTTTCTTCAAAATCTTTACATGCTTGTAAATTCAAATACTGAGAGGTGAATTGTTTTGTTTTGGGGTTTTTTTTAAACATATTTTATGTAGTTCAGTTTGCACTTGGGTTGGGATGTCATACATTAATGCATTTCCAGGGCTGTTTATTTTTAGGTATGAAAACATGGAATTTAAATAATTTCAGTAAGGATTCAGTTTAAGTGAGTTATAAATGTCTTGCATAGTACTGGATAAAATGTTATAGATCACATCTATTTCAGTGGCATTTATTAACCTGAAGACCACTGTTCTACTCATTGTCAGGATAAAAGAAAAGTCATACTGGGTGGTATAGAGGTGTTTGTAAAAACTCACATGCTCCTTAGTGAAGTTTAGAAAAGAGTATTTCTTAAGCTGTCTAGAGACTAACCTATTGTTTCCCTGCCTTAATAGGGCCTCGAAAACACTACTTATTCATCATCTCAAAACCAACAGGGGAATCAAACGATCCTCCAATTTACTCAGAGGGAAAGATGCATATTCAGCCTTAATTTTCAGCTTTAAATCTGCAAGAATGGCTAGAACAAGCTGAACAATCCATTCATTTTTCCATGCTACAGCCTTGCTTCTAAGCTTATGTATATGGGCTAATTGGTTTTCTGTGCTCCACGCTTGGCTGCATCAAGGTTACAATATTTCCTGGCTCCCTCAAACAAATAACTTCCATTTTTCTTGACTTAAATTAAATTTATATTAGCCATAATAAAATGTTTTACATATGACAAAGAAATGAACATTGAAAGTAAAAGGTGTGGAAATCATGTTTAGATCAGGATTGCAAGTCACATCTCAGAACACAATTGCTGGAGTCTCTCATTAGTGTATTGTCATTAGTTAGCAGCTGAAACACAAACTACAATATAGTTTACGCTTTTGCAAAAAATCCATTAGAATAATGTTCTCTAACAAAAAAAAAAAAAAAAAATCACTGGAAATTATAAGCAGATGCCGTCATTTCCAGAAGTGGCAAACACCTGCTGTTCCCACTGGCATTTCAGGTGAAAGTTTTTGGGGGATTTTTAATAGATCAAAAAGAAAACGATTTTTTTTTTTTTTTTTTTTTTCCTAGCAACAAGACTTAAGATGTGGACTGAGTGATGGATGGAGTTGAGGGATCCTGGTATCCCTTAACTACAGGATTTGGGCTTCAGCTGATTTGGGAGTTTAGGGAAGTTGGGGTGGAGATTTTGTATAATGATAGCTGCATCATTTTATATCTAACCTCACTAATTCTAATCCTTAATAAGGGGATAACTTTCTTTTTCTGTTTGAACACTGTTCAATCAATAGTTAACTGAGAATTGTAGGAAAATTGCAAGAAAAGAAGCTCTGAATCAGAATTAACAGATGACCTATTCCACCAACCTTTACACCCTAAGAAGAAACAACTGCATTGTACCCAACAGGCCATTTATCCACAAAAATGGAGGATCCCAGACCAGCCTACCTGAACTACAGTGTCTCATTATCTTTTAAAATGTTTTCCTAAGTTCCAGCCAAAAACTCCACTACTGTAACATAAGCCTCTTACTTCTTGTTCCAACCACAGTGGATATGAAGAACAATGTATTATTTTTTTCTTTGCAGCTAACTTCCCATATTTGAAGATTGTATCTGAAAGCACTTACTGAATTTTTATGAGACACATTTCCTATTCATTCCTACGAGGTGAATAGTATAATCTGAGGGAGTTACAGAATGCTTAAGCTATTTCTGTGTTTATCTTTGGAGAGAAAGAATCAGTAATTTTATCCATAAAAATCATAGCCTTCTAGTTTGATTTTGTGAACCTGAGTTTAAAAAGTTAAAGCTTCAAGATTTAAGTCTTGCTCTTATCAAGCATAAACCTATCACAACCAGGCTTCTTTTACTTTTCATTTACATTTTAATGTATAGTAAAAATGTGTATTAACACAGCCTTAATTAATATCCAGTATCTTCTCTTAGTAAAATATAGATACACGTATTTGCAGATGGATCAGGGTTTCATTGGTATATTTTCTGTCACAAGTTTCTGTGCAGTGTTATCAAAAGCAATCAGCATTTCATAAACACTTTCACTCAAACCTTTCTGAGGACCCTCACTGAGAAGCACTTAGTGTGGGAGGGTGGAAGTAGGTTTTTTGCCCCCATCTGAAGATGATGCCCCTGTTACTCTCACTTCAAACTTTCCACTGCAGTTATTGGAATTACATTTCAATGAAAAAGACATGTTTGAAGGGACATAGAACGTGTTGGAAAAACTCAACACGTTTTCATCTGTCTAAAAAGAACATTTTTATTTTTTCCATGAAAAATATTTTCAGTTTAATTTAAGTCCAATCTAAAACTCAGTGGGATAGAGACATGGAGACATTTTATCACTTTTTTCAATTATCTACCACTAAGGAATGGTTCATAGGGAAGCACATAAACTGCAAGATGTTAAACTCAAGAAGATGAGAAAGAGTTAGAAAAGTTGTTGTTTTTTTTTAATATGGAAAATCTACTTGAATAAATTAACATTTAGTTTCAGTCTCTTTTATAACAAAATTCACAATAATTATCTATCTTAAAGGTGTGGGGGTTTTGAGATCTTATGGCAATTGAATATACTAGGTTATATGAAAAACTGTGCTAAGACTTTTAATTTCCTCACTTTACCCACATCTCTTGTTCTTGCAGATTCTACCTCAATAATAATAGTAATCTTCATTATTACCATAGCCCTACCTTGGATGTAGATTATTAATTCAGCATTTAAAAAATCATCCAGGAACAACCTTCCCCCTCCCAACTCAATGTTTTGGATTAAATATGTAGAATAAAAGTGTCTTAGATTAAGAGAGTTCACGCTAAAATAGATACTTGGTAAAAGCAAAACTTGAGTTCTGTTTAGCAAGGTACTGCAGCACTTCCCTTCCAAGTCATGATTTGGGTCTAGTGGGATTGTGTTTTAGTCCACTGAAGCCACAGCAATAGCACGGTGAGAGTAATTACAAACAAAGACAAACTTGTGCTAGCAGTAATTGGAAGGAACTAGGATGAGAAGGCAGAAGTGTAGGAAGGGGAGAAGAAATATCTTGCTAGAGTTGTATTAATCCATCAGCAAGGCAAATGCAATCTTTAAGGATGGAAATTAACAATCTTTATACGCTATATTGACTAAGCCAGAAGTATACTTTTCTCTCTGTGATGATTCTTTTGCTCACTAGGCTGTTTAACTGTCTAGAGAAGACAAAAGATGTCCATGATGTCCTAGTCAGTATTTTCTCTTGAACGCTGCCATCAAATGTGTTCTGTTAGCATTCACTACTGCACCCTGAACTGTTGCTGCCCATTTAGTAGTAGCCACCATTGTGGTGTGTTCAAGTTTCTGCTTTAGTCTTCTGAAATAATTTATTACAGTTTAACACAGTGGAATACAACCTCTCAAATAGCACCTGTCTGTCTGGCAAGTTGACTGTGCGGAAGATTATAAAGTATATTTTGAGCAAGCAGATGTAGAATGTCACAGATCAGGAGTGAGACTTCCTCTGTTGTGTTGTTTTTCCTAGCTTTATTATTTATTCGCTTGTCAATGAAATTCCATCAAAGGAAATTATCCATCAGCTCTTTCAAAATCTCATTGTGTTGCATGTTTTGCCTGTCTGTGACACGCTGCGTGGTGATAATTTGTGATGCTCAAGTCAGTTAAATGATATCTAAGCATTTCACAGATTCATTAACCATTTTTATAAAAACTGAAAAATATTGAATACTGATATCAATTAGGTATGAATGCCCTTTCTGAAGCCCTGAGTGCAGTAACACAGCTTTCCAAGATTCCAAAAGGGTGAGGGAGCAATTTTTTTCACATTTCTACCTTTCCAGTTGTGGAAAGCATGGCATGAAAGTAGCTTTATACTTTTTTGTAACTTGTTCTGCTGAATAATCCTCCCAAAGTAGCTCTTGGTATGTTTCCTCCCTATGGCATGTAATCCTCTGCTAATCAAGAAGCAGAAACAATTTGCACTGTCTGCCTTGGTTTAGATTGTTACTAGGAATACCAAGATAAATTCTTTATTAGAGAGATGTTGGTTTGATGTTCAATATTACCATGGCTGAATTCTTCACTACTTTTGGAATACAACACTTAACATTTCTGAAGTAAAGAGCTCATAAGAAAGTACTTTTTGAAAGGGAGTTTTCTGTCATTATAAATATTTGTAAAATATATATATTTATAGGCAGACCCTTTTTTTTTTTTTTGCTAAGGATCTTTCAGACACTGGCACACACATAGCAAAACCATGAAACAGGTGGTGAATTAATTTTGAGAAAAATAACATAAAACAGTGCATCACTAAGTAAATCTTTGACAATCTGTTTAGTATCTTAATTAAAAAAAAAATTCAAAATATACCTAACTTTACCATATAAGCAAATGAAATTTAGTCTAATTTACATCACTTGTTTGGTTACAGGTGTTTACAAGATTTAATGCATCTTTAAACTGTCCAAATGCCCTCAATAGTGATCCAACAGCTGCAGCTTGTTATTTGTCTCTAGCATCAAGCCACATATTAAATCATTGTAGTAGAAAACAAATTCACTTAATTTTAGGCATATGACTAGTTTATTTCTTTTACAAAATGAACACAAATTTTCCTGTATCTCACACACAGAGAAATAAGTATTTGTGTTATCAATACCATGTTGTTGACAGATGGAGAAGATGGCATTGCAAAGCAGCCAGAAACAATTAATGCCTCTATTAAGCCGTGTGTAGCTTTCCAAGGGTTACAATTCACCTGTTTTATTTTTTTTGAAGTTATATCCTCCAAGAGGATGAACAGTAATTTTGCCAGGTGCTTTGCCCAAGGGAAGAGAGAAAGATCACATATACCTTAAATCTTTAAGTATGTGAATTATAAAAATCAGTGTTGGGTTTTTTTGGTTATTGTTTTTACTTTGTATTTTCCCTATGTACAGGGAAGTAGCAAATTTAAACTGAATGAGAAGTGTGTTCCCACCCTGTCCCAGCCCCCTAAACCAGCACATTGTTATATCTGTGGAGTTCATTGCCATGGTGGGCCATGGCTTGAAGATTATTACTCTGTTAAAAAATGAACAACACAGATTCATGGTAACTTGTTCATTGCTAACAATTAAAAACAAAGACCTGGATGCAAACTCAAACTGGTGTTCCTTAAACTGATGATTGCCAAAAACAAAAGAGAGGGCCGAGTGATATTAAAGTATGGCTACAGCCTTTTTTGTCATGTGCCTTCCTTAAGTGCATGACACCATATGGTCACTCTCCATCCTGTGTTCCCAGAGATCACAGGAAGTCATGAATACAGTTAACACCAAAGTCTCTTTCTAGCTTGTTTCATTAGACGGTAAAAAGTTTTTTAGGTCATGGTATTTATTAGGTTATGCTTCAAAATTCTTATAATTAGTGAAATATGAGTTTCTAGTCAACTGGGATTTAAATGATCTGTTTCTGGATATAAAAGTCTCATCATTGTTCTGTTATGGAAAACAATTAAGGAACACAGAAGTCTATAACAACAAAAAGTTTGCATCTTTGAATGAACTATTCATCCACTTAGTTTAATAATGGTAAAATAAATCACATATGATCTTTCATGCCTCATCAGCCTATTTATAACAGTATGCCCTTTATTATGACAGATTTTATGATATTTTGTGATGACCAGTCATGGGGAAAAAAATGCTTAATGTACTGACATCTAATTTTATTATCTCTGGTACCTATTCATTTTCTCAAAGCATTTCTTTGAATCAGCGCCAGTTTAAGCTACTGTACTTTCAAAGCTGGGCTATGACAGGATCAAGAGCTAATCTAATAAATCAATAAGGGAGTCAAAAGACCAGTCATAGAGACAACTGCATAATTCACTGTTGACAGTAGTAACATGTAGAGCCTAGCTAAGCAATTTTTCTATTTATTACTAAACTTTATTTTGCTAAAGTAAAATGTCTATTCTCCAAATGTGTGTTCCAGCCTTTGTGTTGCTGCTACTTTATAATATATAAAATATGATTTACATGCCTAATTTGTACAAGAGATTCCAGTCATGGAGAAAAAAAATTGTTTACTTTTTTTTTTATTAATTTCTTAAACTTAATGAGCTTTAAGAGGCCAGCTGATTATTCCCGCTGCCTAGTATGTCAGGGTGCTCAAAATTTAGCGGAACTGGAACCCCAGAAGTTCACCTTGTTAATATTTGCACAACAATCTGTTGTCTTTCTGGGTGCATCTGTCTGAGCTTCCTCATGTGCAATACACTTGGGCACCGCTGAATCCTACCAGATGAAACATAAGACTTGTTCAAACAACCATGCTCGTTCTTCTCTTGCAGCAAAGAATATAAGACATAAGGCAACTAGGCAAGCCTGTGTATCTCATGACTGCAACTTCTTTGTGTGTGTGTGTGTTTGTGAAGTTAGCTTTAATGGAAGCTACGTTTATGCAGTGGAAGGAGACAGCACAGCAGTCTTCCAACTTGCTGATCTCAGCATAGCCCAGAATACAAAGCAAGAAAAACTACATATAATATTAACAATAATACCTTTCCTCCTTTCCCTCCTCCTCCTCCCCCTTTTTCTGCATTCTTTTGTTGGTTTTCATGCAGTTAAGTGTATTTTCTCATTCTCGCCATAGGCTTGAGACTACGTGAAATAAAGGAAGCTTATTTAGATCAATAATAAAAAGAGGGTATTTATTAAGGACGATGGGATCCTTTTAGAGAGGAAATGAAGTCTTATTTTGATGTCCATCACCAAATCAAGTGAAGGAAATTTCAATAGCTGTCCCTGTTCTATAAGACATGCATATGCAGCTTTTGGAGACGGATACGGCCCAGAGGTATTTCCCATCAGCATCTCAAGGTTGGTTAAAGGAACCCTGTACCAGACAGTGATTAACAGTAGTAAACCCTCTTTCCCATGTGTCATATCCATATAAGTTTAGAGAGGAAAGAGACAATAAAACAGGAGGATGAATTCCCTGTGCAACAGCCAGGATGTGCTGGACACATACCTGAGTCTTTCCAGATTTTTGCACCAGCAAGTCTTTGTAGCATAGGCAGAGCATAAGGCAGTGGCCATGCAGCTGCAAAAACTGGGATGCTCTTTTTACACTAATTAATCTGAAATCTCCTGCTTATGTTTCCATACTTGCTCACTGATGTAACAAGGCTAATTTCAAAAGAGACATCATAACTCTAGATACTAGATGATGTGTTGTTAAATTGTAGTAATGCTGTGCAGCTACTGCAGATTTATGATGGGCAGGTGGAATGTAATTGAAAAGTCATATCAAAATCTGTAAAACTTGTATAGAGCAGCAATGCAGAGATACCATTTTCATATCATGAGTGGGAAAGGTTAAGGTATGAAAACTTAGGTATGGTCTTCACAGTTTGGGGCAGAGAAGAGCAAACACTGACAACAGAAAAAGGGTTTGTGCATGGAAAATAACTGTGCAAATAATTGCTGTAAGGAGTAAATGCCAGTGTTATCCTAACTTTTTTGATTTGCTTGTGTTAGAAAAAAATAATCAAGTTACAGTTCCTCTCTTTCATGGCATTTCTCCTGACCTTTATAAATTCTTACTACTGGTCATGGAAACAAGAGTTTGAAAATCCAACTTTGTCATCTCATTCATAGAGTACACAGAGAATATAACATTAAAATCAAGGCCAAATAAGTTGTCTGATACAAGAAGTAATAAATGTGAATGTTGTGTAAATTAATTTATTCACAACCAGTCTCACACAGTTCTCATGACTTTTATTGCTTGCCTCCTTCAAGGATAATTGCACTCAGCAGTAATAGAACAAACTTATTCTGGCAAGCTGTTGTGGATCAGGATGTATTTTGCCTTTTGCTCGCTTACCAGATGATCTGGCTATTTGCTGTGTTTCCTATGGGACAAATGAGATGACTGTTTTTTGCAATTTTCAGCTTCACTGGAAGATACCATAATTCCAATGTGATGTGCAAATGTATGCGCCTTAGAATATTAAGGAAATAATAGGCAACCAAAAAACCTAAAACCAAACAAACACAAAAAAAGGACCAAAAAGGCAAGAGCAACAAAAAGAAAAGCATTCTAGCAATGCACGGAGGAAAGCGTGAAATAAGGAGGTGATGCCCCATGCCCTCCCGATCTCCCAAAAAGGAAAAGTTGGAAAGCACAGCAGGATTATACCACTGGATTCAAAGAGAGGTGATTTGAGAACTAACTTCAATAAGTATTCACTATTTTATAAACAGAGGCTGGACTTTTGTTTCAGAGGCTGACTTCGTTTCTGCTGTTAGTGTAGTCTGATCTGGTAAAGCCTGTGGTCTGCACTGCCTGAATGAGGCAACATCAGAGTTATGATGGAACTTCTCATGGCAGATAAACAGTATAGATGTTTTTTAATACAGAGGAAAAACGAAGGATGCATTTCTGTATTACTTTCAAACACAATTCAGACTCTCCTAGGAAGGATACCAAACTAAATTAGTGCAGACAGCCAATGAAAAATGACTCTCAACTCTATGAATAAGACAAAATCCTCCCCTGAGTAACCACCACCACATGTGCAGCAATGATTACAGGAGCCACTTGAAGCAATATAAAATCCAGTCCCAGACTCCCTTCTGTCCATCCAATTCTATACAAAATTGCTTGCATAGAGAAGTCATATGTATTCCAGTCAGGTCTGGGTATTGTCCGCAAAAAAATCTATTCATTAGGTGTCAGGATGGGGTAAATGAATGACATAACCTTTGTAGAATTTCTCTTTCTGTTATTTGCAATTACTTTATGATAATAGGAACCTGAACACAAACTAAAAGTGATTCTTCCTTTGTCAGTCAGTGAATCAAGATGCACTTGAGAATATCTAAAGGAAGCCTGTCTTACTAACGCTATAATACAAGTGCTCTGCTGTTGTTAATTTTAATGCACTAGGGCTGAAGATTAGTTATTCCTTCAGAACTGAAAAGGAGAAAAGCCATATATGTGTTATTAAACAGCAGCAATTTAAAAAAATCAGCAAATATTATGATATTGTGATGTTTGCAGACTTTGCAGCTGATGATTAGGTGTCTAACCACTGCACAGTCAAACAGCTAATGGCATTTTCAGTGACCATCAATGTAGGATTAGAGAGAGAGGTGAATGAATATAAATTTAATTAAAAATGTGCAATTTATGCATATGAAGGTCTAAATTCCATTTTTGGCCTTAGCCATTAATAGTAGGAACCAGTGTTTATTAAACTAATTAAGAGAAGGATAATTTCTTGATCTCCTGTCAATTTTCATAATTTAAAAATTAAAACTGTATTTACACCTAGAATTCATTTATCTCAACACATTAAATATCAAAAAGCTACTCATACAAATTTCCAGAGAAATTACTCATGTAAGTCAGCTTTAACCCAGCCCATTTGTTCACCAAGCAATTCACTATTTCACGCAGTGACATACACTTACTTATTTGTATAGGTATTAATAAAGTTCTCTCTCAAGGATATATTCCCTTGAAGTGGGATAGGTAGATATTAAGAAAACATTGCCTCATGAAGTAGTGGGCAGTGGCAGAGTAATTAGTATGTTCTAGAGTATCTCTAGTATCTTAAATGTGCATCTTTAATGCCTTTTCCTCAAAAGCTTGTCCTTGCTGTGTTTGATGAGATTTTAGCCTTAAATACCTTGTTGATCGACTTCCTTATGGGTATTCAATACTGCCTCCTAGAATTTCATAAATCCTGGTAAAGTCACAGTGTTCAAGTCTGCGCTTGGCAATGTAAAGTCCTTTGTGGTCATATGTCAGCAAAATTATTGTGATCTCTAAAGCTGCAAAACTTCATATATGAATGAAAACTCTAGTTGTTCAAGTGCATTTGAAAGAGAATGTTTTATAGAATATACTAAACAGCCTAGATGATAGCACCAGATAATTCTTATTTTAAGCTTTTCTCTTCAAAGTAAAAACTTCTGTAAATTATGTAATTTATTAATCTTCTCTAATACAAGTTGAGATTTATATACCCAAATATTGGGGTGTGTGTGTGTTATTTAACTCTTATATGCTATAATAGTAGGTGTTTCAGTATGAGAAATAGCTATGTTTAAATCAACTTCACCTCCTCAAATGAAAAAGGATCCCACACTCTCCTGTAGAAAATGTATTTTCCTAAAGAATTCAACAAGGAAGGGAAGGAACTTAAAAATTCACCTGCAGCCAGTGATTTGCAAAAGCCACAGAAATAGGCAAATAGTATCACTTTATTGTCTGCTTTGAGCAGATGTAACCTATAAACAGCATTTTTTTTTTGATACGTACATGCAAAAATCTTTTCTTTAACTGATATTTTTAATGAGTTCAGGTTAAGTTGCTATTTCTACATACTTTTCTTGAAAGAAAAATTGTAAGGTTCCCATTCAGGCAGCTTCCCAGAGAGCAGATGTGCCACAGTGTGATGAAAAATTACATTCACAGGTATAACCAGATAGTTAGTGGGATATAAACCTAACTGTGTTTAAATGTATTTATTTCATTCAGTTGAAAGATTATTTTTCTTATAATGCTTTATATAAGTCAGGAAGACAAAACCGTCATTCTTTCCTCTAAGTAATAATGAGACAAACCACCCTCACCCCAGCAGAACCAGCCACATCTGCATTCCAGACACATCTCTGTCTGTGCTGGAACAAAACCACTGGGAATAAAGAAATGAGAGCTTTACCTTGCCTGATGGTCTTTTCTTTTTTTTTTTTTTTTTAATACACAGGGTATCTATAAAACATTGATTACATAAGACTTTACTATTTTGAAATGTATGTACTGTTACAGCATTTTCCATAGTTGTAGTGTGGATGCAGTTCTCGGATTATGGTCCTGCACTTCCATACGTGCTGATTAGGATGCCATATCTCTGACTTTTCCCATGCAGAAATATGTCAGCAGGTGTTGCACAGGTAACCTGCCCCTTAATCTGTTGTTCTCAGGATTTATCTATGAATAGCAACTGTACCATATGGTAAATCTGATGCTCCTCATGCTTTGCTGGACAAAGTTTTGTACTTGTACAACAAAACCAAATCCAGCCAAATACAAGTCCAAATGTGTTGGTTAATTATGTGTGTACAGAGACTGTATACATCACCTTTTCAGTAAGCCCAGCTTCTCCTGAATGGCTGGATTTGCTGTATGTGAGCAATGAACACAGCCAGGATTTCTGCAGGGTTGATAACTCAGATGTGATGTGACCATCTCTAGCATTGTCTCCAGACTGTTTCTTAGGTAGAAAGAAAGCATCCAGGGAATTCTGGATATGTTTATCCTACCAATAAGTCAGCTGAAGCTTATCATGCTTAAAAGCAGCTTGAGGCTCAAACTCAGCATAGTCCTTAGTTCATAAATTCCCTTTGTTTCTGATTTATGGCAAGGCATTTATTTCAATGAAGTCAGCCATATCTGTAGAAGCTTGTCATGATTTTGCACCTTTACTGTAGTTGTCCTGAATGATAATACAAATTGTATCTGATTGTAGCCAGGATCTGTTCTGCCACAGAATTTGTTATAAAAGCATGATATTTAAACAGAAACTAAACACCTTTCCCCACAGTCACTATCCATTCTTTTTGCATCTCTTCCATTATTTTAGATTATTTTGTTGAGAAGTCAACTGTATTGTATTCCACCACAAAATAACTTCAAAAGATTTCCATAATTTCCAGTAACTCTGAGGTACTGTGACCCTTTGATGTTACTCACTGTGGTGAGACAATTAGGATGAATCTAATTTTAGCGTACAGGTGAGCACAGATGTAATATCTTTTCCTGACCCTTAATCATCTTTTCACCTTCACATTTATACAGTGGGGATTTAAAAAAAAAAAGCTTCCTTTTTATCACATCACCTCATCGGTCTTTCTACAATAATTGATAAAAACACCATAGATAAACTTTGCATTAAAACACATTAATGCTTAATATTTTTCTATGAAGGGTTCCATGGAAGTTCTACGTATGTATATTCTTGTTTAAATACATATGAGCATAGGTGATGTTAACTGCAATAGGCTTCACAAGAGGACTTATAATTTTACAGACCCCCTAAAACATGTTTTTGTTTTCATTGTTCTTGCTGATAATTTTCCAGGTGCTGACCTGGATTTTTCACCAATTGGATGGATGGATGCCAAGCTACTGCATATTTAACAACCATATGAATTTATTCTCATTAGTATCCCCATGACACAGTAAATAATCAAAACTGTTTCATATAATAATGCAGTCATTTTTGTTCCTGAGTAAGCTCCCGAGGGTAAGATTTTGCTCTCAGTTTGGCAATCTAATGTGTGGTCTTGCTTTTGCCATCACTTTTACGATAACCAAGATTAGAAAAGGGAAGGAAAATTGAAACACAAGCATCAAAAAATATCTGACAGAACTTTTGTCCTAAGGCTGTTGAAGTGACACATTTGTCCCTATCTCACATTTCCTCATTTCCTTTGACTTCTGCTGCACTTAGTCTCCAGCTGGAATGACAATAATTCTCAATCCATTAGGTCATACAAATTATGCAAATCCTGGAAGAATTATTTGTCTTACAAATAGGAGCAGGCAAACTGATATATATGTATATAATAGGGCCAGCTTGAAACTTTTTAGTCCTAACTGCCCATTGGAGGGCCAACAGCTTTTAGTCTTTGAGAGAGTAGTTTTTTTAATACATAACACTGAACTTCTGTTGCAGCAGGGAATCCCAGAAAAGTAAAATGTAAATCTGTTGCATCATACAGGCTTTATTAAATGGTCACAACCTCTTTTAATGCTGCTTCTGTAACACATTTCATAAAAGATTAAGTGGCATTTCAGTAGTATATATATCTTTTCCTCTGCACAGGGGAAATTATTCCAAATGAAGACAGAAGAAAGTGGCATTTCCAGCAAGTACCAAAAAACCCCACTGCAGGGAAAGGGCTTGTATGTTTTACTGACCTGGATGGACCATTGTTTAGAGATATTATGTGTATAGATAAAAAGAACAAAGAATAGTTGAATAGATATTTTTCATGTCTTTTTTTTTCCACTTTATTTTTCTCACAGTTCATTTTGATGTGGTGATATGTTTTGTTGTGGTACACAGTTTTTACTGAATTGTTACATGCTCTGTCAGATGCTGTGTGATCAGACAAACATGTTCCTAGCATGGGTGAATTGTTTGTTTCTTCATTTTGTGTTATGACATTAGATTTTTTTTTTATTTGCTTGGGGTTTAGGAAGCAAATTAAAGCTACAGAAAAACCATTTACTATCAGTATGGACTGAAAATCAGAGGGTAAATGTTGAAAACCCTAAAAGTCACATTCTAAGCATTTGTTTTAGAGTGTAATGTATGTTCTGGCTTCTGTGTGCATAGGGCACCAGCCAATTCTCATTGATTTCACTGGATGCTTATTCTTGAAAAAGAGCAACTCAAAATAAGAAACTGTTTTTTTGTGGTTTTAAAAGTAATAGTAAGAATCCTTCAGAGAAGAGTGGGTTAATTTTGAATAGGTATTCAATGAGGATTCTCCCAAGAACCAGACCATTTTAGGTACAGACTCTCGCTAATTTGAAGTTATTATGAAGCAGGTGGGAAGCTGCAGAGTACAAGAAAGGCAGTTGCTATTCTAGAGGAACCATAGGTGGCAGACAATAAAGATGCTGAATGAGCAGAGCATTTGTATCTCTGAGCCCTCATTAATTTCATACATCTGATGCTGTATTCCTCACAGATTCTGCAAACACTGCCATGGTTTCTTGCTAAAATAGTGTGACTTCTGGTGCAACACAAGGCTGAAAATTTACTTTTGTGAATCCAACTTCTGGAACCTTATAACTTGAATTCTGAACCAAAAAAGTTCTTCCACTGTGGGCAGCAGTTGAAGCTCACCCGTAGCTGAGCTGGAACTCTGGGCCACACTGTGTGGTTCAAGTCACTGCAGGGCACATTTGTCAGCCTCTTGAAAGATTAATGAAATGGTGACCCATTTAGCACAAGCCTCAGTGGATTGTTAATATGCTTCAAGAACTTCACAAAATCTTTTTAAAGAAAGCAGGGGTGTGTTGTTAAGAGACTTTTCAAGGACTCTGGGGGGCTCCATGGCCACTAAGAGGCCTTGTTGGGACAGGTGAAACATGCACTTCCTTTATTCAGCTTCATTAACAGTCAGATATTGTGTGTATTGTCTCTGTTGGAATACTGTTTCCCTTGAACTCCCTCAGGTTTCAAAGTAAACTTGCATGGAGAAATTAGAATATGATTTTGTTTGTGCTGCTGTGCTGCTTGTTTCATAGACTGGTTTTCTTAGTGGAGATGTTTATGAGGAAGATGTGTGGTCATCTATGATTTACTCTTCTTCCTGTTTGTCTTTTCACTCGCATTCTCATTAAAGATTTTCCAAAATCTGCCAGGATATCAGTAGTTTAACCCCCTGTCTCCACTCCTTATATAAGGTGTAGGGTTTTAATCTCATTTGTTTGGATTGCAAGGCTGGAATAGATAAGTCAGTCATAGTGCAGGTGTATTGGTCTTTTGCATATTTAAAGTGCAAATCTTTAATGAAATACTTCTCATTAGAGGAAACAGTTTTGAACCCATTTTACTTATGGAGTGGGAAAATAGGTCAGCAATGGGAATCTCAAGGGACCCAAAAGTCAGCAGCAGAGTCAAGACTGCAGCTTCACCTTCAGGGTCTTGGGTCCATTTTCAGGTCTGCAGATACCTCTGCCTTCCGCAGCCCCTCCACAGGACATCGTGTTGGACTGCCAGCAGCTGCGGGCTTCCTAGCTCATGTTGGCTGTCACTGCACGTCACTTAACTCAGATGTCCTGAGCTGTTCTCTGTAGTAGATTCTTTCAGTCTGTGAGATTTTTATTTTACTGACTTTTTGACTTTTATTCCCCCAAATGGCCATGCTCCTGTTTGCCCCAAAGAAAAATGAATTATATCTAGAACACAATAAAGCAATTGTTGGAGAATGGTATTGCATGTCTTCTAATTAGAAGGCTGAGCTAAACTGTGGCCTCCTGAATATGTAGGGTGAAAGTGCTGGAGATTATTAGTCTGCAAATACACCTTTTTGCACATTAAAAAGCTGCACTGTGTGTTGAATACATTGTCTCAGAACCCCATTTTGGCATAAAGCAAAGCTGTGTGCCTGACCCATGCCATTCATTTCTTAAGGAATGCAGAGTGCTGTGTAAGAACATGATGGTTATTATACAATGGCAATATACTTGGGAATTTCAGGATGAGTTGTCTGTGGACTTGACATACTTCCTCTGCACGTTCAAGTGCTTCTATTTCACTTGAAAATTCAGGGAAAGGAAATTGCTTCTGTTCTTCTGCTTACAGGAAGTTTGAAAGCAGTATTTAGGCAATTCTAATCTATCCACTGGTTTATACTGTGGAATTTGGTATTTCTGTGATATCTGAATTATAAACCGCCTGTTGGGGCCTGTGATGCCTCTGCCATCCAAGTCCATGACAAGTTGGAGTACAGTTTAGTGACATTTCCAGCCATTAAAATTTGGGCCATAAGGCTACAGTACCAGAAAATTTTAAATGTTATTATGAGGAAAATACCAGCAATGCAGTCACAGATTTCCAGTCTAACACCCGACAGCTTCACTGGAACAGCGATTTCAGTCCAGGGGTCCTTATCTTCTTGATTAAGTTTAGCCCCTTGGTTTGAAAATGGGTTTTCTTTAACAAGTACTCCAACTGAGGTACCTGCAAGGAAACTTGTTTTAAGGTTTAGGGCTACAGTGGGAGACCAGTCTCCTGGCACATCATCACTGCAGTGTCTCGTATCACCAACCTGCCATATCTCACACTCTTGGATGCATCCTCTAGATTATTCTTTCTGCAATACAAGAAAGCTCTTCCAGAACACAAAGTACAAAATTATGTTTACAATACTCTTTCTACTAGCTTTTAAGCTTGCTTGGGACAGGACAGTCCTTACTTTCTCTGTGGTCACATATTACAAATAATCTAAGCAGATGCTAAATGCTGCAGAGTAAAATTATACAGCAAGGTAGGGGACTACCTCCTTCACTCCATATCAGTGTTGTTTTGCCTTCAGTGGAGAAAAAAGTGAAAAAGTAAAAGCCAAATATGCATGAAACATCTGCAGAAAAACACTGTATAATACATGAGACTATCTAAGTATGTACTTAGGTGTTTATATATGCTTCTAATCTCACCCTAGTGCAGCTATTTTCCATGTTATGTAAATATATTTCAAGGCAGATTTTCAGACATTGCTATTGACCTTACAGATTTTACTTTCCAATAATGCTGGATTATACCATAAATCTTTGTGTAGTGAGAACTTCTTAAAAAAAAAAAAAATGTTTTCTCAATCTGATAGAGTGCTAAATCTTTTCCTTTTTCAGAGGTTTTCTTGCAGATTTCAGTCACCATCCAGTATAGTAAATTTTCTCTGGACTCCTCATAAAGGTGATACAGAGGTGCCTTTGAAAAATAGCAGGGGATCCTGAATTTCACATCTTATTAGAGATTGTTTTTAAAATAAAAAGATCCAAACAGATTTTTGTGAGCTAAAAGTGAGCTAGTGATGTAAATGAGTAATGGTTCTAAACTTCAGAAAATCAGCTTAGAATTTACAAAAGAGTTGATACACACCTGACGAATAATGGGATCTGTTCTGAGGAAACTGTTGACTTTCTTCTGTTTCCTTTGCGCAGATATCTCTTATAAATAATGACAATCCTAGAAATTCGTAGCTTCTTGTATGTCATCTAAATGTAGCCATGAATGAAAAAGCTTCCTTCCTTCCTTTTTGCATTCCTTAAAGTGTTTTTTCTTAGAAGGTTTGCTCTTTGGCTAAAAGTTTTAGCTAGGGTAGATGTGTATATGTAGGTGTAAAACTCATAAAATGGGGATTTACTAAATAAATGCCAATGGGCTCCTCTAATATAATTATGCAGTGTGCCTGAGCAGCCAAATTAATTAGAGAACAAAGCATCTATTTACAAACAAATATTTTGGTAACCAGCAGTGAAAGCACAAGATTAAGGTGGCCAGTTCTCTTAATTATCTCCAAGGAATCGATCTGCTACTTATCAGTACCTTAATTTCCTGAGCTATTGGTATGTTTACAAGTCTGTAATAAGAACTTTGGTGGTTTGTTTATTTTCCCTGGGATGTTCAATGTCCTGTTTGAGAAAATACCAAGTCCCGTCCATGCTCTGTTATCGTGGCTGCACATCCTTCACTCTGCATTGACCTAGATTTTTATTCTGTCTTGATTATTCTTTAGTACCTTTTCAAGGACCATGAAGACAGGTGTATTTTACAAGTCTTTTGTAGAGTGATATTAAAATAGGAAGTTGTAAACTATTGTTCTTTTGCTTTCTTGAAAACAGCTCCTTGCCAAGTGTTGCCATGAAAACAAATTAGCCCAGTAGATGCTAGTAATCATGGCTGTGTATTTAAAATCCACAATCTTCAAATACTATGGTACCAATGATTTTGTTATTTTCCCTGAGACCAGCCTCCCAGTAATGCAGAGCTTTGGAATGCTTTTGGACAGGCAAAACAAAAATTACCTCTCTGCCACGTTAGCATTGTTGGAGTCTTTTCCATAGTAACCCAAATCTAGTGACATCATTCTTCATGCACAGTTATTCTTAATTTAAGCTTTACATACATATGTGAATATGATTAGTTGTGGTTATGCTATAAGGTTTTTCCAAAAACATGCCTAGAAGCATGTGTTGTTAAGGATCTGGAGGAGATTCTGTGATGCTCCAGAGGTTAAAACAGCCTTTGTCACAGATAGGAGCACCCCCAGCAGCTTTCTGATTTAAAGCAGTGTTCAGATTTACAGCAGCTTCCTGGAGGCTGCCTGTGGGCTACTCTGTTGTCTGGAATATCCCCAGATTTTCATAACATTTTAACAAAGAAGACAAAGATGTCTGGGGGAGACCAGCAAGCGGCCGTTTACCATGTAGTTTTGCTGCCTTTGCTGCAGGACAGCTCGCTTGCCTGGAGCCACAGTAGCAGCAAGTCGGTCCTGCTCTGCTTGCACACTGCCAGCACATCGCAAGTTCTGCACCACTACTGGCGTTATACAGATGAGCATGAAGCATAAACATTTTAAAGGCACATAGTTCATGATTTGTTGATTTATTGATTTCTTTTAAGTGAAGGATGCAGAACTAAACTTGTTTAAATTAAAAAGCTGTCTTAAACATCTCAAAACTCAAACAGGGGAGATCTTGGGTAAAGAACAAGTGATATTTTGTGAGAGATTAGGATTTGAATATTCTCAGTGGTGGGTGTATTAGTGGTCTGAAAAACAGCAGGTTTTGCTTTTCTTTGCTCATAGACAGTCAGTGCTTTTGGTTTTTGAAAGGTGCATGGAACTCTTCCCTTTTCAACCCAGATAGAAATCGAGAGTGTATTGGGGCTGAAGTAAGGTTGATGCTTGTTTGTGTGAAGGAATGATTTCAAATATGGCTAAAGGCAGAAGTTAAAGGTTTCTCTCGTTACAGTTCCACCCCAGCAACAATGATCCAGGAGTGTTTATGCTAACAAGGAAATAGTAAGGTTTAGGAATTGCCTAATGCAACAGTTCTCACTCTAACTACAAACTTTGACTAGTTAGGAAGAGCCAGATAGGTGTGATATGACCTGTAGAATGGTGTTTTGCTGACATTGTTGAATGAAGGCTTCCTGGCTGCTTTTGCAGTCACTGTGTTTTGCTAGAAGTGTAATCCATTACAACGGCCCATCTCCAACTTCCTTCCTGAATGTTCATATACACAAAAGAGGATAAATTTAAGAGATTATTCTTCTTGTTTTGATCTTCACTATTTGTCTTGACTTCAGATATTTGCATAACACTCCATGTCTGTATCCCATTGGAATGAATCCTGGTATAGTCATATTTTGCATTTTCATTGTATAAAACCCACATTTTGTCTCAAAACAGATGATCACATTCTCAGGAGGGAAAATACTTCTGAGGGGCAAATGTCTTTGGATTTGTTTTTGAAGAGAAGTGTTACCATGTCACTAACCAGCAGAAATGTGCACTGTTGTGATGCTCTTTCTGCCCCTCACCTACAGTCCCAGCATGTTTGTCATTTGCTTTGTCTGAAAGTATTTACTTGCTCAGCTTAGTATTTTGATGTAATTCACTTCTATGTAGAGTCATATTTGAATTAGATTAGCTAATTTCTGATCATAGTGGTTTTTATTGCTATCATAACCAGAATGTTTCTGGCTATTCCTGTCTTTTTTTCCCCTTTTTATCCTCCCTTGATTGATGTGCAATCTTAATTAACCTGTACTAGCAATCTGTGGGGGGACCCTGCTTGTTTGGAAGATGGTAGCAAAGAAGAGTATTAAAGGCATATATGAAAAAATTTTATTGGAAAATTCTTATTGGAGTACTGTATTTATAATCTCACGCTTTTGCAGAGTTCAGAAAAAGGTCACCGCTCCATGCTACATTTTAAAATATAAATACATCTACTCATTCAATCTTCTCTTGAATTGTATATTGTCTTTCCACTTTCTTTTATAAAATAAATGTGTGACACTATGACCTCTTTTCATTTTCAAATATTTTTTCCTAGAATTCTGTAAATATTGGGGACTTTTGTTGCTAGTGATGCTATCTTCCTGACTTCTGCAGAACCAGAACCAGGCATATAATTTGCACAAGACAGACATTAACTTGCTTCCCTCCTTCAGAAAACTACTGAATATTATACAGGCACTATGAGATCTTTTAAATTTTCATCTGAATGTGGTAGATGACATGGTGTTTCATCCTAGTGCCAGACAATTTCATGTCAACTGTTACACCACTCTAGCAAAAGGCTTCCCCCAGCCTTGTATTTCTGAAAGGTGCTCTTCATGGAGGATGTCTTGGTTCAAAGAAGGGTCTGTGGGAGTTATTTTTATTAATTATTTTGCATTTATACAGCATCTCTTATTCACTGATAATTTATAGCTAATTACACCTGAGAATCCCAATGGGTAAACTAAAGCACAGCATTCACTGAATACAGAATCAAAAGCAGCCATGAAGGACATTGAAATTTTTCACTTTTCAATGAAATACAGTATTTATGAAACTTTGCAAGGTGAGAGATTCCAGTTTGAGGGTTGGTGACTAACCAGCCACTCTGGTCAAAATTTAAATCTTGCATGCCTAATGACAGCTGCCTGAATTTTGAAATTCAGCCCCTTGGTAATATGCCAAAAGCTATACAGCTTTCATCAGTGGTGAGCTAGGGAAAAGCTAAAATCATGAGTCTGCTACTTTGAAATCTTTTGTAATGATTTTACAGCTGTTCAGGATATATTTTGCTTTAAATGAAACTTGACATTTACATCATAGAAATATTTGGTTTGTACACAGTCAGAACAAGAAAATCTGAAACTTTCCAATCTTTTGTGGACCAGCAATTTGGAATTATTTATGAGAAAAATGTAATATTTAATTTTCATATTTTACATTAAAGTAGATTGAAAATAAAGCTGTCCAGATCAATTCAGTGAAAAGAAATATTCTGACTTGGGTTAAAATAGCCTTGAACTGAAACATTTCACTTATCCTATTCCTTTTTGTGTGTCATTGGTATTATTTTTTTCCTTGAGTAGAAAAAACAAATGCAGCAAAAAGAAAAAAAAATCAATGTTTTTAGTATTGGGGTTTCTCTTTCTCAGAAATTGAATTCTTATTTAAAATATTATTGCTGAACATATTTAGCATCTCTATCTCAGTCCATCTACAGCTAATGATTCTATACAGCCTTTTGGAGTGTAAAGAAGAGTTGTTTGCACTTACGTGCTGCCTGTTGACGTCAGTGTGGAAGAGAGTCCACTCAGAAGACTTGTACCCTGCCACAATCTACCTTTGTCTTATCAATAGCCTTTTTCCTCCTTTGGTTACACTGCTCTTTTTAATTAAAAAATTTATGTGGTATTTGAACAGTACCTTATTTGCTTGACTTGCGGAATTCTGAACCTGTACTCAAATGTCAGGGGGTTCATATTAGTGTTTGAGTTTCATATTCTGTTGCATATGTTAAGTCCCATTATGGCTCCCTTTGGACAGAGGCATGCTTTAGATATATTCTTCACGTACTGTTTTTACAAAGAAGCTATTTTCCATTGTTCCCACAGATAAAAACTCCTGGCATAGTTTCATCTTCTCTAAAATATGCTGCTAATGCTGGATTTAAATTCTTTCCTGCTGTGAGTTGCCAGGCAACTGCCACACAAATTCACCTGCAAGCAGCTGGTTTTGTCCATTTCCCCTTCTCAGGCATGGAAGTAAAAACCATCCAGACACCTTGGCTCTCCTGAGCCAGGTGTATTAAGCCAGCTGAATCCACAGAGGGTGGGGCTAGAAAGTATGCCAGTCCCTCTACCTGGTGCCTCAGTTTCCATGCTTGGAGAAGCTGTTACCTTGCTCCAGGCAAGAAGCAAATCTGGAACCAGCTGATACTTGTGCTTCCATCTCCAGTAGCTGAAACACTAAGCATTTTATCCTAAGTGTTTTAAGAGTGAATGTAGTTGGATAAAAATGCCATTTAGCTTGGTATTTCTTGCCTTTTTGACAAATGCATGATTTTTTTCTGGTAGTGGGAAGGGGATAGTAACCTTCTGAGAATATTTACCAGTATTGATTTAGTTTACCTCGGGTTGATGATGTTCTGAGTTTACTTGTGTTTTTTAAGCTCACCGAGAGAGCACAAAGCCATTGCCATTATTAGCAAATATTTGTGAGAGGCTGGGCTTTTTTCCTGCCATGTCTCCAGACACGTATTCTATTCTTCTGGTTTTGAAGGTAGCTATTTTTTGTAGCCATTTTGATTTTGCTTACAGCAAATATATGAACAAGGTTAAAAGTACATCCACTTTTTATGGCTCCTAATCAGTCAGGAGTGCAGGGAGATTGCATGGCAATGGGACTGGTTATTTCACAAAACTGATGCAGGTTTCAGTTTTTCTGAAACTGATGCTTGGTACATTTGTTATATTGTATGGTCAGACTTTCTGTTATTCTGGCATTACCTGCTGAGGAGCTGCTCTGTGGGACAGACCTGACCGTGGAGCAGCTCTCATCTGTGTGGGTAAGATCTTCTTTTTGAGATCTCCGTCAGAGTAGGCTGGTGTCTTGGTTTAAACTTCCCTAATCCGTCCCTGGCATATCATAGTACCATTCCAAAACTGGACTTAAATGTTTACCTCTTTAGAAGAAGCGTGTTTGAGCTACTGTGGTACATGTTCTGGGTCATGCTTAAATCACCATCTCTGTTAATAATGTTGGCTGTATTTACTGCAGTACAGAGTTCAGCCCAATTTTTCTGTTGCATGGTCTGGCTCTTCCTCAATGCCAAAATGTATTAATGCAGGGCCAAACCAGGCAAAAGCTGCTCTCACATGGTGCTGAGTGCTTCCTGTACCTGCTGGTAGTTTCACCATTCTTATGTCCTATAGAGTGTTAGCATTTGAAAATATTATAATTTTGTCTCTGAAGTACAACAAAGAAATAAAAGAATGGTTCATGGTTAGGCTGCTTAGCAGGAGGAAGAGGAAATATCATTGTGCAAAAATGTGAAGTCATCCTGGTAAAATATGGGGTTGTTAGATAGCTATAACTTCCATTTCAACTGGCTGGTATTGCCTCTTTCCTCAACTATATGGAGACATTAAGAACTCAAGTATATTATCAAAATGTTGAAATCCAGAACCAGTGCCATAAATTTTACCTCTACATTGACACACCAAATAATATGATGTTAATAACTGATCTGGAAAATGCCATGCAGTGGGCAGAACCCCCATGTGGCAGGCTTTAGTAAAATTATAATACTTTCCTTAATGATCCAAGGCTGTATGTGAAATCAGACAAGTCAGTAACCACCACTGCTTATGACAACAACCACTGTATTTCACAAGTCCAGGGGCTCGGAAGATACCTTTCCACTGCCAGCCCCGTGCATCCAAGTCAGACCAGGCCTGGCTGGCCCTGTCTCAGCAGTGAGGTTCTGTCCAGTGAGGTTATTGTACAGGTGCTGCAGGTGGTGGGCAGCTCCCACTGCTGTCTTGGCACAGGAGCTAACAGCAAGTCTGTTGCTAATTACTGATATGCTGTCTAAAAGTCAGAAGCCTCTAATGGCTAAAAAAATAATTAGAAACTTGGAAAAGAATACGTTTGTTCCCATCTAATGAAGGAAAATCTTCAAATACCATCAGAGAATGTACAACAACGACAGAATGCCAAAGATGGGATTTTCTGAACTAGGTGTTTACTTAGTTCAGGCTTTGGAGGAAATAGGGCAGTTTTGATTTCACAAATGTTTTGCTTTAAAGAGAAAAAATAGCTTCAGTTTGTATCATAAGTTGGCTGAGCAATGAGATGTATCATTCCAATGAGTAGTCAGCCTGATGGCTTTAGTTACTGAAATAATTTTTTACTCAATGCCAAGCACCAATAAATAATATTTTTCATATTCCTACTAGTATATAATTTATATAATAATTTTCAAATCTGTAGACGTGGAAAAATAATAAAAGCTCTTTAAGTGGGACTGCTGGCTTTAAATCTAGATGTTAGTTTAATAATTTGCTCTTATTCTTAATCATAATATACATGTTGATCACAGCAGTACTCTTGGCCAATGGCTATTGTGCTGCAGTTTCACAGTCAGTTTATTATGAAGAGGGAGACATTAAAGTGGATGTATTATATTATCCAAGGACTTCCTTTGGCAAACATTTACTGTAAAGCTCCAAACTTTCTACAGGGGTCTGTGTACCAACGTATTTTCAAGACCTAGCCCTGCACTGAATTGATTCTACTCTGTTAATCAAAATCTCATTCTGTAGTGCATAATCACAGCTAATTTTGTGAATTCATTTAAAGAATCATAATAGCATAGATTTAGTCAGGCATGCTATGGTATTGCTTGCTGGTTAGATTTTTAACATGTCACATTTACTTTATTTACTTTTAAAAAACTGGTTAGTGTTGAAAAACTGTAGGTATTTTTTCCACTGGATAAACGAAACTTTTTTTTCTGAAACAAATGAAAAATTCACACGGATTTTGCAGATAAAATATTTTTGAGCACATTTGGGAGCATTTATCAAACCACTTTCAACTCTTTAATTTCCTCATATTTAAGGCACTTTTATGAGACTTTGTTTATTTTTATTAAATTTTCTCTTAAAAAGCATAAAAACTTAGAGGAAATTTTCTAATGTATTCCAATGCTTTCAGTTTAGTATGTGATTTGATTTGCTTCAAAAGGTATAACAAACCAAGAAATAATTGATAAAAAATGCTTCCCTGCAAAATCAGGAGATTTTACGGTTATGTACCCTATGTAATACAGAGTGAATGTGGAAAATAAAGGGTAGAACTTAGGAAAAAACTCTAGTAGATGACTATCTTGATCCTTTTCTGCTCTAAATTACCCTTATTAAGCTTTAAAACTTCCAGCTACAGAAAAGGAAGTCCAACGGGGGCTGAATGGCATTGCATCTTTAGAGGTAAAAATGCCAATGAGCTGTTTTGTATGTATTCTGTTTAGGAAAAAACCAAGGAAGGTATAGGAGTTAGAATCTTTTATTGTAAAGCATATTAATTTTTTTAGCATAAACTATCTACGATAGCAAAGATTTTAAAGAGCTTGGAGTTAAATATATTAAAAATATAGCAGGAACTCCATGAAGAACACAAGGCAGGGACTTGTAATTAAACCAGAAAAGGTCGCTGACAGCAATGATGCACCTCATTCCAAATTAGGTTTTGTTTCTCTTCTGCTGAATGAATAATTAACACTCTGAACTTGTACATCTACTTAGCATTAAGGCTATGACACAGACTTACAAAAGGACTGAAAATCCATACTAATAAAATGGTTATTACACCCTTGACCTCTGTATAGTGTAAATAAAAACTGAATCTTAGTGGGGTTAATGGCTTAATCTCAGTTAATTTGGGGCTTTGGGGTTTTTTGGCACATAACCTTAGAGCCACTTCCTATTGCTGTTCCCCCACTATCTCCACATTTTTTGGTGTTGCAGAAGAACTGGATGGCAACTACCTTGTAGCATGAGAAGGATATGGCAGATGATACTGTAAAATGGAGGTTGCACAGTGGTTTTCCCCAAACAAATCCAAAGTGAAGAACAAAAAGTACACTTGGTGACAGGGAAGTATCATTAAAATAAAGCTGAAAAAAAGTTGAGGATCAAGCCTAAATTTAAGTAACCTCAACTACTTGTGGTACTGTTCCAGCAAGTATCACTTTAGAGCTACCCACCATTGAGCTATTGATCTTTAAATAGAAAAAGAATGAAGGATTGTCTTCTCCCCATCAAGAATACAAAAAATAATAATTTCAGCAAAGGCTACCCAAGAAACTACTCTGTCTGTGAATCATCAAAGAGTAGAAATATTTTGGTACAGAAAAATTTGATTTTCTGGAAGACTGTGGCATGCAAAGAAAGAAACTACACCATCCTTTCATTTCTAGAGAAGTTTAAGGTATGAGGAGTTTGTCTCAATTCTGAGCTATGAACTCTAATAAGTGAAACAACTCTAATAAGTGAACAATTACTGAAGCTAAAAGTACTTGTTGGTATCAGTAAGCCACCCTGATGGCAGCCGAAGTTCTTTGCTCAAGAGTTCTGCAGAAAGGGACACTGCAGAGCATTACTGTAAATGTTCCACTCTGGTACAAAAAAAACCCCTAAGGGAGCTACAACTTTTCTTCATTTTATACACCCTATTGGAAATGAACACTGAACTTAATTGCAACACTAGATATTAACCAGTGAAGGGAGGGCGGAGACTTTCAGGCATAGCTTTAGCAGCGAAGACAAACTGTCTTATAAAAATGACCTGCTAGGGGAATAGAATAAATATAACTTGCTTTTATACGGGAATGCATCTCTGTTGTCTGTGAAAAAAAAACAACCTGCATGGACAAATCTTCTGAATAAGATATTTATTGTTCTAGCAACATGCTGAGACACTCACCTTGAAAAATGAAGTGCTTGATATTTGCAAGCTGAAATAAAGATATATGTCTGTTTGTGTGCATGTACAAAGTCAAATATCTGGGAGAGAAAAACTTTCTTTATTAGTGGTTGATCTGCCTGGTTTGTCAGTGCAGTAAAGAAAGTGCAGTTAAAATAATCTATTAGTAATTTATTATAGATTTGTTATATAGTTACTTGCAGGATTATTTACTCAAATTTCCATGTAAAAGTGAGGATTACTTAGCTTTTACAAGAATGAGAAACATCATTTTCCAATGCAAATACATAGTCAGCAATTCCCAGGTAGCACACAGCAGCGTTTGCATTCCCAGCACACAGGTCCAACTGCAATTACTTAATAAATACTAATTTATTTTTGAACGTTGATGCAAATGCAGTCAGTGCCAGATGGTGCCTGTTGCTTCTATGCTGGAGAGTCCCCTTGGACATCTATGGCAGGGACTGAATATAGAAACATTCAGGCTAGGAGGTACCTCTGGAGGTCTCCAGTCCACCCTCACGCTCAAAGGGAAGGACTAACTTCAAAGTATGAACAAGTTTCTCTGGGCTTTGTCCAACTTTGTTTTGGAAATTGCCAAGGGAATTCTTAAAAATGAAGAGTCTTCTAAAGCTGAATTTGGAATTCATGTCATGTCAGCTACAGGGGCAACACTCTTACAGTGAAGTCTGTGGCACTTGACACTTTATGTGAGGCAAGATGGATTTGATGTGTCTCTGTGTGCAAATGTTGGCTTTTAGGAGAAAGGGTGAAGTAGGGCCAGAGATGCATTTAGGTGATTAAATATCCAGGCAAGTATGTGCCCACATGGGGGTTTACTTTAGCAGACTCCAAGACTTGAGTTCTTTGTAACCTACAACTTGCTGTTGCTCTCCCTTCTTGTTATGAAAATTGTAAAGGTAAAGCTTCCTTAGTCCTCAAAAAACCCCCTTTTGTTTAGGTCACAGTGCAAAATTAATGTTAAATGAATTTGCCATTGTTGAAATGTTGTAATATCTTAGAAAAAGATAAGCATGTTATATTTCCATCATAATAACTCTGAAATGAAAAAAGGGTACCGAGGAAAAAAGGTGGAAGTGTGTTTAATCCATTCACTAGCTTTTCACCAGGACATTCTGCAGTGCAGCGGGTGTAACAGAAATGCTTTGCTTTTCCAGATATCCACTCCGTCCTACTAACATTGATCACAAAGTTTCCAAAGGCCAAGAAGCAGAAAATAATATATGTTGTCATTAGTGAATATTTGTCTGTGTTCTGTGTTTAGGAGGAAGAAAAAAACTTTTGCTTCTGGTGTTTTCACCTCTGTTCATAAATGCTCTGGGCACAAGGAAAGGGTGCAGACACAAGAGCAATGGGTAAGCTCTGCAGAAGGCAAAATAGGGAAGGGAGTGCTGAAGGCAAACTTGTTTAAATACACAATTCATCTTTTCGAAGTCTATACCTTTGGTGAGTTCATTCTGTCATTCACAAAGGTGCAGCAGTGAGGCACAAAGGTTAGAGACTTTCTCTACTAAAGAGGTATTTATGAGCTTTTAAGTAAAAAGAGAGAAAAATATTTTTATTAGAGGGAGGCTGCCAGGAGGGAAATTGATTCACTGGCTCTCTGTGAGAAAGTAAATATGTCCCTTTCACCTTAAATCGCTGCATCAAGCTCTGGAAAGTCCAATTATCTTGACAAAAATGATTTAACAAATAACCGCACAATAGGAGTGGAAAGGAGAAGGCGGAGGAGAGAGGCTCTGGAGGTGGGCAAAGTTACTGCAGGAATTAGGCCTTAGGCAGCATGTGATGAAAAAAACTTGGAGGTAGAAGAGAAGACAGTCCTGGAGGACTTTGTACTACAGGAGATTTATTTGGCAGCAGAATCCCTGTGTTTCACATTTAATAATAAGATGTATTGTTACAGTTTCTGGCTTAGAAATGAATTCTAAACCATTTCTGAAGTATAGCTGAAGGCATATCTATACATTTTGGAAAAGAAACAGTTATTTTTTTCTTAAGCTTTATTGAAGTTATAGTATTGCCAAATTGTTCTTAAACTCCCTAACCTGAGACAGTGATTAATGGGCTGAGAACAAAAGAGGCTGTAAGTATTGTCAATGCTAAGTGCTTCTTTGCTTTTATTTACAATTCTTTGGCTTGAAAGCTAAGCATGCTGTTGTCTTAATCAGGCTGGTAATTAAAGTGCTATTTAATGATGTCTGCTTAATGAAGTCACCTGGAAGTATTCTGGATGGGCTGAGAAACATAATAGTCAGGGCTATCTTGTGATTATTGGATTGGGAAGAGGGACTGTGCTGTATCAGGAGTGATTGGGGGAGCCTGGATGACTTGGCCAATGTGTCTATGGGGGCCTGTGGCCCCTCTTTTGCTGCCTACACAACTGCATCTCTTGGAAGGGCGTAGTGCTCTGCTGGCTGGGGGCAAAACTGTGAGTTTGAGGGAGGGAAAAGTCACTAACACTGTCCTCCTCTCTTCTTTTTTTTTTTTTTTTTTGTGGATGGGAGAATGGTATTCTGAAAGAATGAGTTTAGGAAATAAGTTGGAAAAATAATTATATATCTAAGCTGGCTGGAACCAAAATATGCAGCAGGCCCCGTGGGTGCTTTTCATCTAGCTCTGTAAAGTTTGTCTTTCTCTTGATAATGTACTAAAACAAAATACTGGCTGTGTGTGTTAAGCTCCAAGACTTCCCAGTTCATGGTGGGAATATTGTTGCTTGAGCTGCTCAGATTGGATTGTTTGTGTAGACTTTCAGTTTGGTTCGTTTCCAGGTATTTCTGATAATGAAGCTGCCTTTTCAGAAATGCAGATAGCTTATAGGTTGGTGGGTGGTGTGCACTGATAGTTGCCTTTTTTCTTTTCATATTCTGTTGTGCTATCTGCTCAGATAAATTAATAAGATAGGCATAATAAGCTTTTGGAAAACTGGACTCGGAGAGTGGGAAAAATAACTTGGCCACGTCACACCAAAAGCACCCTTCTGCACCAGTAATTTCCCTATCGCATGAAGTAATCTTGTTCATAAAAATATTATGATCCACTTTTAAAATTCAGTTGGGTTTCCTATCCCCACTGATACTGCCAGGAAGCTGTTCCAGAATCTTCCTACTCTAATGATTAGAAGTCAATTTGTTCATTGGCATTTTGTAAGCACTGCAGTAAAATCGAAATGTTGCAATGACCAAAAGTATGTTTTCTTGATGTCGTGCAATTGTAAAAGGCATTATGAAGTACAATTCTCCTCTTTTATTTCTAACGTCTCATTTTTCTATGTGGCTAAAAGGAAGTAAACTCTCTCCTTATCAAAGATGTTCTTTTCTACTTTCTATTGAAACTCTTTAGAAAAGTTGACTCTTGCTATGCAAAATAATGTAAATTCTAAATCTGAAAGTTATTGCTAGAATTAAGGCCTTGCCTTCCTAATTAATTTTTTTTTATGTTAATATAGTTTTCTGGATGTCTACCGAACCTCCATGGACTTCATTATACAATCTAGTTGCAAGCCCATTTTATTGCTCCCCAGCTTCCTGTGCAATTCAAATAACTCCATCATATTTTACCATATATTAGAATAGCAGAGAATTCCTACTGCGCTTTTTTGTAGTTTTGTGATTGTCAACATATAAGTGCCTGAAAATTAGCATTTTGCATTTAGTAACACAGCCAACCTGCCTATAGAATAAATGCATATTATTATACACTACATGTTTATTCCTCAGCATCAGCAGGACACTATTAAAGTTTCCAGGCTTAGATCTGTTTCATGCCAGTTTACACTTCATTCGCATTTTAAATAAATCTGCTTCTTATGCTTTTGCCTTAATTTTATTTTAGTGAGCTGTAAACCTCTGACAAAATCTCCCCAAAAGTAAGCAGTATGTATACCAATTCAGTCTGATTGAAGAGTCAATGCAAGTCACCAGTGAATTATAAATATGGGGCACCACAACTTCTGAAAAACTGAAACATTGTAAATTTGGAATATGTAGTGAATCGAATCTATTTCCACTATTTGTTTTTAAAAACTCCTATCAATAAGATAAAGCAAACTTGGGACTAACTCTTAATGTAAAGGTACGCAGTCCCTGAGACCAGCATTATCATTCCCAATATTTGGTCAAATAAGAAATTAGGTACTCTTCTGCCATTACTTTGATTTTCTTTGTTTGCACACACTTTGTATTACTGCATCTATTTGATCCTGTTTCTGTGGCTAGTCTAAGACTGGGCAACCATGACATCCACAGTGTACAACTGGAGGCACTTCCCTTACCCCTCTGAAGAGGCTGCTCTGAAGTCAAGGGTGAGGCAGTCATGTGTGCAGAGAAGGGCCTAAAGGACATAGATTAGGTGTGGTGCTCTGCACCACCACCTAGATATGCTGATTAGAGATGTAGAACCCTAAGACAGGCACAGGTGGGCGATAGGAATACTTTGCCTTTGTAATGAAGATGAAACCCCTTCTCCTTTCAGTGTATTTGTATATACAAGGTACTTCTATAATGTAAGCCTACAGAGGGAATTGTGAGTTAATAGAGCATTTGTCTTGCCTGTTTAATTTTTTTATTGTCTACCATCATCTATGGTTGGTTTTCTGTTACCGCTCAACTTGAATGCATGTACAAAAATTTCACATTTTGTATGTAAAAGTTGCTCTGTGGAGAAAAGACCTTGTAGTGGTTCTGAAAGGTTGTTTTTTACAGTATCTCCGCAAACTGTTAATGGAAACAAGTTGTAAACATCAAAATTTTGGAAAAAAAAACCCCAACCAAACAAAAACAAACACTTGGAAGACTTTGATGATCATCACAACTTAGTAGAAAAACTCTCTGAAATATGGGTTAATTTTGCTGCTCTCATGGTGGCGCTTCCAGGACTCAATATTCTTATGAGGCTTCTTTACATTTTGCATTGTTTGCCTGACATGAAGACTTTCTTACAAGGTGAAAAATTTCTGATGGTATATTTTCAAAACATCATTGTATGTTTCAGCGCAGTAGTAGCAGTAGGCTTTTGCAAAGAGATGTCTGGCTTTTAATATAGTAACTGTGTGCAGTCTTTTCCTGTGAAGCACTTGAAGGTGTTCCTTGGAAGTGTATGTTTCAGTTATTTTGGTACAAATATCTTCTAAAAATCCTCTTATCTTGCACTTTTACTGGATGGTTTTTCTGGGCAATGCAGTACTGTGTTTATATAAATAAAAAAAAGGTGCTGTGTCAGAGAAAGGCTTTATCACCTGAAAATAATCACATCTGTGCTACTGAACCAGTGCAAGCAAAACAAATGGCTCTTCCCTTTATTTTTAGGTATAAGATTGTGTGTCCATGGAGAACGTAGAATAATTTCATAGAATGGAAGATACCTTTATCCTTATTTCCAGTAGATGTTTTGCCAAAATTTCAGGCTTTCCATTGACCAGAGACTCCCGTGTCCCCCATGTGAGCCCACAATCAATCTGTAAAATAGCAGAGGGGGCAGTAGAGTGAGAGAAGGGTAGAGATTAAAAACATAGCCAGGAAGAAGCTTGAGAAGAGAGAAAGTAATTTGCTTTGACCTAAGCAATAAATCTACAGGGCAATAATGACCATCTCTTGACACTCGCAGTGACATTGATCAAGTGCACTGTCCCAAGCTTTTTCCCCTCTGAACCTTGAAGAGTTTCCTGATTATCTATGTCACTGTTCAAGCTGGGTCATCAACGATCAGCTGTAAAGAGATGAGTAAGAGGCATCTTCTAACTTAATGTGATTACTTGCTCTGCTAATTAGGAATGTCATTCTTCTTTCTGTGGAGAACACAAAGTTATGTGATGCTTAAAACAAGCACACACAAAACTTAAGGCTCAGCTAACCTCAAAAATCTGATCTGAACAAATAAGCAGGAAGGGACACAGAGGGATTCAATTAATGAAACTCCATCCTTAACTCACCTACTCTGGACTGGGTTTTACAGCAAATATTGATCACTGTTTGGAGAACTTAAAGCAAGAGAAGAAAAGCCAAAGAGGGTTGACATTTGACCCACAGGAGTTTTCTGAACTTTTCTTCTCTCTGCATAGTGGAATAAAGTGAATGTTTTACTTTTGAGAGGAAACTGGTGGGTTACTTTTTAAACCCTAGAAGAAATTTTAAACTAAGGGATTTTTTTTGGGGGGGTGTGGGGTGGGAGGGGAGGTTGTGCAGCAAAAATCAAAAGCTTTTGCAGTCAAGTTGCTGAAACATCAACTTGCTAGTTCTCACTCCTGCAACGTGTGAGCAAGGTAGGTTTTAAGCTTCCAGGGAGCAATTATTCTTTAACAGCTGAAGTATTCAGAAGCTTATTGTATTTCTGAATATTTGTGTTTAAATTACATAAAGTAGCTCTGTAGTTTCAACTTTGACCTAATATCCTCTGGAGCCAAGACACAAGATTCTTCCCAGAAATGGGTTTTTCAAGGTGTAGGGAAGTGCAGAGGGGCCGATTTCCGCCTCTTATGGCAGTACTGCTCAGCTCCAGGTACATCTCTATATCCTCTCCAGCTAAGGATTTTTTAGTTTCCCCTGGGGTTAGAAGACACTTTCTCTTCTCTGTAAGGACCAAGTATTTGGTGTTCAGGCTTTCAGTGCAGCCTAGATCAGAAGTCCACACCCTCTGCTGTAATTACAAAATGAGTTCTTTCTCTTGGACTTCTTTTTTTTTTAATGTGCCCAAATGAGTTCCTTCTACAAATTGTAATTCTGGCTGGACAGCCAATTTATTCATATAGCAAGGAACTAGATAATTTAAGTGCACAAATTCCATGCAGAATTAGAGGATCCGTTTCCAAGTAAAGCAGCAAAACAAATGTAAAGCAGTGCTAGTCTCTCTTTGGAAGATGTTCAGATAAATAGGGTTACTTTTTTAATATCTGTCAAATGATTTTTCTCCCGGCGCTGACTTGTCCTCTTTCACATCACAGTGCTTTGCCCAGACTGCACTGTATCCCTGTGCAGTCAATGTTTTATCATAGAACACTGACAGACCCTTCATCCTAGCTGTGCTTGTGTCTGCTGCCGTATTCTGAAACACTGCTGTTATTAAACTGCAGCAGGAATGCATAATTAACCTCCAAGCAATCCTGCCTCTGGAATCATATTGCCTTCCTGGAAAACATGAAATAGAAAGAACTTATCCTTCTCTATAGATTGTCTTTCAGATAAATGGCATCCCAAAGTGTTTTACATACACAAGAGCTATAAACTTTTGAGGTTAGCTCTTCTAATGAAATGTTTGAAAGTAGCACTTTATTGGCATTCTGGTGGAAATCATATTGAGTCTGATTCAAAGAACATGAATCTAATGCAATTCTTCCTTTCAGGCATGTCAGACTAAGGCATCAGGAAGCAAAATTAAAGCTTCTCTGCTGTTCCTTGGTGTGCATGGTTGTGCAGACAAGATCTCTCCTCACGTGTAAAGAGTAACTGTTTTCTAAAGATGTAGCAAGAGAAAATTCTTGTTGCAATGCAAGGACTCACAGTCAGTCAGCAATTTTGTCCTAGACTCCTGAGCCCATCTTTCATGGTCACTATAAGCTCAGATCAGTCTCTCCCAGTTGCCTGGGAGTCTATTTCCTTGAGGAAATTACCTACCCTTTTTTGGGGGGGGAAAAGATGCAGCAGATTTCCCCCTTTTTAGTGCCAGCATAATTAGAGGGGAGTTAAACGAGTACAGGGTGGCACCTAGTAGAACTAAGGGAAAACTGGTCAAAAGCTATACACATTTGTTATTTAATTGTGCTATTTAATGCTAGTCTTTGCTGCATGTAGAAACTTGACATGATGAAGAGATTTCCTGAACGGCAATCTAGTTTTTGGTTCATAACTAACATCACTGTGATATAGGAATGCACACAGGGGAGGAAGAAGCAGCAAGTCTTTGCTTTGTGCTTAAATTAAAAGAAAGCTGCTGTGAAACTGCTGCACAACTTTCTGAAGCTGCTCACGAGTGGATTTCAAAGACCTATAATGGGCATATCCTGATAGTCCTCGTTATCATCAATACAATAAGACAAATCTGTCCTGAAATAAGACTTTGAAATAAAATAACAACAAACTATCCTTCAGAAGCATGTTAATAGCCAGACAGTGCTCTGTAGGCTTGATTACAAGATGCTTTAAGATGCCTATAAAGTTCAAGCACTAGCTTGTCAAAGTGAATTTTCCTCCATGGGTATTACAGGTAAAGGCTTATTGTTTCTGTATGGAAATGTTATTTTCTTCATCTCCACTAATGTTTTTTGGGCTGAAACTTGGTAAATGATAAACTCTTTGCATAAGTGGAGCTATAGCATGTGAGCTAGATAGAATGATAATGAATAATTCAGTATGACAGATGAATGAAATGATGGATGGAGAGAGCTGAAATTGTTAAACAGCAGTGTTTTGCCTGCCATTGCCATATACTTAGAACAGATGTCTCTGTGTTAAGTGGGATAGCAAATGCTGGCAAGCACTTATGTTTCCTTGATCAGGACTCAATAGGCTTAGAAAAAAAGCTATGTTGAATCTTTTTTTTTTTTTCCTACCACCATAGTGTTTACAGTCTCTTCCTATTCCCTTGCCTTTCATACAAGCAAGGGTATCACTTGGTCGCAGGATACCAATCCGCATGCTGATGAGCTCTGGCCATCTTTTGCTCCATAACACCAAACAGAAATGGATACACAGTAGTCACAGAAACAACAACAACTATATTTCTTAGTCTCCTAAAGTGGCAGGAGAGTTGCATCCAGGGAAGGCATTTGCCTTGAAGCAGGGAATGTCCACCATCTTCTGCATTACTCTTGATCTTCTGAGCTGATGGAGCAGATCTGTGCCTTCCTGCTCATCCATCCATGGCTGAGGAGGATGATTTGCTTATATCCACTTTTTGAATCATCTGGGTTTGCAGTCACACCTGGTCTAATGCATTGGACACTGGAAGACATAAGAAAGAACAATTATCAACACCTTCGTTATCTGCCCTCCTCCTTTCTCCTCCAGATTTTCCTGGTACTTCAGGGGTAATATCATAGTGGCAATTACTCACTATCAAAAGAATTCTTAGAAATTATAAATAAACAGTCCCTAACATGTTTGAGTACCAAGAGAATGTAGTCCAAACCCTGCTAGGGAAATATGTTTGCTTTATTAAAAGTTGCTGCTTTAGGGTGTCATCATCGTGACAGAATCTTTAAACATACATAAACTGAAAACAAGAGAAATAACAGTTATTGATTCTTCACCAACATGGTTTAATGTATTTTGAAAGATATTGGCAGACTTTTAACTAAGGTCTCTTCATATTTGCTAGGTTTTTATTGAACCATAATAATTTTTTTGCTGTACAATTCAGGGAGAGTCTTTTTTACAGTTAGCTAAGAACTTCTCTTACACATCAAATCAAATTTTTAAAAAAATTTTTATCATGCAAACTTTTATTCTCTTTTAAAACTTTATCTCCATATTGCATGGGAGGAAAAAATACTTATATTAAGTAGTTGTTTTTTCTCTCTCTCAGATAAGTACAATTTGAACAAAACTATTGGATGTGGCTATAATACAACTTCCTGAAACAAACAGTCCTTAGCAGACATTGAAGCTCAGTCCTCTGAGTCCAAAATCAGAAGTTTTATTTGTGGCTGAACTCAGCTGGCAGGATAGGCTTCAGTTTGAATTTGGGTTTTCCTGTAAGTGATAAAACCACTCCATGAGTCCATGATGCCACATTATCATGATGATTAAAGTTGCCTGTTTGCCTAAAAAGAATTAGTGGAATTTTGTTCAATCCCATGTACTTTTCCTATCTCTAGCTATAGGAAGATTTTATGTCTACAAGGGGTGACTAAGAAACAGGCAATGGGGAGATAAATTTCCTATTTTTTGCTATATCTGTGTAGTATTGACCCAGTGTATGAGTTCTTTTTTTTTCTGATATCAATAAATTGGATGATTAGTAATTTCTGTATGGACTTCATTAATATAACTTATAGATGTGAGGTTTGATTTTTCTTCAAATGGTCTTTAAACTATTTTATTTTTCTGCCATGTGTCTATTATGATTGTTCTTCTTACATATCACTGTTTCCAGAGTGTACACTTCAACAACATAATTTAAAAGATAACAATTTTTTTACTGTTTAAAGTATAAAGAATGTTACCATAAAAACATTTCCAATTTGATGTTTGTTCAGATGAAGGGTCAGAGAAGCAGAATATGACTAGTCCAAAAGAAAACAAATTTGAATATTTGCAACCTATTCTTCAAAAAGAAGCATCAGTAACACTTTCAGTTGTTGCTCTGCAATAAATCACTTTGAAAGGGATGTTACTGAGGAGATTGTGACCAGTCATAAGAAGAAAAAGCAGAGATTCTCTGTGTAAATATTTTTGTTACTTATTCCTCTAGCCCTTTTTTCTGTGATTCATGGTTTCTGTTAATACAGTTTCTGAACATTTATTAGAAGATATTTGTATAGTTCTGCTGTTCTTCTGCACTGGGTAGTACCTAATCTGTGCATCTTCCTACTAAGACCATAGAGTAAAACTGTATTCACCATAGCACAGCAAACCAGCCCTTTCTTCATGAAACTGCCACTACCTTGGCAAGGGGAGTTATTTTATTCCGGCTTTTACTTAAAGTGCAACTTGAAGAAGAACTCGAAATAAAATATATCTTTTTAATTAAGCCAATACACAATTTAACAACAGAATGTAATCTTGGCAGCACAATTATTGCCACTGAGAATGCTAGCTATTAAGAAAAGAAATACTTTACTTGCTGCAAATGACATGGCTGAGTAAGCACTGCATTTCCTAGAAATGTTCTAGCTCACCCCAGGTGCAGCAGTAATGTTGAAGGTCAAGTGACTTGAAATGCTTGAGCAAAGCAGTGATTCCTAGAAAGCATTCCCTAGAGATCCTTTGTATGGTTTTGGAGAGGAGTTTGCTGAGTAGCAAAGAGGATTCAGGGCTAGAGCAATTTGAGGATTCAACCCATAGACACTAAAAGACATCCTGGAATTTTATTGATAACGTCAGATTATCTCAGAGCTGGAAGTCCCATGTTATGACATTGAGCTACAGAAAACGGCTCTTCAGGCATCGTTTGTATGATGCCTCTGTTGCGTTCAGATTGCCATAGATCAGAATTCATGACATCATTCTGAAGTCATAAAATCGTAATTAAAAACAAACAAAATCGGTCTCTCATGACATTCATAAAATTCCTAAAAAACAGAGCATGTTTAGTAACATTGCCTTTTCTGAAAATAGAAGGATTTGAACAAGTATTTGAAATGCATGCAAGCCAGAAAACACGTTTGCTTCAAATGCATTGTGAAATTATTGTGCAAAATTGATTTTTTTTTCTTGACTCATATTCAACATGACTTTGTCTGAAGTTTTTCCCTTTCTTTATTTAACTCTCCATGCTCTTGTGTTCATTCTGCATGTGTTCATTAGCATTTATCCCAAGAAAAAAGTAAAAAACCCTGTTGAAAAAAATCAGGCTCAGAAAAAAGCAATGGTAGATGAAGAAACCTGTCATAATTCTGTTGTCATTGTCTTAGCTCAAGATTTGACTATGACTTCTTTGTTCAGCTGTCAAATTCTTTCTGCAAAAGCTACACAGCAAAACATTGAGAAAAAACAAGCTGTGTTTGTATACTCTAATGAAATGTGAATGGAAGATGCAAGTTCCTTGCAGTCTGTTCTGACAGGTGAAATAATTGAAAAGTTTATACCCTTTGTGAAGAACAATGTATACTGCAGGTTAGGTGGCTTAGAAAATTTCTAAGCAGGATGTTGCAGAGTGAACATTAGTGCTTAGGATGTGCTTTCCCTCCTCAGACGATCATAACCTCAGTGACATGCCATTTTAGCCAAACTGAAGAAATATGTAATATCTGTTATTACTTATTACACTTACCATCCCTCCACCCATATCTCACCATTGTTTCTTACTGGTAACTACAAAAAATTGCTCAGCAGGACAATTGTGTGATTAGGATACAGTGCTGCTGATCAAAACCACTTATGATTTACTAATCAAAGCCATACAAACCATCAAGTAGGTTACAATTTACCCATCTGAAATCTTTGGAGGATTTATGGTGGAAGATATTAAATCTGCTGAGGATTAATTTTACAACTAATAAAAACAAACAAGAAGAAAAACATCAGCTCGGGGCTTCCATACATCTACGTTAATAGACAATACTATCTATTCATGTCTATGGGAAAATCTTTAATAATATTAGATGTATGTATAAATGGCTACAGGCCACACTACTAAACTCTAATGGGGCTCCATTCCTCTTCTAAAGCACTGGCATCCAGCTGAGCACCGCATGAAGAGGAAGGATGGTGCTCTCTGCCAGGCAGAAGAATTTACATTCCTTAACATACTGCCTGCGGATGATGTGCTAACTTGGCTCTGAGGGGTTTTTTTGGCTAACAGTGGGAGTTGAGCAAACTAACTTCCCACAGTAGTTCTCTAGAATGATACGTAAAAGGCAGGCAACAGCAAGGGGAATGGAGAGGGAACAGGGGGCGGCGGGATAGGAGTGGCAGAAATCCTGAAGGCTAAAGCATGGGAGGAAAGAATTTGATTGGCAATGGAGAGTGTGACAAAAGGATGTACTGAAAATGCAAGAAGAGAACTCTAAGAAATGGAAAGGTGCTAAAAATTGTGTCGGACTGGAAGAGAGGCAATAGGTTCCAGTGGAATATAATTAACATTTAGGACGAGTGACGCAGCTGGGATAGGGAGACAGGTGACAAAAAAGCCACATCGGTGATGTAGCATGGCAGGCAGGGAAGTGACTTCCCTTGTTGCTTGTGGGAGAAGGAAATCACAGTGACACAGAGCCAGTAGCAGAGGAGAAAATATCATAGTCTCTAAGGGGTGGATGAGGGCCATGACAGCTTGTAAAGGAAAGCGAGTACTGTCTAAGCAGTGGGATTGCCCTCCCCAAGTCCTGTTCAGAAAGATCAGTGGGTAAGAGGATGATTAGGGAATAGCCTAGGGCATAGCAAGACTGGAAAAGTAGAAGTATTAAAAATGAGATAGGAATGGAGGAAGCATGATTAACTTTTAAGGGAGGTGTGCTTCTTTCTTAAAACACAGGTTCCATCCCTGCCTTTGCATTGCTATAGCTTTTGGTTGGGGTTTCTTGGGGGCGGGGGGGGTGTTGTCATTGTTTCCCCCTTTTTGAGCTCTCTGTGCAGGAGCAACCAGGGAAGGAGGGGTTAATGCGGCAAGTGAAAGAGTTAATCTAAGGTGGGGAAAAAAAGAGCTTCAAAAGTCCATCCATTGAGGAGAGTAGATGGTTTTGTTTGTTTCCATTATACTCTACAAAACCAAAAAAAGCACTTGAGCTGTTCTGCTTTCTGAGGTCACTGGGGCAAAAGTAAAGAATTCAGATGTACAATGCTGAAATTTGTATTTGCCCAACTTGTATAGACAGAAGTTATTGTGGTTTATATGTCCCTTGACAGGCACTCAGAGGTTGTTAAGAGAAGCAATTTCAGGGTAAACGGTCACTTATGAAGAGGCAGTGTTCAGAGTTCTGCACAAAGCAGATAAAACTTTATTGCTGGATGAAAATTATACTGTTTGCCCAGATGAAGAACACTGAATGGCTGATCAGTAGTTCATCAGAAATGCGATATTAGCCTCAGACACTGAGGTAAAGCTTGTTCCTGCAACTGTCCTGTCAGAAAATGTCTGTATTTTGAAAAGGAATGCCTGAAAAACTGGAAAGGGAAAGAGTTAAAGGTTTGTATGTTTACTTCTCCTTCAGTTTAAGCAGCTTTGACTTCATTCAGTTCAGCAAGCATCCTGGTTTGGTAATCCCTTATTACACTGGGAGAGGTGGTAGGAAAGTGCAAAGAATGAGTCGTGTCCCAGGTTTGAGGTAAGCATACTACCTGGGGAGAAACGCCCTGGGCAAACAAGTTTAGAAGGGCTAAGAGGCCACAAATAATGGGCTGCCAGTTCTCTTCTGTTCAGCATGAGACAATCCCCAGCTGTAGACTTTCAGCCCTCTCCTTTCAGCTATGTCAGTTCTGTACCCTCAATGCCTGTGGTTGCCAGCATGACCTCGTGCTCGACCATACAGCCCCTTCCAGAGGTTAAAAGCATGATGTGGTTATGCTTCATGATCACAGAAAGCTGAGAGCTCTGGAGTAAGCCATCAATATGTATTAACATTTTTAGATTGCTCGGTGAGTGTTTTATGGTAACTCTGCCAGACAGAGGGACTGGGTAACTATTCACTCCAAATTACATCTATAACTTCGCTGTTACGTGCGTGCACAGTCTGGTATATGAGTGTACTGCAGTCTTCATCTGGCTTAGTGAAATCTCTCTACAGGAAAAACACATCAAGGCAGCAGCAGGAACATCTCAGGCCATAGACAGTTCATGTAAATGGTGTTTCTTTAAAAATCTCTAACATCTACAGTTGAATACAGCTTTATCGCTGAAACACCAGAACGGTGTCCTCAAGCAGTGCACAGATTCCCTGTAATTTGTGATGCTGGACTTGCTGACACCAGCTGAGCACCTGACAGGTGGGAGGCAGGGCCCTCTCCTCCTCCCCAGCACCTCTAAACCTGCATGCTCACCCAGCCTGCCCCGAGAGGCTGCACGGAGCCGCACCCAGCCACCCCGACAAGAATTCTGTTGTTGTGAGCTATGATACAATAAACACTTGAAATTTTTTTCAGGTACCGAGTTCAAGATACAGGCACAAAATGGAAGCATTATGAGATGACAAATATGTAACTAGTCATTTCAAGGGGTTACAGACCAGCTGATAGAGTTTATGGTGCAATGAAGATTATCCTCTTTAGAACCATTTTTAAAAAATGTAATAACTTCTGCATATTTCATTTGTAAAGATATTGCAGAAAAGAACAGCTCACTTGAAATAATTCTAGTGCATGAGGACATAAACCTTTAGTTCTGTAGAAATCCAAATAAATGTTTATGAACTGTCACATTTCAAACAGGATTTTAGTTGAGGAATAAACAAAAAGCAGAAGAATCCATAAATTATTCTTTTTTTTTTTCCCCAGCAAACAATGCTTTTGAACTTTTTTTGTGGCTTTCTACATAGAAATCAGGACCCTAGTTATTCAGTTTGCATTAGCAGATGAGCTTTTACCCATTAAAAATAGCCTTTTCTCATGTGAAATAATAAGGCTAACTTACAGTCCCCATGAAGAAACTGATTTTGCAGTAAATATGTCTTAGTGTAGTAAATATTAGGAACACACGTTTGCTGATAGTATGATGCCACTGTTGCAGTTATTTTGGGTTTAGGCTTGTGGGAGAAGTCAAGTTGTGTTTATCAAGTACCAGGACAGATGACCTGTTGCACTATTACCTCTGACTTTGGTAGCTGTGCTCTTATGATCCTTTGGTGGGCAGAGCCATAGTGTGTAGTGGAAATGAACCCAATAAGCTCTTCTAGCAATTAAATGGGTTCTGAGAGAATCATTCTTAAGCCCTGTAAAATTTCACAGAGACTTGGATCAAAGAAATGGAATTATATATGAGGATTTAAAATTTCATTTGAAAAGTTGATTATCACTTAATGTTCCCCAGGACTCCTTTCATTCAGCTAGTGATATATGCTCAGAACCAAACCAAAGATTTGTCAGTGTTCTTTCATGCTGGTTATATTCTGAAAGAGGTTAAATTTTAGTTGTTATGTAGTCTGAGAGGAAAAAAAGCACACTATAGGTACTCTGCTAAAAGCAATAACATTTGATTTGCAATAAAGTATATTGTATGAAAGTTTTTGTATTATTGGTTTCAAGCTCTTAGAATAGTGACTGTTCACCTCATCTTTACTAACCTATAGGGAAAAATCATTGACAATTGAAGTATTTTGATTTCTGGTGTTTATATAGTCTGAGCATGTATGCTTTGAACACAGAGCATTTGTGCTGCATATTACTAATGTCCTCAGGAAAAAAGTCTCTGTGAGAGAGCTAACTAAACTTTCCTCTGTTTTAGATTCTGCTTTTGTATATTTTTATCAACTTTTTTTTTCTATATGATTTCATGATTCAGCCTGGCCCAATTTATTATACTTCTAAATCTGTCTAATTTAGAAAAAAAAAGTTCAGGTATCTCAGTAATGCTACTTCACCTGGTGAGCAAGAAAAGATTTGTATTTATTACCGTGATGAAGTACAGGTTACTGTAATACAAACACTGAAAGGTTTCTCAATCACAGCATTCAGTTTGTGCGTCCATAATTTTGATATTGCATATGTACTGCTAATCACAATATTTTTGCAGTATGTTTCCAACTTATCGGGCACAAAAGTAATGTGTGAAGTTTGTATGATCTTTTAAAAAAAGTTGCTTTAGCTCAAGATAAGAGGGGGTAAATAATGTATGTGATCTTAGGTGGTGTGGTTTTAAAGCTGTGTAAATGGATTTGTCCTGATGAAAAGCCTTGTTCTTGTAAATGGATGAAGAATGAATGAAATAAGAATTTAATGAACTAAATTTGTTGTATTTGTCCCATTCTAGTTATAACAATGTGAATAATTTTCCTCAAATCTTTTAAACATACTATGTGGTGAATAGACAAATATTCCCAAAAGAAGCAACAGCCTTGCATCTGGGGTCTTGATCCAAACATCAGAGCTATGTCTGCATTAGTAAGCAGTGCACAGCAGTAGAAGTAAATCACATCCACTCCCCGAAGGGGAGTGAGGCCATGAGTGCTGGGGACATGACCAAATACATATTGGAGGGCTTACTTTGGCCTAGCCCTGGACAGCCATCAGTGGTTGGAGTGCATTAAATGTGCTCCTGGGGAATATCTTCCAGGCTATCTTTATCTGTTTTCTAGGCAGGATGATTTTTGACCATCTTGATCTATGTAGGTAAAGTTTGGTTTCTGTATTTAATGTAATTGGTACGTTTTAAGACATAGCTGTGCCACTGGAAAAAGAGGCAGGAATCATGAAGTGGTGGCTGCCTTCTTGTTAATTTAACATTAAAAAGTTTAGTTGAAACATTTGTTTTCTTGACAACTATTTTCATCAGACAACAGAAATATGAAAAGAAAATGTTAAGCCAAAACCATATTGGTTTCATAGTTGAACAGTAAATCTTTGGAGTTCTGGTTATTATCTCTTTCAGGTTTAATGAAAAGTTTATATTTTCTGAGTTAATAGATATTTCCTGAAGTAGGTTGTAAGTGTTCCTGTAACAAATGCCTCACAACTTTTTAAAATTAATTTTTGTGCCACCATCTTGGCATCTGTTGTTCAATTACCCAGAAATACATATTACTTGTGCTTCTTGCTGCTTTGATTATAGGTGAAATCGGGTAGCTGATAGGCAGAAATATTCTGAAGTGTAGGTAGGTTGCAGGTGTGAAAATTGAAGTGTCAACTGATGCTGTTAAGAAGGGAGCTGATGTGAAAATTGAAACTTATAATGTAGATGGTGGGTGTACAGAGGATTGTAGTTTCAGCTATGCAACTGCAGCAGGTATCTTCTAGTGAAGAATTTCCTGCCCCTAGGTGGAAAAAATTAGGACACTTTCTGTCCTCCTCAAACTAGAGATGAGCCGTTGATCAGTTGGAGTTGCTAGTAATGAGCATGCATATGCAAACACTTCAGGAATATATCTTTTATCAGATTACTAAAGTCTAATTTTTTTTCTTTGCCAGAATTGGCAGAAGAGTGGTGCCTATGCTGTTCTGCATTTTGTCTGCATGTTGGCTGAAGGGGAAAACAGGGCATAGAAGAGAGTGCAGGCTCGGTTACTAGTAGACTTGTATCTACTTTAAAAGGCAGTTTAGTGGAAAAAGTATAATGCCATACTTTAGACAGTTAAATCTGCCTACTATTTTAAATGCTGTAACATTTTGTTTTAAGGACAGTAAACTCATTATCTGAGTTTTCTGCATCCAAGAAGCTGGGAAATATAGTCTACCCATAGATTCTGAAGTGATATGAAGTAGACTTCATATGCTTGCAAGTTGGGTGTCTTCCTTAAACTAGTTGTCAGTTCTTTGGTATATGCAGAGACAGGCATCTCCGGAAGGCAATTACTTTCATGCTAAAATAACCTGAAGAAATCACCCTCTAGAAATGTTTTTTCCTCTCTCCATTGACTGTAGAGTGTCTTACCTTTTACTATATGCCTCTCTAAGTGGTCAAAGTAAAGTGAATGACTTAATCTCTGTACACCTAAAGTAGGTTGCACAGACTTGACTAGATAATCACACATCACTGTAAATCTTGTTAGAGGTACTGTAGTTTGCTGCTTTGCGCCTGCAGTGCAGACCACCAAGTAGACTTCAATAAGTTACACCGATGCAGAAAAGTTTCCTTTCTTATTTTAAATCTATATGTTTAGTCACATGAGTTCAATGAACATTTTTTTCTTATGCCTTCTGAGTTCTATGTTCTTCTTCTATGCTCTAAACTCTACGTTTTTCTACATGTTCTAATGAACATTTTTTTCTTATGCCTTCTTGTGCACCCCCAGCCTCCTCGCTGGTGGGGTGAGAAGCAGAAAAGGCCTTGACTCTGTGTAAGCACTGCTCAGCAATAACAAAAATATCCCTGTGTTATCAACACTTTTCAGCAGAAATCCAAAACACAGCCCTATATTAGCTGCTATGAAGAAAATTAACTCTACCCCAGCCCAAACCAGCACTGTAGCAACACTGTAGCTGCAGATTTTTTTCAGCTAAATGCTTTTGTTCCTCAGACTAATTTTCCAAACTCACTCTAAACTATCAAATATTTTAACAAAGTCTAAAACGAAAAACTAAATCTACTCTAAATCTTCTATGATAGTACTCTATGTCCCTTTGTTCATTCTTGTTACTCATCCCCAATTAGTAAATTGTGTTCAAATAGCACTGATCTTTCCTCAGCCTTAATGCTACTATTAGTCAGGGGATGCTAAAAAGAGCCTTTATGAACATTTTTCCTGCAAATACTGTTTCCTGAAACTCAAAGTGACACAAAGAAGTTGTGATCCACTCTGGGGAGATGAACACAGAACTTGTTTGACGAAATACAGCGACTTGCACTTTAATGGGTTCCTCAGGAAAGAATGTTTCACAATAAGAATCCTTTTATCCTGCTATGGTGACAGAGAAAATGGGATCATGGGATTTTCAGTATTAATTAAAATACAATGTGGCAATATTTTTATTTCCAAAGCTTTAGATTACGCACAAGTGATTCTGAAAGCATGTCCCATGCAATTTGAACACGTTATTAAATCAAAGTATTCCATAAATAAACTTTTTTTCCAAGATAGAATTGGCAGGTTATAGTATGAAGTATTTAATTGACACGGCCTTGAACATATGTATATGAAAATTCTGGAGAAACGTTCAATAAGAAAACAAAAAACTTTTTATTTTTTTCTTTCTAGCAAGGCTGTATTGAGATCAACCAAGCTTGAAGATATACAGGTTGTGCTCTGTGATCAGGTGTGCCATTGTGCATGATAAATGGTATGGAATGTTTCCTGTGAAACTTTAACTTGAAACCACGCGTGTGTTTTCCCCGGTCACCTCTTTTAGGAGACAAAAGCGATGTGCATGGTGAGGTATCAGGCAGAAAGGGCAAACACATGCTAGGCCTTGTCCACACGATGTACATGTCTGGCTTTTGCTCTAGGGTGGACAGGTTGGTCAAAAAAAAATAAAATTATGTTGTCCAAGAAACCGCAAAAGAAAATTTAAACTTGCCCCTAGTTGTTTCTATTATCAGTTCATTCCTTTACTATAAGTAAAGAATTAAAACTTTCTTCCTCACCAAATCAGCCACTTACTGTGCTTACTGTGCTGTCAGTCTTCAGACTGACATATGTATGAAGCTTGTGTCTACCTTTTTTTTCTTGCCAGTAGAGTCTTTTAAACATGCATGCATTTTCTTTCAAGGTAATTAAAGAAATAATATCAGAAGAATAAAAGCCTGCAATGTTCTAGTATGTCACTCAATCGTTTATGAAATGGTTTATACTACTTTTGTTTATCAGTTAAATTATACTTGTTCCAAAATGAAGTCTGCATTGAACAAGCTAAAAAATAGTTGAGATAATGTGTAAGGTTTTTTTCAGCTCAAGTTTTTCAGTTTTTGTCAAAGCTGGTGTTACATATCTGCATCCCTAATTGTGAGACTTTTTGGGTAATAAATTCCAGGATGCTGCTCCTAATGTAAGATTTTCATCCAAAGACTTGCTGATACTATCACCTGTCTTTTGTAACTGAATATATTAACACTGATGACTGCATCTTGTAAAATCAGCTCTTAAAGAATCATCATAATATAAAAGTATCATCTGATTCAGAGGCAGGGCAGAGAGCTTATGTCTTACAAAATCCCATGGTGTCTATTGCCCTGTATGGGTGGATGCAATTTCGATAAATTGTCCTCAGTTGCTTTTCTTCAGGAAATCATTCTGAAGACTTCATGGAGACTGATTTTGAAACAGAGAGGTTGAAAACAGTGCATCCAGATGAACAGATCAGGAGTCTTTCAACTAAAATATATTTAAATTGAGATTATATTAATGTAATTTAAGTTATTAAAGAGCATTGTAGACTTCCATTAGTTTCTTTACAGTCGACATAGATTTCTTATTCATTAATAGCATATTCAGAATGTCAGCCTTGATGTAAAAAAACAAAATCTAGGAAAGCAGAGTTTTTTTCCCCCACCCACCCATTGTAGTAGTTGTTATTAATTTCTTAAAATTACTTGAATACTAAAAATGCTTCTACTTAGATTTAAAAATATAAGTAATGGCATATCTAAAATACATTTAAGTTATATCTAGTTTTATACTTTATTATAATATAAGAGCCTACTCACAATGATTTCATACCCCAAAGACTACTTGAGTAGATAGTTGGTCATTACATGGGTGGGTGTTCATGATCACATAGTTCTGCAGGTCTCCTACCCCTGAGGAAATGATGGCTACTATTCTTTTCTTTTTAGAGAAGACTTTTTTTATTTTCTCTGTGGAATTTTCTGTAAATTCTTTGGTAGATTCTCACATAAAGCCCTGGGTCTCAAATGAAAGATGGAGAAGGATGAGGAGGATCTTTCTGTGGTTAAAAATAGATCAAGGCTTACAGTTTGCCATAGTAAACCTTATCTTGGGAACTATGTATTATTTTTCTTACAGATTTTTATGAAATGTTCTTGACAGGGTTTCCCAAAGATTTTAATGTTCAGTTGTTACTGTGGTACCAAGATTAAGTGAAAAGAAATGGAGTCATTTGTGTAGCAGGTAGGACTGCAGTAGGGACTAGATGCCAAAATTGCACTTTTAGGATCACCATGGGACTGATCCAGTTCCCCTGAGGTGAGTGAGCATTTCTTCATTGACTTGAATCATGTATATGGAATTGGCCTAAAGTTTAGATTTTCTGTCAGAAAAAGAAGTTCCATTTTTAACCTTGTGATATTAAAATGTTTCACTATTGAGAATGGCTTTTATGTCAGTATTCAGAAGTTCTGTATGTACCCTTTGAAGCATATTGACAGTTTTTTAAAAAATAAATTGAATGTCCCTTAATTATTTGTATTCCAACAGCACCTGAAACACCAGGGTGGAGCAGTCCCTTTGAATTTTCATAGTTGGACACACAGAAAATGAAAGGATGGCCTCTCTTTCAAAACTTTAAAATCTCTTCCATGGTGAAGTGAAATGACTGAACAAACCCAGGCCCTTTGTTTAATTCCTGGAGTTCAGTTCAGCTGCTGCTGACTGTCTCCAGTGCCAGCTTTTTCAGAGAGCGCAGAACAGACAGGCTTTAACCAATTTCCTAAGGATTAATGCACAGTCTAGTTATGAACTTGGAAGAAAGTCTGTTTCTAATAGAGACGTTACCTGCTAAGCTCCCTTTCCCACCATAACCCCTGAGATCTTTTACCAGCAAGAGTTTGACCTGGCAGTTCACCTGATTGCAGTTCATTGATGAAGTTTGTCTTCCAAACCTTCCCTGGACTGTTTTGAGTGCTGCATGCTGGCAATATCAGCCAAATATTCCAGCCACAAATACCTCATACAGACAATCTCACTGAAATTGAAGAAAGATTTTGTTGGTTTGGGTGACTTTCAATTAAGTTGCAAATTTTCAGTATTTTAGAAAAATCTAATTTATTTGACAAACAGAACTTGTCTAAAATGTGAGGTTTTAGCTTTTCAAAGTCACAGCTCTTGGCGAGAGGGCAAAAACTCTAGGGGAGTCGGGACATTCAAGAAGAATAAATGAGAAGGTAAATTGCAAGCTAATGCCTCTTCAAGGTTAGTGGAGCTGGCTTCTAGTATTAGCAGTCTCTGTTGTGGTTGCTGAAGGTTTCTGTCCCGCAGGGAGAAATTAAGCCGGAGGAAGCTCATGGAATTTAAATTTTTGGATCTGGAGTTTTGCATGTAAATGGTTCATTACTGCTTGCCCCGTTGGGTCATCAGCAGACGGTGCTGGGTCACAATGTATGTCTTTGCCTCCCCTCTGCTTTCTTCTTTCTTACTCTCATGTTATCCACCTGGGCCTACATTATCGTCCTGACCTGACACGGTAGTTTTGCTAAGCAATCTAAAATGCTAACAGCTTTCTTTACTGTGCTATGTCTAAATGAAAATTCATATGAAAACATGATTAAAAAAGGGAGTGCTAATGAAATCACAGTTAATTTATACTCTGCAGGCATGGCCGTAACACCTGATGAGATGTTGCTAACTACATTCAAATGACACTGCTGTAGTTTGAAAAGAAATTCATGCACTTTAGCAGCTCTTGACAATGGCTGTTTAACAACCCGGCTAATCAGAAGTGGATTATAGCAACAAAACTAATGAAGCACTAAAAGTCTTTAATGAATAATGGAGAATTTTTCATTCTCTTATGCTCTTGTGTTTATTAATTTAAAAACAGTTTTTGTAAGAACTGAAGTCGTGTACATCAGTTTGATACTGGATTTATTTAAATGTTTTATTGGTATGGATATTTAATTTTTAGGTCTTTTTAGTCTTAGCTCTCCCCTAAACAAGACCAAAGCCCAGGTGCAAGACTCTTCAGTATTTTTGTTTATACAACATATAGTTTCTACTTTTGTGTATCAAAGGAATCCCCGATGTTGTGTGTGCATTAGGTTTCAGCTTTACCATGTGTATAACAGTGTCTAAAGCAACAAATTTGAATCCGTAATTAAGCAGGTGTGTTTTTCTGTAGGCTTTCTGTGCTGTGATTTCTGGGCTAGGGTCCCTAAGGGAAACTACAGTGAAGTAAAAAGTTTCAGTACTTGTGTCCAAACTGCTCTAAATTTAGTGGCTTTCAGATACAGGAATATAATAACTAAAAATTAATATGCTGGCTGTTTTCTCAGCTGCTGACTTCAGTAGAGCTATATGCATATACCGCACCTGAAAATGTGACTTTCCCTTTTGCACTTCTGTCTTTAACGTCAGTTTGGCAGATGTGATGGAGATATGTAAATTTTTCTGATTTATGAATCTCCCAGCTTGGAGGTTTATTTGTCCTTACTGGTTGTTTGACTTTTTCAACTGGGGAAAATATCCTATAATACATCTCTTCCAGCTCTTCTGGCTACAGCACCAATATCGGCTCCCTGCCAAGCTGAGTGCAGTCATTCCCCTTCCCTGTTCTCCACTACAAAGCTCTAGTTATCCTTTGGATTTTCCTGACTTGATTTCTGTAGGATAGGTAAGTTCACAAAATGGTTTCCATACAATGAATGTGAGTACAGCCCTACGAATTAGAGAACTCAAACAGGAATGGCTGGAGAAAGTATTCTGGGCTTCACACAGCTCTATGTGTAATAACACTACCCCTGGTTATTTCCCCTCTTTTTGGTCTTTTAGATTTTTCTTAAAAATCTTTTCTTAAAAACTTGAAAAACTGGTGGAAGTTTATAACTCTGCAAGGGAGGAGCAAATTGATAGAGGTGTCCAGTCTAAAGGCTGAAATAAGAGTTTCACAGAACAAATTTTATGTAATTATTTTTTCCATCTTCAGATAGCAAGACTTTTTTCCCTGATTGTTTACAAAGGAAACAGATTCTGACAGAAAGGTTGAGCAGTCAGATTACAAAACTCATGTCTTCAATCAAAACAGTTTTTGTCTATTATATGTACACAGTGCAACAATCCACAGCAGCAATTACTGCGTGAAAAGTATTATTAATTGATACAAATACAGAAAATGTAAGTAGTCCAGAGACAATTAAGACAATTACTTACATTTACATAACTGAATATTTTCTATTAATTATGATGATTGTTGCCTGTAGCATTTGTTTTTAGAGAAGAGCATTTCACTCTAATGGTAGCACTTGTTGAAACTAATAGCTCAGGAGGTTACTTCAGACTTTTCTGTTTTGCTGCTAATATCAGTTTGGAAGCTGCTGGGATAGAATATGGAAAACGATAACCAAAGCATGTACATATACAACATTGACGAGCTTTGTCTGTTCGTGTTAGACTCCACGTTTCTCTGCTTTGTGCACAGTTTCAGTGTTTATTGTGCATCAGAAGTTTCAATTTCAGCAACAAAGACATAGCCATTTTCAAGCATTGAGAATGGTGCTTCAAAACACCATAGTACATAAAAACACACTCCTCCTGGGGTTAGATTTAAACAGCAAATGACTTTTTATTCAAGATACAGTTGCAACAAATTGTCTTTTTGTGTATATTGTTGTTTTCTCTATGTAAGTTCCACAATTGTGCTTGCTGCTCTCAGTTTTGCTGTAAACTCTGACTCATGATTATTGAGGTAGACTATTGGGGGTTTTCTTCCTGGTTTTTCTTTTTTCTGTAGCAGGAACAATTAGATGACTGTTCTATTTTGTACATCTTCATTAGGATGTGATCCTTACAGATTTGATCTGTGGCGTCTCTAATTACGATTAAAATTATTAACGTGTTTATTATTTGCCTTTCTATTGCAAAAGAATCTATTTTTACCTGTATGTGTCCAGGATTACATTAAAAAAGGAATTGCAGAGGAAAAAATCCTTAATTACTGCTGGTGAAACTATGCCAAGTTATACTAGCACTATATTCTGAGCATATTTCTCTCTTACTTTAGAGTAAGGCAGCATTGTTTGCATTGTCTTTACACAGATACATGTATCATATTTCTTCATATACATGTGCAAATTATTGTCTGAACTGTGTTAAAAAATATCACAATCTAATCCCAAAAAGAAGCCAGATCTGATTTAAATCTTTAATTCCAGGCAAATGTCCATTCAGTATACAGAGCAACCATGAAGATAATAACCACTTAAACCTTCAAAATGGAACTTATATGGAACATAATGTTTCAAAGTGTTGGAATGCTTTTTTGCATGTGGTTGAAACTCACCCCGAGCAGATGAAATGCTGATCACATTCTGTGTCTGATCGAAGGATTGTCGCTCACTGTGGTGTTGACTAATAAACAAACTAGCAGATGTTGATACTGAAAGAATTATTTGATCTAAAGAACACCACCAATTGGTTTCCCAGTCTTTTTATTTCTTACGTCATGCTGAGATAAACATGGCACTGATGCTTAAATAATATCTTTCTGATGGAGAACAGATGAATGCATACCTTTAAAACAGAAATGCTCTCTATAATCTTGCTGGACACTGTTTCTATGGTGGTTTTCATATTGCCTGAGGGACTCTGCTGGGGTCAAACTTATTCTGCAAAAACTCCAAATAAAACATGTACTAGCAAGTTCCTGCACCTCTAATAAAACTTTTCTATGGACTGTACTAGAAGTATAATTTGTCCCTTCATGCTCAGTATAAATTTTAGGAATTGTTGTGTAAATCTGTGGAGTTTTGGGGATATGCTGTAACTTTTTCCTGATGTCTGTGAGTGGCCACATGTGCTGTCGCACAACTCTGATTAAACTATGTGTACGTAGGGAAAAATACATTGTGTGAAGCCCTGCCACAAGGAGCACAGGGATGTCCAGTGTTTGCAGGCAACTTGACTCCCCGTGCAGAAATACAGATGCATTTCAGTGTGGTGGCATGGCCCCACTCTGACAAGCTGTGGGCACACAAGGGATGATGAAGTTTGTTTCCTACTCCAAGGTTTAATGTCAGAAGATGACTTCTGAGGGGTTCTCCTGGCCACTGGATCTCACCTTCTCTGAGATACAGCTTTCTTGTGGTGTGTGTTTCTCAGTCTTAATACAGCATGACTTCTGATGTCACATGAAAGTTTTGTTCAGGATTTTATACAGTTTAATGCATTTACCACTTCTTGTGAACCATCTATTTTTTTTCAACTTCTCTTTCCCCTCATCCATCTTGCTCTTTGAAAGAGAGCTGCTCCGACTGCCAAACCTCCCCCTTTCTGTGAGCCTTCACCTGCTGCCATCTAATACCTCTTGCTCAAGTTTGCTTTAGTTTGTCTAGGAAGTGGAATAAATATTTTATTTGTTCTGAATTTTTCCCCTGGGATTTTTTTTTCTTTTGAACTAAGTGCAACACATTATTTCAAAGGAACTCTGAAAAGATCACCAGCTGAAGAGTGCTGCATATTTTATGCGAATTTTAAACAATGTCCCTGGTCTGTGCAGGGAGAATGACTCAATCATTTGTATAACTTAGCTGTAGGATGTCATGTCCATATCTAGTGGGTAGATAACTTGCATACAGTGAAGAGTAAAAGCCGGGTATGCGTCTGATAGTCTACTCACATTTAAGTTCCTGACAATTCCTACTTCATGCTAATGGGCAGGTGTCAAGAGCAGAGTAAATATACACTCATCTTTGCTTGCTTGAAACTCATTCTAAATTCTGGATGAGTATTTACAGGAAGCCCTTCTAAGCTTTTCTTCTCTGCATTACTGAGGACAAAGGAGTATGAATAAATACCCTGTTACTAGACAGTGTACTGCTTTGAAATACTGTCTTATCAAATCTTGACTATCTTTTCTGAAATACATATCAAAGCTTTATTTAAGTTAGCAATCTCAGATCAGAGAGGAAAGGAAACAAGCAGGGAGGTAATCATATGTCAGAATGAGAGCATCCACTTGAATGCCCTGTGATGCTTTGGAAAAAGACAGGGTTGCTTTTATTTGGGAACTTTTCATTAGTCGTACAATTTGTCACTTAAGATGAAGTGTCTTATATTTATTATTTTCCAGATTAAACATAATTTGTTTTGTTTACACAAACAGAGAAGAAGGAATTCAGTTTAGGACATCAAGTGGATTTTCCTCTATGTAATTCTTCTCTAATCTTGAATTATCTGAACTCTCTAGGTGTAAGTCCAGGCTACCTCTAAATAAACTAGTTCAGATTTTGGAGCAATGTAGTCATTTCAGAATTGCATTATGTCCAGGTTAAAAACATCTCATCTGGGATGAATCAAAGCAAAATGCTCAGATAATAGCTAGCCTATTTCTCAAACCTTAGCTGATTTGTGTCCTGGCATGGTGCTGTTGGGACCATGTATTCCTTTGTCTATTAGGTGGGGCTTAGCTTTTCCCCATTAGAACCTGTAAGAATAAATACAGTGAAGGGTATAAGTTGCTCTGTTAGTGTAATAATAGGATAGTATAAATGCTCAGAATAGATTTTTAATGTTTATTGTAATATAGAGCCATTTATTATAATGATGTAGAATGAGGATATAGTATACAATAAAATCCAGATAGACTGTTTCAAAAACTTTTGGAAATATTATTTCCCAGTACACTTAGTTCATAAAGCCTGTGTGCAAATGGACATGCCTGAAACAATGACTGTCGTTCATGCTCATATTTAAATCTGTGTAGATTCACAGCAGCTTGACTGAAATCAATATATGTGATATACATCATTATTGTAATTGTTATTGCAGGTTTTCACCAGTATAACACACAAGATTATTTAATTAATTGATGACTGTAATCAAGTCCTCTAATTTTTGTGATTATGTTGTTTATTGGCAATTGAAAGCAGAAGGGTTATTTTTTTAAAATGCAATAGCAGACTCATGGAAAGACAAAAAAGGATTTATTCTGGTTCGTGTTTGATCTTTTCCTTCTTTATTCAACAGAATGCCATACAAGCATTAATGTTTAAAACGTGAAAGCTAATGCAGAAGGACATATGGATATTGCAGTAATGTGTTCAGAGCTCTGTTTCTGGAGTTCGATAGCTGTATCGCAGCTGTAACAGCAAATCTGAGCACTTGTAAAAAATATTGAGATTGACCAATGACAGTTCCAGTCTTCTGAGAAATAGGTGCAATTTTCCAAGAACTGCTGCAGTTATCTGCTGAGGTCTTGTCTTTCTGATTCTGCTCCACAGGTTTGTGTCTGCCTCTATCTGTCCTCTGCTAGATAAGAGCTCAGGAGGTGACAGAGGATTCCTGCTCCTGTTTAACCACCTGGCTCGATTGTCAGACAGTCCCAGAGGCACACGGGCACTATAGCTATAGTAAAGAAGAACTGTATGCACTGCTCTGTGCACATGAAGGCCCTTACACGGATAAGGGGGTCTGTTAGATGGGAACTGGGGCTGTTGGCACACTGAAAGCTGGTGGGGTAGCTGGATCCTCTTTGACGGCTTAGGAAGGCGGTGGTGCCCAAGAGCTGGAATCCATAACTGGCCTTTCTGCTCCCCAGTTTTATCATATGTGGAATAGTAACTCTGTTTCTCTATTCACAAGAAGCTTTATGGCTTTGTTCAATTAAAGTTTGCAAACCATTAAGGGGATTGTGAGATTAAAGCACAACAGAAATACAAGACATTATCAAAGTGCAACTGTTGCCATGTTTAACCCCCTTTCCCTTACTCTCCTGCAGTTCAGTTTGTCTGCTAGTCTCTAGAGCCCTACTATGAGGTCTGCTCCTGTAGGCTATCTCTGATTCCAGCCAAGCCCTTTGCCTTCTCAGCTTGTGTTATCTTAATCTCTATGATCTCAAACTGATCGTTGATCAAACAAATTAATTTCATAATGGTTCCACCACAGCTTCTTGCATGTAAAATGGGGTATTACTATATTAATAGACAACACATTGTGAAAACCTTCTGAAAGTAGCAGAGAAACAACAGAATAACTATAAATTCAATTATTTTTAAATGGCTGCACTGTTTCTAATTAGCTAATTGCAGCCTGAACATAATTAGGATAAATGATAAAGGTTGAAAAGCCTATTAAAAACAAAAACCACAAACAACAACAACAAAAAAACACAACCAAAAAACCCACTGTGTAGAGAAATATTCCAGAATAAATTGTATCAGACAGTTGGTCAGAAAGGTCGACCTGAAAATATGATATTATTTACCCTTCCCATACTGACTGAGATAATTGCAGTAATTGCACATTTCACTTTCATACAAAGAGTAGAAACTGCTTGAAATCAGTTTAATCTAGAAGAAACGACGTGTTCCTCATATAGTAACAAAGCATTTTAGGCAAGCAACATTTATTTCATCAAAAACTTGTAAAGTAAAGAAAGCATTTTGATTTAGCTGCCAGATGGATGCAATGAAGAACTCATCATTTGCTAGTTTATAAAGATAGGAGATATTTAAAGAAAAAAAATAATCTACATGATGTGCTGTAAAAGTACAATTTCTAGATAAGATAATGTTTCCAGACCAGTGTGGTCCCAGAAATAAAAAATTCTTAATTTTGAATGGAATCAAAGAAAACTTACAGTAGAGACAGGAAAGATGGCAATCATTTCAGCATTTAAGCAAGAACCAAATTATTTGTTCTATCTCAATGTCCATACAACAAAAAAAAGAAGGTATTTCACTAGGCTAAAGAATATGACTTCCTTTTCAGCTTTTTGTAGAATAATGCTCTAGTTAGAAAAAAGTTTTTGTCCGTTTTTAATCTATGAATTTTGCTTGAGATGTGACTCAAGCCAAGCAATGAGACAGGTGAAAGCTGATAACCTGCAACCTAAGTGAAGAAATAGTTGGTGGTATGATTAGTAGCTCTTCCGAACTGTCTCAGAGCTTTTTGTAATTCTGGGGAGATCTAGAAATAGCACTTCTTGAGAAGACACGCTATGATGGTATCTTGATGTAGAGTCAAAATAGGAAATATAGGGAGCTGTTGCCAAATTTTGAGAAACCTTACCTAAGAAAGAAAAACTAACTCTGGTGCAAATGAAAGAGAATGAGTCTCTTACAGAAGGAAGCAAGCAAAATGATAATTCCTCCTTCTGTCAGTGCCTTCATCTTCTCTCTATGTCTTGGCTTTGGACTTCATCTGGATTAATTCTGCCATGCTGGCATTTAGTGTGCTAGTCGACTGCTTTGAAGGAGTGCAGCACGAGGAAGGCACTTTGATATCAAAATAAGCTCACAGCGTGTAGTCTTCAAAATCTTACTAAATGACTGAGACACCTTTGTAACAAGCTATGTTTTGTGAGTGAGCAGGCATGGGAAAGAGAGTATTGCTTAGTTTAATTCATCAGTTTGAGAAAGTATGCCTTTAGTTGTGGTTGTACTATGTATAAACAAGTAATCACTCTGTGGGGTTTTTTTTTAGTCTTCCACATGCCTCATTTTGAGCAATTAAATTTAAAATATAATTACGATAAACACAGATCACTGAAAGAATAGATATTTCTCTTATTTCCATTGTGTTTGTTTTAAATTAGCACCATTTAATCTATATTTTCCCTTTTAGATTTCCCTCTCTGAGAAGTTTCATTTAACTGAAAATACTGCTTATTATTTATGAGGTCTCCTTTCTTTCACTGACAGACAGCTGGGGAGAGCATGACATTTTCTATTGGTTTTGAAAGATGAAATATGAAACAAGTGATGGTTAATCCTTGAGCTTCCCATCTGACCTCTGCTCAATCGTTAGATGTCAGCATGTTAAAATATATAATATGGCCACATTAGACAAATTTGTCCAGCAAGTCATGTTGATTAATAAAAGGACAAGTTCTTCCTTCCACAAATCAAATCCTGAACCCATAAAAAGCACCGAAAACCTTGGGAAGAATTGCGTGAAAACAGCCATTTATTTTGTTTTTCTGCTCAGGGGACAAGCAAAGCAGACCTGTGACTTCAGCAGAAGCTACTTGTAGGAGTTACTGATGTATATATTAAGTCTAGGAGGGGAAAAATAGAGGAAGATAACTAGGTATTAGCTATCAATTTTGAAAAAGAACATCTGACTGGAAGCCCACATTAGGAATAATGTAGTTTATGTCTTTGGTGGATCTTCAGAGAGCAGAGAGGGGGATGTTTTAAAACACGAAATTTGGACAATATGCCATTTTGATACCTAGTTGACTTGGTGCACAAATGGTTAGAGTTGTGATTGTTCTTGTAGGTGCAAAATGTTTTTGGAGATTGAAGATCTCCTTCAAACATCTGCTTCAATGGAAATATAATACCTTAAGCAAAATTATTTTGGGGAAATTCTGTGATTTCTCAAACAGCTGAGTTAGTGCTACTGACAGCCAAGAAGGTGACTGGGGGCTGAAAGCTCTCATGACAGTAAGGAGTGAATGTGACCTGTATCCCTAGAAAACTTGTAACGGATACTTTTACCTTTTTCGTGTAAACAGAGTTTGAACCAAGTTTGGAATGTCAGTTTCTCCAAGCTGAAGAAAAAAAGGTAATTTAACTGGTTTCATATTTTCTTACTGGCTCAGGTCTTAAACCTTTTAAGTGAAACTGGAACAGCTTGATGGTTTTGCGGGAAACCTAAACGAAACATGTTGATCTGACTGGCTTAAGCATGAAATTGCGTTTCTTAAGGGTTCTATACAAAATCTCAGACTCGTAGAAAAGGAAGAAAATTCTCATATGAGTTAGCACAAGGCAAAAGAAAATTCTACCTATTTTGAGACATGGGTAAATGAAATTCTAGTTACTTATCCATGTTAAAACTCCCTTTCTATTAATTTGATTTCAAGAAAAGTGAACAAGAAAAGTGTTAAAATTGCATAGGTCTGCCAAATTAAGATTGTGTTATCTGGTTAGTATGTCTTTATATTCTGCTTTGTTTCAGGTCAGTACAACCTTTTATATGCACAAAATGCAATTCACAGTAGGTCTCTGTCTAGACAAATTCTGGTATTCCATTTCCGAGCCACGTTAGCTTGAATGGCTGGTGCTTGTACAGACTGTGCAAGGACTCACTGCCCTTGGCAATATTAAGTGTCTCCTTTTTTCATATAGATGAACAATGGGGTTTTTTCAGTGTATTATATGAAAACAGGCTTTCCTGCAAAATTAGGCTTATCTCCAAAGATTTAAACAGTTTTGCTTGACACTTCTGCATCCTCAGTTACCATTTTAAGCAACACCAGGGGCAGATGATCGAGTGCATTTGCTTATTATTTCATCATCCTGCTCAAAGTAATGCCACTCTACAGTAGCTGATAACTAACGAGTGACATAAAATAGGGTGACTTTGGGGTTTAGTGAATTGGTGGGATTACCAATTTTCACCTGTTACCCCTCTTACCTCTCCAAGAGCAAATGAATGTGATATCTGTGAACCTGACACATTAAAATAAAAGAAGATGAATATTCTGAAGTGGTATGAAAATTCTCCTTTCTAGCCAAAAGCTGTGCTGCTTTTACCTCAGAAAGTTTTCAGAAGATTTGAGTTATGTTTGATATTTAGCCTCTGGATGAAATCTAACTGTAATGAAATCAGGGGCATAACTTCAAATGCATTGAATCCAGGCTTTCACAAAGTGGTTCTCCACTGCTTTAAAAGACTTTCTTCCTCCCATGACAAAAGGAAGTAAGAAGATGATGCTTGACAGTGAAAGATTTATTAATAAAATCTCTGTTCATCTTTAACACTATACTCTGTTAGCAGACTCCTAATTAACAAGCAACCAATTTGATTTTTCTGGCTAGAGCAGAGAAGAAAGGAAATAAAAATAATCCCAATATTTTATGAAAATTTAGGAGTGTTTTCAACTCTTCCTGATCTCATCATTCCTCATAGTGTTTCCAGGCTGCAAAAAACCTATCTTGAACAAAATTCTATTTAATGTTTCCCCTCTGCAATGAGGGCAGACACTGACCTACTTTTCCAGCTTCAGTTGCATGAGCCGGTCTGTGACAGCCCCACTCAGTCGCCCAAGACGGAGGCAGCGCTTCCTTCCATCCTTCTCCTCCCTCCACCCCACATTCCCTCTGAAATCCAGCATCCCACTCACCAGCTCATTCAGATGATCCTACAATAAATCTTTGTGAGTTTTATTTGAAATATTGCTGAGCTGAGTCACCCCATGGAAGCGGAGGCAAGCAGCAGGTGGGAGAGGCAGGAGCCCTTGGCTGGGAGGGTTGATTTTTTGTAGAGAGAGGTGGGAAAGAAAGAAAAAGGGAGCAAGACATCTTTACTCTGGCACCTGGGTGGTTTCACTACCTATGAAACCATGGCCTTCAAGCAGCTGCTTTATATTCCGATTTGTCTCTTATTTCTGTTGCACCCTGCTGCAAGAAAAGGGCATTTACTCTTTGTTGATACGGAAGAGACCCATGGGCCTTTTGGAGTCATTTCTCTTATCTGTTAATCCCCATTTGCTGACCCTCCTCTGACTGAGGCTGTTAGCCCCAATTAGAAAATTTCAGGTGGGGAACACCTTCTCAACTTGGTTATGTTATACACATCTAGGTAAAACATCAGATTTTAATCTTTTTTGAGTAAGGTTTCCTGCTAGGTTCAAGATTTTTTTTTTTTTTTTTTTTTTTTTTGAATAGCACAGATTTTACCTTCTCCTATAGCAGTATCTATTTTTTGTCTACATTCTTCTGCATTTTTCTTTTGTATTGCTGCCGCCTTTGTCTTCTCTGGCACTGATAGTAACTGTCACGCAGACCCGGACTTGTATTGGTTCTGTTAACTTCAGCTCAAGTCTTTACTCTCTGGCCTGACGTGCTTGCTCTTATTTTAATGAAAAATACTTCATTTTGGTGGAACATCTGTCTGTATTGATTTTTGCAGCCACTTATTTCCTGAGGTTTTATCCATTCTTTTGTGTGAGACGCACACTGTGCAAGAACAGTTCCTAATCCTCAGATCTCCCTCCAACTCAAGCAGAGTTGCCAGGAGAGCTACTACCAGCCATAAAAATTTTATAAAACGTCCCTAAAGCAGCAGGCAGTAATTGTGTGTTAAGTTGTATCATTTGCATGACCTTTGGTACACAGCCTGGACCCAGTCATTATCTTTGGGCAATGAGAGAGCTCAGTGCACGCAAATGTTGCGCTGAAAGTAGCAGGTGTGGTAAAATTGCTGAGTAACTACAACGTTCACTACGGGAGAGGAAAAGAACAGGTGATTGTTTTCTGTTCTTGTATGATCCCATCTCTGTCCTGAGCAAATCAAAAGCAATCTTTGTCAAGTTAATGCCCCATCTTCTGTATAGAAAACAGAGGCCAAAGGAGCTGGAAATCTGATAATCTAAAATTCTCAGCACTAACCCCAAATCTAATAATCTAACGCTAACAGCACAAATAAATTACATACTCCTGGAATGTTATGATCTACCAAACTCATCATGTAGCTGCAGCTATAAAAATAAAATGTGGAGTGTTGAGTAGGGTTTTTTGTTGTTTTGTTTGTTGTTTGGGTTTTTTTTTCCCCTGGATGTCATGTAGGACTCCGTCTTTTCCATCAGGTATTACACAGCTAAAATCTCTGTAAATCCCAGTACAACCACCATTCTTTGTGGTTGTCTGGTGCTTGGTGTCTGTGCCTTGTCTTCCAACTTTAAAATAGGGACCATAGCATTTTCTTCCTTTGCAAGGATATTGTGTGAAAACTATATTAAAAGCATGGCTTATTCCTACCATACAGTAATATAAATACATAGAACAACTCCATCAGGTGAACACACACAAAGATGCTCACTGTTTTTGGGCATCTCAGCTTGGGTAAGCCAGAAAATAGCAAAGGCCCAAAACAGAAAATCCATCATTAAGAGCAGAGGGGTTTCCTGGCATAGTGAGAGCACAAATGAGCCAGAATCCCTAAAAACAAAATAAAAATTAATAACATCTTCACCAACACCTCTCTCCACGCAGCAGAGTAAAAGGCTTTCCCATGTCACCAAAAGCGTGATTAATACCTTGTTAAGGAAGAAGTGTTGCGTGCTGGATTGCAGGGGGAGTGCTGCACAGGGTTACGAGCTTCACACACTTCTGGTAGTGTGCATACCTCACTGTGCTTTGCTTGTGCCCTTCCTACACTTGGCTACTGGAGAGAGATGGTAGCAGAGGAACCTGTACTGATGAGGTTTTTTTAGTTTCTCAATTCACATCCAAATTTAAAAATAATGGTAAATGCTCTATCACCGTGTATTGTCTAAGTAATTTTTTTCAACTATGTGAAACTTCCTGATTTGATTTGTAAGCAGATGTAGACTGCAATTTTTCTCATATGTGGTTATAGATCCAAATTCCACCTAGCTCACTGAGGACTATTTTTTTATAACAAAAATATGCCAGATCTGAGTCTCTCTGAGGAAAGCTAGGCAACAAGGAAGCTGCCTAAATAGCCACCTATAGATTTCTCTAGTATAAGTGAATTCCTCACATGGTATGAAAGCATCTGTATAGCAAGAATTAGGAAGAGGGATAGATCTCAGTGCCTTGCCTAATTCATATTGGGAGACTACATTGGAGGAGGAGCTTTACAATTGGCGTTAGTCTGACCTCTGACTTTCACAAGCAGTAGGTCTTCATTGGTGAATCACTCCTACTTCTGCTGACTCTCAGCAGACCAGGGGAAGGATTCTTTGTTCATTTCTTGCTGTTATATGAAGCAGAAAAGTGAATTTTTATTTTGTTGGGTGCCATAAACATTTTGTCATAAGTAGCTGTGGATAGTGGATTTATGTGGCCTTTAAATTAATCTGTGAAATGTTTAGCAGTACTGTCAAGCCTGGAGAAGCCAGCACAGTTTGGGGTGCCTCATGTCTGCAGGTTGGCATGTTCTCTAAATATTCTTCACACTGCAGCCTACTGAAGACAAACTGTGGCATCATATCCTAGAACCAGGAAGGCATTTTTGCAGAATTTCATGAGCAATTCCTATCAATAGTTCCGAGCAAACCGACTGAAGCCAGCAGCCACAAATCACAGCAGCAGTATTTGTTGGCTGGTGAGGTAGCATTATTTTGCAGACTGCTGGTAAATCTCTGGGAAGCTTCCTCTGCAGCGGCTGCTAGACGGAAGACATAATTGGTGCTCGTGATGGGCAGACCCCCATAAAAGGCCAGAAGTTTGTAAAATTGCTCTAAAATCACTGGGTTGTAGACAATTCTATGAGCAATAAATCTCTGTTTATATGATGGAGGCTGAATTCTGCAAGGTTCTTTCCAAACCTAGAATGAAGAAAGTCATAACGTAAAAGAGCTTCTGAAGGAATAAGTTGCGAACCCAAATCATACAAAAAAAGGGTTCAAAGCGGGGCTTGGAATAGTAGAGAACAAAGCCAAAGGATTAGTTATAATATAAATAGTCCCCAACTTCAAAGGCTTAGGATGACTGTGGTTAGCTCAACTGATTACTGAAGCTCATCTAAAACCAGGCAGGAATAATAGTCCTTCTGGCCTCAAACTCTGCCCTAGCCAGAGGCAAAGGGAGTGGATGTTTCTTTGAAAGGCAAATCTGAGTGTTCTGGCAGAGGATTCCCAGGGTGCAGTGAACTGGGACTAGAAGGCACTTTGCTGCCCAGCTAACCTTAGCGGTCTTTCCCTTTCTGCACTATGTCTGACAGCAGCGGGTTGATATTAACATTTGGGTTACTAGCCTGTGAGAACTGAAGCCTGGAAAGCTTTGAGTAGCTAGTGCAATGTATTGGATGTCATTGGCCTCCTAGAGTATATGTAGGCTGGCAGCTTGACAGCCTATCATTTGGGGAAGAGAACATGCAGTATTAAACACTAGAAGATGGCAATGTTGGTGACAATGAAATTTTGGTGTGAAAGGAGAATGGGACCCTTAGTTTGTATATCTGCACCATCCTCACAATCAAAGACCTAAATTTGGGAAGACATCTGTATTATTCAGTTGGCTTTGTTTCGCCTACCAAACACCCCATGACATTGTGTATCAGTAGATGCTACCTTAAAGCACTTGTTGACTATTTCTGGTGTGTATTCACAGTTCTCTTCTGCAGAGTAGCCTCTTTAATGTGGTACAGACTGGCATATGATCTCCACCGTGCAGAAGACCAAAATTTAGGTAAAAATTTCAAGCTTCTCACTGTTCTGGCAGATATGAAGTGATATGGTTTCATTAAAATAAGCTGAATTATTCCTTCCCCCCTCCCAGACTGCAGATCTAACCATTTGTTTGCATCAATTAGCAAGGCAAAGGGGAGGAAGAGACTATTGTTTTTTGTTTCTATAATAAGTCTAGGAGGAGGCTCAAACTCTACAGTAACTGCAGCTTCTGGGGAGACTTAGACATGATGCACAGCTTAGCATGTTTGTAGCCAATGTAGCATTTAAATCTTCAAGCCAATTAAGTGTAATTATTGAATGAAAGGTAATACTTTCCTTCAACAAAATGACGGTTAAATTTAAATTGGTTTTTAAATTAGAAGGTGACACCTACTAACTGTCAGTCAATTAGGTGTTTATCTGAAGACTGTTGGCATGAAATTTTTTTTTTTTTTTTTTAAATATATATATAGCCCATGTACTGAAGGCTGAAGAGGTTTCTGTATTTTGTGCAGGTAAATACACAGAGCACACATGAATAAATGAAAAATGAAACAACGGATTTGCTTTTACCAAAATGTCTGGTTCTCTTAATAGGTATTGATAAAAGCTTTCTATTTATTCTACTCTATCAACTATCAAAAATGAACTCTTAGGCGAATATTTCCAAAAAGTGTTTAATGAAATAATTTGCCTGTTTTCTATCCACTTATGGACTATTTTGTCCGTAACTGAATTTCTTGGCTTTTTTACTACAATTGTATAGTTGGCATTTCTACTACACAATACCCTCTAAAACTTGAGAGCTTTGCAGTCACGAGCATGTTACATGGTTCAAGGTGCAGATTTACTCCTGTCCTGTGTCCTGCCCCATAACATCTCACAGATTTGTTCAGACAGACAGTGAGAAGTCTGTTAATGCAAAAAACCCCTATAAACTTATTTCCATTTGTTAGAAAGCTATGGTTTCCCATTGAAATCCTCACTTCCTTCAGCACATACAATGCATAGGCTTATTCATAAACAATTGCAAGATCATAAAATACAGAAGTTTAATTTGATTAAATAGCAATTTGAGGTTATAATTTTTATACTCTAAGCTGCATTATTAGATCTTCTCAGTGATTGGAATTACAAGCTGACATTACTTTTAAAAATTAAGTATTTTTTATTATTCTTTCTCATGGGAGAACTTTTTTGAGGTCTTTTTGTTTGTGACAGCTAAAGAAACATAAATTAGTAGTTTCTGAAGTGTCCTTTTTGTAAGCAATTGCAGATAACTTTTATTTTGGCATTTATGGTAGAAATAGATAAAAACATGGTAATGTGCAAAGGCATGTCAACAACCATAATAAACATCTATTTTGAGAGCAATTGACATAACAGTATAAAGATTTTATTTACATGATGAAAGATGCCAGCTGACATGGCTATGTGGGTTTTAAGAGACATTCTCCCCAACTTAAAGCCCTGTCAATCTCCACACAAACACTTTATGATTCATTCAGTGATAGGAAGCTGGGGCAAGTAGCAGCAGAGCTTGTTTCCTTGTGTTACAACTGTAACTGATTCTTAGTTGCCCAGAACAGCTTGCGCTTGGTTTCTGATCATAGCACCATATTTATTTCTGTGTCTAAAAGCAAGCACACGGAGCTGTGTCAATCCAGTTGAGCTAGTAGCTTCTTTTCATCCCAAGCATTTTTGGCCTACGTTTGTCAAAGCTTTGCGAGGAAATGCTGAGGGGTGCTGGCTCTGCATTGGCATTGCACTGAGACCTCCCGCAGCATAGCACCGCAGCTCCAGCTGCTCGGTGAGGCTGACTGACTGCAAGAAACATGATTCCTTACCAACAAAACACTTAACAACTCTCTCAGAATTGGAGCTCTGCGCTGAGCCAAATGTTTCTGCCTACTAACAAAATAGATCAGAACCCGTGTTTGAAGTATTAAAATGGAAAGCCAATGCACAGGACATGATGCGTCTGTGACATTAATGTTTTGTAATGCAAGGTTGGTTGGTTGTACATGCAACTTCTGGAAATTTGCAAAACTGAAATGCCTACTTTGCATGCAGTTGTATGAAAATGGAGTAGTAATCACATGAAAATGGAGATGGTTTTATTCTTTTTGTTCTCTAGTCTCTATCAGAACCAATATGTAAACAACCTTTTTTCCCTTTGCCTTTTTCTTTCCCTTTCCTTTTCCCAATATGCAATTAGTAGCAGTTTCAAAAAAAAGCACGTTGATAGTTTTCCATTTTGCTAGTCTTTCTTTTTTTTTCTCTGACCTTCCAATGAAATTACTACACTGCTTCATCATACAAAGGGGAACACTTAAAACAATTATCTCAGAAATGTTTCTATTTACTTTCCCTTTTAAAACGTTCATTCAGCCTTCCAGTGTTACAATTATGTAGACAAATGTTTCTGTTGTACCAGAAGACAAAAAGGAATAAAGGGAGAGGAGTGGAAGCCCCAAGAACCACACAACCACTTAAAAACTACTTAAAGCATTATGTACACTCTATTCTAGATCCATTTTAGACATTGGACTAAATTCTGCTTTCAGGCACACATCAGTAGCTCTAACAAAGACTTTTACTTTGCTCAGATGCTAAGGGCAAAATTTGCTACTGTGAGCAAATTGGTTTGCTATGTAACAGGCACAATCATCAAGGAGGATAAGTGGTATAATTGTAACCCTGACCTGTACAACACTGTTATGTTATTCAGTCATTTAGCTGTGTTGTAGAATCTGCTGGAGACTGGTTATGTACCAGGAGAGCCAGGTACCGTGTAAAGCTAACATCTTGCTTCATCTAAAACCGGTCAGGCTCTTCCTGTAGCTAAGCCAGAATGAAAATGGGTTTTTTGTTTTCTGGTGGTTGTTTCATTTTTTTTCTTGTGGAAGGGCCCAACAAGCCTTTGAAACTTTGTAAATTTGACTGATGACAAATCAGCATGCACGCAGTGTTTTCCAGTAAGAGCAAAAGCAAAAATGTAGTGTAGGGAATGAAATCACAGGCCATTTCCAGTGTCTAACATTCAGACTGTGTTGTCAGTAAAACACAGGTCTGAGCCCATTCCCAGATATCCGGTGCCACCCCTCCACCAGCTAAATACTGGACTACATTTAGGTCTGGGTCAGATAAAAGTTGTGGAGTGTGCCAGAGAAGAAACAGGGAGCCCAGTTGCATTCAGTACTTGACAGTGTGAAGAAATAACGTGGATAGACTACTCATGAGCTGCAGGCTTCTATGCTGGAAGCTACTGACACAAGAATAGAAATACAAGAAAGGAGGGTTTTTCATTTCATGGGTGATCTAACAGTGGAACAAGTTGCCCAGAGTCACTGTGGAGTCTGCCCCTTGGCAGTACTCGTAACTTGACCTGAAGTTGGCCCCACTTTGAGCAGTGGGTTGTATGAGATGATCTTCAGAGATCCCTTCCAAATTAGATTGTTTTGAGATTCCATGAATGGTATGAAATAAACTCAGATTAAACTTGGTTCTAATGGAATTTTCTATCATTTCCTTGTGTACATGAAAAAGAGCATGTCGTGGTCAGATTTGATGCCATCAACTCCATAACAGGTCAGACATAATCAAGTTTTTGTCAGAGGTTAGAATAAGCCCTTGATCAGAAGGGAGTATTAAAACTTTATTTGCTCTTGGGTTTGGTTTCATCTGAAGATCCAGTCCCTGTGTGTACACGGTGTTCAATGCTGTAATTCCTGTTTCTTGTGGTCTGTGCAGTTAAACTCGAATGATATGTATAGTTTCACTGAGATCACCTAAGGAACCTGAAGATGCACAAGTCCATGGGACCTGATGAGATGCACCTGCGTGTCCTGAGCAAAGTGATGGATGAACTGGCTAAGCCATACCCATATTTACACCATCCAAAAACCCATATTTAAGAAGTTGTGGCAGTCCAGTGAAGTTCCCCCAACTGGAAAAGGGAAAACATAACCCCCATTTTTAAAAAGGGAAAAAAAAAAAAAAAAAAAAAAAGACCTGGGGAACTACAGGCCAGTCAGTCTCATCTCTGTACCTGGAAAGATCATGGAGCAGATCCTCTTGGAAACTCTGCTGGGGCACATGGAAAATAAGGAGGTGATTGGTGACAGCCAACATGGCTTCACTAAGGGCAAATCATGCCTGACAAACTTGGTGACCTTCTACAACAGGGTTACAGAGTTGGTGGGCAAAGGAAGAGCAGCTGACAGCATCTACCTCAACTTGTGCAAAGAGTTTGACACTGTCCCACATGACATCCTTGTCTCTAAATTGGAGACATATGGATTTGGTGGATGGACTGCTTGGTGGATAAGGAATTGGCTAGATGGTCTCACTCAGAGAGTTGTGGTCAATGGCTCAATGTCCAAGTGGAGAGCAGTGGCGAGTGATGTTCCTCAGGGGTTGGTGTTGGGACTGGTGCTGTTTAAAATCTTTGTTGATGACATGGACAGTGGGATCAAGGCACCCTCAGCAAGTTCACCGACGACACCGAGCTGTGTGGGGCAGTGACACGCTGGAGGGAAGGGATGGCATCCGGAGGGACCTGGACAGGCTGGAGAGGTGGGACATGCAAACCTCATGGAGTTCAACAAGGCCAAGGGCAAGGTCCTGCACATGAGTCGAGGCAATCCCTAGCACAAATACAGGCTGGGCGAGGAGTGGATTGAGAGCAGCCCTGAGGAGAAGGACTTGGGAGTATTAGGGAATGGAAAACTGCCTATGAGCCAGCAATGTGCGCTCGCAGCCCAGAAAGCCAACCGTGTCCTGGGCTGCATCAACAGAAGTGTGGCCAGCAGGTCGAGGGAGGGGATTCTCCCCCTCTACTCTGCTCTTGTGAGATCCCCCTGCAGTGCTGTGTCCAGCCCTGGTGCCCCCAAAATAAGAGGGAAGTGGACCTGCTCGAGTGGGTCCAGAGGAGGCCACAAAGATGCTCAGGGGGCTGGAGCAGCTCCCCTGTGAGGACAGGCTGAGAGTTGGGGGTGTTCAGCCTGGAGAAGAGAAGGCTCTGGAGAGACCTTATAGTCGCCTTCCAGTACTTAAAGGGGCTACAGGAAAGGTGGGGAGGGACTTTTTATCAGGGGGTGTAGGGATAGGATGAGGGGTAAGGGTTATAAACTGAAAGAGGGCAGATTTAGATTAGATATAAGGAAGAAATTCTTTACTGTGAGGGTGGTGAGGCAGTGGCACAGGTTGCCCAGAGAAGCTGTGGCTGCCCCCTCCCTGGCAGTGTTCAAGGCCAGGTTGGACGGGGCTTTGAGCAACCTGGGCTTAGTGGAAGGTGTCCCTGCCCAGGGCAGGGGGGTTGGGACTAGATGATCTTTAAGGTCCCTTCCAACCCAAAACATTCTATGATTCTATGATTTTCTGGGAGAATTCTGAACCCTAAAGGAGAAGTACATGCAGCTGCATATTTGGTGGAGGTAGTGACTTGTTGATAAAATACTTTATTGCAGTATTTCTATATTATAAAATGTCATTGACTTTAATATTGACCAACTATGTCCTAGTTTTGACAGACAGTATCGCTATTGATTTTGTAATCAGAGCAAAATTACAAAATCTCTGAAGCGTTCTGAACCTGATTAACATGGGTATCTATAGACTAGAATTAGCACAAATGTTTATCTTAAGAGCTATGAATTACTGAAACTACCTTGATTGCCTGAGATAGATCATGAGAACTACCAATGCTGTTTTAATATTCCATTTAACAATTCATAGAGAAATTCTATGGTTGACTATGAAGTACAATAATAATAATTTAATTACATTTCTAGTATATTAAATACGAGATTACTTCTCAGTCTCTTTTTGAATGTGCCCTGTAGTAATTGGCAAGAGGAGTACAAACACTTTACTGTGTTCTCTTACAAGCTGCCATCAGAGATCTTCTGTGTTCCTTCCAGAGGTAGCGAATTAAACTATCAAAGCACAAAAGGTAGAGTTCAGTTGCAGCATCAATAGTTGAGTTAATTTTCTAGATATTAAACTGCTAAATTTTTTTGTGCTAAAAGTGTGAGAGAATGGAAATACAGATGTTTAAAACATCATAGGGTTTTACAGTGGAATATTACAACTGATGGCCAGAATTTTTTGCACAGGAAGATTTTAGATTGAGAGTGACTGCATTTAAAAAAGAAAAACAACCACCAAATGAAATATAAGACAGAAAGAAAAACATTAATGTTTCAGAAGCAGGCTGCCTCAATAAGAGAAAACACCAGAATGAGACTCATCAGTGCAGGATAATAAAATAAACTAGAAGGACTGACTCGAGTTTAGGAAGGGTCTGAAAAATCACTGTTTGTGATTTGAATCCTTCACTTAATGATGTGTTAGAGCTCCATCTATGACATTGTACAGCTATTTTATCTGACAAAGTCTTTAAATGTCACTAGCCGAAGGAGAAATGGTTTTGCAAGTTCCAAGTTGCTATGCATTACCATTTGGCTTTGAAGTTGGCCTTGTTTTGTGTGAGGGTTGGACCAGATGCCCTCTAGAGATCTTTTCCATTGAGGAGGTATCTTGGAAGTAGCATTTCTCAGGGATGTATTTCTTGGATCTTCTCTGGATTTTTTATAGGAAGCTGTCCAAAAATAAATTCATTTATAGACCTAAAACTCTTTTGGAAACGTGCAAACAGTTTCTACATTCGGGTTAAGCTTACTGTTGTTATGACCATATCTGATTATTCAATTATTCTGTTTGCCTCCAGCAACCGATCTATTATCTTTAGTGCAGCCCTTTATGTGTGGAAAAGGTCTCCCCATCATTTCTCTTACCACTTCTCTTTTATTTTTATTGAAGTCTGTTGTAAACAGCTATTTCCTCCAAAGCCCCAAACATGGTGATAGGAAAATGACTAATAGAAGAGAATAACAGGTTTGGGGGTTTTTTTCTTCCTTCCATTAAACTTTGTAGTGTATCTTTTCTCCCTTCAGTCTGACTTTTCTGCAAAACTGTCAGCTTAATGGAGAAGAATCTGGTTTTGTCTTGCTCAGCGATGAGACTTGGAACAATGCACTCACTCACCAGCTTGACACCCTCTACCCCAGCTAAGGTCTCTCAGATGCCTAAAATCCACACTTCTTCAAAGGTACCTCTGTTCTTATCACATACTAAACCCAAGCATCTAATAATTAGGAGAGTCATCTCTCTAGTCAATGCTGCAAGCTGCATCTCTCCTGACTATTGATGAATTTGGGTATTCATTGGGATGAATTTGGTAATTCTTTAACAGCATGTCAAAGTGCTTTAAAACAGATACTTTCAACATAAGAATGACTTATGTAAGTCTGTTTTGGAGGAATAAAACTTGTATCTACACTTAAAACAAATAATAAAAAATCATTCTGATAAATCTACAGAGCAGAGAACTGTTATATATCTGGGAGGCAGCAGCCACTTGTTGATCCACTGAGAACATGAACAGTATCTCTGTGTTAATAACAAATCAGTGTTCTTTGGAATGTGGAATGTATTTTCCACACCAGATGTTACAATGTGTGACTAGTAATTCAATGGAGTAAGAAATGAGATAACTGGGACTAAAGCAGAGAAAGAGTACAAACAGAGGAATTCAGTACTCTTGAATCAAATACCATATACCATCAAACTCTTAGTTCTGGGAAGGATTTCTAGTCAGAATTACAGAGCTTGTTCCACTGCTTGTCTTGTTATCTTTGGTGATTGTCAGGTTGCAGGAAAAATTAATGCTCTGGTCTTTGTTGCTGATAACAACCTTTGGTCATATCTTAGCTTTTTTTTTCAGAAATAATAAATCTTTTACAAGTAAACACACCCCCCCCCCCCCCCCCCCCCCAGTTATGCAGAAATCAGGGAAATAGGAAGGAACCTGAAATCTTGAGACACAAAAGTTTTGAGTTGCCATAGCTGAGTGGACAGTGGCCAATATATTAATAAAGTTAATTCTTAAAATCATGTCCTACTTTAAAACCAAAATACTTGACTAACATTCAGTGAACCACCAGCATGTGATGAATGTTTTTTATAAGCATTGCTGAAATGTGAAAAGAATGTTTTCTCAGAGCTCATAAAGAAGGGATATAAAAAGCAAACAACAATATGTTAGCAGAGACACAGTAGATCTAAGGTGTCTACTCCTGGAGGCAAAACCAAACAAATGGACAGTCCTGCCACTCTCCCATCCTCTGTACAAAATGTTATTGCTTGGTTAGTTGTCCTAATCCTACCTTTCCTGTTTGTTTAAGCTACTTGAAGTGTTTCTCTTCTCCCTTGTTTCAAACTATGTTGAAAATAGTTCCACTGAGTTATTGAGTTTGAAAACAATTTCAGCAAAATGTTCCTGGATAAAAATTATTGAAAGGCAAAGTTTGTGGAAAATGGGCAGTTTACAAGAGGTCAAGTAGTGAGTGCTATGGGTGTAAATAGGGATGAACCATCCTGTTGACACTTCCACTAAATGCTCCTGGAGGTTCCTGGTGTTTGCTCTGCTGCCTCTCCTGGAGTCTTCTCTAGCACTGACTCCTCTATAGCTGATGCTAGAAGAGCTCAAATCCAGACAGCAGCTCTGGGACCGATCCAGGAAAGCCCCTCCTAGAGCAGCTTTCAGAAGCTGATGTTGGAACAGTCTGGATTAGATTTTGGAGGTGGCTTCTGTCTTGGCCTCTAGAGCAGCTTCAGGAGACACATCTTGATCTTTTCTGGGGCCATTTCTAGATCCAACTCCAGGCTGCCTCTGGAACAGTTTCTCATGTAATTTCTTAAACAGTTTCTGGGCCCAGTTCAAGAGCTATGTCTAGAGCCACTATTTTCTTCTCATAGAAGAGTTTTTATATATATATATTTAAACTGAAAGAGAGTAGATTTAGATTAGATATAAGGAAGAAATTCTTTACTGTGAGGGTGGTGAGGCACTGGCACAGGTTGCCCAGAGAAGCTGTGGCTGCCCCCTCCCTGGAAGTGTTCAAGGCCAGGTTGGACGGGGCTTTGAGCAACCTGGGCTTAGTGGAAGGTGTCCCTGCCCAGGGCAGGGGGTTGGAACTGGGTGATCTTTAAGGTCCCTTCCAACTCAAATCATTCTATGATTCTAAAACTGTCTCTAGAGTAGTATCTAAGCCACTCTTCAAACATTATGTTAAAAGAATTGTTATTTAAACTTGCTATATCAGGAATGATTGTTCTTTTGCAGAAGCATGTGAAGTACAATTTGTTTGTGTTGTTTTGCACATTTGAATTTCTATTATTTCATATGGTGAATTTCTGCTATTTCATACATCATCAGACCCAGGCATAAAAGGCCAAAGAACTGATGATGGAAAAAAAAGGAACTGGTAGCAAGCTGGTAAAGTGAATAGTAACCTAGAGTCCTCAAATTTAGGAATCTCAAGGTTAATTTTACTTTTATATATATATATATATATATAAAGTTAAATGTTTTGAAAATTAGAGTAAAATCTTTTGCAGAAAATTTAGAAAATAATTGTTCTAGAATTGAATGATTTATTTATTTTTTACTTTTATAAAGATTAATTCTAATTTAAAGCTAAAAGCCTTGGTACTATCTGTACATTGAGAGTACTGTTCCACAATTTATGTTCTGCTTAGGTGCATGCAAGTGACTATGCCTTACCATTGCAAATCCCATCAATTTTACAAAACTCCTATTGTCAAAACAATTCAAACTCTCCTGTGGTAATCAGATAATTTAGACTATAGTAAACTGGAAGCAATTGCTAAATTAATTTGTGAAACAGTTTTAAGTAACAAATAGATGGAAGAAAAATCACAATCTGATTATAGATATTGCAGAAGTAAGAAACCAAATTAAATTCATTGGATAAATTATTCATTGTGAATCACATTCTCGGTACTACAAGTAACACCCCAGGGGAAAATATACTGTAAAGCTTCAAAGTGGAGTTAGAGCACCTTCCTCTTCTTTCTAATAAAAAGTTTTAGATGACTGGAGGTGCCTTGGATACCTCCTTGAAACAATTCCAATTTCAGTTCAGCATGGCAAAGGCAGCAGAACTGAAGGTTATGGAACAATATAGAAAGATGAGTCTGGGATCAGGTCTCTCGATTCTTCTGTCACTCTTCCACTGGCTGCACTTATGATCTTGGGCAAATTACAATTCTATTGCTTAAATTTTCTTTTAAAAATCAGAAAGACTACAATACAGAATAAACAGGAAGTATTACTAAAGTTCTTAGAAAAGACAGTCTTGGCTTTTTAACGAGATGTGAAAATGGAGGATATGTATTATGGGCTCTTCATCCAGATACGATCATTAAAGTTGACCATGGACAGAGGAGGATGGAGCAAAAAGTGAAACGTTTGTGCTTCCTCATGCTGTTGTGCTGAAGCTTTTGGCTCAGCTTCATAAGCATTCAGCATGCAGATCATTCTAATTCAGTTCACGATTTCAGGATTATTTATTTTGGTTTTTATTTCTATAAGTAAATGCTTAAGTGACCTTCAGAATCAAGGCCATAATAGGCTTCTTGGACTGGGGCCTTGATTCACTGTCTCTAATTGGAAATTTCAAGCATATATTTCAAATTAATATGGGGGGAAATAATATGAAGACTCATTTTAAAACATCCAGTTATAAACTCAGGTGCAATATGTTTCTTTGAAATTTGCTCCATTTGTTCATACCATAAGCTGCCCTTAATACTTATTTCCTTCTGTCTTATTTTCATTTCATCTAAACAAAACAAAAGCAGCCAGAGGCTGAAGCACAGACTGATTAATAAATGCACACCTTTTTGAATTAGTCTCATCTGACAAGAAATCTAAGATGAATGTAACAATTTCCCTAACAAAAATGAATTAATTTTTTTATGATCCTAAGTACAAATTCTTTTTAAAATCTACCCTGGGATTTTAGCACTGCAAGGCAGAGACAGCCATTGAGTAGTTTTTCTGGCTGATGATAAGAATTGTCTTTTAAAAGACATGTTGAATATGATAAGAATTAACATTGTGCTTTACCTTAAATATCTTAGAGCATTGGATTGAGGATGATACCGAGACACAGGAATTAAGCTGTCAAAGGAACTTTGTTCTTTTTTTTGTTGCTTTCAAGTACAGCTAGTAGAATAATTATCATCAAATAATGGATTAGCTGGACTTTTGTGGTATTTTTAAATATGTAGTTGAACAAGTATTTTAAAGTTATTCATTTTGTTACAGAGATTAATTGATAATTTAACAAGTATGCTTCTGAATAATGTATTTATTAAAGCAATGGGTTTGGGGGGGGGGGGGGGCAGGGGCAGGGAAGTGTTAAGTACTGGACTGATTCATCCAAATAACTCAAGCAGCTATGCTACCTATATATAGCATATATAGGACAGGATAGTAAACATTTTAGTAAAATAGCTGCTTGCAGAGTTTGTGCAAGGAATGTAATTACCCATGACAATTTTGGAACAACAAAAGTCTGTCTCCTCTTGTTTCAACTGAAGTATTGGCTGCAAAATCTAAACTCAATTTAATACTGTAAAAAAGTGAGGCAGCCTTCTCCAATACTGTATTCTGTCTCTGTAACTCTTATAAGAGGACTAGAATTTCCTCAGTTTGCTAGACTGTCTGCCACATTTGTAGCTCACAGCAGCACACCTCTTCAACAAATGTGTCCTTGGCCTGGACACTGTTCTTGGCAATGATGCCCACTTCACCTTCTCTTGTGAGCCTTGCCTGTAGGTTGGATACTGTTTCCCTCTGTATTTTTTGACTTTTAGGTTACTTAAACTGTTTGTGATTTGACTGTATGTACTCCTAATTGCAGCAAATGTACCTTGTAATTTGTAATCAGGTCACTGTGGAAGTTCAGAGTTTAAGTTACCATCTCTTTAAAACCACCTACCTGGAAGCTTGTGATCTTTTCTGTTCACTTCTGATTTCCATGCTTGTCCTTGGTGTGCAGAGACATAAGCAATCAGTCTGCATGGAGCTGCCTGGACTAAACATGCCTTGTGTTTGGCCAGTGTGTGCAGATGATTATCACTGATGAACCAAGTAGCCATTTTAGGCCTGAGCTCTTTCTCCATATCACTAGCTTTCATTGTCAAACTCTTGGGCCATTGCTAGAGGACAAGGCTCACTTAACTTAAATTGGTACCATTTGAAAGGCAAGGGCAGTGCTCAGCTTTCAGCATCAGAAAGGTAAAGAGGCCAGTTCCCTCAGAAGGATGTTGGACTGACATCAGCAACATGTTTTCATTTCTTGTTCCTACTGGTAAGATACATGGTCAGCTTCTCAGCAGATGATAATCAGTGCACTTTCACAGAATCTCTGAAAAACATGGCTTTTAAAGGCATTTAGGTACTTCCTGGAGTTTTGAGTCTTGATTTTAGAAAGAAAGCAGGAATTTGTGGAATGTGTGGAGAACCTCCCTTTTCCACCATGACCCTTGCATTAAACTCATGTTCAGATCAAAGACCCCCAGTTCAATTCTGAGGTTTCTTGGCTGAGTTTTGTTAGTTTCTCAGTGATGAGGGAGAGGGTTAGGCCCCTCTCTTTTTTTTTTTTTCCCTTTCTTTCTGGGCCTCTATGGACACCCACGCAATTTAAGTAGCTGTTGTGCACATGGGCTGGCTAAATTACAGCAGCATCATGGGGCTCCCTAGGAGTTATGCATCTGGGTCCACAGCCCAGTCTGATTCCAATCCCCATTTTATCCCAAACACTTGATATGCTCCCTTCTCAGTCCTGTGGCTCTTCCTGATGCCAGCAGTTGCCAAATACCTTTAGGAAGAAACCTGCAGGTGTCTGCATCAGTAGTCATCTAGCTGATTGATCATGGGGCTTTTTAAATCCTGTTATATGACTCTGGGCCCTTGTAACTGGATTGGAATATAGATGGAAATTTCACAGAGCTCTTTTAATATAATGCTGCCACATACTTTATTGATCAGATTTTTCTGTTCATTCTCTAGGCATTTGTATACTGATTTTTAAATGTTTAAGTAGAATTTACCTTTTAAAAAAAGTATGTGTACAACTGATTTATAAGAGGCAAGTATTCTCACTTTAGGATTTAAGCAACAATTCTCAAAGCTTGTCAGAGATGCTCAGGAATAAGACTTTCAGTTGAAGGATCATGTGAAAACAAATTGCTCATGTCTGCTGTCCTGGACCCAAGGTTAATTACTGTAATGTAGAACAGACTGAGGAAAATGTTGTGTACAGATCTTCTCAATTAACCCCTTGTCTAGAAAGGAAGCATTCTGCAATAAGCAGTAGACCATCTAGTCATTTAAATAACAGGTGTTTCATGGCAATGGAGCATCAGGAGCAAGTGTGAACATTCCAAGGAATGCCATAAATACATACAGAAAATTGTGAAATTGAGGGTTAACCAAAATCCAGCAGTATAAGACAGATGGATAACAGAAAGTAGAACAGGCCAGATATTTATAGGACAGCCTTTGATTTTCTGTGTACAGTTTTGCATACTCAAACACCATCCCTTGTGTGTGATTGATTATCTGGGAGTGTATAAAGTCACCTGCCAGCAATAGTTGTCTAAAATACATCTAGGAGTGCCTTAGAGGAATACTCTATCACACAGAGAGTAATTAAACTGTGGAACTAACTGGCACAGAAATTCATTGAAGGCAAAAATTGGGGCAAATAAATGGATAACAGGCCTGTCAGGAGTTATAACTGATGGTGAAGAAAGACTTTAGAAGGAATACTAAAGATCTCAGTTCAAGAATTAAGCTTTCCCCTTCATAACTGGCGATGTGACACATGGGGCAGACGATCAGGCATCTACCTCTTCGCTCTGACCGCTGTCGGAGATGGGATGGTCAAAGGATTGTCACGTACCATCCAGTGTAATGACCCATGTGCCTAAGTAAAGGTGATTCCCATCCACTTGGAAAACAGGCTATTTATCAAGGCCTGTCTGTGTACAATATTCTTTCACTTTTTCCCTATCTTATGAGGAGATGTCCCTTTCTGTACTTTCATAGCTATAGAGTATAAACCCTTCTCATTTTGCAGCATTGCAGAAGCCCAGACTGAAAATAAGAATAACATTCTTAGTTGCCTGCAGCAGAGGATATAAGGGAGAAGGAGTTATTATATCTGTTATTGTCAGAGTGACTCAATTGGCAACAATATTGCTTCCAAACGCGTAGTTTTTGGGTTACTATAGCATATCACAGATGATGCTGAACTGTGGAACTGGGGATTGTTTCTGAGAAGAAACAGAGAGAGAAAGAAAGCGAGGAGTTAATCGATGATGAAAAATGCTTGTGATTCCCTCAGTAGGTAGCACATGTTGTCTTCCTTAGCAAGTCCAGAGTTCGTGTTCCAGATGTGTATTCTTCTTCACTCATAAGTGTAGTCTTTTACTTAGAAACCTCCCTTATTTACACCACCCATATTCTTCCCTCCTCCATTCAGTTCAATACTGAAGTGCAGGGAAAGTGTAGATTTTAAAGCATAGGCCTTACGTGAGGGTTTAGACCTTTGCAAGCTGAAATAACTGGGCAAATTTTCAAACATACTTAGAAATCTGCTGGTAAATTTGTATGGGATGAGTGCTTTGAAATCCTGAAAATTAGACAGTGTAGTTAGAAACCTTAATGTTGGTCTAAAAGTCAGATTTTGTCAGTCCTTCATAGATTTTTTTCAACATCTTGGCTAAGATATTAACTTATTTTGGCACATATACTGTAGAGAAAGAAAAAGCAGCCTCCTGAAATTTGAAAAGTGTCAATATGCCAGTCGAATTTTAAAGTTTTGCACTGTCAAAACTCTGTATATAAACCCCAGCAATCTTCTTTCAAAATTTCACACTTTTTATATAATTATTTTGGCAGAAGCATGCACTTGCACATTGGGATGTTATAAATGGTGAATATTAGTTCCAACTATGCCAGCTTCAGGACCTGAAAAAACAGGATTATTTTTGCTGCCTATCAATTTACCAGGTGAATTGTGCGTGCCTTATGAATCATAAGGAGGAATGTGTAGCAACTGGTTTCAGTCATGTAAAGTCTAGTCTAGAAGAGACAACAGCATTCATGTAAGCAGCACCAGTGAAGTCTGTACTGGTTAGAACCACGGTATGTATCATTACTCACAAGCAAAAACTGGGAGATGACTTGCTGAACCTCTTTAAGACAAGCTTTTACTTTCAGCCTTAGAATATTATTATTTTTTTCAGACTGACAGCCAAATAAATGCCAAGCTTGCTGAGGTGAGTGCAGAGCTGTAACTGCTGAGCTGCCCAGCACAGCTGCAGGCATAAACCAGGAGGCTGTTGTGTGTCTCTGCTCCTTTATAGAAAAATAAATGTCCTATGAAGAGACCTGAGATTCAACAAGTGGCACATGTGACATTTGGCCCACACTCCTCCCAGGTGCCGCGTTATTTTTTTCTCTTCTGTTCTCAAACCATTCCTTATGGGCTAGTGGTACCTATAGACTTTGTCCTGGGAAAAAAAAAAGTCTTTTTTTCAGAGTAGCAAGAGTCACTCTAAGACCATTTATTTCCCATTTCTTTCATGTATTTATAACCAAGCGAGGGATGCTTTAGATTGGCCCTCTATGGACAAGCTCAGCCAGATGGCTCCTGTGCCAAGAGGAGTGCAACATGAAAGTGCCCATCATGGCACTTTTGGAGGTCCTTCTTCATGTGTAGGGTGTTGCCCCAAATTATGATGAGCTGCAAACAGAGCACAACCTGTGCTCGCTGGTGTCTTATCAGCTAGCAGCTATTCTTAAACTTTCCTTAGGTTTTGCTTTTTGAAGGGAGTACAATGTGTTAAGTGTTGAGGCATTGGTTTTGTTCATTAGTCTGGAGTTTCAGCTGGTTGGACCTGCTGCTTGGGGTGGTTTGGTTCTAACCAAAATCTGCAATAGTAACCAAATAAAGCATGATAGTTTTAAACTTCCCAAGGTCAAGGAAAATTATATTAGGTCAGGTTATTCCACAACTTTTAGACAAGCCATTTTTTCTTGTCTTGTTGAGATATCAGGTATAATTTCTTTAACTGAAAACCCTCCAGGGTAAGGAAGATCACGAGATACGAGCACTGTCACTGCTATAAGGCCTTTTCAGTAACTGGTGGGTTCTCAGAGCTATTTCCATACAAATGATAATAGCAATTAAACAGCATGTATTTTTGGTCCTCATCTCTCAGAAAAACTTCTATGGCAGTGCCCAGGAACAGATTTCAGGTTTTCTCTGAAAAATGTATATATATTGCAAGGCAGCTGGTGTAGAAGATGAGCCTGCTCTTTCCACTGAAGAAATTAATATTAATATGAGAGATGTTCATTTCAGTCTTTGAAAACCTTGAAGATCTGGAGCAGGCAGTTTTTTCATATATATAAAATTTGTTATGAGAAAAATCAGAATATTTTCAGAGGAAACTCTCATTATTTTTCTGGGGAAAAAAAATCATTCTGCTGAAAAGCAATTACCTATTGGGGAAAGAAAACCAGTTTGATGGGAAATTGACCACCTATCAAAAATTGATCAGCTTTGCCAGACTGGCTGAGAGAAAGAATTAGCTAGAGAAAGATAGGAAGCAGGAAAAGAAGGGACATAGAGGCAAAGGAGAGATGCTTATCAACACATTTCATTCCTTATCAGAATCCCTGCTCTGCAGCCACTTTACCTAAATAAGGATCAATTTAGTTACAATCCCTTTCCTCCTCTTTGGGTGACTAAATTTGTGCTATAACTTGACAGCAGTGAGACCTCAGCACGTGTATTCTGCTATGGATTGCCATGTATTTTCTCCACTATGTTGGAGCCATGGGAAAACACTGAAGTGAGTCAGGGTTGGTGGGGGGTTTTTTGTTTTTATTTTTTACCTTCACCTGTCTTAAAATGTAGGGTAGCAAATAAATGTTCAATTTGACTGAGTTTCTCAGAAAATTCTGCTTAGCTCAGTCATTTCTTTCAAGCCATTAACTACAGTTGTCATGCATACTTGCCACTAAACAAGGCTTCAGCTGCCAATCCCCAGGTAATTTATGGTACAGAAATTTCTTGTTCTAAGAAAGGCACATATTTCTTTCAAAGAAATTATATTTGTATTACTTGCTCTTCTGATTTGTCTGCTTGTTGCTTATATTTGCCTGGTGATTTTTAATTTTTTTATATCCAGTGAGGCAAAATAACATTTGCCTTGCCTGGGTGGGAAAAGGACAACAGACTTCCAAGAAGTGTGATGTAGAAAACAAAGTTGCATTGTTCGGGGCTTTGAGAAAACAGTCTGTTTGCTGATAGGACCAAGCCTTGGCGGTTCAGGATGGCAGCCCTCTTGAGAGGGACAGAGTGGGAATCCCTTCCCTAGTGCAAAAAGCAGAAGGAACCTAATGTTGCTTGACCTCTGGGAACAAAAGTGATGGGGAGAAGTAGGCAGCAGAAAATGTGTCACATTCTTGTTTCTCCAATTTAATGGGCTTTGTAGGGAAGATCCCACTCCTCCTGCCTGGGGTGCCATCCCTCTGCCCCTTCTCCACCAGCACCCTCCTGCCAGTAGTGCCTAAATATGTCTGCAAATTTGTGAAGAACCCAAGAGCTCCCATTTGGGCAGACTGATTTCTAACTTTGCCAAGCACACAAGTCAGAGGCAAAACTAATTAATGTCACTGTGCTGCAGACTCTTCCCTAATGAATCCCCCTCCTCTTCAAATTAACCTTAAATGAAGCGAGTAACATATTTTGCAGATGGATCATTAGCAGTGCTATCTGGCACACAGGAGTCTGGTATTGTATTTCCTTGCCATTTCAATTGGAATTACACAGAGCTGTTGCACAGAAAGAAAAATTAAGCCATTGGCACCAGCAGCTTCTCCGTATCGCAGCCAGCAATTGAACCAGAGCCATTGCTGTTGTTTTGCTTCGTGATCGTGTCACTAAAACATCTCCTGTTCGCTTTGTACCTGCATGCTTAACAAAAGCAGTGGTTCTTGCACAGCGAAGGAGTGGCAGAGAGACTTAAACAGGTTTTAGCATTAACTCCACATTTTCTTCTTTTCTGATTGGTTAGGACAAACCATTGCAGCGCATGGAGGTAATATTTCAGTCTGCCTTGATGGAGCTGGCTCGAATGCCAAGAAGCACGAATATTTGTCAGCTTGGATTTCAGCATGTGATTGCTGCCCAAAGAAATACCCTCTGCTCCTCCTGCATTTAAATATTAAGAAACTAATTTTGTTGCTGGCAGGCATAGTTCTTCAGGACGAGCTGTGGCAGGGATCTGTTGACAGTTTGAGTGTTGTGAAGAAGTAAAGATCTGTTCAGAACTGGCAAGAGGTTTTCAAAATTGCTCAGCTGCTGTTTAGAGATCTAAATACTGTGGCTAAATCTGGGACAGCTCCTTCCTCTTGGCACCAGTGGAGAATTCTCCACCTTGAGAAGACTGGCAAGTGCCGAGGACTGGAAGCTTTGACCACTGAGCCAAGGCAGAAGGTGGGCACACAGCACGCTGAGAACTGCTTAGAACAGTCCGCCTTGGTATTGCTGGTGCTAGTTAGTGGGACTTGTTTAAAGTTGCTTTTCAGCCTACCTTTTGGTTTTATCAGTGAAAGCTAAAGTGCTACACAAGCAAGACAAATGGAAGGACTTTGTTCCCTGTGCTGCCTGTGTCTGAATTTTGCTTGTGTTCTTTGCGTCATCCAAAGTAACATGTTGAAAACAACAGCAAGTAACAAAAACCACACCCAAGAGAAAACTGAAGCCAATCCCAAGTTTTGTTATTGCCAGAAAAAAATTAAGTGCTTTTATCAATCTATTTAAAAAGATAAAAGCGTATTTTTGGAAATAATAAAGTAAAAGACCAAAAAAGTCTCCTTTGTCCCTAAATGAAGAAGTTAACATTGCCAATAGGAATGTGCATGTTGTTCAGAAAAGTGAGATGTTGCTTGTCTGGAAACAAAAACTGGTGCCTGGAGGCAGGAGCGGGGGGAAAAAACCCTTTGAACTGGAAGTAGGACAACAAACTGGTATGTCACAAATGAAGTCAAAGGTATATTTGCAAGAAGGAAGAGCGCAGGGAGGAGAGAAGACCCACATGATTGAAAGGCAGGGAGAGACATTGACACTTGCAGATGCATTTCTGCCCAGGAGTTGCACTGGTGTTTTTAAAATGTCAAAAGCAGGTGTTTCCTTTTGAAATGCAAGCTAATGTGGGCATTCAGCATAATCTCTCGCAGGTGCGAGAACAGTACGGGGTTTGGTCTTGTGAGGTAATTATTGCTGAATACACTGTGTAGCCACTGCACCTGCCAGGTAGAAGATCTGTGTTTAAAAGAGGAAGGACAGCTATATTGATAGCATCAGGAGGAAATTTTCTGCTTCAGCTAGGGCTTTTTAAAGTCTTAAGTAATTTTTTTTTTTTCTTTAAATGAGTACTACAGACAGAAAAAAAGGTAGAGGCATCAAACACAACTTTTTTTCAAATATGTCTATGAATATACATACACATAAGAGATGTGCAAACCCACACTTTTAAAAATAAATTAAAATGAACCTGTGAAGAATATTGTCATCATAGATGAAAAAGACTTGTTCCCTTCTGAGGTAGATGCAAGAGAGTTCAAGTGGTTTATTGGAAAAGAGGGTAGATATTGCCAATCACTGCATGACACATAACCAAAACCAATCTCATTTATGCTCCAGGCATCAGAGCTTGGTTAAATTTAAGATATGTAAATATTTCCTAAGTAAAAAGGTGTTAGACCCCTAAAATTGTTGCAGGGTCTTCTTTATCCCCATGCACGCTGTCTGATTAGAAAATGCTGCCTGCTCAGAACAGTACATGCCCATTTTTTCCTGTGTTTAAGTGTCATGTTTAACTTATTTTCCTCCAGTGAAAATGACTTACCACAGAGCAGGAAAATTAAGAATTATCTTGTAGGTGTTGCTCATTAGAGATGCCCTAATAAAACAGAAAGGTTTTGAGACGTAATTAAGCTAGACCTGTTTGGAAAGGGAAGTCTAAAACTCCTCCAGAAGAAGAAATGGTGAGAGGTTTTTGGGTTGGTTTTTTTTGTCACTTGTTACTGTGGTCTACATTTATTAGGACCTTATTATTTTTGACGTTTGGAGCCCATACAGATTTGATTTGACCTTCTAGTTAGGTGGATGTCCCATATATATTCATGTGAGAAAAGATCTCATGTCTGTGAGAAAGTCAAAATTGTTCTTGCACTGCTGTTAACAGCAAAAGTATCTCTGGAGGAGATTAATTTAGGGCTGAGAAGCAAAGAAAATTACAGAATATACGGATGATTTTAGGCATTTTATCTGTTCTGCTGATAATATTAAAAATTACTATATGCAATCAGCTATTTTAAGTATTGGGACTTCTGTTTCAGAACCTCCTCAGCTCCTCTATGAATAACTCCCAGCTTCCACATTTTTACCTCATATATTTCAAAGTCTTCCTAAAGTCTGATCAAGGTGCTGTGAATAGACACCATAGAAATTTGCAGATACTACCCAGATGGATGAAGTATTTCTACAAAGCAAAAGAATGTCTAAGAATGGGCAAAATTTCATACTCAAAATTAACTAATTTAATTGAACTGAGCCTTAGTAATTATTATCATTAATCCAAGTGCTTGTGGGAGATACAATATAGTATAAGTTAAAAGTGATTGCTGTGCTTACATGTGAATATGGTCCTCTCAGCACAGATGGGATACAAAGAGATATTTGCATTTGTGCCAAATTAGAAAAAGTGGCATTTACACTGATGAAAGATAAGTTCCAGATACAATGATTTTGTGAAATTTAAAATCCACTTATTCTACCCCGTGCATGGAGATTAAAATGGGAGTTGCAATTATGTGCCTGTGTTTTAATAACTGGAAAATATACACTGAAACAGATTGTTATTTAACCCAGAAGAGGAGCGTATACCAAAGAGAGTCCTTCGTTGTTTAAATTAAGGTTCTTTAAATAGCAAGGTAGGATTTCGGCGGGTTGGTGTAACTGCCCTGCAAATACTTGTGCAGATAGGATTATTCGGTAAGATTCCCAACTTTGGCACACTTCTGTTAGATCTATGTCTAGGTGTAAGTACAGAGCTACACGCAATATTTTTTGAGCTGTTTTTCAAAGCAGGTTTGGTTTAGGTTCTTTTTCATTTGCTTTTCTCTTTAACTCTGTACAGTTTCAAGGATGCTCTAGTGCCGTAATTCCCTGTCTGATTCGGGTCTGTGGTTATCTGGTCACACCCATCAGTGGAGACTTTGGACCATAGGGATGATATTTGTTGGATGTCACTGTGCTACACAAGAGGTATCATAGCAACTGTCGGAAAGTCCAACCACCACATTGCAGGCACTGTAATATCCAGATGCAATGCATAGTTCTAATTAGCAGTATAGGTGCCACAGTACAGAACCCAGGCTTCTTGGGTGACTCTGGAGCACTCCCCCACAAGCCGGCTGCTGCTGTGGCCACCCCGTTAGCAGAGCTCATGCTGGTGTTCTTTTAAAGTAATCTCAGGGACGTCTGTCTAATCTGCAGTCATAGCAGTTGGTGCAGTGCAGACACACACTTAGCCCAAAGCTATAGAGAGTTTTCCTTTGAAAATAATTACCAATAAAAAAATCTCTAAAATGCAATGATCTAGCAGCAAGTGTCATTCCACAAGAGCACCAAAAAGCCACAGTGCCACTGTATGACACAAAGCAACAATAAAGTCCTGAGTGCAGTCTTACAAACAGAGCAAAATCGGGAAGTCAAGACACCTCTATTCTTCCTCACTCTGTTAACGTTTTGTTTGACCTTGGAGAATTCACTACATGTCTGTTACTGCAGGTCGCTGTCTCTAAATAATAATATATATAGTAATATTTACTTCTGATACAGATTTCAAGGTCCGATTAAGCATTTTAAAGTTATAAGTAATCTTCCAAAGAATGATATATACCTATTGTTATTATTACACGTGATTAACACTCAATTAGCATTACTCCCATTCAACCTTATTTAGAGTATTAATCTATTTTACTCTGCTCAGTATTTTGGATATTTTCCTAACATTAGACTTTTGATATGATTTTTAATAGCTTTAGTAAACGAACTCTTACTCTGCTTGTATATTCATACCATTCATCTAACTAGCTCTCAGCAAAAGTTAAACTATTCCACCCACAAGAGAACAGACCAAATAATCCACACAATTCAGATTTATTTAATAATCACAAATAGTTTAGCTTATGAATATTTCATGCTGCCTCACTTTCACCAAGAATATAGTCGTGCTGAATGTCTATATCATTAGACTATGCAGCAAACAATGGAAAACATATGTTCTATGTAATTTTTCTTAACAATTTGCTGAAGTGAGAACACCTGGCATGGTTAGAAATAGGATGCAAAGGAATTGTTTCCTTTTGTTATTTGCACTCCTGAAATTTTGAATTGCATCCCAACTATAGTCATGTTCTTAACTTTGGGAAAGTATATTTTTAAAAGGTTTTAAAGATTTTTTTTTTAATTAATGAAAATATATTCATTTCCACTTGTGGTAAAAATGCACTTTGCATTCCTCAAAGAGCTATTCAGTGGGTAGCATTCAGAAATGAAAACATTTTGCTACCTTTCAAATCTTTTTAGTTGCTATTCACATTGCCTAAATCATGGATGAGGTAGTGGCAACACACTGCAAGCAGTAGTCCATTAACTGATAGATGGGAAACTCTACCTATAGTTCTTGTGACAGCACAGGGCTGTGCATCAATATTGCATGTGACACAGGCTCCCTGTTTTCATGGAAATGGAAGTGAGTCTACTTCCAAATGACACTAACAATCTCAATTTTTAGCAGTAAACTAAACACAAATTAAAAAGGTTTAACTAATTCTAGGAAGAGACCTGCTGCCTATGCAATGCATTTAGCAAGTTACAAGAATTGTTCAGAAGAGTCATGGTCAAAATAAATGTTTTGTTTTTTCCTGTAGCTATTTCAAACATGTTAAAACAGTGTGTTTGTATTTCTGTAGTAATCTGTAGTCATTTCAGTAATCACAAAAGGCATTTTTGCATCAGATTTTGTATGCATGTTCATAAATCCCTGTGACGTCAGTAAGCTACAGCATGTATATGGAAGTTACGCAGATAATTGGTGAACCACAACCAAAATTAATCATTTGCTAAAATAAACTAAAACCAAGTATTTAGAGCAGATTTTAGTTAGGGAAGGTAGACGGTAAATTGTCAGGCCGATCTAGCTTTGTGAGGAATAGTTTACAAAAGCACGGTCAAGTGCAATAGCTAGTAAGAAACCCATTATAAGGTTTAATAGCTCAAGTGTGGGTGACCTCCGATGGTATCATGCTGCTGGAATCTGAAGTGTTCATGCTGCAAGCAGAAAATCTGTTACTCCAGGGAGAATATGTGTGTGTGCATGTGCTATAAAATAATGGTAAAATGTAAATGTGACACTTACTTTGGATTAATAATTCTGAGTGTTCTGAAGATACAGGGGGAAGAGCGTGGAAAAAAAACACCCCTAAATATTAATTGTTAAGAAATAGTCTCAGATGGTATTATTATTATTATTATTAAAGTTAAACCATGGAAGCTCTGAGTATAATGCCTCAATGTATTTCTTCTAAAGATGGGTAATTGGAAAGGATTGCTTTGCATAACGTTTTTGGTCTAGTGAATTGCATCAGTGGTTGCTTGAGAACATGGTAATGCAGAAAAGGGACTTGATAAGCTCGATCACATAATATTAAATGGCCATGCTGGAGACCCAGCCTAGCTTGACATAGCCCAGCATAAGAATCCTCTCCCGATTCCCATCAGACCTTTGGTTTTCTCTTTAGGCCTGGTGTTTTCTCTTTCAAGAGCTTAATAAAATGACATTGCAGAGAAAAGATGAGGCGCTCCCTGTGAGGAGCCATTCCAACCTCTAACCATCAGGCCTGTCCTGGTGCCAGTGCTGCCTTCCCAGCAGAATCTGGAAACTGCCAACTTGGACAGCACTGCTCTGCCCTGGGCGCTCTCAAACAAACTAATCATCAAGTTAACAAATGGACAGATTCACCAGTGCTTCCTTGCCACTGGTAAAGCCAATCTGAATCTGCTTGCCTGCTGTTTTAGTTTCAGAGGTTTTCTTTATTTGATGAGCATGCTCTGTCCAGGAAACCTTTAGCTGGCAGTGACTAACTCAGAGCAGAGGAGTATTCTAGCAAAAATGATGGAAACAAGTTATTTTATATTCATTATAGAAATGAGTAGTATTACTATGGCTAGTGACAGCACATCCTGAGATACAATCAAATATAATAACATATTGCTCATGCTTTGCATAGCCAATATGACTCTTGGCATCACTTAAACAATATTTCTGGCAATAAGCAGTGCCAGGAGGTTATGGATGGTTAAATACCTTTCATGATCAGAGCAATCTTCTAGGATAATGACAATAACGAACTGATTTCAATGTAGAGCAAATTCAATAAAACTGATTAAATACAGATTGCCAGACTGTTTTCTGGTTTACAACTGGGTAATGCTTTAACAGTGCCAAATGTATTTTGTTTTCCCCTGTTACAAAATGGCATGAAATCTGCTACTAATTTTGTTAAGAAGAAAAGTGCTCCAAATAAAAAATAGTGTGGTTTTCCTCAAGCTGTTTCTGCCTTGTAACCTCAGGAAAGTAATTTCATGAAGTGAAAAATATATTGGTAGCTCATGGTTAAAAACTCTTTTTGTTTGCTTGGTTGGGTTTGGTTTTGTCTTGGGAAGAGAAACAATGCAAACTACAACCAGTCCTTTGTTTTTATGAATAAACTATGATAAGTAGATTTGTAGCATACATAGACTGGTGTGGTGTGCAATTCTCACCCCTCCTTACCCCTCCTTGTTGGGCTGAGTGGTGCTAAGTGTGATTCCACCCACCTCCCCTGAACTATACACCAATCTGTGGAGATAAGGACTGCTAACGGCAGTGAATCAGAACATTAAGGTGTCCCTTTAACGAGCCTGGCTCCTGCCCTCCCCATTGCTCGGAAACGGTTATAACAGCCCATGATCTCCTAACAGCCTGGTACACCTGTGCCTGGGATGCGGTCAAATGGGAACAATAACAGAGTCACACATTCATCAAGTTCTTGTACAACTGTTGGAAGACACCAGAATACTTTGTTGTTCAAGCTGGGCGTGAGCAAAAAATATCTGACAGAAGTCAATTATCTTGGACCCTCTAAATTGCGACCACAAGGGAGACCCCTTGAGCTCTCCTGGATTGCAGCGGGCCTGTGACCAGCATTTCCCCTGAGCTGGGAGCCTCTCAGGTATCAAAACCCTTAAGGTGTCGTCTGCTCCAGACGGAAGGCCAGGGTGAAGTCCACCCGCTCGAGTCTCAATTATCGCCTGTTGAGGAATGCCAAGGCATTGTGAGTATTTGCTCTAAACTCGAGAGGGAAATTTTCTTTGAGCTAGCTTCTCTTTCACCTACTCTTTCTCGGCGTACTGGTGTGTGTGGGTACATACTTCATGCTACTGGATCCGAATACTTTTGTCTCTGTGTGTGTTTGTACGTTTTGTGTTTGTGTATGCACGTGTACATATGTATAGATTTAAGATACCATAAAGTAAGTTACTTAGAATCTGTAGATAAGTCACTATTTTTATAACATTTTCTGAATTATCTTGTAATGATCAAGTGCTGTTACTTATTAATAAATCTAGATTTCCTGTTAAATCATTACTATGTTAATACTTTAATCTGCGACAACTCATCAGCGTATGTGGGATTGTTCCTTTATAAGAGACACATGAACACAAGCAAGACAGGGGTATAAGGAATTTTTTTTCTGTACATAACTACAAGGTTTAGCCCAAACTACCCATCCAGGTTCTCCAGATTCTTGTGTGTGTATGTGTTTAGTGCTGTTTGATTCTGGGTTTGATTTGGATCCAAGAATATTTTCCGTGTAACAATTCTGTCTCCTCTTGGTTCCCCTTTCCTTCTTCGTAGATGTCCTTGACTCATATGTATTGGTGTGGTAAATGAGGTAGTGAATGTGTTTAACTGAAATTATTCTACATTTATCAATTTATTGTTTTATCAACATGATACCATGCAATAAAGGATGTTACTAGGGTAAACTATAGCTTCATAAGATTCAGAAATCGTATTTTCAGCGAACAAAATCAAAATCTTCAGAAACTCATTGAAAAAATGAAAAGAAGCCCTTATTTTCTCCAAAGGGAAACACCAATGAACTTCTGTTTCTATCCTGCTCTCAGCCATGCCTTGATTGCTACTTGCTACAAGAATAGGCTGAAGGACCTTAGGTGTATAAGCCCCAACTTTTATGCAAGCTTTCTTAAATTGGTGGTTTGAATGTGAAATTCCATCTCCATTTTAATGCCACTGGCACCAGTGAAATTTAATTAAATTTTTCTTTCCTGGATTTTTATTAAGGACAAGTTTTGCTCCTGAGTTTTACTGAAGAAACAGACAACATCAGAAAGGCTTCAAAGACCACGATGAACAGACAGACTAAAGAGAAAACAAACTCTGAAGAGTTCAATAAAATGATCAGATAGAGAAGAACATTCAGGGACGCAATTAATAATAATTACAGCATTATTTAATTATCAATTTTTATCATTAAATGTCATCATCTGCCTCATATCTTTAATTAAAATTTAATTTTGCTTTTCTCTTTTAACACTCTCACAAACATGCAATTAACCAGCCTAAGGAAATTATGGTGATTTGCTTTATCTCATCAGGATGTTGCATTGTTTTGTATTTGAATATTTAAGCAGTATCTTTTAAAGAACTGGAACTTGTTAAATACTTATTTCTTCTCCTTTAGCTCTCAACATATACCATAGGAGTGTTGTTCTTTATAATGAAGTTGCAGAAGTATTATATAAACCAACAGTACCACAAAAAGTTAGTTGAATATGCATGCGGCATTTCACCCAAGTGAAGTCAAATTTTTCTTGGTCTGCTTATTCTGTTCTGCAGTTAACACATAGATTCCTCATCCTTTTCTCAAATCAAAAGGAGGGAACTATGTTAAAATGAAAATACTTTTGAAATGAAACTGTGGCTTCTCTTTTTTTGTTCTGTGTGGGTGAAGTGTTATGTAGTGAGATTCAAATAAGCCTTTGCTCTTTCATTGTTCCAGAAGTCTTGGTAGTGTTTATCATTTCAAAAAAGAGAAATTTCAGGAGACTAGTGATTCCCTTGCCAAACTGACATTTCATTGTTAAAAGGAACAGCAGAAAAGCTTGCTCTAGGAAGATCTTACAATCTCTTTGATATAATGGAGGGTTTTTCTTTTGCTACTGAAGTATGCAACAAGAAACATTTTCAGAGTAATAATGTCACGAAAATTCTTAGGAGATTATAGGGTGCCTTTTTTCCTTTTTTTTTCTTTCTTTTCTTTTTTATTCTTTAAACAATGAGTCTGCCTCTTGAGAAAAATCTTACTAAAATAGTTAAGGAAAAACTTCATATACTCTATTTCTTTTTTCTCTTGGTGGAGAGGGAAGGAAACATGTTTTCTTTGATGAATCCATGCAGCTGATATGACCAGGGCTGTGAGATCAGATAACAGTCCATGGTTATTTTTCATACATGTTTATTATTTAATTTAGCTTTGCAGAATCTGAATCCATATACAGCAAATTCTGGCAAAGACAGAGCTTGGCCCAATGCTTAGTGCAGTCACCACCCAGGGCTTTTGTCTTCAGGAGGTGACAGCACGAAGATATTACGTGGTCGTGATGGGACGGGGAAGGAGAAAAGCACATTTCTTTCCTGATGCATCTTATGGGTAGGGAAAGCACAGACTGTCCTGTGCTTACAATGTGACCCTTTATAGGAACAGGAACCCTAATCAGAATGTGAGATACAGGAGGCTGAGCCCAACCTGCTGCTTCAGTGCGTGCAGGGACTCTGGGCAGGGCATGTACACTGAAAAGCAGGTAGATCTTAACGCAGGACATAAGTGAGAATAACTGGGGGGAAAAAAAATCCCAAAATAAACTTCCCTTCTTTGTCCAGAGATTGCTGTAAGTATTGTATGTGGCGTTAAGTACTCAATCAAAGCTGAAATCTTTGTGCCAGGACTCACAGATCTAAGTGGTCTGAGGAAATAACATGATTTCCTCAAGTGTGTGGAGGTGTTTGCACTCAGTGGAAGAAAACCAAGGCAATCCTCTGTTAGTACTAAATTAATCTGGGGAAGAGAGGAAAAAAATGTACTGTTTGGAACAGTTTTCTGTCTCTGTTTTTTTATTTTTAAGATACATTCTGGATTTATGCAGAATTTAGGGCTTATTTAAGACTGTATTTTGTCCAAGGGATATTCTCCCGACATTAATGGCAGTAAGCTTCTGGTTTTCAACTGTAAAATTAAAGTTGGTGGAACTACACAGGCACTTTAAATTTAGACACCTGTTTAAGTATTTGCAGGACAGAGTTTTAAGGTGTATATATGGGTTATGACCATGTAAACAAATATACTTTTTCTTTATTGCTAGCATAAAGCAGTATTTCATTGCCTTATATGTTTTCTTCTGCCAACACAAGAGAGCAATGTGTAAAGCTAAGCTGTTATTTAAGAGAGGTTAAATAACAAAGAGCAAAATATTAACCAAGTAATAACTTCACTCAGGCAATAAAGAGCCTGCCATTCCTCACTTCTGTCCTTTTAAAAGTTGCTATTTGATGGCTCAGCACTAAAAACAATGCTAGTTTTCCGGATTTGTTGTTTAGCTTTGGTTTTTGAAGACTCTCGTTTATACCCTTGCCTGCCATGAATAAAAAAAGTTATTCTTTACATTTTTTGTGATGTTCAGACAAGTGTCAAAGGGGAAATTCACTGCACACACAACTTGAGCAAGCACATGGGAATGTAAAGTTATTGTGTCACAGCAAAGGTCAAAATCCCCTTGTTTGTGGAGCTGAGAAGAAAAAATTACAAACAAGCTTCTGGTAAAAGGAACGTGAGTGATCACAGCAGCTGGAGTAAAATATTTAATTTTTTTTTTCAGAATAAACTTTGTACATGAATGGGGTCCTGACCTCTGAAATTTGCAGTGGCCCCATTTGGGAAGCAGATTTTAGTGCCATGAGTATTTTAGGATTTGGCAACATCTGTCAGTTTGAACTCTGACAAAAAGAATATTTATTCTTTTTCTATTTATTATTAATAGCATTGTCATCTCACAAAGTTTTGGTTTAGAAAGTGTGTAATAGCTTTCCTCAAAATTAAATATGCTGTTTAGCTGCTAGGTTATGTACATATGCATGTATGTATACATCTCCACATATAACTGCAGAGCTGCTTGTCAACTGAAGGAGAATCTGATCAGCTTTTGTACTGCTGCTGTCCAGCGATGGGAAAGCTGTCAGTTTGTTTGCAGCTCTGAGAGTTTCTGGGCGCAACATTGCCATGTCATCTAGTTCAGAAATCTGCCAGGGAAATCATAGCTGCAGCAGCAGCAGCGGAGGGAAGACAGCGGTAACCGTGGTGCCCAGCTTGGGGGGGGACATGATACTGAATAAAGAAAAAACAGGACAGTAAAGACCCCTTGAAATGCCACCCCCCAGCCTTACGTGCAGGTAAGGAAACAAGTTGCGTGAAGGAGGTGAGCTCTAGGAGCTTCCAGCCCCATCCATAACTGATTGCAATCACTTAAATGGAGTAACAAGAGAAGATAACACAGTACAGCTCTGTTATACTCTTAATTTTTTTTCCCCCTTGCATGCTCAGGGGTTACACAGATTAGTCTAGTATCACTTAAAAGCCCCGAGAGGACAGGCAGCTGATAGCAATGAAGCCCATCAGTTCAATTTACCTGGCTGGAGGCACCCACTGCCAACAGACCCCAAACGCCCCTGCTGTGATCACCATCACCAGCCTCCCATCCAGCAGCGTGTTTCCCCTCTTGCACTTGGCTGTTCAGATAGGCTCTGGAGACAGAGCTTTGAGAAGCCAAAGTGATGGATGCCTGTGCCTTATCAAATAATCCTGATTTAGTTATTTCTCTAATGAAAGATCATACAGAGCAATAAAATCTAGGCTCTGAGCTATAATGGCATAGTTGAATTACAAATCACTTCTGAGGATTAATAGTTTCGAATTAAAGACAAACAAGTAAACCTCAAAGTAAAACTAAAGCTCTCCAGAGGCAATCGCACTGTGTTCAGTAACAAAGGTACGCATCTGTACCCAGTAAATGCTGTTCCTTCATCATTTGCACAGGGCACATTTAGTCTGTGGCATTTAGGCTGTTACAAGGACTGAAGCACAGACATTGCTTAGAAAAGAAAGTGCATATGTTTTCAGAGATAAAGATAAAGTAACTCTGCTTATGCGATGTACTTGTTGATTAATTGAGAGTTTGGGGTTCTTCTGTTTTCAAAGCAGAGGTTTAGCCTGCATCATTATATACTCAACTGTGGTTTATCTGAACTGGCAAGCCTATACAAATTGGCTGTCGTAAACTTTTCAGAAACTGTGTTTTCAAGGATTTCTGGCACGCTTGACCAGTAGAAGACCTTCTAATGGTGCTGTTATCAGTTCCAAGCGTTCTCCTTCTCAAAGCATGAAAAGGTATGGGCAGCTTGAAACTATCAATGAAGGCTAAGATTATTGGGGTTTTTTCTTTTCTTCCCTGGAAGAGCAATATTTCATTTTGGATTTGAATTCATTTCCAGCAAGCAGCATTCATATTACTGCAGGTTGATTGAAAAGTATTTTATATTTTGCATTATCATATTCTCAGGATTTAAGCCTGATTCCGGAAGCTTTTATACATTTTTCTGATGAATAAGCCATCTGAAATCACTTTTATTCAGACTAAGGTCAGACTATACATAAATAAATGAGTATTGCTGAGAAAAACACAGGAACTTGAGATCTGTCCCATACCCACTTCAGATCTGAAATCCTAGCCTTAATGATATCAGTGACAAAATATTCACTGAATTCACTGAAATCAGGATTTCTTCAGCAGGACTGCCCTGGGCCTGTGTATATAAAAGTAAAGTTTTCACCTGCTAATGATCTGGGGAGAAATCTGAGCACAAGCACACACTGAAAATGATGTTATAGGAGCTGCTGCACCAGCTTATGCCTGAAACAACTACTTGAAATAGTCCCTGTATTCTTCTGCTAAAAATTCTCTTTGGGGGCAGCTTAGCATCTAACAAAAAGGAAAACAAAAATCATCTTGTAGAGATTTCCTAGGTTTCTCCTAACAAGACACTGTATTTGCACCTCTTGGAGGGATAGCAAAGCATTATTCATCCTAATTATTTCTGCTTTTTCACCACTTGCTCTGTATAAGCATCTTTAATGAAGATGAAAGAAAACAAACAGGTTCATACAAGAGCTTCTGGATCCATCCTAGAGCTTTCTCTGGCAAAGCAGCCAGAAAACTGGCAGAAGGAACTCCATGAGGATTTTATATAAATTCTGGCAATCCCTGGCTGCTAAACTTCGCCCCTCGTGGAGGTGCTATTTAAAGCAGTTTGGGAGCAGAGGACTCCTTCCAGCCTCCTGGTTCTCTGCCAGACACAGCTCAGCTGAATCAGTGGTTCTGGCACACTGTTTAAATAACTGTAAGGAATTAGCTGGATTTTAACGGGAAACTTTCTCTCTTTTACTAGAGAAAGGAAACTCAGCATCCTGTGGCTTTGAGGGATTGAGGTATGGAGTTTCTGGAGTTCCCCTTTCCTCTTTTATTTCTCCATACATCTCACTTGATCCCGCACACGTGGCTTCAGTGCTATTTTGTAAATTATTCTCTATTAATGTGTAACCAAAAATGGGAAGGGAGGTCGAGAAGAAAATTAGAGCTAGGGGAATTTAGTTGAATTATTGTAAGCACTAGAGGCTTCCTCAGAAGTATTAAAAACACACAAAAATTATATTATTCTAACTTTATCTGTAATAATGTGGCATGTGCTTTCATTGCCATCCTTTTAGTATAATGGTATTAGCAGACCGAGGTAACATTTGAAATATTTATGACAGAGAGGTTGGCTGAATATGTTGCATTTACGTAATAAAGGGTTCCTTTTGATGTGGATTAATGCTCATGTAAATATCGTATATTGGATGTTTTTGTAAATATTTCCTTGCTCATTCTACATGCTGTTTTATGCAATTTTTAATGGAACCATCAAAAATGTTTACAAATCTTCTTCTGAAATGGCAACTTTTGATGTCTTAATTTTCCCATGAAGTATGGTTGGCCTTCATTAGAATTCAGGATTTTAAGACTCTTGGATATAATCCCTCTATAATTTACATGGAGCTTAAAGCTAATAAACAAAATCTTTACTATATGGTCTCTCTGAGAACACTGGGTTTTGTTTGGCTTTTTTTTTTTTTTAAATCTGAATATTTCTGCACAGCACAGGGGACGTGCTGTGGTAGAACTGCATAATGAAAAGTCAATTTGATTATGTACTGCAGATGTGCAGAACAGTTTGAAAGAAATTGTAGAAGAAACAATAAAGATTTCATAGACTGGTAGAGCCTGGAGCTAAAGTTTTACTTCTCACTTTCATGGAGGTGATTTGTTTTTGGAATAGTGATCAGCGCAAGGTTACAAAATAGAAGTGAGATAGACTTGCACCTCTGGCTTGGCAGCTGAAGTGAGTCAAAACCTACAAGGACTAGTACTTGCCACCTAAAGAAATATACTTTGATGTACAGGTATTAGTTTCTTTTGGACAAGGCTTTCACAAAAATAAACATCAAATAAAACCCCCAACAAACTATGCAAGTACTATTACCAATGATTGGCACCTTTGTCACCTTTATTGTATTAGAGGGATGAACTGAAGTCTTCAGTCTGAGCTCTGAACTTGCCACTTTTACAGAAATTCAGCGTAATGAAAGGAAAAAAACCCAAACCATTGTGTGGGTTTCTCAGCTAAATAACGGTTCGGTTAGCAAAGTGTTAATTGTATCAGTTATACCAGGGCACAGTCCTGAAAATTGTTAATAATTTTTGTGGAGTACCGAGTACCTCAGGTTATAATTACTTCATTAGTAGTTCGGAGTATCTGGCACTTTAGAAGATTAAAGGCGAGCTGGGTTATCTCTGCGTTTCAAGCATGAAGCAGGAAAGGTAGAAGCATGAAAAATACCTCACTTAACCTCCTCGTATACCCAACCTTTTAAGCTGATAAATGAGATTTTACCTAGATAACTTTCATTAATACTGGATCAGGAGATTTTGTTATAATGTGTCTCATTGCAGAACTACAGGTATAACAAGCATGTTAGGGATCGTGAAGACTATGATCGTCCCCAAGGAATGCAAAGATAGGGTGACCCAGAAATTCAAAGGCCACAAAGGACTAGCAAGTCATCCATCTTTACCTTACCTCCAGTATCATTTGTAAAAAATGAATAGAATGATATTTTTAAGAAAGATTATCATAACACATTTCATGTTCTTGGGTATGTGAGTGTGCAGAGGAGGTGGCAAAGTGTGGAAGAGGTGAACTGATTTCATGCTTACTTGATTTTTATTTTTTTTTCCTTCTGCCAAAATTACATGGAAAAGTGTTGTTCCAGGGTAGCTGAAAAAGTTTGTTCAACATGAAATGTTTGTTATTGTGTTACTTCTCTTTGAAAAATTGATTAATTCAAAGAAAAGCACCTGTAATTTTGAAATGAAAAGTCAAAACACTTCAGTTAGAAGGAGCCAAAATGAAACATCCCCCTGAAAATTCATTTTCCTGTCAAAATGATTTGATGTATTTAAACGAGTGAGTGATTTTGATTGCTCTAAGCTTGTATTTTCTAAATATTTATTATTACTATTCATATAATTTTCAGTGATTAGTCAGCCCATCATTTCCTCAAACAAAATACTTCAGAATTCAGAATTGCCTTTAAGGATACTTTTAAAAATATATCTGATTTCTGTATTAAATTTGCCTTCATAGAGCTCTTCATAGAGCTACTTAAAATCTTTGTCAGCAATGCTAAAGAATCTCCACTCTCAAATTTATTTCCATGAGTTAGTACATACGAGTGATCATATCACATCTTGTCTTGGCTTTCTCCTAAATTCAACTTCTAACACTATAAATGATGTAACTAATTTATTTCATTGAATCAACTTATTTCATTGAACTTTTCTAGCACTCATGCTCTCTTCAGTTGTGGACATCTGGACAAAGTATTGCAGCTCTTGAAAATACTATTTACTAATAGAAGTACTATCAACATTCCCTTTATTTTACTTGACATTCCTCTTGTCTGTAAAAATCAAGATTTTAAAATGCACCGTTTTATCTGTAATTTACATTTAGCTGTAATCCTACCAAAAAGACTTCCCATATTTTTAACGGGATCTGAGTCCCAAGAAATTATGTGAGTTGGTGTTAATTATATTTAGTCTTTTCATTCTTCATTGCTGCAGTCCAATGTTAGGTCCAGTTATAGTAGTAGTATAGTATAGCCCAGGTTATATACAGTAATTAACAGAACTATAACTAGATGATTTCATCAAGAAAATCCCAAGAATTTGTGATCAGTCAGTTTTCCAATATTTAACTCAAATTTAAAATAGCAGTTGAGAAAGCTCCTCAGTCTCTTAATTTAAGATGTTTGAGTGTATATCTTTATTTAAATGGGAATGTTTTATTTTAGTAATTGTTGCCCTGACATGTTCCTTTGTTATCAATGTTTCTACTTCAACCACCACATCACAATGTGAATACTCCTTATTCCGAGACTTATTCCATATTAGAGAATATATATTTATTAATATTTGTGTTCTCTTCCTTATCATTTATATTATTAAAAAACAAACAAACAACTAAATAAAGAAAAATAAAAAATCATGGAAAGACATCTAAGTTAACATTTGCTATTATTTTCTCTAGGGTTTTTTAATTATGATTTTGTTAGCTGGCCTTTTTCACAGAGAAGAAACAGTTTTAGAGGTAAGGTGATAACTTTTCTCTGGAAAAAAAACAGTAAATATTCTCTGAATTTGAGTTTTCGAGATCTTGAAACCAGATTTGAGTGTGGGTTGGGTTATATTGACATAGAACTTCACCAAATCAGGAAAGCTATGGCTGCAGCTTGCAATTGCCCTGTGATCTTAATATGCAATTCAAAAATTTCTGTAGATCACAAACAGGAAGGGGCAGGATGCAACTCTATTTTTTGATGTTGAAATTATGTAGCCCTCTTTCTAAATGTTGGCACAAAATTCTTAGTGCTATGGGGACAATACCATTATAAGTCATGAAAGAGATTTTAAATTTAAAAAAACAAAACAAAACAAAAACCAACAAAACAAACACAAAAATCCCTCCAAATAGATATCACCAAAAAGCAAACAAAAAACCCACAAACAACTTCATGCCTGATTGTATAACAGTGAAATTCTGAGGGGTTTTCAGGTTTTTTTTTCAGTTGATCTGACATTAGTAGGAAAACAGATCTTTGGTTTGATAAACCATTGATGTGTTTTTGCTACTGTTACATTCTAACATGAGAAAGCCTATTTGTGCATGGGATTAATGAATGGATTTGCTGACAGAAAGGCAGTATCAATTCCCCCAGAGTTCTTCTGATCTACAGTATAACGTCGTTGTGGTTGCTCTTATGGCATTAGATCATTGTGGTTATGGTTCTGTTTAAGTGGGACCAGGTGCTCTGCTACTAATGGACAGTTGCTGAAAGAATTGTCTGATTTTTCTTTTAGACTAGAGAGAATGATTTAAAAATGTACCAAAACTAAAGTCAATTGAAATGCCAAATGTAGCACCCATGAACTTCAGCTATTAGACTTGTAGGTACCAGGAATGGAAAATACTTTTACTCCAAGGGACATGCAGTATCGTATCCTTTCTCTTGATCTTGCTTAAGTCAATAAGACTTTCTCAGATGTTTGAGTACTCACATGTTTGAGCTCCTCTATTCTGAGTGAAGGTGAGAAGGTTTAAACTGGGTCTCCTGTCTGTATGTTCAATGACCTATGCAGTAAAGCCGCATGATATTTTCCTGGGATTTCCATCAAACTTCTGCAGTAGTTAAGCCTGCTTGTATAAAGCACGGAATGAGCTGAAGTATGCTTTTATAACCTGAGGTTTCCCAGAATGGGATGGTCCCTTCCTTCTGCTTTGTATAAACACGCATCGAAGTAGAACTTCTGGGGCAGGATTTCATCCCACGTGTCTTGTGGTTCAGCACTCTTTGAGAAGTGGAAGCTGTGAATTTTAATCTTGAAAATAAACTGCGATTGAACCTGCACCACGTGTTGAGTGCCACCTCTTCATGGGAGAACAGCCAGGTCTCGGAGATTGGCTTTAGTTTCAGAGCAGAGATTACTGTAATTTTTTGTTGGGGAGTCTGAATCCCTTGCTCTGATAACTTCATGCATGTATTAAGAAATCAGATCAAGGCGACAAAACAGCTAGAAAGGCACTGTTTTAGTTAGCATTACATGGAACTAAGATCTTATATTGTATGTATCTGTAGCCTCCTATTTCTAATTTTGCTCCTAAACACCTGATGTTAAAGACTTTTCTCTGATGTGATGCAAGGTGTGTTTGATAGCGAGACCAAGTTGAGATGGGATGAAACCAATGAGCTCCAGGTGCTTTATCTTTTCACAGGGATGAAACATGAGCCAAAGCAGAGTGTGCAGGTCCCCCATAAGCTTCACCGATGTGGGTAGGAAGGTAAGTGCTGGGGAGAGTTTCAGGTGTGGGCTCTGGTGTTGCCAGGGGTGGATCTGCCTTAAGGTCACAAAGTAGCTTCCCTGCCCCTCCCCTAAAGAAAAAGTAAGAACCAGGCAGTCCCAGACCGGCACCATAAGAAATTAATAGCTGCAGGCAATATTCTGATAGGCTTTTTCATATTGATGAGTACAAGACAAAAGTACCCCTTTGGGTTTTCATGGGTCTATGCACGGAATAACATATTTCTCAAGAATAGTAGGAGTTTTAAAGTCTCTTACCTGAATTCTCTGTTCAGCTTCATGAACTTCACCTTTCAAGCTTGTTATATCTTAACATATTACACTGGTCACACACCTAACTTATTCTGAATTTTTTTAATTGTTATCTTGCACGCGGCTTAACAGTGAATAGATACAGCTGAACCTCCCTCAATAAGTCTTTAATTATAACCAGTGGGGTTTCTCTATTTATAGCTGCTTCTGTTTCCTTAATAGGTGGCATTATTAAATTAGATTTTATTCCATTTTTTCAATTATAAATAAGTGTTCCTAAGAAACAGGTTAACTACCAAATGAGGACATTAATATTTGCTGTGATCATGCATGAAAGCAACCTTTTTCACAACCAGGATTTTGAAAAGGATTCATCTAATAATTTGTTTTCTTCATTAATATAAACTTAAGCTAGTTCATTCCTTCTCTTACGAGGAAAGAAAATGACTTCTACAGTAGTTTTCTCACTGAAGCAGTTAGCTATCAGAGTTAAAACAGTTCTACAGATGACTTGACTTTATTTTTTTAAATGCACAAGAAGACTGTGCATTTCAAACTTATAGCAAATGTTTTCCTTATTTAAAATCAAGAAAATGAAATACATTCCATTTTCTTCTCTTTCCTCTCCCTGCATTATTTTTGGTGGAAGATAAACACTAATTATTTTATTTTGCATGTCTTTGTACTGGTGTATTATACAGACAAAATAAGCAAACAAAGGAAGGAGATATTTCAGCAGGAAAAATAACATTTTAAATTGAGGTTTTATACATTGAAATATGAGAGCTTATTTATAGCTGACCAGAGTAGTTTGCGGTCAGGGGAAGCTGGGGATTAAGTTAATGTATGAACTCCAGAAACCCCACAGAAAATGCCAGTCCTCACTGATGTGAGGCATGCAGTCTGTCAAACAGGGGAAATAATGTTCATCTTCCTTTCTCTGATGGCTAATTGGTGACTCACAAACACACAACAAAATGTCATGTTCAGATTGTTTGTATGACATGATGACTTCGTAGTTATCTGACTTCTGCTCTTGAAGGGAGTTTGGGTCATTCTTTCTGCTCAGACAGGACAAGGGATCATGCTCTTCCTTACTGACCTAAGAAACAAATGGCAATGAGCTTATCACTGTGGGGTCATTTAAGAACATGCCTAACCAACACTCACTGTGGTTGTCAGTGGTGGCTTATGGCAGATATAAGATCTTATCGGACAAGCAAGTTACATGGATGTAGATGTGACAAAACTCTGTAAATTAGCTGGCACTTCTCATCACTCCCTGAGAAGACAGAATATTAAAAAAAAAAAAAAAAAGACTTTGTAGGGAAAGCATTAGGGAGATTTTCCTTGTGAAAGAGTTTTATAATCATGGACACCTTGTATTTCTCTTTGGCATTTCTCCCAGCTCAGCCAGGGGTCTGTAAAACTGTGACCCTTGTGAGTTTTATACTCTGCACGTAGTCCTGTGAAACAGACTGGATTGTCCCAAATAACATTTTAGACAGAGGAAACTTAGCATGAAGGTAAAAGAAAGGAGGAACAGACAGACTAAATGTCTTGTGCAAAACTACTGAGAACCAGGAACAGCCAGGGAGCTGCTGATCAGGGGACTGCTCTGCAGCTCCTGCTTCCCTCTGCTCCCTGTGACCAGCAAAGGACCCACCTATATGGGGGCGTCTCACCTTGGACTGATGTCCCTCCAGCCATGATGCCACCTCCATTTCCTGAAACTAGAAAGCCAAGATAGATCTAAGGGCCAGATTCTTGATTCTGAATCTGAGGAGCTGCTTCTTTAGCTAAGCTAATTATTTTCTGCTCTCCTTTCTTGGCTAGTGACATTTGATACAAAGACAACACTGGCCTAAAGAAAATTATGCAGTAGATCCACAGTATATGTGTATATATATAAAAATTATATGTATACTTGACCCTTCTCATGAGAATTGTCTCAGACTCCTACATTTCATGAAAATTTTCTTTTTGTGACACACATCATCCCAAAACACTAGTCCTTGGCCAGACCAGGGAGCTATGACATGACTATTTACTAATTGCAGCCATAGTCTTGAAGCAGTGAACACCATCCATTCCCATGCAGATAAACAGAAGATGCAGAATTCAGCAGCTCCCCAAATCAGCCTCCTTGACCCTGCAATGAATAATTGATGCAAGCTCCAATAATACTGCTATTTCACCAAACCACTGAATGTTGCCAGCTTACAATATGCTGTCTGCATTCTTTGAGGGGGTAGGTATAGCAAGAGGTTAATCACATCATATTTCATTGTCAGAAAATATTTTAGTGAGGCCCTTTCATAAGTACAGTGTCAGTTAAAAGCAGATTACCAAACCATGAATTTTAAACAGTGAAACAGAAGAACAGTGTAAGGGTCAGGCTGAGGGTTTTTTTCCCACTCCCCAAACCATGAAATTAAGAGCCATATTCCAATTAGTTTAGAAAATGGCTGTCTCTGAGCACAAGAACTGTAGAACATCCATGAAACTTGTCAAGGTGTTTTACATATTCTGACTGCAACTTCAGGACCATTTTTTATCAAATATCTTCCCCCACAATACTGTGCAGTTTTGCCCTAGAGCGCATGAATAGCAAATATGTGTCATGCCATACGCTACACAACACGCATGAGTATGAGTGTCTTGCATATTTAGCTACTGGAGGCTTTTACTCTTTTATATACTGACTCCACATCAAATTACGCACCAAGATGATCTTGTGGGGGGAGAAAGAGGAAGAAAATTACTTTTCTTTAGTGGTGATTTGGAAATAAGACATTATGTGTAATTGATCTCTCTCTTTCAAATAAGCTAAACATATTTCATGATATAAAAGCTTTACTGATGGCTCTTCTTAAAAGCTGAAAATAATTTCAATTCATCATTCCTCATCTGCCTTAAGATGACTTTCTGTTGCATTAATGGTAGCCAAAAGGGTTTTTCTGAAAATAGCAGGGGTAGTTCAGCTTGCCCTACTCTGGCAGAATGTATGCCCAAGTTGACTAATAGAAAACGTCATTTAACAGCAGAAACAACAAAAGAATGGGCAATAAAATTTTAAGCTTTTATGATGGGTTTAATGTTGGAGTAATGGGACACTTATACTAATGCTGCCCTTCTTATTCAGGCTGGACAAATTACATCTATAGTTTGTTCTATAATAACAAAACATAAGACCAGATTTTGTGATTTTGGTTTTTTTCCTTTTTAACAAGAGATAGAAGAATAAAAGCAATAATCAATACTAGAGAAAAATTTGCTATTGTAACCTATCCTAATGCATCACATCAGGTGTATCTCTTAAAGATATATAAAATCATGCTAATACAATATCTTGCATTCATCTACCTCTTGAAGGATCGATTTAAAATAATATCCCACATTTATTTTTCTTGCTTATGAACCTATATGCAACTTCTTTTGAGTTCAGGTTGCAATCTTTATTTTTTATTTGAAAATAGAACCATAATGATGGAGACACTTTGAAATGTGGAAACCTGAATTTCCCTGGTTTTGCAGAAAAGTAAAATTCCTGGGGTAGAAAATCTACTGAAAAAAAAAAAAATATTGTGAACTAGTAGAAATTGAATGGAAAAATCAATTAATTTAATTTCTTTTTTATGAGGTTTGTTTTAGACATTTTCTTTTTTTGGAACATAGAGTCTGGAATCATCCCAACCTGGAAACAGAGAGAGTTAACAGAAAACAGACTTTAATAGGAGATACCTGTGGATATTTTATCCCAACATTAATGCATAACTTTATTTATTTTAAACAAACAAACAATCAGGTGAGTTGGTTCATTATTATTTGATTGCTGGTAATTTTGTTATCATACATATACCCTTAATCAAAATTCTTCCCCGTACATCTCAATGATCTCAACAGCCTTCTGCACAGAGCAGGAAAGCTGACTGTGTCAAGATCATCTGTGTAGTTTTAAGAACATTTTGCCCTCAGGCTCTTAACAGTGCATTGATTATACAAAAGGGGCTTTCCCTGGCAGCCCTGGACATATGCTTTGTTTCATGCTGGAATTAGGAAGTTCTTGCCTTTTACCAACAGAGTAGAAAAAGAGGTATTACCTCTCCCCTATCCACCTCAAGCTACAAAGGAAAGATGTAGTTTCCTGAGTGCTTGGAGTTAAGGAAGTTTGATTTCCTGTGGGTTTGTGCTTCACGAGTCAACTCTCTGGTGGGTGATAATTGTTGAGCTCTGATGGAAACCTTCTTACTGTGGCAGTACTGAAAGGGGAACCTCTCATTTACCAACCTGCCCATTGGAACTAGTGTGATCGTAATGACTTTGAGGATACTCAGAGATATTTGGTTGTAACTAATTAGTTGAACAAATTAATGTGGTCAAATTTGGTTGTAATTAGCCAAGAGATTATAAAGGGAATGGGGTAAAAAGAAGACATAGGCATGCAATTGGTACTTACTAGTTGTGTTTAGGGACCTGAGCTAAAAATAGAAGATGTCAATTTGAATCTTTCTCTGAATAGATTAGCTTTGCACAGCACAGTGTGGGGTTCGTTAACTCTATAGAGTCAGCAAAAAAAATAAGGTAAGAAAGGAGCCTAAACACATGCTTAAAGTGTCTGCTTAAAGTGATTTTCTGAATCAAGGATTTATGTTGATGAATGAGAACTCACTGAAAAATTATGCATAAGTTGCTCTTCTGGATTTCTTTCTACCATATTTTACACTAGCTTTGTTTTGACTGAGATTTATTTCTTGGATTTTCTGCTAATTTTGAAGACCCAGAATTCCATTTTGAATAAAGCAGTGGTTTTCTGAATTAACTCCATTAGCACAATAGTTTTATATGTGTGTGTGTGTATTTTTTTTTTAATTTTAGGAAAAATAGATTCTAATATGATTAATTTTTCATTCATGTTAAAGCTCTAAAACTGTCATCATAGAATCTACAGATCCAGGTGTATTTCATTCTTTATTGAACAATTTAAGGAGAAATACATTAATATTATTCAGAAAGCAATCATAGACATGCTTTATAGCTCTTTTATACCGATATCAAATGAATTCCCTGACAAGTTAAACACGGTAGCCTTTAATCATAGGAAACTGCAAGGCACTTCAGCTGCATAAATTAGGGACAATTAACTAAAAACCAAAATGAGTTACACACATGCAGCTCATTATTTTTAATTTGAAATTTTATTTATGCTGGAGTCAGTTGCTATCTGATACACCAGATGCCAGGTTAAAAAAAAGAAGAAATAAAATATTGGCTCTGAAGTCAGGGTAGTGTTCTGCAGACAAGCAGGACTGGAGCAAGTATATGTTTTGATACTAACATCAAAGATGAGAAATGCCACATTTCCTTAACTGATTTGTCCCCAGTGTCTCTTGACGAATGCAGAAGCATGCAGTTGCAAGCCAACATGTGATGCTTTTGGTGCATGTCATAAAATCACTTTATCTTCCCCATCTCCTCTCATGGACATCATCCGTTCTGATGACTCCTCCATACCCTAGAGTACTTCTGGCTGGCAACTCTCTTTCATCTAAGTAGTCATCTTTCACTCACGTATGAAAACCATAAAGATACTTTTGGTTTACAAGTCTGAGCCTTGCTACCTGAGCGCCGGTGCAGGGCAGAGCAGATTACAGTGCGTGTTGGCAGGTGGGACTCATGGGGACATTATGTGGGGTGTCCCTGCTCGTACTCCTGAAGAGAATTACTGAGTATGGCCACTGTCCCAGTTCACCTCCTCATCACTGCACTTATTGATATCAGCCCAAAGAGACAATCTGGACCACCTTCTGCAGTGATCTATGAAGCTTCCCATGCCTGAATGTCCTCTCTTTCTGCCAAGGCTGTGAGCTGCCGGAAAGAGCAAATGTCCAGTGCCAGTCTTGGCCTGAAATGGCCCCACAGGTTAGTGCAGACCCAGACCTCAGGGGTCTCTGCTGGCTGGACACCTTGTACCTCTTGCGGGACACTGCCCCAGGATCTACAGAATTGAATTCTGGGGGAAAACCAGGGCACTTGCCTAGTTAGATGCTGCCCTGTATTTAGCAAGATGTTGGATTTAAAGACCATTCTACACTGAAAAGCAGAGAATATGAAGACAGCATTTTATTACTTGGTAGAGCTAGATCTGCTTGCCTTGGAAACTAGCCTCTCAGCAGCATACACCCAAGGTCATACACTAAAGCATGAGCAGGCAGCTTCTGCAGTGGGACACAGCAAATATTAATTGAAACCAAACAGATAAAGAGCTTGGTCAAAATTCTTCCTAAAGCCTTTTCTTGAGTAGGTTTGTACTGTTGACAGAAGAAACACTGTGCAGGAACCTGCATGAGGTGTCTTCATTATCAGGCAAGAACCAAATGTCTCCATGATACCCATGGTTGCTGGTGCAGTTTTATTCATTCATTAGTTAATTGGTTCAGTCTAGATTTTCCTCAAAAATGATTCAGGAATGCAACTGGGTGATCATTTGTGGTGGTTCCAGAGAAAACAGCTGAGGAAACAAGAGCGAGCAGTGAGAGGAAATGGCAAGGGGTGAGGGTCTTGGCTTGGTTCCTCCTGCGAGGTCCAATGGCTGGAGCTGTGCGGTGGGAAGGGGAGGGAGAAGCAGGGCGGCCAAGAGCTGGCATCTGCAAGCACCTTCAGAAAAAAAGTCAGACTGGATGAAACATCATGCTGGCACTCAGTGAGACCGTGATGACCTAATCAGTTATTTCTTGTTTTAATTTCTGTGAATTTACTTCTGCAGCTTACAGAAGGGATGTCTTAGGTAAAAGACCTCCAAATCCATTCTGTGAATAACTTCCATGTCTGCAACGCATGCTTATCAGGGACTAGCATTTGCTCTAAAATATTTCTTAATTTGAACATGCTGCTTGATAGGAAAATTAAGAGTGGCTTAAAGCTAGTTAGATTATTTTTTCTGTACATGGTATTTAGAATTGAGAACATTTTCATCTAAAAAAAAAAAATTACATGTCTCCTTTCAACTCTCATTCAAAGAATTTATTAAAGTAACCACACCCTTCCCTTTCTGTAGAGCTTCCCTAGGGACAGCAGTTTGCAAGAACAAGCAGTTTCCGTGCCACTAATGTCACTTATTCCAATTTTATCAGCTCCTGTATATTTCTGTGTCTCATTGTGTTAGTATTTTCAGCATTTATATCACTGTAGAGAATTGTTTTGCCATTACATGAGAATTTTTTGAGCTCTCAAAGGAAAAAAATAAACAACATTTAGGATCGATATAAAAATTCAAGACTTAGTATCTTTCAGAAGTTAAGAAAAATTTCAGTTCATTGTGCTTTAGTTTTTCCCTCTTTTAACCTACTTTTTAAAAAATCTAGAAAGTTCTTCTGGCTAGAATCACATTAGTTTCAGTTTGACAATATTGAAACGTGGAGGATTTGTCAAAACTGTCATAGTTTTATGAACAGTTTCAATTTTCATATGCTATCATGTTAGCTAAAAATAGTTCATTGAAAAATTTTCAGCTGTCTGTAATTTTGATGCTCTTTTCATCAGCTCCAAAATTGGATAGAGAAATCACAACCCAGACAGGCTGTCCCAGCCCCCTGGTGAAGTGCAAGGTTACCATCTCCACGCTTTCAATCTAGGGACTTTCAAATAAGCAGTAAATCATTTTGTTCAGGTTTTTTAATGTTTTAAAATATGCATTAGAAGTCCTCTGTTAGTTGAACTCTTTTCAGGGAATGTTTCCTGACTATATATCTTAGCATGAGTTCAGAGGGTGCCCATAAGAAAAAAATAAGAATAAAAATTAAGGACACTTATTTTCTAAAAATGCCTTCCTATTCCGTATCTCAAAAATCAAGGAATCCTCCAGTGGAACTGTCCTTCTCTATGTGTTGCAGGATGCAAATAACATTGCAAAACTGAAACTGAGCTGCCATGAATTATTCAGAGCACCAGAAGCAGCAGCTGTTATTTGTATTAGTCTCTAATTTTGAAGGGTGGAGAATTGGAGGCCTTCATTGACAACAGAGGGGAAGAGGAGGAGACAGTGGGAATGAATTGCTGCCCAACACCTCAGATGCTTCAACATCTGCAAGGCTGTGTTTAATTTGGTAATCTAGACTGTGGTCCCTTCTGTTAGCAACAAGGGCAACAAATTGGTTGTGTGAAAGTCTGCTGCTTCCGACAGGTAGAGAAATAGTCAGCCCATTTCGAGTGACAGAACAAATTCTAGTTTAAAAATGATCAAAGCCAGGCAGAAAAAATATCTTTATATCCATGAAACAGCTCTAGGGAGAGAGATAGAACTTAGAGATGTATGCAGAGTACAACCATTATATTATGAAAAAATACTCAATTTCTTTTTTTCTTTTTTCTGAAATGAAAATGTTTTGAGATGGGATGATTGTAATATTCTGTATTACTTCTCTGTATATAATTTTCATAAAGTGTCTGGCTTCTGCAGATCTGCCTTTTCTCCTTCCATTGCTGCAAACTCAGTAACTCAAGTAAAATCAATATGAAAGTGGCATGTTAAAGAGGAAATGGGAGTTTCCATGATTTTATTTACTATTAGAAAGATCAAGTTTTGCAGATTAAGTATGAATGTACCTTGAGGAAGAAAACAAAATTAATGCAATATGACTGCAGTTACTCACAAGTATATAGTAGGTGGAATGCTACTACAGTACAGCACAACTTTGCTGTATGCAAAACTTTTTATCACTATCACGGGGATAACTGTATTGGGTAGAAACTCTGGTTGTGTATTTCCACTAGAGCATTACTTAAGCAATGATTCACCCTCTGATGCAGAGCAGAAAAATTTCTTTGGGTACAAAGAAATCAATATCAGCAAACAAAATGTTAAAGAGTTCAGCACTTACTCCGAAGCTTAAGTACTATTTACTCTCCTGGGATAAACCCCAGGGTCCTTTACTCGGGCAAGCTCTCTTTGATACCAATGGTGTTTGCTTGAATGAAGACATAATTAAGAAGCTCAGGATCTGGGTCATGAGATTTAGCTCCCCAACCTGTAAAGACATTTAGGAAGGATTACACAAGAACAGAACTCACACAAAGACCCGATTTCACTGAAATCAATTTTAGATAGGAAAAGTCTTTTGATAGGAAATTAATTTTTTTTTTTTTTTCTGGAGAGCAAGAAAGAAAATTACAAAAATACAAAGTTAAGATAAATTGACTTACATAACTTCCAGACTATAAACTGATGTGTAGCTCTGCAAACAGGAATAGAAGAGGGATATAGCTTTATATGAGAAGAGAGCCATCTTTTAGGATACTGGGTTTTTGCACAGTAATATTGGGCACATAAACAGGATGTGCATGTAGGTAACAATAGAAGTATTGGCACTTTTTTTAGAAAATATTGCGGGATCAACCCCAAATCCAGGCAAGAAGAAGCTCTAATGTAGTTAATTAATGTTTATAAAAAGAGAGGAGAAAATTAGCAAAAATGAATTGTCTGTGGCTGTTCTCCTATTAGGAAGGTGGAAATGAGCCCAGTTTGGAAGGTTTAGCTGAACGTGGTGCAGAAAGAAAGGCATCGTGATTCATTTGATGGCAGTGAAAGCAGAAAACTGAACTGAAATGCAGCTTCACAGTTGGTTTATTTTTTATTATTTTTAAAAAATATTTATTTTAATGGAATTTAATACTTAAGACAGGGGTGAGCACCTGTCCCATTTTAAGCTCCATGGGGAAGCTTTTCCAATACCATGGTTTCCATCCCCGGTGGTTCCTCCCACCGCTGGAGCTGAGCCACTGCCCTGACCCTCTGGGGACAGGCAGATCCCTTGCATCCCCAGGCAACTGCACAGAACATTTGCTATCCCTCACTGCAAACTGATTTCCATTAAATATAGTCTGGAGATCTTACATAAAACCTCACATATTAAACTCTATTTAATAGGAGCAGTAACGGGTGGTATTCTAATAAAACAGCCAGGGATGAGATAGCAGCGGAGAGCCCAGCTCTGATGGGCAGGGGCAGAGGAGCAGCATGAGGGGCACAGATGTGGCTGCTTCTCTCCCGCCTCCATTCTCCCTCTGGACCTGAACACGGTATCACCCCATCAAACGAAAGCTGTCTCCCATTCCCCTGGCAGTCCCCAGCACAGACAGCTCACCGTCAGGCTCATAATGAGTCAGTTAATCCAGGCCTCGCAGCTAACCTGACGAGTCTATTAATCCAGTTTCCATTAAAAGGTGCCTGTTTGCCTCTGCTCAGTCCTCACATGTTAACCGTCCATCAGTGCCACCAGTGCCGCAAAAGCTTTTCAGCGCAGAGAGTTGTAGTTGTGGCTCTGAATGACCTGGGATGTTTCTGAGGCGTCTCAGCATGAGGATTTCTACCAATTTATTGCCTCTCCGTAATGAATTTCAGCCATTCAGGAAGAGACAAAAGACTCGAGCAAGTGCTCCTGCCAATGTGCTGCTTGAGCTGTTCAGCTGCAATACTCCAATAAGTAGTTTTTAAAATAAATTGCTGAGGGTTAGATTATTCTTCTGGGAAGCAGAAGCACAAGGGTGCCTTTCTTAAAGGGATGCCTTGAAATGGGGGCAATCTACTGCTTTTCCCCCTTTTCTCTACCAGGTGAGTTAGGTGCTGCCATCCCCACCCCTCAGGTCGCTATCTGGGGCTGCTGCATACAGATTTCTCTATTTCTGATAGCCTCAAGCAAGTGGGGAAGAACGAGTAGGTACGGAGCTCCTCTTTACAACATGCTTCAATGTCCCACAACAAAAAAGTCTGCAGTGGTGGCAAGTTGTGTATTTCCACTAGAGACTTGGCTGGTCCAAGTCTCAGCTTCAGGACAGAGCATCTCTTGCTGTGCAAATGCCAGTAGGAAGAGCGCCATTTGCAGAAGCAAGAGTGGAGAAGCTGGGACTCTGGTAGTCCTCTAAAAGTCTTTCATTTCCTCTCTTTGTTCCTTCCTCCCTGTCCAGGACAGAGTGGCTGAGGATCACATCAGGGTAGGAATCAAGAGGGTAATATAGGTAAAATCTAAGTTAACAGAAAAGAACAGAAGCCAGATGGCTACATAAACACGAGCCATCTCAACTGCATTTACAGTGACAGCACACAATAAAAAGGAAGAATAGTGCAATAAATTTTCTTATCGCGATATTCTAAGACATGAATTTAATAGCAAGCCTTTTTTTTTTTTTTTGAGTATGAACTTAAAGGCATTCAGTTGCTGAGTTCTTGCTCACAGGGTTGCCTTCATTGCAAAAAAGAAAAGAAACCACCACATGTTTTTCCAGTTTGGTGATTAGGGCTCTTTTAAGGAAGTTGTTAACTATCCTTTAACATATATATGCATCAGCTAGGAAAGCAGGAAGCAAAGGATAGAAGTAGCAAGAAACAAAAGAAAGACTAAGGTGAGTGTTTGTTTTTTCATACAGCAAATAAGAAAATATTGACAATAAGAAAATATTGACTAGACATTTCTGCATATTCTGCAGCCTTTAGGCACATGAATAAACTAAATAAATTTACTTGTACTCACAATCAGCCCAATCTTTGCAGTTCCTCAGAAAAAGCATGTTTAAAATCAGACTTTACATCAGGATATGGAAAAACTTTTTGTTTAAAATTGTTTCAGTGGAGAAAAATGGCTTTTTTGTACTTACAGAGAAGTACATTTCATTCCCCTTTTTTTCCTGTCTTGCTTCCACTTTGCAGTGAAAAACTGGAGAATCCCTACATAGTCATATAAATGAGTTTGACTTTTTTTTTTTTCCCAAATTTTTCTTGGAAAACTTTTTTTGATCCATGCTGTGCCAGTGCATCTCAAAGTAATTGCACACTTTATCATCCAGATCACAAAGCTGTAAAGAAAACAGAGGAGACCTTTACCTGTAGGATGAAGGAGGGATCAGATGACTGAAGTGGAAGCGGAGTCAGTGAGCATAAATGCAGTTTGCCCTGTCGATACCTAGCACCAACCAAAGCAAGCAAAGGAAATGGAAATGAGCTGTGAAGCCAAATGATAAAATGCTTCTCTGCTTACTTTAAACATCCTGTTTCCAGTTCTCCTTTCAGCCTCAGTTAGATTCATTGTTCAGTGTCCCTCAGTCAATATTCTATTTATCATTTGACAACCAGAGTGGTCATGATCCTTCATCCTTGATAAAAGAGTAGAAATTATTGATTTAATTGGGAGCAGGGATGAGATTTTGGTTCAGTACCTTCCTGTTAACTCTGTTGCTTATTGTAAATTACTTGAGGAAAAGTCTGTTTGCTGTATTGCTTGTACCCATTTAGTTCTGTTTTCAATGCTGCTTGAAATTGCTTTCTCCCAAAAGACATAGAGCATCATCAAGGAATTCATGGATTAGATCTTCTTCAGCTGAAATCAGTCTATGCAATTCTGATCATGGTTATTTTTCAGAACAGATTTGTGTATGTGTCTGAGTATTTTGAGAAGTACATTGTTGATTACTAAAGCAATCAAGTCCAGACAGTGATTTTGTGATTCACTTCAGTGACGTGATATAAATACCATATATGAGCTTTTCAGTTTCATTTATAACCCTGAACACCCACTCAGCTGCCTTGCTGAGATTTGTTCCGTTGCCTCCAATTCTATGTTTATCGGCTTTTTAAGCTGAAACAATAAAACCCACGCACAAAGTAGGTATTTTTGGACGAAGAGACTGATGGCTCTCTTTGTACAGAAATGTCTTACTTTCTCCTCAGTTGATTTTATAAATTACTGCCCACACTGAACCAGATTGTTTATCACTCTCATCCTCAGCTGTGCTTTCTCAACCCATCGGTAGCAATACTTTGCCTTCCCAATTTGTTTAGCCCAAGATTTAAGATGGACAGAGACTGCCGCTCTTATAAATCCTGATTTCATTAGTGATGAAGTGTCTGGCAAAAAGTCCTGCAGTAGACGCTCTGCTCTCCATCTCCTGTACAGCCTAACTAGGTCTCCAATAGTAAAAAGCGTGTAGGATGTCCAGGGCCCATGGAAGCATGATAATAAGACTTATGAAGAAAGTGGTCCCTGCGAGGCCTCATTACAGGCATTTCTAGGGCTAAGTTACTGCTTCAGAGGGTGGAAAAGGCATCTTTACAACAACTTACCCAAAACAAAGTGGATCATTTCTATCTGGATATGTCTTTCATTTCCCTCATAATAGTAGCAGAGTAAGACTTGCTAATTGGTACATAATGCAGTTTGTCATACTTTTTTGTTACGCTGTCATTATTTTTACCATCAATATGAACCCATCTTAACACTGAGGCATAACTGTCTCCAATTAACTGATGAAAAATGACATCTGCATAAATGTGCAGCGTAAAATTGTCCTCATCTATCTGAATACAGTATTTTTCCTTGGTAGCTTTCTTTCACAGACTAACTAAAATTGAGAGATGTTTTAACTAAGCAGATAGATGGTTTTGTGTAGCTTGTATTTCAGTAGGAGTGGGAAAGATAGATGCTACCTATCCTATTATCTGAAAAATAATATAACTACATTACAGAAAAAAGCTCGAACAGGATAAAAACATCTAAATGTAAAATGAAATATAGTCGTGGTGTTTTCTCAAACTTTTTTCAAAAGCAGGAAGAATTTTAAAAGTGGTATCTGACAATTTAAGTTTATCTACATTCATAGTTGGAGGTGTGTGTGTATCCATAGTTATATAAAATCTATTTATATTATATCTATTTATAATATATTGCTATAAAATAAAGTGGGTAACTTTATTGTCAGTAGCTCTGATTAGTCTAGCTTAATGTTTACATAAAGCCTGATAAGAACTTGGATTTAAGAGTCGAATACTTTTAATGGATTTCAATCAAAGTACATGTAAACTGTTAAGAGAAAATGTGGAACAGAAAGAAATGAAGAGGCTGAAAAGGAGATGTGGAAATTCAAGTTCCTTCCTTCAGCTGCCCTCACTAGGGGGCTAACAAGTCCCCTTGATCCATGTTACAAAAGAAACAGTGGTGAGCACCAGGCTTTGTGCAGATCCCAATCAACCATAGACGTGAGGCATCACAAGGTGCCATTGCAGGACCTGGGAGGATGCAGCAGCTCTCCGCAGTGGCATAAGCCACTGACGTTAGAAAGTGGAGTCAACGTATCTCCAGCCATATGCAGCAGTACAGTGGGGCTTTTCAGGACTGCAAGATGGGACTTGTATGGCACATGTGGTCCCCTGTGAGTGAGCAAAACCAGATACCAGTAGGCATCTAAACATAAACTTTTCTTCTGTCCACTTTAACCCTGTCCAAACTCAAGATAAAGATGGCCCAAACTCTGGAGAAGAATTTTCTTCTGCTTCCTTTTGTATTTACAAATAAAACGGCCTGAAGAGAAACCACATGAATTTGCAACTAAAATACCATCTGCTTAAGTGTGAAAAAATTGTCTAGTCATATGGATTCAGGGTTAAAATGATAAATTTAATTATCAGAAAGTAAAAGAGCAATTCACATTTGAAAACAGCAAATTTCAGCAGAACTCAATATTTAATTTTATGCCATTTCCTGAAAGTTCAATAGACACTGTGGGTTTCTCCAAAAACCAACACATCATTTGGAGCAAAACTGTTGAGATGCTGCATTTATGAAGCATAACAAAATATAGCTTATCACACACCCCATTGTGGCTGCTAATACACATTGGAAAGTTTCCTGTAATTTCATCATTCATACTTTTGTGTCCTTTATCGGTGGTTGCCTACATTGTCATATAACTTAGTTTAGATTACCCAAACTCATTTTGTTAAATCAAATTGTGGGGTTTTTTTCCCTTTTATTCCATCAAGAAGACGTGTGCTACATATGGTCCAATATTATGGTTGGTCTGAATTGACTAGAATTCTTTTTCTAGTTATTCTATTACACAAAAAATATCACTTATATTTTTCCCAGCATTGTTTCTTATAGAGAGACATAATGTTAGGATGACAATTTCTCTATGAGAAGATTAAAAAAAAAAAACTTTTTTCTATACTTAGCAGATGTTCTTCTCTGTTCTGATTAGTATCCACATCACTCTGAAGTTGAACATTTCCTTTTATTTCTCTGTGTGAAAGTTTCTTTATAGTTTTAATGAATTTTCCAGCCATCACTTCTTCGGGTTCCTCAGACGTTATTCTCAGACGTCCTGAGTCAGTACTGCCATGCCCCGATGAAGTACTCACGGTTACATAACATAATGCAGCTCTGTAACTCTTTGTTCCCTGAATGTATGGCCAAGCTATTCAGCAATGTATATCTTTACCTTGCTACATGCTGAGATATGTTCTAGTTTAAGGACTTTTTTCTAACTAAAGAAAAAGTATTCTTTTGTAAAGCTACAGTATTTTTAGGTGCTTTCTCCTCCAACTTAGTATTCACTGAAGTCCTCTAAGATTTCTCTATCACTTCAGTCCATGCCAACTTGGATGAAACATTAGCGCTTCTTCAAAGGTACTGAAAAGCGTTGTTTTGTTTTTCTCACAGAAAGAAGACCTGCCATACAGGTCAGCCACTCCAGAGTTCCACCAGGGAGCAAGCTGGTAGATTAAAAACACTCTCTAATAAGGTGTTTTTTTCACAATTCATTGAATTCACTGTTTGGGGAACAGGATTGCAATGAAAATTGATGCAACTGAAGGCACAGGCAGAACCACAGAGCCACAGCCTCCAGAATAACTTTCCTTTTCCCCGTCTAGAGCACTTGTACCTAACATTAGAGCAATTTCTGGGTTTAATTTCCTGCCATACAAAATGTCAACAGATGACAACCCAGATTCCAAAAAATATTTTATTACCTGGATGCTGATTTCCACCAGTTTTTGTATTCTGGAATTGGGGTCATGCAGACTTATATCTAATCAGACTTACGTCTAATTATTGGAAATAAATACAGTGTTTGATCTCTCTGGCATACATGACCTCACCTGCTTTCTTGAATCTCATCCATGACACCAGCACATGCAATCACACTCTGGGACAAGGCAGGCTTTGTTGTCAATTTTTTTGGTTTGTTTTTTAATTGTGTTGATGAATGCTCTTGAGTTTTACCAGTGTAAGAATGATTGTCCAGATTTCTCAGATGTTTGAATTCAAGGCATAAACTGGCACAAGTTGCAGCCCATTCATTTGTAACTGAAAAAGTAACCTCCTACATTGGGGAGAGAGGGGAAGGAAGGGTAGGAAGGTTGGTGGCAGATGTGTTTGTGATAGATCATCTTTTGGAATAGCAAAAAGACTTTGTTTTTATACAAGCTTTTCTGTGTTTTACCTTCTTTGTATCCCTTATATACAATTTTCAAGCACTATCCCTCAAATTTCCATAATACAGTTCGTGGCAAGTCTCCTTTGCCCAACTTAAAAGAAAACTATTTAAAAACATCAAGTGTTTGAGAATAAGCTATTGTCAGGGAAAAGAAAGAAAAAAAAAGCCCTCTGACTATCTTTCTTTTTGCTGGCACCACTCCTTACTGATTCAAAAAGCTACATTATGTGAGCCTTCTGTAGCTGTCTTCCACATTTCTGGAGAATTTCAGCTCTCATGGGTTTTTTCACCTTTTCTTTTCTTACTGGTGTATTCTCATATCTCTCTATAGGTCTGGTATCTACCTTGCTAATCACTCAGAGTCTGACACATCCTTTGTTAGGTATTTCAGCTCTAACTGATCACCATAACCATGTACTTCCAACTGTTTGCTGTGGTCCTTTGTAAACAAGCTGCAGAATTTTCTCCAGAAGATGGATTATGCACTTTATCTTTAGTAAGAGTTCTAATTTATCTCCAAGTAACCGTGAGCCCACGATCTCTTCCTGTATCACACCTATTTAATTTAAGATTGATACTTACATGTCTAACGTTTAATACATGCTTACAACCTGGTTTGGTTTTGGTCCCTGAAAGATATTTTTAATGTTTAATTTCTGGGTTTTCCTTCTGGGATGGTATAGATGGGATAGTTCACAGTTTAATTGCTCTTGAGGAAAAATCATTGTTTTCCCAATTTTTGTTTTATTTTTGTAAATTTAATAATATACAGCTCCTTTAAACATGAAGAATCTTCAGGTTTTGGCATTATGAGAAGTCACTGAAGTTCCCATGAGATCTGCTGCCTGACTGGAGGTAAAATAGACAAGTTGTTTCTTTTGAGTGGCGAGTGCCCAAAACAATGTGCATGTTTGCCACTTTTTAAAATAGATGAATAATACAGTGGTAACTCAGCATTTTTTTTCTTAGCTTTGTAAAATATTAATAAGGGGTTTCTAATAGCAAAAATGGTCATTTATTGGGCCAGTTATGCAAATGAATGTGTCCAGTGGATATAATCAGGCATATAGTGAATCAGAAGATAGCATGCCTGTTGGCATGGCCGCTGTGCTGATAAAACTTATATGCAGCTCAAATGTCTTGCAGAAGTGGGGAACAGTCAGTCTGAGGCAGTTCCTAAAGACATCAGAGGGAGTCTCAGTTTGTGTGTCAAAACCTCTAGTTTTGGAATGTCAATGGAAAATGTCGCGGGTAATTTAACACTATCTCTTGGATCAACCTATGTGTGCTGAGGACAAACATTACTTTAGATACAGACACTCTGCATTGGTTAGTCTCAGAAGAGTTAAAACAGACAAGTATGTCAAAATTGATTTTGCCATTAGAGGGCTTTGGTTGTTCAGTAAAGAGGTGAAAAAAGCCTTTTTTCCTCCTCTAGGATACTTGAGCATCTACACCAAGTGAAGTTGAAATTTGGTCTAAACATCAACAAAATTGTTCCCCCCTTTTGAAAGGACTATTCAATCTTTGAGAGAGATTTATTAATAAAGGATCTCATATTAAACAGGGCTAAAAATTCTCCACAGGTAAAAGCTGCATCTTTCAGAAATAAACTTTACACTGAATTTGCAGCAGAGACTTATTTCATTCACGGTCAATCCTATATTTTGCTGGGTTTGCACAAGAATAAAATCATGCAAATAATATACTGCAGAGCCCTAAAGAAACTCCCTAGCTAACTTCTTTTCCTATCACCTTCCCCAGCTTTCCAATGCCTCTATAAACTTGCACCTCTATTTTTCACAGAATTGAATGGTTTCAAAAGTCTTTTACACTGTGACTGTATATTTGGGCAAAATTTCCCATCACAGTTGCAGCATCAATGATCAAACTATAATTGGTTGTGATCTTATGCTCCCAGTAATTGTGTCTTCTCTAGCTTGAAGGTGGATAAAACTTTCTATTAGACCCCGAAGGACTCAGACTTCAACTCAGTCTAACTGAAAAATATGAAAAAGTGGAGGAAGCAGAATATGCTCAGCAGGAGCACTATTGCCTTTGAACGGAAATGCTTAATACTTTCAGTTTACATTAAGGCCTCAGTCTTTGTTGCCAGTGTATGGCCCAGGCATTGGCTTTAGATTCGGTGGAAGGATTTATTTTCCCAGATGGCAGAACATGATTAGAAATTTTCTGTGATCTTTTCTCCTACACCCATTCTTTCCAAGAAGGATTAATGCAACAGAGAGAAACTTGTTTTGTTCTCAGCCCTTGCTCAATCTCTGTCCCAGCGCCTCAAACTTGCTGGGCAACGTGCACTCTCAGAAGCATCTCTACAACTTCATCTCAACTTCACCCTGTGATTCTTTTTTGTCTAAGACCCTATACTGCTCCAGAAAAGAATGAACCCTTGCTCTTCATAATGTTTATTCCTGTTGTAGGTTTGACATTTTGCAGCTACTCTTTTTTTGCATTAATGAATGTGAGGGTACAACCAGGTCCTAAAATGCATATAGACAGTTCAAGGAAATGCAAACAAATGAACATTAAAATAATCTTCAAAATGTAGTTTGATGTCCAGCAAAGGAAAGGATATAAAGTATCATTAGTAATTTCTGCACCAAGCCAACAGCTCACAGCTTACCTGCTGTGAGCAAACGCCTATACCAATATCCTCTGCTTGCATACCAAAAGCATCTAGTATAATTAATTTACCGTTGCTTACCTAACATCACACATTTCCTGACTTAGATGTTTCACAGTAGGACTGAGCTCCTCTCTCCTATTGCAGGAATGTTCTGTACCAAGAGCAGAACAGAGCTTAACAGACTCATTAACTGTTTATTACAACTGCTGGTGTTTTGATCAATATATAAATGCTGGGCTTCTCCAGTAATCATAAATGCAGGTGCCTTTGGTTCTGAGTAAAATGTTGTGGAGATCCCACATGGTAAGCACTTGCAGGTTTGAGTCTGTGGATAGTATCCTTCATTCTAGCTGCCTATCCATCTACATTCAGAAAGCTCTAGCAGACTCTATACATAACCATCAACCTCTCTTATTTGGGGGGGGCTGATGTGGGTCCTACTATCCAATACCTTTTGTTGTTTATTTAATTTTCTTTGAACTTCATACCATACTGTTGACTTTTTTGCTTTCAGTATTGCAAACTGCATAGAACTGTTTCAGTACAAGACTCTGATTTCATAGTCCTTGCTGTGTCCATTAATGCTGTCAGCTTTTTCTGTCCCCTGCCAGTAATGCAGACTAAGTTAACATTTCCCACTAAGCACAGCCACCAATTCTTGTGGGAAAGGTGACATGAACCCTTCTGCTGAAGTGAAGGATTTTTTCCTTTGGTGCAAATGGTGCAAACAGAATTTGATTAGTTTAGGATCTGAATAACATACTGATGTCGGATGGTTGACTGGTGATTCTTGTGTGCAAGACAGAAGAAAATTACATATATGAAGACATTTCAGCATACAAAAGAAGAAAGAAGTAGAAAATTAAAAGACAGGTCATCAGTCCTTTTTGTGCTGTTACTGAAATGTTACATTTCATGTTATTTTCCTCTAGATTGAAATTAAAAGTAAGAAAGACTAAAGTCTAATTTCATTTTTCCCCTCTATGTAGTATAAGCAGCTTGCAATATAAAAGCCTTCTGCTTTTATATGCAAAAAAAGAGAAAAAGAGAAAGATTTAATTCAAAGAAATCTGAATGTGATAGAGTTCACAATGCTGCAATGCCAAAAAAAGCTTGCCCTCTTCCTCCTAAAGCACAGTGTCATTGCTTAAAGAAGAAAGAGAAAGGGTACAGCAGAATTACTATGAAGCAGGTAGGCTCCCATTCAGGTTAAGTTTCTGTGCTCACCTGTTTAAAGAATCTGAGCAAAGTAGAGATGTGGAAATGGAACAAAATAAAATTGGAATTATAATAATTTTAATGAGATTTGAAATGTATTTCTTAATTCACATGCCTATCAAAAAATCCATAGAACATTTCAATAAAGAACACATCTACAAGCTGCTGTTTCCAACTTTTCCATTAACTGAAAGTATATCAGTGCTTCCTTGTTTCATGGTCGGAGTTCGGTTACTTTGGCCCCTCTATGTTTCTAAAGTGCTCAGATCAAGCTAAATGGCTTCACATTGTTCAACATCTTTCCAATTTTCTACTGTAGAAGAACAGATAGAATATATGCCTTGCCAAGTGCAAGAAATGGTAGGATCAAGTGTAGAGTTTCAATCTCAAGTTTCAATCTGTTTCACGTCTTGTCGTCTGATTTACAGTATCTTTGTATCTGTTGAAATAGGCGGTTAAGCAGCCTTTATTATAAGGCTTTATGCTGACAATAATGTTAACAGCCCAAAATAATATAATTCTCTGAAAAAGAAGCTTGAAGCTATCTCTGAAATCAGACACAACAGAGACTCCTTGTCCTGGCACTCAGCAAAGTAAGGAGGTAGCAAGGAAATGTATGCGTTAAATGATGCTTTTAAGGCACTAAGAAGACAGCATATCTTTGTGTATTTTGATTATTTTGCATGCTATTAGGAGAGTACAATAAAAGGAGAAAGTTTGGTTCTTCTTCTTCATATAAACACTAATAAGATGCAGAATATTTTGTGAAGGATAGCTCTGTGAGATGAAATGCTTGAATTTACAGAGAATTTCTTGATTTATTTTTTTCTGTCAATCCATTCTTTAATAAGGAAAGATTGTTGTGAGGGTCCTGGCATATCACCTGCTGCTTTTGTTAAATGGATGTCCAAAATAAACATCTGATTCTTTACCTAATCAATAACTTAAATCACCAGCTTTCCAATTTGGGTTCTTTCATAGACCAGGACTAAAGGATTTAAATAAACACCTCCATCTCCTGCTGCCCCAGGCACCCTTCCTGTCTCCTCTAGGTACTTCTTGCATGTCACTGCCATGGTATCTGAGTCTACTAGATTGCAGCATACAACTTCTGTAATTTCCTGGCTACACTGAAGTTCACTGGAGGATTTATGTAGCTATAGGGAAAGCTATCTTTATGCATGTTGCATTACTCCTCCCCTGGACTTTTTTTCCACACTGTCCTAGTTGAACACCATGTGGACCCCAAAAAGTCTGAACAGTAAAGCCAGAGGTGAACCAGAAGAAAAAAATCTTCCTCACTGGACTGAAAATGGCATCAAGAGATGCTTCTCAGAGCCATGTAATATCTTAAACTGGCTATTTCTATCATATTTTTATTATTCAAGTGCCCTGTCAAAGGCTCACTTCATCCTGGGTAGCTGAAGTTTTCAACACTCGTTTAAATTTAAAGATCACTGAGGTTTAAGTACAAGTTTCTTAGTCTATGACAATTTTCACTGTATATTAGGAAGAGAGAAAGTATGCTTTTTGCTCTCATGCAGAGGGAGCTGTTTCAAGTTCAGTGATGTTAATTTTGCCTTTATTCATGCCTTCTTCTCAGATAAGTATGTGGGCATAAGCATATGCTTTATTTTGTCTTATTATTTTAACCAAATTAATTCTCTTCTGTTTGTTTCTCCTTCAGTAAGTCTTTAATTTAGTCACAACATTTGGCAAGTGACTAAGGGTTTTGACCCTCTGGAGTATCTCTGACTCTGAGACCTGCACATGGGATTTTCATTAATGTCAGCTAGAATTGCACACACAGAGCAAGGCAGTATCTCTGACCCTTCAAAGAGAAAGAGGCTTAGTTGATAAGAGGAGGAAAAAAAAAAAAGTAAAAAGTTATCTGCAGGGAAGAGCAAGGAAATGAATCAAAAGGAAAACTAGGATGTTGCTAAAGGAAGGTTTTTTACAAAAAATAAAAGCAAAACCATGGAATGGAGAATCTAGATCACAGTGATGCATAAAAAGATGGGATCTAATTCAGACACAAGATGAGACAAGATGGGAGTGAATTTTAATAAAGCAAAGCAGTTGCTATAGAAAGGACATTTAGCTGATCTCAGGAAACTATTTAAGTTTTTTAAATGAGTTCAATAGGAAGAAAAGTATCAAAGTCCTTGGAGTAGCATGTAGACATTAATGAGTAATGACAGTTATTGCAAAGACTGTGAGCCATCTTCTTTTATATAAGTTACCAGAAGTTTTACTAATGGTTTCAAGTTTTAGGGAAATGAATGTACTGGGTGTTTTACCTTCAAGGAAAAGGCAGACAGATTAGCTAGCTAGTTACTCCGTGTGAAATGGTAAGATCTTTCCTATAGGCATCTTGAATTACTGTTTTTCATACTTCATTAAATTGTCTTTCAAGTACTTGCATATTTTATTTCAAGATTTCTCAAAACATTGTGAATCTGGGTAACACAGGCAGACCTAAGAAATCTTGGGAAATCATAGGTTGTGTTTATTATAATGATCTTACACTGCAGTAGTCCCTAAGGGTTCTTTTTCTATCAGGCAGGTACACAATCTGCATGTTATTTTGTGGCATCCTCACTTGTAGACTGTGAATCAATGCAGAGCTGAGACAGGACCTTCAGCAGGACAAGGTGTAAAGGAACCATTTTTCAGTAACATAGGTGAGCACTGACTGAATTCATCATCTTTGTCTCTCAGACACATCTAAAACAATTCCTGCTGCTAGACAGCCAATCTGCTACATCTTCCCCACTCTCAGACAGAAAATTACTTAATGCTACAGTTTATAATACAAGGAAAATAAAGAAATAGATTTCGTTATATGAACTCCTTAGCAGGTCTGTATATTGTGGCTGATCTCTGTATCTGTATTTATTTGTGGCCCAGACACTACACCAGAAGCTTCTTCATTTAGGATTTTCTGCAGGTATGATTTTGTATATTTACTGAAATACGTTAGGTTACACTACTGGTAACATCACTATCTTATTACACAAAATGCTATCTCTTCACTTACAGATGGCTCTTATTTGAATGTGGCATTGGCCTTTTGATTCCCAGGCCACTCTAGACTGGCAGACTCCTCACTGTCTTTACAATGTCTCATTCTTTTTTTTGGTTTCTGCAAACATATTTCTCATTGTTTCTGAAACGAGGAACTTCTCCAACATACATGTTGTATTTCTGGATTCCTTTATACTATATGCTGAATAAAATCCATGTTTATGGACATCTTCAGACTCAGTAATGACTCTTTGTTCACAGTAACTACATGAACTTAACCATTTATATTTAACAATTAATTTCTTTATATTCTTCTGACTCTCTGAGTTTCTTACCTCCTGAGTTGCTGGTTCACCCATTTAATGTAGCCACATCTTGCTCTGTGTGTGATATGTCCAGCATGTCACGTGCTAAAAGCCCCTCCCAAGTCTAAATCAGCATCTTTGGATCTTTGATTCCACTCATTAACTGATGTGTCCGAGGGACAAATCTGTCTTTAGTTTCAGATTTGTACAAAGGACTCCATGCAAACCTGATGAAACTTTTATATTTTAAAAGTCTCTATTTTTTTAATGAAGTATTTATCAGACTTGCTCCCTTATAGCTTCATAGCTTACTCTGTCATCTTAGCCTAACTGCATATCACAAAAGATAACAGTAGTATGAAATGCCACACCATCAAGAGAATTGCAAGGCATCTTTGGTTTTGAGTCCAGCTGTTTCCATACTGATCTTTTTTGACTCTTCACAAACCCTGCAGGGATACCAGTGAGATTTTGTTCCCTACTGGCTTTCTGGTTTTCCATTTTGTTTTTGTCCCATGCCTAACCTCCCACCATCTTACCCTTTAGTCCTCTAATGCTTGCAATTTTCTATACAGTTATCCCTTCCCTTCCCTTTCCTTGATAATTTATGGTGTTTGAAGGCCTAAACAAAATAAACTGGAAGTAGGATTTACATTAGAAAATGTTTGGTGGAACTGTAGGTATCCTGGAAGAGAGAAGCATGTGCTGCTGAGTGCATTTGCTCAGGCAGTGGCTGTTAGATCAGCATAACCCGGGACTTTCTGCTGGCCCTCAAAGGGAGAGTTTCTGTTCCTCACTGAGACATTGAAGATTAGTACTGATGTTTTTCTTGGGTGGGGTTTACTTGCTATTGTAGCAGCTTTCTGTGGGACATTATTTTGGTTGTACATAACACAGTCCAGGAGGCTGACAGTCATCGTCAGGATTCAACACTGTGATGCTCTTGAGCAAGCATTCAATATCCAAAATAAATGCTTCCAGGTAGAGAAGGTGGGGAGTAGAATGCCCTACTGCATTGGTTGAAAACATTAGGAACTGGGCTTTTTTTCATACATAAAAGATCATGACTTTGTAATACAATGCTTGGTATCCAACAGGGCCAAGAAGCAAGCGCGGTGTTGTGTGATTGGGCTGTAATTATCAAAGTCACCAGACACTGGGGACATTGTTATGCAAAGGCAAGTCCCTTCTCTTTTTGTCTACCTGTGATAAGAATACCTGCTATCAAGATTTCAAACCATAGTTTGGAGATGCCTCAGTATCATCTGTTGCTTGTTAACCAGGTTGGATAAAAACTGAACCGCACTAGTTTGTGCAGACACCCATGGAGCAGAAGACAATGCTTCTCCGTCCACTTCAGACGATTGGTCAGGGACCAGTGCGAAGAAAATGTTCAGTTTTAGCTTGAAGTGAGCATCCATATTGGACTAATGCTGGGAAGAAATGGCAGAGGGGTACATGCTGCCCAGCACGGCAAGGCGTACGGGAGGAGGAGCGCAGGAGGCACACAGGCAAGGCAGTAGGCTTTCTCCAGAAAAAAATCTCACTGCAAGAGTCCACAAGTGAGAGGCACAGATCTGTACCTTCCTGAGTTCAGAAGCTTAGCTGTTCTGTGCTCCTCGGCCAGCTTTCAATTGACATGAATGTGTGAATATGTACAACCTGTATTCATATACAGATGGAAATTCATAGGTTTATATGACTTGTCTCCACCTGGCCTTGAAAGAATTCACTGACTCACCAGGTTAACAAGGTACTGGTCATAAATTGCACAATTAAAATGAAAAACAGTGGAGTAGCCACCTCTGCTGCTTTTCATTAAACATATGATCACTGATAATATACACTGTTGTTCTTGTCTTCATGAAAAAGTATTATTTTTATTCATGGTAAATAACATTTGATCTATGTATTATTGTAATTAAACCATATTACAGTGAATAAGCCATGCTCTTCCAGGCATATCTCACTTCAGAGCAAAATCACTTTAAAAATTCAAGTTCTGAAGTATTCCTGGAAAGGGAAACTGTATACTTTTATTGCCAATTCAAATGGGTGAAAATAGATCCCATCAATCTTTGATTTTCTTTAATAATTCATGAAATTTCGTGAATCAGCAGGTAATTGGTTCTTACAGACAAGCCTCTGAGCATTTTTTCTAGTATTCAGGAGTTCCATGGATTTATGCCTCTGCATATAACAGTTAGTGCCTTTAAACAGGGACATTAAAAAATTTCCACTTACATACAAATGACCTTTTAAACAGCACCTATGATTGATTTTCAGTAGGTAAAATAACATCCCCTTACTTCCTGGTATTTAATTTACCTGACAGAACCGTCTCTCACAGGCTTTCTCAAGGGATTTTGAGCAAGCTATTCTCAGGATTATTGTGTATCAAATTACCATCATTTCTAATGAAATAGTAAATTAGAGGTGCTGAGTGGATAACTGTTAATTTGGATATTCCTAGCGGACTTGAAAACTTGTCAGTCAGTCTCATACCTGTATTTTGGGCTGAAAACGGACAGTGATGAGGTGAGCAGAGGTAAATTAAATTAGAGTTTTTTAAAATGTTGTAGTGATTTAGAAGCCTATATTACATTGAAAATTAATGGGTTCAGGTGCTTCTGAAAACTAAAAATAGGTGCATGGAGATATAAATCCAGAAGTTTATGACAATTATGCTCCTAATTCTCTTTTGAAAATGGTATCAAGTTGTTAAATAATTTGATAATTTTCCCCCATCTTTCTTTATTTTAGTTTGCTCACAGCTTCTACTGCAAACAAGCAGGCTACCTCCAGGGCAGGTATGCCAGGCAGAGCTCTCTTCAAGAAGGACTGGGCCTCCCTGCTCTCTAGCTCCTTTCCTTTCAGTCTTAAAACATCTGTATCTTCAGATGAGTGATGGCTTCCCATATCTTGATCATCTTGTTGATTAGACAGTTCAGGGTGAGATTATTCATCCATCCACTGGACTCTGTATTCTAGTGACAGCCCCGTGCCTGCCCCGCAGAGATGATATGCCCAATCTGCAGGGCAAACAAAGGAGCGATAGCAGCACTGAGGTTTGCTTCCCTGCAAATGCTCCTCGAGGCCATTCTCCTCAGCAGGTCTTGTGCTGTCTCTTAAGGACGTTCACCCTGCAGTGTACATCATCTCACTGCTGCCTCTATTAACTTGACATCTTTTCACTGCCTACTTTCATAAGATTCCAATGAACTTACTAGTTTAGGATAGATCTGTCAAATTTGATACGGTACAAATCTGGAGTAAGAAGGTTTTGGAAGTTACAAGGAAAGCATGTGTATTTATGTCGCAGTGATAAAAAAATGTTTTCTTTATTTTGGTCACAAAGTTGAACAGACTAATATGTATTACAAAATAACTATAGTTAAGAAGCCAAAGCAATTTAAATGAACAATTTCAGGTCTTTAGGTTTACCAAATGTGTTTAAAAGCCAGATTCCCTGGCTTAGTTTTGGTGATCTGCCTTGTTCTTCCTTGTTCTTCTTTACTGCTGAAGCAAAAGTGATGGTAGAAATTATAGAAAACAACAACAATAAATTTGGGAAAAAAAACCAGCATAGCATTAAGACCAAGAGATATAAAATACCCTGGAGAAAACTTGAAATAAATGTAATTAAAATGGCCTTTTCCCCTTGAAAAATTATTTTTCAGTGAAGCACAACCTATTGAAGTAGTTCTATTATAGAAGAGTCTTCATGATAAATCCTGTCTTACAGGTTCATTGATTTAATCAAAAAGACCATCTTAATGCAAATGCTAATTCTTCATTTGGGTAAAGCAAGGCACAGAGGCCTTGAGCAAAACTCCCACACTGGCAGGCACCACGACCCTAAGTTCTGCGTTGGACCTCACTCCCACAGCCAAGTTCTGTATGCCACAATAAAATATGTCCTGTTCCTCCTGTGCACTTTGTTAACAGTGATGTAGCTGGCCGAACAGAACCGAGGATGGAGGTGCGCTTCATGAGAACTAATCTTTGCACAAAGGCTGGGGTTGGAAAGAGTACCTGTATTTCATATCTAATATTCTTCACAGCTTTGGCCCTAGAATTTATGTATTCACAACAGTGTCAAATACTATTACTAACGAAACCTAAGGCATGCTGTTAGAAAGGTACATATCACAGAGGGCATGACAGCATAACTGAGGATACATTTTCAGTTCTGTATATTGCAGAACTGAAATTCTCTTCGAGCAGAACATCTTGCAGTCGCAAAATATATTGCCAGAAAATGAACCAGAGGCACAAATCAAAGCACCTGTACTAGTAGCTACATGTATAGTGTCAATGAGAGAACTTCTCCTCTTGCAAATTTGACCCCAGCTGTAGTTCCTAATCAGCATCAATCTCAACAACTGTATTTAGGCCACATATCTGCTTTTCTTGATGAGACACCAGCAACAGAGTTATTCATTTGCAAATGAGCTATTAGATTACACCTTCCTGTCTGTATATGCATTTACTTCAGAAGAACTTGAAAGTATGTGTAAATATGTGCACCACTGAGTAGGTCTATGTGGCATGAATTAATATGGTTTCAGCTCATGAAGGGAGGGATGATATGTGGTTGTGGGATTGTGGAAGGGAAGTAATTTCTGTGAAAACTGATTGATTGAATGCAGATTCACTCATGGGACAGGCACTGTCACCTGTACCCATCAGTAAAGCTATAAAAAACATATTAATGATTAATTCATAATCGCTTTAGATTTATAATGTAGACTGAAACCAGTCACAATCTTACCAGTTCCTATCCTTGCCTCCAGACCTGGACTGAGAACCTGTAAATAGTTGCAAGCTCATTCTGAAAAATTAAATATAAGATGAGATAATAACATAAACAGTTCTGGGTCCAGATGCGTATAGATTTTTCTGCAGCAGAACTAAGCAGGTTTTGGTCTTGGGAGGCTGTCTTCAGGACGTTGGTAGGGACTCTTGTTTTTTATAGGACTAGGGTATTACACACAGATACATCTAGTATCCTGTTCGGCAAACACAGAAGCATATGACTTTGAAATCTGTGGATGTACTCACACAAGTAAAATTGCTCTCTGATTATACTGCTAGTAGGATCAGATTCCTAATTAATGAACGTGGTCTTGGTGTTTAGTAAATTAAGATAGAACAGAAGATTGCTGTTGATACTATTATGTCAGGGAGTTTTGCAATTAGTGTTCAAATTTTCATTTTAGTGCTTCATTCAGCTCCTCCTTCCCATGCTAACAATTAAGTTCCCCAGCCACAAAACATCCATTACATTGTGCATGTTGTCTGCAGCACTGATATACAGTCCCATCAGCTACTGTATAAGCTCTTATTTCACCTTCATTTACTAATATAGTCTTCACTATTGAATACTGATGCAGGCAAAGTAGAAAAACAGTGTAAACAAAACTGATGAAAACTGACCTATCCGTGCCCACTTAAAAGATTAGTGTTGTACAACCATTCTTAATTACTTTTTAATCTTATCTTTGAATTCCTTGCCAACCTGACTGTATCCAATGTCTTCCATCCTGTAATACCAACTCTTGCTTTTCTGCTGAGCAATCAGACACTTAGCACATCAGCAATGAACTTGTCAGCAAAAGTGAGATGACAAATCTATGCCTTGCTATATAATAGAAGTCAAAGAGCTTCTCATGGCACAGAGCTGCTACACAGCCCTTATAAATTATTTATGCTTCTCACATCCCCGCATTATTCCACTACCAGCAGGACCTTGTTGTGGTGACTTCACTAATCACAACATGGTTATAAACCCTGAAGATATTTGCCAAACTCTTTTACCTTATAGGTTCAGGAGTTCCCACACTTGTCCCACATGCATCTTTTGCTTCCTTCTTCCACAGCTTCCCCACTGCTACAAGCATGAAGCTCCCTTTATCTTTGTGTAACAAATTGTCTTAGATCCAGGACTGATCTCATGCCAAAACCAGTGAGGAAATGCAAAGGAAAAATATTCTCCATTTGGTGGCCAGACGCTCTCCTCTCTTTGTGACTGACATGAAAGTTGAACCTGGTTTCCATGCTCTTTAGATGAGCATGCTGATAGTAGACCGTCCTGTGTTGGGCTTTCTCTTTTTGCATTCACAGAGAAGCTTACAAGGGACTTCATTTTATTCTAAGATGAAAGAAGACTTTTTTCTTCCTGTACAAAAAGGAAATGTTTTTCATTGCGGGGCTGAATACAGACATGATGTGAAGAGGGATGTCAGTGGGATGAGAACAGCATCTTCCCATCATGTGGCTGAGGATGAGCCACAAAGAACAGTGCTAACGGGCTGAGGAAGTCCCGCACTTCTCAAATCTTGCCCATTCAGTTCTAATTGTGCACTGCCAAACATCACAAGACATTGCCAGATTATTACGATGTCAAGGTAAAAATTCATAGTAGAAAGCACAAAACTGTCCAATCGTATCAACAGATCTTTCAAAGTATAAAGGACTTCACCAAGTGAGGTGCTAATGTGATAAAAATAGTAAATTATAGGCCTGCATTTAACTGAAGTACATCAGAATTGCAAAAAGATACCATTTGAAGTATACTTAGTAATGCAGAGCATAGATATTATTAATAGCATTAAAGGAATACAAATGTATTTACCCAAATGCCACAAATCTTACTAGGCATGTATAGAATATGCTGGTTTTGCACAGGATTGAAATTAATAGGCTTGACCTTTTCCTGACTTGCCTTTCATCCTCATAAATTCAGCATGTTTGCAAAACAGGCTCAGCGGGATTTGTTTGTGTGTTTTTTACATCAAATACAACAAAACTTACAATCTTTTTTTAGTCCTAGTAGTCTCTTAAATAACATATATTGTAACAATCTGTATCCTCTCTGAGTCGTGGCATTATTAGAAGGTTGGCATCTAGATTTATTTACAAGCGAGCATCCATCCTTGGATTAGTTTTTCCAGTAGATAGTCTGGACTTTATTCGTAGGCAGTAGTGATGCTTAGAGCCAAAACAGGGAAAGCTTAGTCAGAATGAATAGATGGCATTAATTACACTGCATTCAGAATGCACACAGCAAGGGCTCCCTGTTAAGTGGTTGATTTTCAGCTTCCAGTATCCCTTGGTCAAACATATGCACAGGTATGATGATGAGAAATCCTGCATCCCGCCAGGCACTCATTTAATTCAAGATTTTCTATTCAATAGAGGCCAATGATAATATTTCACAGAGAGATGCAACAGCTCCACTAAGGAAAATTATCTGTTCCTTTGGAGAGTATTTTCCTACCCCCTGGCAACCAGCTGCTAACTGGTTCTGATGTTCTTAATCTCAGTGATTTGCATCTTCTGTATTCTTTTCATATTTGAAGTTCAGGTTATACATTTGTATATCCAGTCCTTTTAGGAATAGTGGTAATCTCTCTGTCTTGCGTGTTGTGAGTATTACAGTTTGAGCAATATGGATTGTGGAGCGTATATTCCATTGCACATGTTTTTAAGCCTTTTCCTATCACTAAATACCGCTTGTCTTACAGTATGTATAGGCTGAGCTTCCCTGAATTTCTAAATATTTTATATAGCTCTTCAAGTGCCTTGGAAGTTTCCTAAGCATTTGTTGTCCTTAGAGAAAAATAAATGCTTCTTCTTCCACCTACGTCAGCAGAAATATATCTGAAACCATGTTTTTCTGGTTTTCTTTTTCTGGCAAGCGACAATGGGTGTCCAGAATAAAATTTATCTTCTCTATCCAGATGATATTAAAATACAAAACTGCAGATTTCTTTAGAGCTTGGGATGTGGTAGGCCAAGTAAAACCATCAGGAAAATCCTTCCAACAGCATACCAGCAGCTGGGAGCCGTGTGACGCTCTGTTCTGCCATCCTCTCTCACTTTGGGTAGCAGCCAGAGTAGGACCATGCCTACAAGGAAGTGTGGATAAAAATGGCATCACTGGATGCTTGAGGGAGTAGTTGAGGGAGATACCAGCTTTAAAAGCCACCAGAAGATCCTTGCTTCAGGGTTAACTTAATTTTCTGATAAAGAAGTTGTGACCTTTTCAAATATTCTGAATTAACAGTTTGGGTCTCACAGGTCTTTGCTATTGGCAATGGCATAAAACACTATCTAAGGATTCTGTTGTACTACAGTATTAATAGATTTCAGAGGTGTAACTTGGAGGCCTGTGAAATACTTCAGGGGAACAAACTTCCTTAAAAACATCTTGTTGTACAAAATCAAACTGTATACATTTAAGAATGTCCATAGCATGCAACTTCATTAGAGGATAGGTTTCCTTAAAGTGTAGCTTTGGCTGATTGTAGCTAAAACATACACCAAATAGCATAATGGGTGGAAAGGGGAAATAAATTGTACCAGTAAGAAGACAGAAGTTAATATTGTCACTCTGAACACAGAAATAGATGTGAAAAGCCTCCACTGCCTTCAGCAGTAAACAAATCTAAACTTTGACAAGGCGTCAGTGGCCAGAGGACCATTGTCCTGACTTGTTATCCATAACGAGTTTATGAAAGACTTAAAATTTTTGCCAGTACAGGTGTGAACTTTTAACTTGATAAAAATTTCCCAAATGGACTTCTATTAATTGCCTGATTTTCAAGTCAGAGTGTTCTACCTTTTTTTTGTATTAATTACTGTGAGCAGTAGCCTTTAGTTCCCTAACTACCTTATTTTGAATACTTCTTGCAACTGCTTTGTCCCATGAGACTTCTGTGAGGAGACAGAGAGGCCATGAAAATAGGTTAATAAGAGGTCACATGAACCTTTCAGCATTTTGTGAAAGCCTGACAAAGCTTTTGGCCCATGGAGAGCTTGCTGTTGAGATGGTGATGCTAAATTGCAATAAAAGACATCAAAAATACAAGGTTTCTGAGGTTTTTAAAGCACATCCAAAGGTAGTGATGAATGTGTCATTCCTATGTGCTGAGATTTTTATTTCCCCCTAGATTACTTATTTTCTAAACCTGTGGCATTACTACAAATTTGCATCTTATGTTAGAATAACATTATGAAGAGTGCCAAAAATAATTTTGCTAAAGTTAAGAAATGCCAGCATAAAAATGCCGATACAGTCTCACTTTGGTCTTTCTCCCTCTTGCATAAAAATGCCACAATTAATTATATGACTGTGTGCTACTTTTTTCATAGGGTGTTTGCCTTTTTCAATATCTGGATTGAAATGATGTTCAAGCCTTTGGCTTTGCAGCAAATAAATCCATTTTCCACTGGAACTGTTGTTACATTTGCACTGAAGTTCTCAAGTGCAATAGGAAGCAAGAAGGGGGTGGTAGAAGGAAAAAGAAGTTTCAGGTTTGCCCAGTTCAGTTGCACTGGTGTGTCTGGATGTGTCTGTGCTCCTGATGCAGACTCCCTGCATGCAGGCAGCTCATCACTAATTGTGTTCTTCAGTTTCTCAGCTCCTAACTCAAGTTTCTGGGCCCTGACTTGCAGAAGTGGTGCTATTTCACTCCAGTTTGGAAATCAAAGTGATCTCTGAAGTAAGGACAATACCATGCCTCATGGGCACAAGCATAACTATTTGTACAAACAACATAACTTTACCCCACCGGATTCTGCTCTACGGATGCTCTTCTGCCAACATAGCTTGTATGTGTATTACACACTCTGAACGTTGATACACTAGGATTAAAACTAATATTATTCCTCTTTTCAAGCTTTTCTCAGGGGGAAAAAAAAGGTTTTTGTTTTTTGGGTTTTTTTTAAAAAAAGGTAAATATTGCTGGTTTGAAGCTTGTTTTCCTGTACAAGCTCTTCTGGATAGAGCTAGATTTTCACTCGCAAAAGAGCTGCAGGTGTTAAGAATTCAGTGTCCCTCAGTTGTTTGCTACAGTCTTCCCTGATGAAAAGCAGCACCAGATGGGTAAGCATCCCTGAATTGTTGCAACATAAAGGAATATGGATTTGTTCAAACTCCCTGCTGCAAATGTCTGTCTTAACTTCTTACTTAAAGCCTTTTTCACCTGAAAGTTTTAACCCAGGCAGAAGAATTGCCAACCTAGCTCACGCAGAACAGTGCTCTGAGGCCGGATAACACATGCCGCTGGAGCTGTAGCCGAGTGCTGACATGCCAAGCAGCTGTTCCCCGAGCTGTAAGTGATTCTGGATCTCTGTAAATTTGTGCCTGGGACAAATCAAGGATGAACAGGAGATTCTTCAATCCATCCTGAAAGAAGAATCTAATCTTTAATTCCAAACTTGCATGTGCAATTTCAGGTCCACAAATCGCATGTGCATTTTTCCTATTCAGCTACTTTCAGAAGCTGGACCTCTTGCACTAGCTGCACATAATCCACTGCATTTAATGAAAAGAGAGTTAGCCAGTTTCTTTAAATTGCTCTTGGAAATGCACTGACACAGTGAAGAACAATTGTTTTATCATAGAAAACATCAAATTCAGATTGCTCAGAATGTTCTGATTTCTACTTGATTTGTTTTCCTTTGAAGAGAGTTTTTAGAATAAACGCTTCTATCAGTGAGAGAAAACTCTGATCATAAACCTATTCAGCAGAAATGGAGAACAAAGACTGCAAGAACAATTTCTTCTGAAGAGATCATGCCTAAGGATTCAGTGGGTTTCTAGTTCCTTTCCTGTTAGCAATAAAAGCCACATAACACAGTTGACAACCTTCATGAACTGATCTAATTACAGTCCTTCAGTCATGCATTCCTCACTACTTATGTGGTGTGAGACACAGAGAGACAGAACAAAAAATGCAGAACAGTTAAATATGTGCAGATATCCATGCATATGCTGATCAATACATGACATTTGATGAGTATCTGCTATTTAAATAAAGAGTAAATCAAGTACTGGATTTTAGTTAATGGGGCTAGACTGCTTCTCAGTTATTTCAAGAAAAATTAATACAGCAGCTGCAAGGTAGTTCTTGCTCTGGAAATTGTGTAGTGGAATGGATTTATTTTTACATCATGCAGCTCACAGATTGAGGCATAGAAAAGAAAGTTTCTACAATACTGTATCTCCTTCATTCCTTTTCTTTTCTTTTCTTGTCTGTAAGCAGTGCCAGCTACCTTTTCCATATTTAAGTGTTACTTCTGAATTGTGTGTTTAAGTGTTTATCAAGTTGGGAAAATTTAAACAAGCTTTGCAGTATGCTATCAGAACACTTCTCCAGCACTGCCTAGAGGAGATATTAAAAACAGAAAGTCAAACTCAATTCCAATTTACTTCTAAAGTAGATGAAGTTTTCGCATGTGTGAGTTTTATTGGTCTGTACTTGTAATACAGTGGAGAGTTTTCTAGGAATCAGTTATATTTTGTTGTTTGTATAGTTTACTTTTTTTCTTTGTATATAGGGAAAAATCTGATTCATTTTGCATCCACACAGAGATCATAGAGATCATTTCTTTCAAGTAAACATTTAAATCTGTAACAGGAGAATCAACAGATGCATAATAATTATAACTAGGTTTGTACAAGATTGGGGTTCTTTTACTATTAATCATTTAATATTCAGTTTATATTATTATTATTCATTTTACCTGGTTTCATTGTAACGTGTTTTAAAGGTTTTATTTCTCCTTCTGTTATGATATGTGTAATGTATGTTACAACATACTGTTTAATAATGGTTTTGGATAATTTGCACTGGTGGTGAAATAGCTCGTGTCAGCAATTCTAAGTAGTTTGCTGTATGAATCCGTATCAGTCTAACGCAGTAAAATGGGAAAGAAAAGGAGAAATGCTACAGCATAAACTGTCATTCTTCATACATCAAATTTACTGCATTGTTGCTGGAAACTCCAGCACTGGTTTGTTTTTGTATTTAAAGCTGAACTTTCATTTCTAACATTGCAATAAATTATTCCAAACATCATGGTATGTGCAGGAAATAGACAGATTAGATTAGCTTGTCTTCTAGGTCTTAATCTCATTTTTCCAATACTACACAGTTTATTCATAGGCAATTGTTGAATATTATGGTAGGGAAATGACATTTTTGATAATTTGCAGCAATTCAGATCATCTGAACATCTGAATTTTAAAAGCAGAACAGGAAATAGTCTCTAAATTGGTTAGATCAGAAAGCAATTACGAGATTTGCTCCATTACATTTATTGAGGAAGCCAAGTGAGAGCAGCAGTAGCACTTTAGCTCAGTTAGGTGGTAAAAAACATCAGAGGTAAATATATTTAACATCAGCTGTGTATGATGATAGAGCTGAGTGATAAAAGCCATGCTTGACTGATATGTATTTTTAGCAAATAAGCTTCCTGGTAGTTCCTAAGATGGATTTCTCTGCTCTGTAGTTTGCTTCATCCTGGTCCATGTTTCAGAACAGCAAGGCTGAAAACACGAGGATTTATCCCTGCATCCAGCTGTGTTTTCCCCTCACATTTCTTCTTTAACTTAATGGTCTCTGTCTTTCTTTTGGAGGGGTTTCTACATGTCAAGGTGTTTCTTCCCACAGTTCAGGTACTTATTAAATATATGTCTAATAAAACGTCATGGTGGCCCACTCCTCCTTTCTGTGGGCCTGATCCAGTATGGACTCTACCTACTCGTGTAGCTTGAGATGTGAGTATCCCCATCGAGTTTCATGGAACCACTCAAATGCTTGAATTTATCTACATAAGTGCTATGCTGGCTCTGTGCCAGGAAAAGCTACTAATGTACTGGCAAACAGTGCTAAAAAATGTTGCTGTTTTCTGGAAATCCTGTTGTTTTGTGAAGTGGAGGGCTTCTAGTTTAAGGAGGGTCATCTCGTGTTTCATGCTGTTTCTCTAGGTCAGTAAGTTGTATTTGGATCTCCCCAATGACAGTGAAACAGCACTTGAATGAGCCTCTTCAGTGCTGCAGGAACAAGGTACAAGGACAGGAGTGTTTATTCACCATGACCCAGTGCATATCCGTGCCTCTGGCATTTCTGTTTCGATATGATGAAATTGTGTTAATAAATTTCTGTTAAACCGATGGTTAAAATCCTTACTGATAGTTTGGAAAGAGGAGAAAAAGAGTTGAAGCCTTTTAATGCAACTACTTACTGATTTTTCGAAGTTAAAAGTCAGTCAAGTCCCTGGAGGTGAAATTGAAATTCACATTTCCCCTATAGAACATAGAAACCCAAAGTGAGTTTAAAATCCCCTGATTAGCAATGATTCTGTAATACACTTGCACACCCAACTACTGTAATGATGCATTTTGCACATTGTGTGGAGAAAGTAAGTAGCAGGATAAACTGAAGGAGGGCAGATACTAAGGGATGTGCCCAGGGACACAACCCAGGTGCGGGATGGAGCCAAGAGGAGATTCCACCATTCCTTCCTTCAGGTGCCCTACCAGGCTCACCAGACTCACCTCCAGTTAGAATTTTGCCCCCCAAAAAAGTGGTTGTTGCTTTTTTTTTTTTCCTGGGGACTTCAAGTTACGTAGGGAAAATAAGAAAGAAGTATCATAACTTTGAAGAGCACAAGTTGGCATAGTAAGAGGGAGCTTGCCAGGGACTTCAGTAGTACAGTGCAGTTAAGCCCAGCTCAGGAGCTCTTCCTGTGGCAGCTGGGGGATACTCCAGGTTCCCACTTCGCAAAGTGACTTCAGACAAAAGCCGAACAGAACTTTCAATTTGTACCTGACATGTTGCAAACTGTTTTGGCAACAGTGGTGTTAATCACATAGCGAACTCTGCAAACAGGCGACCACTACCCTATGTCTCCTCAGGAAAAAAAAAAAGGAGAGAAATTTTTAATTAATTGCCAAGAACACATTGTCACATTTTACCAAGTTACAGTTCTAGAATATTGTTCTCAGTGGGACCTGCCATTTCAAAATTAAAAGCTAAACCATTTACTAAAAAGCTGTCATCATGGTTGTTTAGTTGCCTAATTGCTGCTTCTTTAATATGTACTCACACTGTTACAAGCCACTTTTACCAAACTAAATTAGAAAGCATATATTACAAAGAGCCAGTGATTTTAAGAGCATCACTCTAATTACTCTCTCATTTTTCCAGTAGCAAACACTGTAATTGTTATGGGCTTAGGTTTCCTGCAGAGCAGCCTAGAGGCAAACCTTGTGCACTTATACTTGAGCATAACCTTCCCTCTGCCCAGTCTCATTATTATGCAAAAAGGTGCTGAGAATAACAAAACTTGTATTTTGTTTCCCTAAAACATCATTATCAGGCTGTGTCCTTGGAGACCAATAATTGCAAACCCACTAAAAAATAAAAGGAACGATTGTGTCACATTTCTGTCTTTATCAACTTAATATTGAAAGCTTTGATGGTGCAAAATATATAAGTACCTATATATATTGAGGGGGTAAAATTTATTGGCTGACTGTCACAGAGGTAACTGAATTTAATTTTCTTTTAATTTTTGAAACTCGTATCAGGCATATCTGGACATTTGGGTAAATGCCCTTCCTTGTTATAAAATAAATAGAAACAAATAAACAAATAATGTGAAACTGACCTAAAGGCAGCACTTTAGTTCTGCCTCAGGCCACAGAACAAGATGATGGTCTAACTTAAATGCTACCTAACTTTTAGTTGGGATTTTCATGACGGTGTCAGATTTTCTTAACTGTGCAACAGTGCTGAATCCTTTTCCAATTCAGCACTTGTGTCAGCCATAAGACCCCTGCAATAGGTGTTGAGCCCTTATTTATTCGTATTGTGCACTGTGGATCTACGATCCAGAGCAGTGCATCCTCAGTGTGACTTTCTTTTACTGAAATCATCCCTAATTTTATCTTCCACACCCTGTTTCTCCTGGAACACCTTCTTTTTACAGAGAGCAACATTATACATAGGAGAGCAATTCATCGTCTAGTTAAGAGCTTTTAGATTACATTTTTGTAAGACAGATACTTGCAGTTATGCAAAGAACAGTATTTTTATTGTCTGTTATAGGAATCTTAGACTACCCTTGAATTTGCAGGAAAAAAGTTTTGCTTGATGGCAACATAGTTTCATATAATTTATTACACGTGTATATATCTTCCATCTACTAATTTCATCATCTAATTTCATAAAGTCCTTCACCTAGATAATCACATTCAGTCTTTTTCAAACATTATGAATAATATACAATTAAGAGACACAGATCACAACCATTTCCAGTACTGTTCAAAGAGAGGCAGAGTTGTGGTTCCTTGCACCCAGCTTCAATGTGCATTGACACCGTGGGAAATCCATGGAAGCGCTGATACCAAACTCTTGGTTTGAGATTCTGGGGTTTTGTCTTTTTTTCACTAGAATTTGTCCATCATATTGGTTACATTCTTTCTTTGTTGTATATGCGGCCCATAAAAACTCTTGATACTCTTTACCTCACAAATTGCTGATCATAAAGTAGCAAAAATATGCTTCAGTGTAAAAGCAGTTGGAAAATCAGGCTTCACAGAGGCCAGTGGAAGTTTTCTGTATTTAATCCAGGGAACTTTCTAACAGGTTTCAGAGTTGGAAGCTTGTGGACTTGGTTTATGGCACGTGTACATGTGAAGGAGAGACTGGAGGAGAAGCAACACACAAGCAAAGCACAAGCAATGAAGCATTTACCCAACACACCTTTGTGTCCACATGATGAAGCTGAATTAATTTTTTTCCCTATTTTTGAAGTGTGACCAGCTTCAGACATGTTTGAGAATGAAGATAAACCAGCATGTAATAGCACAGCCTCTAAATCCACATAGATTATTGGATTCAAGGATTTTGCTTTGAAAATGCATCGTAACTCATGTATGAAAAATATCGTTGGGTATTGGAAATAATTGTGCCAGACAGCTGCCTGTGTTCTGGCATTTGAGTTCAAAGGAAGCCATCAATGAAGTGTGGTAGTTCCCACCAAAGTTGCCCTCTGCTAGAAAGTAAGAGTGAATGGAGATAGGGAGGTGGAAATATAAATCGCCTGAGTGGGGAATCTCTTCCCTTTGCCTGCCAGGTCTCATAGGGCACTCACCATATTTTCAGTCATAAGCTCAGCTGTCACTGTTGATCTTCATACCCATGCATGACAGTACTAAGTATTTTACTGTAAACTCTTTTTTGGTGTCTGCTTATCTAAAACTCTCTCTTCTTAGTTCCCTACATCTCTCTTCCCTCCCTATTTCAGCAGGTGCATGTTTCGTTGTCTATGCAGCAGTGCATGCAAAGGGATTCCTTAAATCTTCACAGTTCTGGTCACATCTAGGGTATTTGACAACCTTCCCGGTGATCTTCTCTTTCACTTCACTGTACTCTTAAGCTTTCATTGAGTTTGGTGATCTTTAAATTTTGATTCTTTTTTTTTGTTAACTCATATAAGACATACTTTTAAGGAGACCTTTTATCAATAAAACCTTAAAAAAATTTACAAAAGGAAAAAAGATAAATAATCAGGTACTTCGTAAAAAAATGTGTCACCTTAGTAGAGTAGCCTGACCAATTTTTAAGCTTCTACACCAAGTAATCAATGCACTTCTCTCCCCAAACTCATGGATGCTCTTCAATATTCATTGATATCTTTGCAAACCCTTTTATAGCTTTTCCAGTGAATCAGTGCACAGAAAGCAAATAGTGGAGAAATAAGTAATATTCAAGAGTTGATTAAAAAATGGAGAATTATTTTGATAGAAAATTTAAAGTCCATTTCCATTAAAACCATTTTCACGTCATGCGTTTTAAAGTAGTAACAGATTCCTTAATTCATGTTTTCTCTGCAGTTTCTTTCAGCCTTTCCTTTTGAAGATATACAGAGGGTTTTGAGGGGCTAGAGGACAGCTGTTTCCCTTTCTTTTTCATCCCACTTATGTTTTCCTTCTGTTGTCTTGTAGCTGAAAGTGAAAGGGAAGCTCAGACAAATGTGGAAGATGGAAAACCTGAATCTTTACATGTTCAGCTGGTATGTTTTTTTTAAAAAATACATAAAATTACATATTTTGTGGATGTTATAACCATTATCTGAAATGAAATATATATAAATTTAGATATGTGTATGTCTATATGCTTTTAATCACTAGGTATTTTTGGTGTTTTCCTGAGAACTTCTGTTCAACAGCAGACAGTTCAGCTAATGATGATAGATCAACATGTCAAATTACATGCAGATTGTAATTCAAAGAGGTGCTAAAATTCTGAAGATTATGTCAGATGAGGAATCCAAATACATCTGTGCATGGACTTTTCTTGCCAATAATTCAAGGAGCTGAAAGGGAAAAGATACAGTTCTCCATCTCTGATTTGCATTCAGTGAAGTTAAGGAAAAGTTTTTGAGGGACTAGACTAGGAGGAAAGAGGACACAGCTCTATTGCTTTCACATCAGTAAATTTTGAAGCTCTCATATTAAATTCTGTGTATTCAGGTAAAACACCTAGACTCAATTAGGCAGCTTCATGGGCATGTGCCTGTGTATGTGCACAGACAGCAAGGGTTTATCATGACCCTTTTACTCAAAAGTGACAGCAGTGATGCAGATCAATACAAATGTGTTTCAGCCATTCCATTATCCCAGCATCTCAAAAATCAGGCATTATCTATATTACAGGAATATTGGAACTGTGGTTTAGAGGTTAATCATAATTAAACACTTTGTAAAGAATAATTGTAATAATTGTAATCTTTCCTGAAAAGCCTAGTACCTTTGTTACTGTTTTTAACTGTACAAGTTACATAAAAAAAAAAAAAAAAAAAAAGCCTGAAGAACATGAATAAATAAAAGAACTAATTGACACTGAAGAATGTGAAGCTGTTCAAATCAGCCTGCTCAAGTCCACCCACATGCATGCAAAGATGCCGGTTTCTACTGCATCTTGTGTTAACCCTCTTTAATAGGTACAAAACTTACAACAGTTTTAATTATAGCAAGAACCTGGATGTACCTCGGGCTCACTCACAATGTATGATGCCTCTTGCCCAGCCAGTACTGAGGGCTTTCAAGAGAGAGCCAGGGATAACAATGTTTGGAGGACCACCGCTCATGAGGCAGAACTACGTGAGGACAGACTGCAAGTTGGGGGTGTTCAGCCTGGAGAAGAGAAGGCTCCGGGGAGAGCTTACAGAGGCCTTCCAGTACTTAAAGGGGGTACAGGAAAGATGGGGAGGGACTCTTTATCAGGGGATACCATGATAGAACAAGGGTAATGGCTTTAAACAAAGAGGGTAGATTTAGATTAGATATAAGGAAGAAATTCTTTACTGTGAGGGTGGTGAGGCACTGGCACAGGTTGCCCAGAGAAGCTGTGGCTGCCCCCTCCCTGGCAGTGTTCAAGGCCAGGTTGGACGGGGCTTTGAGCAACCTGGGCTGGTGGAAGGTGTCCCTGCCCAGGGCAGGGGGGTTGGAACTGGGTGATCTTTAAGTTCCCTTCCGACCCAAACCATTCTGTGATTCTATGAACTAGAGATGTTGACAGGAAGAACTGGGATGACTGCACTGGCAAAATTGTAGGGGTATGTAGGGTAAATGTCTAGCTGCCAGGCCAAGTCAGTTCTTCTAGTCACAGACCAACTTGTTTTCTTTGTTGCAGTTTGGATGCTAAGACATTTGGACTGTAAACGTGAGCCTTATGATGATGGATTCCCAGTCAGAGTACCGATGAAGTGATCAAAGGCGCTTGATAAATTGATGTGTTCATTTATCATAGGGTTCTCCAATTTATCACATGGGTAAACAACAAGCTGTGAGTAATGACAAAGATTTTATTAAGAATTATCTCTGGTAAATAAACTTTTGGGGTTGCTCTATTATTTGAAAACATCTGCATCAAATGTGAATAATCAAAACTTCCAGTTCTGGTGCATGAACTCTCCTTCCCTGGGCAATCTCCACTCCCTGATAGACAACAAGATAGTATCAACCTTGGTTTTTTTACAGGATCATTCTGGGGCTGCTGAGGGGCCCAGTATGTACTTCATGCAGGTAAAAGAATAATTTAAGGCTTCTTCAGACCATACTTGTAATAGTCCTAGGGAGAATATTTGTTGCTGGAGCTTATGGTATTGAGTGGTACCTCACTTTATCCATACCCTTGACATTGCTTATTTGAATCATAGTGAAAATGGCCAGCACAAACTGAAAAAAATCTCTAAAGTGAGTTTAAAGTTGCTCTGTATTGCTGTAGCAGTACAAAATAGCTTGGCTGAAGGCTGAAATCTAGTCCCTTGTATGCTGCTAATTTGGGATCTATAATTCTTATCCGTAACCATGGCAGGGAGGGTTCAAAGTCCTTCCTTCCCAAATTCATTTTTTTTGTTGTTTTGGTTTTAATGGCAAACAAGGACTAACTCTCTATGCATGTCAATTTTTTAACATCAGTAAAGCAGATCTAATTTTACCTCAGCAGTTGAGGGTCTGACAGATCTGGTGACCTTTTATTATAACGTCATTTACAAGTATGATTAAATTATTCACCATGGCTGAACTGATACCCAGATTAGATATATTTTTCTCATGAGGCACTACAAAATATACTACTTTACCCTTCACTGCTCACTCTCTGTCCAGCATTTTTTAAAGAAGATTTCACATTTTAGTGTTCACTTCAACTAAGGTGACCCTGGTCTGGGTAGTCTATTCCAAGACAGTTTAGAACACTAATTTCTCTCCAAAATGCAGATGCTCTAGCTCCATGCTGGGGATTAAGGGTGTGATCCTACAATCCCTCTGCTCTTGACTTCCTGCTGAGTTTGTTTAGCTGTGAGATGGAAATGTGTGATGTTGCTAATATAAGAATTCAGACAGCGCGCGAGCAGGCAAAGGAGGTGGGCTGCGGCTTTGCAAGAAGCAGACTAAGAATGGATCTTAGCAGTTGTTATCACTCTTGAACTTACTGTACAACTGTTTGACAGGGTTGCTCTGACTGAAGAACTGTGACTTTGTATTTCTGCAGTCTCTGATTTAAAAAAACAAAACAAAACAAAACAAAAAAAGACATTCCCTCCTTATTTCAATCAGTTTAGAGCAGAAGCAGTAGTAATCTCTGATCCTTGATTTTACCTGTCGTCTTGTATTGTTTCTACACTGCTTCCATTAGGCGTGGCTCAGACATCAGCTGTACCTGTGTCAGTGAGCAGAGCATGAGATGCTATTATAATTTGGGTCAGTTTTCCTACATGATGCTATATATGCCCAAATACATTTGGGGTTTAGAGCTAGTAGCTTAGATCCAAAGGTGAACCTGCCGTAATTTTGTTATACTGTTTTGTGTAGTACTGCTGAGAGATAAGAGCACTCACATTAGCATTAAGTGCCCTCAGTGTGTGTTTTCTTGTAGATCCTCCCTTTGTCCCTAACTAACTTAGTGAGCCTTTATTTGAGGTGTTTATTTTTGTTCATGTATACTCTCAGAATAGAGTTGTCTCACACACTGGCACCCTCTGCACACACTGTATTTCTAAATGCCTCTACGAAAACCATACAGTCACAACTTGCTGCAACTCCAGAGGTATCAAACCTAGACATTTTCTTTTCTATTGTGTTATTTTCCCACTATATTCTTACATGAACAAACTACCCTGTGCTCTATTTACATGCATTCATTTAAGAAATAAAAATGGTGAAACAGGAGATAGTATAGACCCTTCATTTTGTGCTGATTATTGGTTGTGAATGCAGAAAGACTTCAAATTTTTCAAGCATCTGAGTGAAATTGCTGAGCACTGTAAAGGAACTAATTTGGGCTTTTCATTGCTCTTGGAAAAAAAACCTTCTAGTGCTCCAATGCTCATTTAATAACAAAAAGGGGAAAAAAAATATTATTTTGAAGTATCATATTGGAAGGCTCAGAATCCTTATGAAAGTATGTTATGGCTCAGGCAAACACCTAATGCAAAGTAATCCCCCACTTACGGAGCCTGTAATTTGGACAGACTAGGGTGCCAGGCTGCAAAGAGTGCATGGTTTTACACAGAATACAGAGGAGACTGAGACAGCCATCTGAGCTCCTTAAACATAAGATCCTCTCTTTTCATGTTTTCTTTGGTTTGCGTTGGAAATACCGTGATAGTGTCCTTTGTTCTGCTGCTGGACATCAGATCTTCACAATGTTTCCAGAGTTCTCCTTCAAACCTTCTGTCTCCTTGCTAATTACTAAGAGGCTATAATTTTATTCTGACTTCTAATGGCATTTCAAATGTCAAAATATATAACATGTAAACATTTGGCTCTCAGGAGCTCAACTGTTTTTTATTTCTTTAATTTTCCTCAAAGATAACTGTTATTTTGTTATTATTTTTGGTATTTCTTATCCTAGGCCCTATTTCTTCTCAAACCAATTTTTACAGCACATATTTTAGACAAGCTGTGAAATCACGGAAAATCAAGGATATTGCTTAAAGTAAAATCCTTCAAGTTTTGATTTTTATTGTTGTCACAAATGTGTAGATGAAAGAATGAAGCTTCTTTGCCATAAATTATTTCTTTAGGGTGTCATCTAACAGTTTGCAGTGACCTAGCAGAGATTATTGGGAAACAATTACTTTCAAACACGTCACTCAATGTGAGTAAAATCACTATAGCTGATTCTGTGCTAACAGTTCCAGGCTTATGAAAATGTCTAATTCCTAAAGAACTGAAGAAACTAAGAGTGTTATTAAAATCTACAAGATGCCATAGAACACCTGGCTTTCAACATCCATGCTAATACTGTGGTTAAGAACAAGTCTGCAGTGCTTCTATTAATTTTCCATATTTTAAGAATTTAAAACTACCAATTACCATACAAAGAAATTGTACAAGAGGTTTTTTGTTTGTTTGTTTTATATTAGCCTGAGAGTCTTAACCAAGACTTTTACAATACTTTTCTTCCCTCTTCCACCTTTCTAATTAAAGAGGCACATCATGAGATTTAGACTGATTTAGTATAAAAAGTTGCTGCTGTGCATTAGAATAGAGAGTTTTTGGTATTGACCTGGTTTATTTAGAAAACAATAATCTGAAGAGAATTCTGCCACTGTAAAACAAGCACAAAACAGATGAGAAAACCAGACTCTACAGCTCTCCAAGATACATTCTGGAAAGAGAAGAAATGGTTTAACAAAGACATCTGAAATCTCTGCAGAGAATTCAAAGCAACAGCTAGTTTGGAGATTAATGTCAGTTCTGTGTACAGGCCAGCAAGATCAGTTTTCTCGTCTTTAGTGAAAAAAGTCTGGCTGAGCAACCTACAGATCTCTACTCCGAATACTTTCTGAGGCTGGCCTTTTCTTGGCATGAATCATCTGAAAAAAGAGGAAGTTGAAAATTTAAAAGTGAACAGTGGATTCATCCTTTTGTTTGCTAGGCAATCATACAAAAAATCCAACTTGGTGATCTTCTAAGGTAGTTCTTCATTTATATAACGCTCTTTCTAAAGATGTTTATTGGGTTGGTTTCTTTACTTAGATGAGATTGATGTAACTCCTGCAAGACCTAGGTCAGTTATTCAGCTCAACAAGAGTTTTTCTTTGTCTGATCCATAGCCAAAATGTAAGATGAGGTTTTCAGGGGGTGTTTTTTAAATTTCAGGAGGCTTTAATTTATCTCTCAATCCACCATTTCTAGAACCTAGGCTACTGGGTGCCCAGATATGAGAACATACAGTTGATTTAACTCTACATTTAACTGCTGTTAAAGGATTCAGTGGTATCAGACTTCTTCATACCTGTATTTTTTAATTTAGTTGTACCAATCAATTTTTATTACATTTGCCTCCTGTAGAAGACTCTCCTTTTCATCTACAGGAAAAGCAACTTTCTGAATAACAAGGACCTGTTTCTGCTCTCCCTGAAATCAACTGGCGTAATGTGCTGACCTTCCAAACTCTAAGAAGCAGTGTAATAAATCTGAAATCAAGACTCCCTATAGGAAGAAGCCCTTTCTGATTTATATTTCAGCTTGTGCATGTACATCTGGAATGCCTAGGTGACAATATATTTCACATGCCCAATTCTGTTCAGACACATAGCAGCAGATGAAATTGGCTTGGTTTCATGTAACAGAAAGTGATGGTATGAAAAGATAAGACCATTTCTTGGATAAATTGGGATTGGAGCAGAGCACACATGTAGGAATTTGTGACTCACCTACTAGGAACACACATTCACATCTTATATACAAAACAATATCTCAGTAGAGTAGTGTTCCCTAAGTATTGGAGGAACAATTTCCAGTCTTATGCCAGATCAATTTTTTTTGGTACTGCCTCTTTATAGTTCAGCTGAAAGCACCCAAGGACCAGATAATGGAGCTCCCTAATTTGGCTACTTTCCTTCCTTCACAGGAAGGAGACAGGAGTTTGAGAACGGCTGTGCTGTGTCTGTGCCTCTGGGAACAGCTTAGTCCACCATGGCAGCCACCAGTGATGGAGGACAGAAACTGGCTTATAACTATTACTTGCATTAGAAGTGTATTTTTGTTAATTGCATGCAATACTGCATAGCACCCACAAACACGATACAGTGTGGAGGCCTGGACAATTCCCTTTTTTTCAGTGTGCTAGTAAAGCTGTTCAATATAAGGTTGTTCAGTGCTAACCAAGAGTAGCAAGTATCAAGTGTGATCCTGCCTTGGAGCCAAGATCTTCAGGGCTGAATTGAAATCCTCATTTCCTCTATATGTTCGTGTCACTGACCCTATCCCACTGGAAATTATCCACTCTACACGGTCTTATTTTGAGTCTAGATCAATGGGCTGCCTTAACACTAATAATAGTTACAGGCAGGGAAAGTAATTAACTTCAGGGTAACATGCCCCATGAGTAGCAGTTGCATCCACTTGTAACAATGCAGGTATTCAATACTGTCCATTCAGTGGCAAAACTCACTAAAATAATAGCATTAAATTACTTTTACAATAATAATTACTTTTTTTTAAAAAAAGGAGAAATGTTTTTCATGAGTGGCTTGAATCTTGCTTTGAAGTTTCTTTCCCAGATTTCTTGCATCTGAGAAGGCCGTGATGATGGAGCTTCCTGGGCCTGTCCAAAGACTTTCAAACAGAGCTGTCAGCAGCCCCATCTCATCTGTCTCCTGTGTCTTGCAGCACGACACTGGAGGGATTGTCTCAGCTATCTTTACATTGTTTTATAAGCCCTGCTTCCTTTGACACTATCTAAGTTTGTGTCAATGCATCTTTTTATTGTCTAGTGTAACCTGCTTCCCTTGGGATCTCACATATTTTGTGAGTTCAACCCTTTTTCTTTCTTTAACAGACTCACCAGCATTTTATTGGTTTCTCTGGATAGCTTGCAGAGAAACTCGGGCATCTCAATGTGCTGCTGCTTCTCTCTTGTGGGTGAAGGACTGAGAAACACCCCACTGAGCTACTGCAGTTCTTGGGGAAGTCAACGGATATTAAGCTGCAGACTCATCTTTGGGGATCTAGCTCACTGGAACACATGCAGGTGGTCAAATGTCTATTATTACTGCCTCAACCCCCAAAAAGCTAAATCAAAAGCCTGCTGCTGGCTGGTTAAGCCATCTGTGCAGCCTTCTGGGGGGCTGTCTACATTGGAAAGGGACATACAGGTTTGAGTGAGAGTGTGTACAGGCAGGTATACATTGATGGGTAAATAGTAGATGCATATGGACAGAGAAGGAGAGGGAAATACACAAGGCTCCTTGCAAACAACCATGGCAAAAAAATTCACTTCATGCTCTTTCTGCATATTTCAAGACTAATAATTATAATGAGGTCATAAGCAAAATGTGTAGGTTAAGGTCATTCCTGATTATTCACTTCTAGGCTTAGCCATGCTTGTCATACTGATTTAAACAATTTTGCCTTCAGGCCCTTGGAGAGCCAACCCTTAGGTCTGCCTCTACTAGCATGAACAGACACTGGGTACTGGCACTAATTTGGCTTCTGAATATGCTTGCAGATCCTTCGCTATGTTATATCAGAAGTGAATAACAATGCTACTTCCACACTGAGTTGAGGAAACAGCCTGAGGGCTCAAGAGCCGCAACCACAAGTTAAGACTAATGTAAATCTTATCATAAAAAATGTAATATAAGATAAGTCTAGTCCAGGCTTGGCTTATTTATGACTGCATTTCTTCAAATTTATAAATGATGATCAGCTGAAGTGTTTCTCTCTATATAGTGTTACCTAGTAGGGACTTTTTAAGCATCACTTTTATCAATGTATAAATTAAATATGATCTTTTTCTTTCAACTTGTGCTGTCTTAGTCCTGAGAAGAACTTTCGAACTTTTGAGATCTTTGGTTACTTTGAAAATCAAATATGATTTATAGGCAAAGAAAGGAGCAATCATAGTGAGTCCAGATTCTCATGTAAGAGGAGCAGAAACCAACTTGTTGCTTGTATTGCCAGATATGAGCGTGTAGCCAGTGATGTCTGTTCCCTGCCTCCCTTTATTCTAGCAGTCACTATGGCAGGGAATCTCTAGGTAGATCGATCAATCCAAGCTACTACATTTCAAGAATCGTCTGCACCATTGTCTTCCCTCCTGTTTTCTTTATCGTTTCAGCTGCTCTCATTGCTCTCATCTTGACTTCTTTCCAAGTAGAAAGGGACATATTTTTCCCCGTTACTTTTCCCAGCTTAGCTCCTTCAGGCCCTTTATCAGGCTGCATTATCCATTCCTTGTTCTCATGTGCTCTTTAAAGCGTGGTGACCATTTGATCGTTGCTGGATATGGCTTTCTGGGGAGGGCTGCTCAGTACAGAGTGCAGCAGTGCTATCTACTCTCATTTATATTCTTCAAGCAGTTCACTGTATCTGAGAATCTTGTTTGCTTTCCTCCACTGAGCCTCTACAATGAGCAGACAGCTTTAGGGATTTTTCTGTAATCACTTATAAATCTCTTCCCTGGTCAGTATTCTACAGCACCTTTCCATTGAACAGACATTTCCAGTTTCTATTACTACTGTATTGTTGGATTTGAACTCAGTATTTTACAGCGATCATCTGCTACAGATCTTTTGGCATTACAGTTACTGAAAGGCAAAGGATTCATTGTCTCCCATTTTTTCCCAATGCAACTGCCTTCCCAGTCTACTAATAATGAATAAGATGGGGAAACTTGCCAAAAAATCACTCTAATCTACCACTAAAAATTAGACTGGTTTTGAGGGGAGAGAGATATTTCTTCTTACAGGAAAAGTTCATTTAATCTTTAAAATCTGCTAACTCTTGTCAGCAATTTTATTTAAGGGTCTTCCAAAGGTATTTTTGCGTCTGGCTTCCTTGGCTCCTCACAAGAAAATTGTCAGGAATTTATTCCAGAGGCTGGTATCCCTCTTGGGGAATCTCTCTCTCTTAAACTGAAGTACTGTTCCTCTGGTGCCTCCTGTACACGATGGCAACCATAAAAAATAGGTCCCAAAAGGTTTACCTTGTGCATAGGAGCTAAAATTCAAATCTATAATTCATTTACACCTTCTTTTTAAAATTCATTTAGTGTAAGCAAATGAACATACTCTGATTTCAATACATTTTCTGTATTCTGACCTGGCAGGAGTGCCATCTGAAATGCTCTTAAATCAACGCAGTTCCAATGCCTTTATTTTCTATGAAGAAACAAAAGTAAAATAAAGCACCTATGTGTAAAGAAGCAAACTGCCTGGGTCAAGAACACTTGTAGTAGCAAACCAGCAGTGACAGACAGCTTTGTTGTGATTTTTCAGAAAGTTCAGTGCATCAATCACTCTCTTCAGCTGACAGAGCGGATTATGAATTCTTTGCTGATATCTTCCCAGATGAAAGAAGGCCTTTAAAACTGAAAAGGGGAATTGCCAAAGCGATAGTGAGGGTAACGAACCATGGGGAGTGGAACAGAACACGACTTGGGGAAGAAAATTCTGTTTGCTCTTCATGAGCAGCTGCAGCATGAACTCTTTGTTGGGGGCAGAAGAAATCACCAGATGAGAAGAACAGTCCAGGATTCCCTCATCACAACAAGCATCTGACAAGAATGAACATCCCCACGTCCTGATCAAACATCACCCACGCAAACTACTCAGTCGTGGAAGAAGTGAACTTGTTGGTCCCCACTGAAAACAATGTTTCAGCCTAAGGGACTTCCAAGCACAGGTATTTTAAGTCAAAAAGCAGGTAGCACATTTTTAGCTTTCTGAACCTTTTTGTCAGAAATCTGTCTGCAAAAATTTTTCATGCCACTTCAAAAGATATTTTTTATTTCATAGGTCCAAGAATTGACATTTTTCAGTGGTGAGACTTTTCATATGCGTTTTGGTCAGTTCTGTGTACAATTCCACTGAAAGATGAGCACTTAACAGAGTGACCCATGCAGCTAAGTACAGAACAGCATAGCAAAAATACTCTTTTCACTCGACTGTAATGAAAGATGATCCTTCATTTGCTTTTGACTTCTACACAGTAAGAGCAAGTCCAGCTTATTTTTGTGTCTGTATCTTTTGGGAGTGGAGAGCATTTCATTTATACCCCCAGTATAAAAATGTTTATGATTTTACAGTGAGTTGTATGGAGTTCAGGATCCTTTTAGAGTATCAGTTTCTGGGTGATTTAGCTGTGTGAGCTTCTCTTCAAACCTCCTTTTAACACTACTGACGAGAAAATGAGTCTGTGGTATAGCTCATAATACTGGTTTCCCATTTTCAGGGATTCTTCCTGGATTTTGATTGTTTCTGGGGTTGGGGAATTATTTTTTAGTAGGGCTGACCTATGGTGTAAAATGAATTACGGGTAGTAAACTTTTGGACTGGATCTTGGGTTATTTGTTTGATGTTAATCTGCCTAAATATTAGGAGTAAATTGAACATCTGCAAAAGGACTGAAACTTAAAGGAAATGGAACAATTGTAAAGGTAAAACAGCTACAGATGTCCACTTTCAAAGTAACTACAGGACCAATAGAAATGACTGCAAGATGACAGGCACTTGCAAAGTAACTTGATTTGTGCTAAGGCTGAGACCACAGAGCCCAGTGCTCCTGCCCACTCAGCTCCACTCAAAACATGGGTCCAAAGATGCACTTTTGGCCATCTGAAGTGCCATTTGATGCCTCCTCCTAGCAAGGTATAGAGCTAAGCAATCCCCTTAGCCTGTGCCCCTGTTCCCAGCAGCTGGTGTCACAGCTGCTCACGTGTGGTGTCACGGCTGCGCAGCCCTGACATGCCCCAGTCACATCAGGGCAGAGTCTGCTCCTGGGTGTCTTAATGCTAATCAGGGCTGTTGTCTATAAAAGGGAAGGTGCAAAAGCAAGGACATTTTTAAATGTGTTACAGTATTTGCTGGATGGACTCCTCTTGATTATAAGTAATCTCATTAAATGCAGTAATAATGAGGTTGCAAGTAAGCAACCTGTAACCTAGGGAAGTTAATACTTGCAAATTGAGAAATGCTCATAAAAAAAAAAAAAATATATAAAATCAGGCATATGCTTGCCAAATCACACCTTGCTGCTCCTGGAAATTCAACATTATAGGTTTTAAATAGTATTTTCTTCTTTTTATCAGCATAGTATGAAAGGGAAAATTCTGCAGCAGAATGACAAGCAAAGGGCATAACAAGCTACAGCTCATGTCACACACAAGAAAAAAAGCTCTTTAGATTCTTTATTTGAATCTTTCCTCGAATCTTTCCTCTTATGCCATTTTCTCTTTGTTTTGCATGATGATACACTTAAGAACTCTCTTCATTCCTGTGGGTAAATAGAAGATTAAATTAAATTAAAAAGTATATGTCACTAATATGGGAAGACAGAATCACATTTCCAGAGAAAACTGATCTGAAGGTGCAACAGCAGCTGAAAATGCCAGTTTGTTTCGTGTTAGTGTTTCCTTTCAAGCTTTTCTGAAGTAAGAGCCAGACACCAGAGCACTCCAAAACTGTTAAGTAGTGACAAAACTAATATTTATTGTTTTAAAGCAACACCACTGTAGTTTGACTGGGCTGTCTGTTTTTGAGACTGGTGTCGTTTAGGTTTTGATTGGCTTGTGAATCACACCTTTATTACTGCTCTGGTTATTCTTATGGAAGCCATCAAAATGTTTTGGATGGTTACAAGTTCTGGGTAGTCCCAGACAGCTTCGCAGCACTGTGTGGTGTGCTGGTCGTTGGCATCATTTCCCCACATGTCAAGAAAAGGAAAGCTTCTGTGCAAAGAATGGGAATGCCTCAGTGCACAAAAGAAGGGATATACAGGTACTTTCATAGGCTTTATTTATATGCATTATAAATCTGCTCTCCAGTTGGTAGAGAGAGCAAACTGTGTGTTTGCAGTTTTCTGAGTGGAAGTAATTTTGGCCACAACCAGTTGCACTCAGATCTCAGCTTGAATGTGCTGGCAAAACTAAGCTTTAATAGTGTGCTTGAAATACACTGCAGAAAGACTGATTGCCAAAAGACACATTGCAAAATTCGGATTTTTTTTTTTTTTTTTTTTTTTGCAAGTATAAGAGGATGTCTCATTTTAACTCTTCCCCTTTGTTATTAGTTGCCATAAGAGAAAGAAAACAGTTTAATTAAAAATCCTTCTCGTGGCAGCAAAGTGTAATTTTTAATACAGTGGGGGTTTTTTGTTTGTTCTATTATGAATGTTAAGGGAAGTACCATTTCTGGCTCAGCCTTGCCTTTGGGTCATGGTTGCATGAGTGTGTCTGTGTATATGTATGTTTTCAGACCAAGTAACTGTTCTGGTTGCTGGGTAATATAATGAAGACATAGGAGAAATCTTCCACCAGCTTGTGAACATGTAGGGAGAACAAATCTTTTCTGTAACAACTCCTCAGGACCAGGATAGTCAAGCACCACCATAGATAGTAATAGATCAGTTGACACCTGTCACTGCAGTGTATTTTCCAACAAATAGTTTAAAATGAGGCTCTAACTTCCACCGTTCTGGTTTGTAGTGGGATCTCAGCTTCATGAGTAACGTTATTCAAAATTTTTTGTGAACAGTGACTTAAATAATGGAAGTAGTTATACATCTGCACCAGGATGGTTTATGCTTAATACCTTTGTATACATAAGGGAAGGGCAAGTGCAGCTCGGGTCACTAGAAGAGCTAATTTGCAGGTAGTCAGGTAGACACTATATGACAGAGAAGACAAGAATGAATATCTTTTCCAATTTTAAAATATTTATGTACCCAGCATTTTCAGATATCAACTGCATGGACAGACTAGTGCAAAGTAACCATGACAGCACAGAAGCTGAGCAGAAATGAGTATAAATAGTAGGACTTACTTGCAAATAAAGTTAGCTGTGTTGAACATGCACAGTGGGAATTAAAGGTGAAAATGGGGCACTGAATTGCCAATCAACTCATATATGTTACTGTATGCCTCAAGTTTCTAAAGAGCTTCTCTGATTTTCTGGTAAGTTCATTTTGAAGAGTTTTTCTACATTTATGAGGCTCTTTCCGTTAAGCAGATCAGCTCTGAAGCCATTTGCCAGTGAATGCTCACTGAAAATTCTGCTTTTATGAACTTGAGCAGATCTGTCTGGACAGATATGTTTTACCATGGATAACAAAATGAAATGGGTTAACTTACACATACACATCGGGTTAGATTCACTGTATCTGTCAAAATAAAAATCAGAGCATTCTTATTATCATTTATGCCTAGACAGACCACAGAAACTATAATAGCAAGAACAAAATGCTTAGACTATTTCTTTTTCTTCTGGAGCTGCTTAACATAGTTGCAGACTCTGAATCTTTATTACTTTTGAACAAAGCCAGTGTTTTATTTTGATTGCCGACTTGTCAGATTTTAATAGCATAATCCATGTAGCAAAAAGTATGAAACTGTTGAAATAGTACCTTTTATCTGCTTTCAATTCTAATTCCTATGTGTCTTTCTGTATTAAGTACAATCCAGTAGTTTCTAACATAAGTTTATGTGCAAGGCATTCCAGAGTCATGACTGTTCCATTTGAAAGGGCCTAAGAGACATCTCAAAATCAAAATATGTCATTTTAATGTAGATTGTCCTTTTTCTTGGCACTGGAGAACATCAGGTAACCTCTCAGGCTCAAGAATATCCATGACACAATGCAAAGTGTCAGCCACACTAAGCCTCCTCTCCTACTGTTTTTCAACGGGTCCAGAGACGATCAGGAAAGCTGAAATTACTGCAGTCTGACAGTTGCAAAAGGTCACCAAGTTAAATTAATTCACGTTATTTCCAGTGCATCATAATATATGGGAGAGAAATTAGCAGACCTCTCAAACTCAATGAGAACGAACCACTCCAAACCCCAAGATTTGTGAAGAAAGTGACTACGGGGAGGTCAGCGTTGTCACTGCTGCTCAGAGGAACAGGAGGCTGGATGTTAGCTGGCCAGAGAATACGTTATTTATTGTGACAAAACTTCAGGGTCTTCATAGCCCTGTGAAATTAGCTTACATCTGATCCATTAAAACCTGAGGTCTTTTGAGAAAAGTTTCTTTACCTGAGAGCTTATCTCTCTTCATAGCTCGGTGGGGAGGGGAGGCACATCAAACATCTTCAGGTATCTCTGAGTTGTAAAGGATTAGGTGCCTCTGGCTGCTGCAGGTAGTTACCTACTTGTGAACACTTTCATGTTGTTGGTTGATCTGGTCAGATTCGCTAACATGGATTTGATACTTGCAAGCTTCTTAAAATGAGATGTTTGTGTAATGGTGGGATTTTAACAGGCTTTAAAAGCCAGAAGCAGTTATAAAAACTAACTCAGATTCTAAACAAGGTTCAAAATTTTTGCTCTGATCATTAGCATATTTATACCAATAATTAGTTTGGTTTTAAATGCACATTAAGAGAAAGGAATGCCAAAACAATAGATTTTCTACTATTGATGAAAATGCTTGACAGATTCTAGACTTTGATGTATTTGTCATCTTTCTCATAAATTTAAGGAATGAGATACCACCACACAAATACTGAAATAACCATGGAAAAGGAGGGTTAATCATCGTTACATGCAGGGCTGTTCTTGGCTGGCCACTTCACATGGCAGGCTGGTAGGATGCTATTTGCATAATAACAAGGTGGCCTACAGACGCTGTTCTGGATGTAAACTGCTTCACCTGCCATGCTGGAGCCGTACGGCCAATCTGACATGCAATGTCCAATTTCTGCAGTCTCTCCAGACTGGAAAGCTGGGAAAACAATCTGTCCCTACATATTCCAGCCTGAGGCATGCCTCCTCTCATGGGTGCAGTCAGTTGTATATTAAAAGTGTAACACAGGACAGCATAAAATCTTATGACAGAAGGTTCTTTCCTGTCCAAGTTTGGGGATCCAAGGTCATTATAAGGTGATTTATCAGATTTTTCAATGGGCAGATGATTAGGATGTTCTAATTCCCACTGAGAAACTTCTCATTTGTATCATTAATTTCACATTAAAGTGCAGACTTGTGAAGTGTTACTGTTATCTGTCTCCAGCAAAAGGAGAATCACTCTTCTGTACTGTCTCTACCAGCAACTCCGAGTGGTTGTCTCTATTTTAACTTTCTTTTGCAGGACTGCTTCCCACTCAAATTGCAGCGGATGAGGCTTCCCATGGCTCTTAAACCCGCCTTAGCTACGGACCTGCAGATCTCAGCCCATGACAACAGATCTACCTGCACTGCTTACCTAACCCTGCCCACATGTAACGTGCCCAGAAGGGAGTGAAGCTCCCACCTCCCAACCCAGCATTTGCAAAGCTCTGCACTGACTCATCACTAGGAGACCCAGTGGTCTGAAGACAACTGAACATGGCGACTGCCACCCTGCGTGCCCAAATTAAAGAAACATCTCTGCTAAATAGCACTGAGCTGATCCACCATGCAAAGTACCAGTGTTTAACAGCCAATAAATGGCCTTACCTTGGTTTCTGGTGAGGGGAGATGAGGCAGCAGCAGTGCTGGCCTATTCCCTAAGAGTCTACTTGCTTGTGTCAGGAAAAATACAATACAGCCTGAGCTCAGCTTTAAAAGACACTGCTACAGGAATGTTAAGCGATCTTTTACACCTTGATATTTCCCCACCTAAGAATTTTATGTGGGTCTGTAGAGAGCAACCGATACTGCACTTACATTTCATTGGCACTCCTTAGTGATTTCTTCCCTGGACGCATTCACAGCACAGGGATTAAGAATTTCCTAAATCACCTAATCCAAGCCTTTGCTATTACAGAAATGCACTCATAAACATCATAGGTTTAACTATAAAGCTTGTGGATTTCTGCCTGGCTTTGTATCTGACATGTTCCCAGCATTCAACCAGGGATCACTCTCCAGACAGTGTTGAAGGTTCCCAACTGTCCACCAAAGTTTATGCCCAGTCAATGTGTATACGTCTGTCTTTTGCTTTATTTGGTCCCATTTTCCTCTGGCTTAATAGCACTTCTTCCTCCCTTATGTTCTCTCCATGAAAAAATTATAGAGAGCATTTTTATAGCCTCTCAGCCTTCTTGTTTCTTGGCTGAACATACTGAGCCTCTTTTAGCCTCCTCCTGTGAGACGCTCTCCATCCACATGATCACTGTCGCAGCCCAGTTCTGCCCACATCTGAATGCACCTTTCCACTACCAGACCTGTGCCTGTCCAGATGAGGTTTCATCAGCTCTTGCTAGCAGCCTTGCTGCTTCCTATATTGCTCCTCTCAGATATCTGGGATGGAGATTAACGGGCTTTTTCACGTAAAGTGCATGAAACACTTAGGGCTTTGCTGCCACCTGGGCTGTGGTAATGAACTGCAGTACATTCATCCCCATCACCCATTCTGCTATTGTCCCTACACTGAAATCTAAGTCAGCACTATTTTGGGGGTAATATCTAGATTATCTTTGCTCTTGACCCCATTCTCACTGCATAGCAGGCCACTTTTATTCTTGTTCTCCTTTTATTTATATTGTTAAAAAACCTTTTACTCCTTAATATCCTTTGGCAAAGCCTAACTCAGCTTGACTTTCGAGCAGTTTTCTACTTACTTACAATATGGTTTTTTCAACCCTTTAGGTTGGAACTCTTCCCTCATATTCCCCCAGGCTGGGCTACAGATTCCAGGTTGATTTTACATCTTTGGTTCAAAGCATTTAATCCTGTACTGCATCTACATTTGTGAGACTGTCATTCAAACTTGATTACACTAACCTGTTCCCTCTCTTTTCAGGCTGAGCTCTTTTAGATTAAAAAGTCTTACCTCTTCACCTGTTTTTCTCTTTCTGTTTAAATTACACTGGTGTTTTGACCAGTTTTATCTCCTGTTACCACCCCTTCAGCATCAGTCAAAAGCCACTGTAGAATATCCTTGCCTCCTCTTATTACATGTGACAGTTACTGATGACTCTAAATAACACTGTAATTCCTGGTCATGTTTTTTTCTGTCAAAATAATTACCAAAATCACTATGTATATCCAACTTTAACTTAGGAGACCCCTCAGTATGGCTAATCCTGCCAAAACAGGGTCTTCCCCACCATCCTACCGTACACTAATTTTTTCCTATGGTTTCCCCCACCTACCTAAAACTGTATTTTCTGTGATCCCTTTTTATTTTATCAGAATTTATGCACAATTGATGGTCCATTGCTGGTTTTCTCTCTCACTGGAGTGAACCTGGGGAATTCTTCTGGTATTTATGGAAGTAAAGGAGGCCAGAGAGAGGAGATGGAATTGTTATCATCTATTCCACAATTTTCTACACTCATATCTACTAGAAATCTAGCGGATGGTAGATGATATATACTAGGTTTATTGGAGTTTGTCCCTTCCACCAGAGCGATATGGGGTAAATGTGTGGCTTTGAGAGTCGTGGTCATTCTTGATGTAAGTAGAAGGTCACTTCACCTTTTGAGGCAAAAGAATAAAACCAAAATGTTTCTGAATTCACAGTTCCCTTAAGAGAACAAACTCACACCATTTCTTTTCACACTTATCATAATTCTGATTTTATCCAAAGTGAATTTGATTTCTTAAAGTAAATATCCAAAGGTCACAAAGCATTCTGGCTAGTGCTTGTGCATGTGTTTATAGATGCTTTCTTTTCAAATTAAGCTGACATCTTGATGGGTAGCAGATGTCTGATATCATAATGGTACATATGGAATCATTCATGTGCCAGACCAAATCATCAGATATTCTAAGGGATACAGGAAAGAGACAAAGAGCAGCACAGGGAGGGGAAATACACTCAATAATTTCCTACCTTTGTTAAGGCTCACTGAAGTACATTATTTCATTATTTCTGGATATTCATCCAGACTTGCAATCCATAGGAAAAATCCATTGTTCAAGTTCACTAACTTCTGTTAGTACTTCATTCTGCCAGTTTTTCTGGCAGGCAGTCCCAAGGACTAAAAAGTCTAAAAAGATATATAAAACCCAGTAAGAGGTAGTCTCCAAACCGAGCTACACAGGGGACCAAAGACATGACCCCGAAATCAGACATTCATATATTACTGCAGAGTATTCTGTTGAAAATCATGGATAAATGGCACACAGAAGTCCTACCTTGTGCTATGCACTTTGAACTCTTCACTGACTTAAGGAATCATAAAGGGACTTAAGAAAAGATAAGACTGGGCACCAAAGCTCTGCTAAAATACGAAACAAAAGTGAATTCTTTACAGCCAAGCAAATTAAAATCCATCTGGAAATCTGGCATTTTGTTTATGATCATCTATCTGCCCTGACTCAGAAAGAAATGCTGCAGAGTAGATGAACAAAAAAATGAATGGGCTACTATGTGTGAAGGTTACGCTAAACTGCCCCCGGAGGGGCCAGCCATCGCTCATGCAATATCATATATACCTTACCTCTAGTTACTGCCAGCGTGCGAAGAAAATCACTCACTAAAAGAGACAGCTAATGAAATGGTCTTTAGAAAGGGCTGGAGGGAATTCCTTGAAGCAGTTCTGTGGCTGATAGGGATATTTTTATCACTGGTACAATTGAAGTTCCTAACACTACTGAAACCTTAGTCTACACTATGAGCAGATGAATAATTTGTTTGCCTATCATAATCAGAAACCGGCTGCATATGCACTGAAGAAAGAAAAGCTCGGCTCTACTTGAGCGTATAGTATAAATTAGTATCTATGCCTTACATTACATTTTATACCCATCAGTTGGATTTTACTGCAGTGTTACAGCCGTTGTGAAAACATAACCAAGCGCAAAAAGACAGTGATCAGAAGTAAATGTCTTCTTCACAATCTTTTATGTTTTTTTATGCATGCAGGAAAACAAGATCCATGCTTCACAAAGTCCTGTAGGTTATTACCATGTGTTAAATTGTGATCTGCAAACACAAGCTGTTCTTAAACAAGAACAAAAAAGAAAAAGCAGATGGTTTCTTTTAACATCATGTGAAACTTTTCTTGAACACAAGCGTATGTCTTCTCCTCTCCAGCTGGCAATTCCCACATGTAAATGATCTGATTTTATCATTTCAGGAGACTCATAAGACCCCCTCTATTATAAAAAGGCACATTACACTTAAAGAGAGAGGAACAAAGAATGCCAAGTGTTTCACAATAAAGCGACTGAAAATATTTTTTCCTCGATTGTCTATTTGAAAATGTGTCCAGAGGTAATGGAAAAATAAAAGAGAGAGAATGAGAGAATGTGAGAAAATAAATAACCATGACTTCAGATACACCATTGACAGAACTTTTGTGACTAAGACACTTTTTTAAAAGTCTGTTTGTCTCACTGCCATTGACAGACTGGCAGTCACCTGCCTGCACACAGTGGGGCTGCCCAAGGGATGATGACTGCAGGTGCAGAGCAGCAATCTGCTGCTTTAGTGAGATAGAGCATCACTTTCCTGCAGCTCCCACACCTCACGCCTAAACCTGCAAGGTGTCAGGATCGGAGCCAGCAGAAATGTTTGTTTTCTGCAGGAAAATGTGTGTGTCCGTGTTGGGAGGATCCCCAGCTGAACCCAGGCTGGGGAGGTAATTATTCTTGATGGATCCTCAGAGAAGAGTCAGGGTTTTGTTGTGTTGTTTGGGTTTTTCTCCTAGCATTCTTTAGGTCTGAGCTATGGATAACATTTTGCTGCACGGAAAGAATGTTTTTTTAAGGAAAAAGAAAAATCCATATTCAGCAAAGCAATGGGTTGGAGGATTTAATGTTAGGAACTTCTTTGATGCAAGATAGAAGCGAAAAGACTGAGATTTGCCACTACATTAGTGAGGACAGCTACACCTGCCATTTTGTGCTCTCTGGGTTACCTCGTATTTGGACAACAGGTGTGAAACTAAATAAGAGTTTAATAGGAAAACTCTTTGTTATTTGTGTTCATTCTATGCTGATTCTAAACAGATGCATTTTCACAGCTGGAATGAAAGACTGTGTTACCAAAACCAAGGTCAGTAGTAATAAGAAAGAATTGCAAGATAGAAAAATCAGAGCATAATTGTTGCAGGGGTGTAATTATTAGCCAGGACCCACAAAAGTGGTATTAATTCTCTTGCACTGCAACTGCTGGCACACACTTATGTTTAAGTCTCAACTTTGCTTATGCCTTTTATTTTTTTCTCAGGTGTGATGTCCTTGACTCAATCAGAACTTTTCCTGATGTTCTTCGGTGAGAAGACAGCAGAAATGTGATGTTAACTGTGCGGTATGAGACACATAAATGCCTATTCCAAACAAAAAGGGGTATCTCTTTGTATCCCAAACGCCAACTCCTTCTGCCTGCAGTATTTTATTGGATCACATTGAATCAGGGAAAAATTATAAATTACCCCTTTGTTAGAGAAGCAAGAGGCACAGAAGAGCTGCAAAGTGACCCCAGAGGTCCGAGAGCGATGGAAACCTCGTGCTGTACTGGAAGCCACAGATGATGCCTCCAGGGCAGGAGTTTAACTGAGCAGCTCCATCTATTTCATTCAAGCAAGGCTGTTCATCATGTTTCCTTAAATGTCTTTCTATAAAGTAATGTTTGGCAAATAAAATGGCTCCGGAGTACAGCATGGTGGGAAATTAGTTTGTCTGGACCAAAAATTTTGGAGAATTCAGTGTTCCTCCTAATTCTATTAATATGTCCCCTGTCAATGGATTTTTCTGAGGAAGGAACAGAAGGCAGCACCTAAATTGCTGGCATTTCTTCACAAAATATGAGATTGAGACCTAATCCAGAATGGCTAGTAATCCAGTGGTTAAAATTCAAGCTCCCGCTTCTGCCTTTTCGTATATCAAAAATAAAAATAAAAATAGCCCGGCTGTCAGGTTATTGGCTCTCCCAGCAAACACTGTCTCTGTATTTCTTTCTGGAGCTGTTCCACTCTGTGTTTTTAATTTGCCATTCTGTTTTCTTTCTTCAGAACCTACTCACTCCTCTTTACATACCAAATCTGAACTACTAACAGGCAGCCCTCTGATTAATTTTAAAGCTTTCTTTGTGAGATGTTAAAATCCAGGATATGGACTAATTTAAGGGCCAATAAGCCATTGCTCTCTGCAAGCCATTCTAGGGAGTTTCAACTAGTGCTTACACTTTATCCTCTAGATGTTTAATCTATACTTTTTTAGAGCCGATATTTTTAAAAAGAAGTGGCACTAGTATAATAACACCACTTAGTGATCAAATATTAATGCTTTTCTAAATGTTTATTATGTTGTTAAATTAAATTATTTCCATGCATGGGCAGAACAGATGACTTCTGCAAAGGATATGGTATTAAATCAAGCCTTTGGCCATTTAGCAACAGTTTCATCGTCCCCTCTTCCCTCCTAATTTCCTAAAACTGAAAGGGAAACCACAGAAAAAATAAGAAAAATAAGAGAATTAGAGAAAATGGACTTGCAGTGACAAGGGGTGTTATATGTTCCAATTATGCAATTATCAGAGTTCAGAAGACACGAAATATATCTTGTGGTGGTGCTTATCTTGCTTTACTAACCTTTTTTTCATTGAAAAGTTTCTTTAATTATCTCCACGTGTGTCAATTTTTGGTTTGGAAGACAATGTTTTACACTGAGTCGTACAATTCCAAAATCTTTCATCCTGCATGCATCCTCAATTAAGTCAACTAAATTAAAGCACCTGCTATCAGGAGCCTGACAAACTCCTCCTAAGAAAGCATGGCATCTCATAGTAGTGCTTTATTGCCTTTTGTTTGCTGATTCTAGCCTTTCTGTACTTTGCACATCTCAAGGTGTTGAACACAGGATTTCACATGAATGGATGTTTTACAGAATTTCTGGCATTCCTGCTTGTTTCCTAATTATTTTTGTAAGATTTATTAATTTCCACTTGGTTGTTAAACATTTTAGGGTCAGAGCTCCACAGAGCAGCCAGATGAAAGATGACTCAGAATTTTTATCTTTAATGTCCTGCTAATATGCACCAAATTAACTCTAAGAAATGACATTAAAGAGTTGGATGACGGAGGTGGAATTTAGTTCTCTTTAAATATTAGTCTTTCTGTGGAGACTGCCTAAGATTCATGCCCTTTTTTTAAGAAATTGTTTGGAAACCTTTTAATAAAATGTTTTTGCAAAGGGAAATATGGACTCAAACATTCAGCAGCAGCTCTACTAAGGAAAAAAACCCTTCAATGCCCAGCTGCAGGATCAATTAACATCATCTTAGACATCAGAGAAACTACCTGGGAGAAATGCCTTCTAAATGCTCAGTCATTTGGAAAACTTCAGTTAAAAGTTTGAATCTGCATAGATGCTAAAGTCAACCTGCTGAAATGCACAAGTCCCTGGGCTATGCTTGCTCCTCTATTCAAGGAACCTCCTCATTTAATTGAAAAATACTTTTTAAAAAAAAAAAAAAAAAAAAAAAAAAAGCAAGCTCTTAGGGGTATATATCAGTTTAAGCAGCACTTGGAAAAGCTTTGAATGTATTGACCACACCTGTTCTCAATAACCCAAGAGTGTATTGGTCTTCTCCTTCCCTTAGTAGCTACGAGGGATGTGTGGAGGCAGCACTGCAGCCCCCAGACAAAGCCAACATCTCTCACCCATGAATGCTCCAAGCTTGGCACGACCTGGTTATTCTGGTAGGTGGCTTCTCTCTCTTGCTCACAGGGGCCCTCAAGTGGATTATGTATTTTGAGAAAGAGACCTTGGCATTTCTTGGGAAATAAGCTTTATTCTCTTGCTTGCCCTGGTACTGGTCTGAAGGGAACTGCTGTGTTATCCTACTTTGTTTGCAGTGCAGTTGGTTTTTTGCTGGGGAATTTTAGATCTACCTAGCTGGCTGACAGCTTTTTTCTCCAATATTATGGGGGCAGCACCCCGTGATTTGCTCTGGATCCCTAGATGAATGGGTAATGCCTGGGTGGCATTTCTCTGTATTTCTGGCTTTGTGTTGAAAGAAAATCTGGCTGTGTGGAGGAAGGTGGTGAGAACTGCTGTGTATTTTCTCCTGTAGCACAGTCACAGCTAATGCAGAGCTCAGGAGCTGTCTCTACTGAGTACGGCAGAAGGAAAGTTCTGCAAAATACAAGTGTCTCAGGATAACCTGTGCTCTTGTTGGGAGAGTGTTCTTGGAAAGAGGGAAGAAATGTAGGTTGATGTATTTCAAGGAATTAATTCCATGTACACCTTCCAGCCCTCATCTGTGCAATGAGCTGTTGGAAACAAAAGGCAAGTAGGCAGGATAATCCTACCCTGGGTAGTGTGTTTTGGAGCTTGGTATATGATATTCTGGAGCAACATGCACTTTTGTTTCAGAAAGTAGGAAATTCATTATCTTTCATAAATTGTATTGTATTAAGTTATAAAATGTAATAATTTAACCCACTGATAGCTAACCTTTAGAGACAATAAAATGTTTTAGGTGACAGCATCAGGAAACATGATACTCTTGGTTTGTATTGAACCTTCAAAGACAGCTAGGCAGTATGTTTTCTAGGTATCTGCCACTGCCTCAATTGTTGCCTGTTTTAATTTATTTCCCTCAAGTTATTCTGAAACTAAATATACTACCTGTACATTTGAGCTATTTAGCAAAAAGAGGAGCAGCAATGAAAGGTGGTTGGATCTTCTTTTGCATTTGGTTTGCTGGGGTTTTTGGGGGGTGGTTGGTTTGTTTTTCAGAGATTTTCCAGATAACTGTAGCAGAGAATGAATTTTTCTTCCGAGTACACTGAACATGTCTCACTTCCTCCTGTGTAAGACTTAAAAATTCATGAGAGGTGTTTGCAGCATGAGGTCATCTCCCCAGCCCCATTCAGCAGGAAAGGGAGGTAACGGGCACAGCACACACCCAGACATGTCCACCTTTCCAGCTGCTGAGGCAGCTATTTGGGAGGGCACAAAAAGTTACCACCTCCAAAGCTCCTTAAAATTCACTGATGTCTCTTTGTAGCCCTGTGACCTTCAACAGACCACTCTCCTCTGTTAAATGCCTCCAGGCTTGGACTTCTTTTGTGCTACTCTGTGTATCCACCTGCCATGTACTAGTCTTTTTAGTAGAGACTCTAGATATTTCCTGTCCCACATCTCAGGCAATTCACTCTGTTTTTAACTTACTCTGCATTGCAGATTTCTAGGTGCTCCCTCCTGAAGCCCTCCCTGCTTTCAAAAGCCAGTGGCCCTGTTGGTCTAATATGTGTCAAGAGATAAATCATTTAATCTCTTACCCTTCAGGTCACTTTCTGTAGTAAAAATTTAAGAAAAAAAAAAAAAAGGGGGGTGTGGGGGATTATAGTATTGAAAATAATAAATGGACATTATATCACGTAAATAAACTTAAATTTTAAAAAATCCCACAACTCATATTGATGCCATTAACATTTAAGATCCTTAAGGCACCAGTACCTGCTTTGCAAAGACCTGACATTAGGAAAAAAAAAAAGGCAGCTTTGTTTTAAATTCCTATTTCCACACATCACCCAGCCTGCAATTTACCACCAAAAGCAGGAGGGGAGGGCAGGAAATACCACTAAAATACTAATCTGTTGCAAAACACGTTGAGATCCCACAGATTAGGTGCATTTAAAAACACTGTATTACAGACAAGCAACACTATCATTTCATAGGCATCACAGGTGCAGTGCTAATAAAAAAAAAAGAGATACCACTGATTAGAAAAGCTTCTTTGGTTGGATATTTCACACAAATGCTTCCACAGCTGTAATTTGGTAGTTGTCACAGTACATCTCAATAGATCACTTCACTGTTTAAGGGTAAAACCATCATCTCTGAATAATCCCCTCCTTTAGGCACAAAGCTTTGTGAAAAATTCAGCTCCTCAGTGTTGCCTCTTAAAATGTGTAATTAAAATTATGATCTCTCAGTGGCTACTTTGCCAGGTGATGCTGATGATTTTATTTTTTTTAGTGCTTACACTACTTTATGACTGTGTCATGAGTTGTTTGCAACAGGCCTTTATTAAGAGAACCTCAAAAAAGTTTGAGCACCAATTACAATGTAGATTAGCAGCAGTCCTTGCTGAAATTGTTGAGAGTCTGGTACTGAGGGCACGTTTCTGGAAGTCTTTTTTTTCATCTAATACAACTCTGAATATAATAAACAGGGACAGATAGGGGAGAAAGACAGAAGAACAGAAGCTAGGAGATGAGTAAAACAGCACAGGGAAAAACAACCTGGGTGTACTTCAATCTCTCGTTATTCATATTTTCTTCTATTTGGGAGACTGATTGCTCTGGGAATTCAATCCTGTTACCAGCTTCGTTATCAAAATTGTCTTCAGAACTGCAGTCCACTGGAAGAGCTGTTAAAATAAAGTTGTTTCAAAGTTGTTATTTCCCTTGCCTTCCAGCACAAAGCACTGCCCGTAGCAATGACAATAATCCAGGAGAATCATGTTTTTAAATGGAAAGCAGTAAACTGTCAGCATAAGATTTAAGTCCTAGTGAGTGAGCCCTGTAGGTTTTGCACTGCTGTACGTGGCTGCTGATGAGTGGCACTGAGGACTTTCCATATTCTGCAGCAGCAAACAGCAAAGTCATATGTGGAGTTCAGGAGGAAAGTCATCTTTGGAGAATTATTAACAAAACCTACTTTCTTTTAGAGACAACACTGGCCACACTGCGGTGGAGAAGGTCACCTGTCAAGTGCTGTTGCACCCAGTTTGCCTATATATACTTGGTTTCTGAGCTGTTTTTGAGACTTTGGAGTGTCTTTCCCTGGTTTGCTGGATACTTGTACCCTTTTGGATAGTGCAGAACACCCTTGCTAGGAGCAATACCTCCAAAAATCAACTAAATGAAAAAGATTTAAAATTTGCTTTCCCCCCAAGTACTATGTGTGTCTCCTCAAAGAAAGCCTGGCATTCCTGTGTCAGTGGGTTTCCAGCTTTGAACATGAAACATCTTGTCATCCAAATCACTCAAATGGGATGGGTGGATGCTCATTAGCTCTCCAGTTCAGACTACTGGATGAATATGGGCTGGACTGAGTTTCTGGCTTTTGGTTCACCATAACCAGATATTAAGCTGCTTTACCACTGTAGGCATGCATATGGCTGAGGGAGACGTTAATTCCTTCTTTGATGTAGGATCCATGTCTGGGGCTCTTTCTTGGATATACTTCTACAGTTAAATTGTTCCTGGCCCTTCCCATACACATACTTGGAATCAGAAAAGCAAGCAACATTGAGTAAATGGCTTGTATAACTACAATCTTGAGGAGCTGGGATCAAGCAAGTCGAGAGCAAGAACAGATGTGCATTGTCTTGAACTTGTATTCTGTAGTGGACACCTTCACAGCCCCAGACCGTGCACTCAAAGAAAGTGTCCAGTCACTTTTTCAAATAGATTTGCACTCCTAAACAACTTATATACTGTCTTTCTCTCTCTTCCTGAAATTAACATATGCCAGGTTTTGACAGTTCTTGTTGCAGCACCATCTCAAGTCCATGTCGTGACTCATGTCTCAATGAACAGCACAGAGCAGTGTAGGGAGGGCAGTGTGCAGCCCAACTTCTGCATTTCCAAATAGCAGGCAAATGTTTGAATTATGGATCACAATTAACTACTAATTGACCATAATGTAAGCCCCTTCTGAATGGACATGGTAAATATTGAAACAAATGGGCTGTTATTTTTCAGACCCGAATGCTAGTCACTTAAAATGAAAAGCTAATTTCAGCCTGGGAAGCAAGCTCTATATTTTAATCTAGTGCGACAGATCGAGAACAATAAATGAGCACTTAAGGTGAGGGGATATTTATTTCCCTGCTGCAAGTTTATATGTGATAAGTTATACTGCCCAATGCAAAATAAAATTAAACTGTAGCTTTGATCCGGATCTCAAAGAAGTCTCAGCAGAAAATCTGAATAAAGAAAGCATCACAAAAGAGACCCCCCTAAGTAGAACAAACCATGCTGTTAGGAAAGCTTTTGGATATTTTTTTTTTTATATTAAGCAATTTTGCTGTTAAAGTAGTGCTTGGTCTACTATAACATAATTAAATAAAAACTTCACAAAGAGCTATAAAGAGCTGGGACTTCACTGTGGTGACATTTTACTGCTGTCCTGAAGAGTATGCTCAGAACTCAAATATTTAAATTATTTGATGAAGATCTTTACTGCTACAATAAAAATCTGGTGTTCCCTTTTCTTCAAGGCACACCTTCATCTTCAATAAATGTAGTTGCTTTGTTATAGTGAGAGGGAGACAATGTTTATAGTTGATGGGACTCTTTTTTTCCTGTTTTCAAAGTGTTGAGCTAAAATTCCAATATTGTTCTTCCAAACATTGGCTAACATTGATTTTTAAAAAGAAAAAAATGAAATTAAGTTCAGGTGGATGTTTTCTAACAAATTAAACTTCTTCTTGAATCAAGCATTGTATATAATTTATATATGTAATGTTCTGAAGAACTCATCTCTCTTCTGTGTCTCAGTCTGTATATAAATAATTTACACTTTTTAATATTTCAGCACAACCAGTAGAGATGATGTTGCTCTGAACAATTTTTTTTCTCTACCCACGTAAAAAAATATACCTCAATTCAACATATGGAAAGGGTTTTAGTAATTGTATATAATACAGAGTTATGTTGAAAACAATAAAAGATAACTCTACGTAGTGCTATCCTCAGATGAGATCTCTTGCAAAATATGTACTGAAGTGTTTTTTGCCTAGTCAATGAATAACTATTACAAGCTGGTGAAAAAAAAGTTGATACTACGTTAGGAAACAAGACAAAAGAACTAATTCCCCAGTGAATTTCCAGGTATTTTCTAGGATTAAGTATTGCATGGGTATTGTCGCAGACTGGTGCTTTTTTATATATATATAAATTGTGCTTAGTTTACATCTCTCAGGTCTGTTTGTCCTTTCTGGTCAAGCATCTGAACTTCAATTTATAGCTGAAGGAATGGATGTAAAAATATTTTTTTCAGAATATGCCTATTGAAAATAATGCAGAAGGAAGGGTATCTGAATTCAGAAAATCCGGGTGCCACAGAGGTCAAGTTTGGATTTCTTGGCTGGCAAATCTGCAATACATCTTGGGGAAATGAAAGGGCAAAATTAACTTCTACTCAAGGAATGTCTCACAGGAAAACCAAATACAAAGATCCTTCTATTTATACTATTGTTAATCTTTGTCTCATTCTGAAATCATGAAATATGTTGTTTGAGAGAAACATTTGAAATCATGTTTCATTAAGAAGTTCTTTGCCTGAAACAAACTTGCATCAAGTCTATATACAAGAAGAGTCTTTTGGGTACTAAACAAGCTTTCTACTTCTGTAATTTTAACCTCAAATGAAGCACAACCCTGAACTATTTTTTTTAACTTTTCAACATAAAATTCAGCTCTCCAGAATAATTTTTAAAAAAACCCCAATTTTATTAAATAAATCTGTTGTAATTTTTGTTTCCATTTATAGGTTTAAAAAATTCCAACACTTATTATTCCTGAACTTAAGAATGCAGTACATAAATTTCTGACCATCTTCCATCTAGTTCCAGCTCACTGTGTGAGTAGTCCTTCCCTGGTATACTTGCCAGTTCTCAGAACTGGTCATTTCAGAACCTTTGAGCCATAATATCTAGACCACTACAGCTGCCAACAGGTTCTCATCTTTATGCCTTTGTTAAAAGGATTTTCTTTTTTTCCGTCTGCTTTGTCATATCTTTCTTTTTTTACCATGCATATCCATTCACTAACCTCTGAAGGGCTTTCCAGCTCTTACATGAGCTCTCACACATGCACACACCAGATGCAAATGTTCATAATAACTTTTATTTTGTTGGGAAAGGGGAGAACCAGCCTGCAATGTAAACCTTCTAGTGTCTTCCTAAGAAGTCTATTCATCAGTCACCATGTAACCCTTGCAGGGGGCTTTGCTAGTAGTAGTGCCCTGTACTGGAGAGCTGAATCTCACTTGCACTGAGCTTTCTTTCTAATACTTGAGAAATTAAGAGGGAGCCCATTTTAAACAAAACTCGGGCACAAATGCTACGTCACAACCAGTTTGCAGTTCCCTTGCTACTGTTTCTTTCTCCTCCAAGGACTAACACCATGGTGGGCTGAGCATTGCCTACAAACTGCAGAGCACCCTCCAGGTCACAGCTGGTCTCAGAATCAACATCGTCTTGTGAACAGCATTCCTGGGGAGAAATACCCCAGATTCACCACAAGTCATTTTACCATTCATATACCTATTAAAAAATGCCCTTGCTGGTAAATTTCAGGTGCAATTACTACCAATGATCTCAGTGGACTTTTTTTCAGAGAATCAGCTGGCCCTCCTCAGCTCCCACAAAGCCCTTACAGAGTCCTTCATTTGTTGCCGTCAGAGGCTTTTAGTCACCCAAGCTGTGGGAAAGTGGAAAAAACAACCTGAGCCCTACATGACTCCACAAAAAGCAAAGTGGCATTTCTCTCATATTGTCAGTGAAACACTTTCAATATTTTTTTAGATTGTCACTCAGTAATTTTTTTAATTCATCTAGGTTTGCCATGAGCAAATGGAGGGATGCATTGATTTCCATACTGCTAAAAAACTTCTTAGTTGTAAACTCTTCAGGGAAGGCACTGCATTTCTAGTCTTCTTTTTCTAAGTGGGACTACAACGCGGTAAATAATAATAGTGCCAGAAATGTCTTTGCTCTTTTATTAGGTATTAGGAGTGTATTGGTACTGTCTGATGGTTTAATGTCTGTATTGGATGTTTCATGTATTTTGGAGAATCTCTCTCTCTCCTGCCTAAAGATTAAAGTTAAGCTCAAGTATTCTGGCTCAGCCCCTTGTTAGTTTTCTTTAAAGGAAAAATGAATACCCTCATCCAAGTCAGCTTTCCAGATCTGTTATCTAAATTTTGATTTCTTATTTTCCCCTTCCATGTAGTTCCCAAATCAGCCAGCAGATTCAAAAGGCCTGAGTATCGGATTCAAGACCCACAGCTTGTACAGTCTCTCCTTCCTCTTCCTCAGTAAGGCCACTCATCAGCAGGAGTGAAAAGCTGTTCATAAGCAAAGGCGATTTTGTCATCTACCTCAGAAGGCAGCACTCGACAGATGGAAGTTAAAAAAGAAACATGTTGGCTGCCTGAGGCACATCTTAATTTGTCGCTCAGCTCGGTTTGTTTCGCTTTTAATGGTTCACTTAGCTGAACTCGCACTCGCGACTAAAAATTAACATGGGGGAAAAAAGTTAAAAATTTAAGCTAGAAGTTTTGACTTGTTGGGCCTGCACAGCCAGCACCTGAAAACACCAGAGGGGCCAGTGGGCAAGCTGGTGCTTCTTGCCAAGTGCTGCTGGTGGATTGCAAGGACCATCCTGGGTGTGGTGGTGCTGTCTGGTGTGTCCCAGGGCAGCCACGGGGGTCAGGCAGCCCCCACCACAGAGGGGCCTGTGGGCTGCCACAGCAGTTGGCAGGGAAGATGTGGGAAGAGTAGGACTGCCCCTGCCTGCACTGCAAAACAACCGGGCAAGGAAAGGGGCTTTAAGCTTATACAGGAACTGGAAAAAGCTACCCTGTGACTCCTACTCAGCAAGTTGAAAAATAATAGTTTTTGATCTTTCCCAACAAATACATGATAAGGAATATAAAGCAAAGCTTGCAGAGAAAAACATAAAGAATATTAAAGACAATATTTTTCAGTCACCCTTGGTTTGCCTTCTGGTTTTGCATGCTGGTTTTGCAGTCAGAAATGGTCATAACTGTATGGAGCAGTCATTCAGTAGTTGCAAGAATGCATTTCTGCTGCCAAATGACAGCTAGAGAGCTCAGTACCTGACTGCTGGAGCAGCCCCAGCCAAGCAGTCATGGCCCAGGTATAAAACTTGTACCCTATCTTAAAAAAAAAGAAAAATTCTTTAATACAATAAATTAATATCAGGTGAATTTCTTAACATGTATAAAGATAAGGAGAACTGGCAGAAGGTCTATTCTCTTGGTGAAAACTTCAAATGATCTGGGAAAATCAAAAGGAAAAAAAAGAACACTTGACAGGACAATCTTGGACTGGTTGGAGATATCCTAAATGTTCACAGAGGCTATTTCCATCACCATTTTTTATTATTAATGGATGGAGATGGAACAAGAAACTATGAAGGCAATTTAGAGTTATTTACTTTTCTTCTTCAAATCTCCTGATAATTTTCCTATTAGTCTTTGTAGTATCTCTTCTCTGATAACAAACGGAAAAGCATTTCTTTAGTTAAAGTAATCTCTGTGGGAGAGATGGAAAGAAAATGTTTGTGGATACTATTTGATGAAAACAGAGAATTCACTTTGTATTCATGAGTCGTTGTCCCTCTTACTTGTTTCCTGTAAATATTTATACAAGCATCTTTTTCTTACTGAGGATTTTGCAGAACCAGAAGTAGGTTTCTTGGGGAGTATTCCCCTGGCGAGGGCCCGCCATTTACCCCAAGAGCTTCCAGGGAGCCTCTGAGATGGCTCATTACGGAGAGCAACGATGCTGTGTGATACGGCTTACCCATTGCACACAGCAACTAATGAGTGCCTAAAGCAGCAGCAGCCATGGCAAATTCACAGGCTGAACTATGTTAGCATAAACTGTCTAGAAAATAATTTTTAATGAACAAGTTAATTAGAAAACCCACCAAGTGTGTTTGTAAATAATTGGGGGGGAGGGAGAACTAAATATTGACAAAAGAATATTTTTGGCCAACATTCCTATTCACAGTCCAGACTGACTGTATCTTGCGTGTTTTTTAATGTGTTTTACCCTTCGGAGGCTGTTATACAGATGTTACATCTATTTATAGTTTGCCTGAAAATTGATTACAATAAAGGCCAGGTTTATATAACTACAGTCAGTGCACATTTTGCTGCTGTCAGCAATGGGCCCTGCTTTGGGAGACAGACCCCTCAGCTAGTGCAGGTAATAACTTTACCTGTTTATGCTTAACGGTGAGGAGTTTCCACTATGTTTCATAAATACAGCAGAATTTTCCACATTCATTCCTATAACAGTTCAAATAAAAAATTCCTCAATATGTTTTGTACTTCTTCCTAAAGTCAAAACAGTTGAGCTACTTCCTCAAGTGTACCCTCCTGGGCATCCCAATCACCCACTACTGCCATGGGTCCTTCCTAGGACTATTTACAAGAGCTATTACCTTAATGAGAACATGAATAAATCTCTCTCAATCACAGCTCCTGCATGTGTAACACCCGTGCTCGGAGCTGTGATGCTCTTCCTCCCACAAAGCTTCAGGCAACCACCTGAGGTCCACTGGTTATAAACTTTGTCCCTAATGAAGGCAGCCCATATAATGACAGTATAGGAAATGAGGCATCTCCAGGGGATCATTTTGCCCACCTGGACTCTGCCTCAGTTTGGAAAGGCCCAGTTCAGCCCCACTGTACGTAACAGTGCAGCCAGTGCAATGCCTTGGCAGAGTTTCCAGAGGCAGGTCCTGATACTTTTGTTAATTATCATTGAATATTCATAGCTTGTGAGTTTGGGTTTTTTGGGTGGTGGGGTTTTTTTTAATCATCTCCCCCTGAAATTGCTTTCTTCCCCCAGTCATCATTGCCTGGTCCTTTTGTAGTGTCTCTGGCATGTTTCATTCCAAACTCTAGCAGCAGAAAGTTATGATTCATTTATTTTTCCTGCCTCTCTTATTTGTAATACTTTCTGCTAAATTAGGCGTTCAAAATGTGCCTTATTTTGAGTCTTCAGAGAACAGCGCACACATCTTTCCATTTGTATTTGCTCAGTGATAATTTCAGGATATGTCTCTTCAGTATTAGTCAAGCTTGTAACGCAGCAGCAACATGAACCCGGTGTTCAGGGAGCCGAATCAGCCTGTTAAAACAATCCCTAGTGCATCGTCCTGACTTTGTATGAGAGAGCTGTGACTTTGTACTCCAGTGCAATACACTGGAACAAAATCTCCGCTCAGTGCATCTGGATCTGTGCTTTAAAAAGAAGAGAAAGAAAAAAAAAAAAGTCCACTTGTGTTTCTTCTTTGGCAACACAGAGATAATCTGCTTTATGGAAAAGCATTGGTCCATAGTGATTGATCCATGAAACGCATCATCCCTGCTGCCTGCATGGGGAAAAAAAGGTAGTGGTGAGCTGCTGTCGCTGTGTGAGTGGGTTTTGTTGTGCCAGCATTTCCTCTCTAGAGCACGGTCTCTTAAAATCCACCAACAGACAGCTCAGCAGGCCCTGGGAAGCCTGTCATACCTGCCTTTCCTGCTCAGGTCCAGCCACAATTAATAAAAACAACTAGTAGGTTCAGGAATTCTTTTCATAATGATTTTGCAAATCTCTACTAAGCTGTATGTGAGGGAGAGGAAACCTTACGTGGGCTTATCCAATTTGTGATTTAAGTAAAATACTAAAATTTGGGGGATGGAAGTGACGTTCGTGTAACGTGTTCTGGGCTTGGACATCCTTAACAAAGCAAAAATGCAAAGAAATGCTGTAGTTGACAAAAACTTAGAATTTCCTGTTAGAATAAATGAAATGGAGAGCTGCACCTCATTGCAGCACTGTAACCCAGGGGAATACAAGCAGCTTGTCACCCTGCACAGGTGGGGGCCCAGGGGGATGGGCCAGGGCTGCACCTGGGCAATATAAGGGATGGTTAAGGGTGGCACTTTCTGTGAATATACTTTGTTCACAAAGACTTTTGAACCCAATGCTCCTGAAGTAAAGTATGGGCAATAAACTTGTGTGCTGGGACTTCTTGCATGCTACAGCAGAGGTGCTGTAATGCCACATGGACAGGCAAATTCTGAAACCTGAGGTACAGGGAAAGGCACAGCCTCAGGGGTTACTGACTGCAGCAGTGCTTTACTGAACCTGAGAGCATTCTGAAGAGCAGCAGCTGAAATAGTGGACTGATGCTTTGGTCCTCAGGTCGCTCCAGTTTCCAAAGTAAATGTGGAGGTTGCTAGTAAGATGATGTTTTTATTAAAGCAACATTTTGTTCTTTGGAGCGGTAAGCCACAGAAGTGACATAAGAAAACACAAGCAGTAGCTCCTTGGTTTGCCAGCACTTGCTTTTGGTGGCTCTAAGATCTCTGTCATCAAAACACTAATTTGATTACAGTGTCACTTAACAGCATAACTAAAGATTTACTCAGGTAAGTGAGGATTTAGTAGGATTAAACTCAGCATTACAATTAGGAATGCAGTGAGAGAAAGTTACAGGAGGAAAAACTATCTGTTGCTCTTCTCACTCAAAATCCTGCTATTCATTCAGTGATCCATACCTTTCTTTAAACAGAATATTAATCAGCCTTTCCATGGGGATTTTGTTTCTAAACACGCTTTTTGGCTAGTCTCTATATGATATCAGAAAATGAACATACAGCAAAATAAGCAGATTCCCTCAGACTTTTTGCAGATTGATTTCTTGGAGTTGTATCTCCATACATTGATCCTTCTGTGATCCTTCACTGTTGCTTTCCATTTGAGCAATACCTATAAGCCCTGTGGACTAAAGCAGAAGCAGGTAAGGAGGCCTTTGCCCCTCTGCACTGATGATCAGGGAGGAATGATCTCAAAAGCTCTTCACCTGCATTAGCAGATGACTGCTAGCACTGCCCAGAACTAGCAGGCAAACAATTGCAGAGGTGGAGGACCCCTTTCCTATGCTTCAAGCACTGGGAGTTTGGACTGAAGCAGCTTCTTTCTCTTAAACTCCAAATTCCTCCAGTGATGCTTTGTGACACAACCGATCTTAAAAAATTATACGAAACTTGGTAAGAAATTGATTTAAGCTGAGAAAGCAGTTTAGGATTCAAAGATGGAAATTATATACTCTCTGGTAAGGAGGGCATCTTGTCCAGTGAGGACGCAGCAGTGGTTCTGTATGTTATTCTATCCTTTCAAATGGTTGTGCACTACAAGGAAAAACAGAAGCAATAGCGTGATATGGGTAACAGGGTTCTTCTAGGAGGATGTGTCACTAAAGTGCCTGCCCCTGCAGCTGCAGAGGGCTACAGCAGAGAAGAGTGAATTCATGTAAGGTTGTTTCTGTGTAGTCACTGAGAAAAAAAACTGCTTTGGAAAAGGGACTCTTAGAATTGGAGGAGACAATATTTGACAAAAGATTAGAGGCAGACCAGTCCCAACCTGGTTCAGGACTGCATTCCCTACTGCCAGCCACGTGCAAGTGGAGTTCAGTGCATGGGGAAGAGACAAAGACATGTGGAGGCTGTGATACCTATCTGAGCTGTATTTGACTAATTCATTTAGGTTGCTGTATTTTCCATGCCCTTTTTTCCCTCTTTGTTAAGATTTCCTCCATTTCTCAGACTCATTCCTTGTAGGTGGGGAATTGTAGTTTCTTTCAGGTGTTTGAAGATGGAATTCCCTGAATTCTAGAAATCCCACTGACAGACTTGCACTAATCACACTTACTCCACGTTGCTGACAGCAACATCTGGCACAAGGGTAACAGGGATGTGGACCCATCCGTCACCCATTGCTGATGTCCTCTTAACAGTTCAACACAACTCCAGATCTCACTGTTCATGATCATCTGTGATTATGTATGAATATTCATTTATGTTTATTATTGCTACATTTTATTTAGCAAGTTCCTTTTCCAGCTGTCCTTGATACTTCTAACTGCACTTGGAGATCAGTGTCTGACACAAATACAGATCACTGCCTCCAAGAGGAGATGAGTACCTGGCAAAGAGAACTCAATAAAACAATTTGCTCTGGTGATTCTATTGGAGTGTGTAAGTAAAAGGGTTTTAATTCACCTCAGTGAATGCATTTTTATGATCTGCATCACTGAAATCATACTTGTGATGAAATGATTAAAAAAGATATTCTCCTCTCTTCATTGTATTTATGATTAACAAAGTAAATGAAAATTCAGCCTTTTATCTGACATCAAATGGTATTGCATTTTGGAGTTAAATTGGGCATTCATCTTTTTCTGGTGAATTTTTTGAAGCTTAAACATACCTTTCTTTTTCACCCTTTCCTTCCTCCTTGTGTATCTGAATACCAGTAAATTAAAGATGACTAAAAACTGGAAATGCTTTCAGAAGAGGTCTTGAAATTCACACACATGCACACAAAAGAGGGAGAAAGAGAGAGAGAAATGTAAGCCCTCTTCTTTCATATTAGCATCACAATCAAGCAATTATTTGGAATACTTCATACATATTCCACCAATCTTTTTTTCAGTCTACATTAAATAACGTATTTTATGCTAATCTCAATTTACAGAATTATACAGCAGCATTGTTTTATTCTACCCTTCCCAAGGTTGAGAAACAACTAATTGGGCAGATAACAAGTTCTCTAGCCTGTAAACCCTCCGTGAATAGTTTTTATATGAGAAGTCACTTAAAGACTAGCCTTGTCAGAAAGACAAGTTTAAGGAAAAGATGGTAGGAAACAATAGCACGTCACTGAAAAAACTAACTGTTGTGAATTGTAATGAGAGAATTATAGGCAATATAATAATTTTCATGCACTCCATGTATTTTTGTATTGCTACAAGGGAATTACCTGTGTAACTGAGACAAGAATCAAATTCGATACCTCCAAATGACAAATTGCCCTTGGCCAAATTTTGTCACTGACAGAGATAGGAGCAAGATTTCCCCATGACTGCGTGGATGGCACGGTCTGCAGAGTTAGCTGCAGGACACAACTGTAAGAGGGAAGATGGGTAAGTAGGAAAGGGCATTATGACCTATTTGATCCTTGTACCTTCTAATTCATAGGTCTGGTTTTTGTGACATTGGTTGTTCTGGGCTGATTTTGTACTCTTTTCATTCTTTAACTGGCAGTCAACATAAAACTGACAAAATCAGGGTCTTGGTACTTTGTATGTGTCAACTGTTTGACAGCAACATTTTGCTTGTAGTTTACCAACACCTACCTCTGAGAGATCAGCCAACAGCATATTGCTGTAATCCATCTTGTGGTAAAATGCATTAATTAAATCTCTGAAGATATCTGGTCAAGATGAGGGCAAATTCAAGCAACTCTTCCATAACTTTCTGAGTACTAAAATGTGTGTATGCTTGACAAGAGAAGGGTACCACACACAAAACTGAATGTGGCTGCAGAACAGCACTGCAAGCAATAGGCCAAGTTTTCACCTAAGACTATTTTCTGGTCAGAGAAGCAACAGGCAGTTGCCTAAATAAAAACTGAGTAAGGATATGGAAAAGGAGCCCCATGTGCTTTCTACCATTCTGTCTCCGTAGGGGAGGAGATAGTACAGCCACTGGAAATACAGCAGATAGACATTTCTGTGGTTTCAACTAACATCGCAAGAGCTGAATCACAGCCAGTCATTCCTAAATGCATCTAATCCCTCCAGGCCTTTCTTTTTGTGACTTTCAGCTGATGCAGTGCCATCAGAACAGCACTTTGCCCTCGAGTGCCTGACCTTGCCTTTTTACCGTTACATCTCACCACCTCTCTATCCCTCAGTACATGGGTCATGCGTTTCTTTGTATGCAATTCAGATTGTGCCGCCGGCTCTGCCTCCTGATTTTGTCTCGCTCATCCCATTAGCACACCTTGTACATTTGCCAATGTTGTTAGTTGCCAATATTAAACAAGGTCAGTCCTGGGATAGTTGGTTTTTTTTTTCCCCTTCAAATTTTGTTCTAAAGCCTTGAATATAGCTGAAATTGGACTTGCAAGCCCTTAGTTGCCTGAATTACTTTCTTTCACTTTCTTAAATTTGGGTACTATGGTCTCTACTCTGGAGCAGTTCCTTCAGCATTCTGCAATGGAGATTTTCCAGTCTCCCTAACACAAGCATTTTGTTTGTAAGCGCATCTGTTAGAAAGTATTTTGAACTTCCTACCCCATGGATCAGTTTTATATTTCAATTCCTTCTCCCCCTTCTGGGATTGGTACCAAATAGGTGTGTCACAATGACAAAATAATTTTCTTGACAATGTATATTTGTATGTTTAAAATTATGCCCATACATCTGGTTTTTTTAAGAGCTGAAGTGTAGAATAATAAAGAAGAATGGAAGACAACAAAGGCAACTGATTTTTTGTTGTTCTTTTGATGCAGTATGTAAAAAAAAGTAGAGCCATGAGATCAAGTGAGATTATAGAAGTTTTTGTCTTATTAATGATATTCTGGAAGTTCTTTAAATAAGGAATCTGAGTTGTAGATTTGTCATGCAGACCTTCCAGCAAGCAATTAAAGCTCAACATTTACAGTCAGTTAGATGAACCAGATGTATTCCTGGCAAGGGAGAGCTTGGAAAGCAACAGATTTTGAAGTACATTGACAGCCCTTAATCTTCAAACAGAAAAAGCTCTGCTTAGGAAGCCCTCCAGTAAGTAAATTATTTAGTTCATCATGTGTTACTTAACAGTTCTGTTATTTAGACTTTTGATTGTTGAGGACTTAGTAAAAGAGTAAGAAAGCCCAATCTGTCTTCAGCAGAAGCGAAAGAAAACATTCCCAGGGAACTAGAGTTAAGTCTGTAAGAGCAACATGAAGTGTTTTCATCTCCTACCCTATTTTAAACCAAATGACTGCTGTTTGGATTTTTTTCTCTCTTAATGGCAGTAGATCTCCTGTAACGTAGAGACGCTTGGCAAAGTAATGTAGTGAGATCGTGCTAACATGATTTTGCAAAAGCAATCAGTATACGTTAGGTATATTGTAAATGAGAAGACACAAAATATTTTCTTTATAGCAGCTGCAAAATCAAGAGAAAAAATTGACCGTTACATAAGTAATTAGATGCCCATTTCTGTTTCGAAGGAAAAGACAAAACAACATGAGCAGTAACAAAATGCAAGAGGTGCAGCATACAACACAAGGATGCTGTGAGAGTCAGGGAAATCTTTACTGCAACAAAAGCATTTTCTTAGATCCGACGCTGACAGCTCACAACTGTTCCTCCATCACAGCATAAGCCTTCCCATTCTTAAATGTTAAATGGATCCAGCCTCAACTTGATGCAAGCGTGGGTGTGACACTCTCAGTGTCTCATATACCTGCTTAACACCCACTTTGGAGGTACCTTCGACTGAGAAGTCTTTAGCAATCTTTGCCAGGTATAACCTCTCTAAACGGTCATCTCCTAACTTTGCAAAGTGGACAGAACCTCTCAGCTTCACATAGGGGGTCTGAATTTCTCCTGAGCGGGACAATTCTTGGATTTTTTAGATAGGGATTACAAATCTTCAAGGAAAAGAGCAACAACAAAAAAGTCCAGAGTATCCTGCAAAAAGCTGCCATAGTTTCTGGGCTTGCTTTATAGACTACCAAAACTTGTTTCTGTTATAAAGGACAGTAAAATAATGAAATGTTATCAATTTGCCTTGCCACAAGACATCCGCTCATCATTCTGCCTCTGCCCAAAATAACTGGCATCCCCGGTGCCTTACTCTGGCTGCCATTGTTTACTAGAAGCAGCTCAGCTGGAGCACAGAAATGCAATCACACTCTTCTTGATATTGCACAAGATAAGAATGAGCAACAAACAGCATTAAGTCCAGGGTTATTTTTCATTTCCATTTATATTTCTTCAGCTTTTTTGTGATTAAACTCTGCTTTTGATATTTCAGGGCATGACTGCATCTCACCCACCCTAAACTAAAGATTTGGAAAAAAACCAACTCTTTCTCTACTGAATAGTTTACTAGAGGAATAGCAAGGGTCACCCAGGAACAAGCTGCAGCGATGTCAGAATCAGCTGATCTGCAGTAACCTGAGCCTTTCCAGCCACTCCATATCCGATTAAAAATGAATCTTTGGCTAGGTCACTTTGGTGGAAGAGGGCAGTGGGAACTCTTTCTCCACTACTATGCCTGGAAATGATTTAATACAGACATTTCTTATTTCATAGGTGAAGGAGTCCATTTGGCTTAAAACCTCCAGTTATTTTGCAACTATCATTGTAGAAAAAATAGGCTTGTTTTCAAGAACAGTCTCAATTTGCGAGTGTATTTTGCTGTATAATGAATTCTCTGATTTGTGGCAGCCTCAGAGGCTGTAAAAACTCTTTCAGCTTGCAAACCCGAAGTGCTATAAAAGTTTTTAAGACATTAGATATTATTTAGTGAATTATTGAAAATGGTATTGTTTGAAAGGCTTGCAAGCTTAGCAGAAAGGGGGGGAAACAAAGTTTGAATTTGAAAACAAAAAGAAAAAAAGAAAGGAAGGAATAAATTGCCAGCAGGTTGTCACTGAGCCAGTGAAAGAAGAGTTATCCAGAAGAGTACTACAGGCTGCTCCAATATCTTTTTAATGTGCATGGCAACTTCTACACAGCCCTTCTTTGTAGGGAAAATCAGGACTGGGCATGTGTGCAAGAGACATACTGCATAAGCAACAGTTTCATACTTAATACCTTTTGTCTCTGGGTATGTAAAATGCATGTTGATGCTATTCAAATGGGTACAGATGAACAAAACACCTACCCACTGCAGGATTTGGTTGAGACACAATTTTTTTTTTCTAGGACAGGTTTAGCAGAAACCCATCACTGTATCTTTGACTTTTACCTGTGGACAGACTCGGGATATAAATCTGTCCAACTAATTAATCTATCTAGAGACCTGGTTTTAGTTTAGTGTTTCCTATTGACCAGTTGTAGGCAGCTCTCAGCTCAGCAAGCAGGGGTTTTGAAGTGCCCTGTGGAAGCACTTATCTTCCCCTGTCCGTGTAAGAAGTCTAGGAGTCTTGCTCAGCTTTGGAGTGAACCCAGGTGTCAAGTGCTGCAGCATCTCAGTAATAGGCACTGAATTCCTTTATTAATTCTAGCTATTTGAGTCTTTAACACTGCACATGCTGTAGTGCATTAGTTCTTGGGGAGCAATTTCAAGTAATCAAATTCCTATGCAATCTTTCAAACACTAGCCACGGCACTAGTTGTACCCTAGTGATTTTGAGTCATATTTTGTTCTGCAAGTCAATGAAGATATGATAATTAATTACTGACCTGAAGCAGAGACTGCTGTGACAAGAAGCAGCCAACTCCATTAGTGCATTAGCATTACAAATATAAACCTTAGAATTGAAAAAGAAGCAGAACTAATATTTAATCTTTCTCTTATTTCACCTAAACTGTTTGAACTCAAGATGCAACTGAAAATCATTTTCAGCGAGAATTCTGTGATGGAAAAATACAATAACCAAAAGGAAGTGTTTAGATATTAAATTAATAATTCAGTATGGCAGAGATAAAGCGTAAAGTAGGTATCCACGTAGCCATGTAATACAAACATAACTTTAAACAAGATGAAATAGTTCTTTTGAGTAATAAAGGCACAGAACTTTCTTGTCTTAAGGCTAATAATTCATTTAACCTGACAGTTATTTCAGAAGGTTTGGATGACTTAAAATGGAAGTTTCTGGGGGATGCTCTGCACAGATAGATTTTTATACTTGGCAGCTATCATAGCATTTTATTCCTGAAAAAAACATTTTGTACTCCAGGCATACAATTAGACACAAAGCACTGCATTCATCATCTCTTTCCCAACTTACTATCATTATTTGTCAAAATCTTTTCTCAAATTTTTTTTGGCCATGTCAAAACTAGATTACTTTCCCTTTAGAAAGGCAAGTGATTCGGCTCAACTGAAGTTAGTAGAAAGGGGTTTTTTTCTGGATCACATTTAGGATTAGCATTGGTACTCCTGGTTTTATTAAAACAAACTGCAGAATTCACGATGATTTCAATGGGGCAGAGTTTCACGACTACATCGTCTCTCTTGACATACTGTCTTTCTCCTACTGCTCAGCTATACGTTTCTATATTATCATTCAATATGAAACAGTATTCAGAAGGCATATTACAAATAGAAAATATGTTCCTGTTTGCTAAGATCAAGTGGCATGACAAAGCACTTTTTAATTTATTTTCATTCTGTAGCTCTACAGTCTATATGTATCCTGTGACACTGATTTACACTGTTTATTAATGTGTTGTTCTGTTTCAGAAAAAGTTACTAATATCCTTATAATAGCTGACAGAATAATGCATTGGCATGGGAAGATTTTTAACTAGAAAATTATTTCCTTCTATTTTAAGTCTGCATGAAGTACTTATCAGAAAAGTTAGATTGAATGAACTGCAAGACTGATTTTTTTTCCCCTTAACTGATCAATTAATTGTGTGGGTATTGTGGTTTAATAGGAGGCATATTGGTAGTCTCTAGACAGAGATTACTGACATCTATAAACATATTCAATTTGTTGGCCCTGGGATTTCACTGAGAGCGGTTCAGTACAATAGCAGCAGAGAAAGGAATGTCCTGATAATTTTCTTTAGCAAATTCCAGCAGAACCATTGCACATAACGAACAGCCAGCAAACAACAGTAAATCTGAGAACAGGGGGGAAATACAGCCATATTACATCATTTCAGAGGGGATGGAAACATTCTCCATAAACACTCTTGGATATAATGTATTGATTCCTAACTGCAATTTACTGTTCAACACAATCATATTTATTCACTGCACAGACAGGAATTATACAATTTGTGGCTGCAGATAACCAAAGGAGAGAAAAAGTCCATTTCAGACCTCAGCCACAAAATTTCAAGGATTCCGTCATCCATAAAATCAACAGAGAAACAGTAATAATCTTTAAGGTGTTTTCAGTAATGAATGGTTTACAGTGGAATGAATTCCCAGGGTGAATTAGTCTAATTCAGAGTCCGATCACTTATAGAAAATGCTGCAAAGCCTTCACTGTAGATGTATGTTCTACTGGAAATCTATTCGCAGTAATCGGGGGGGGGGGGGGGGGTGTGAAATCCCATATTGTGCGAACACAACTTGAACGTTGGGATAAAAGGAGACTGGACAGTAGCAGTAGTGTCAGCGAGGGTGAAGTCCTGGCTCCGCTTTTGAGGAGTTTTACACATGGATGCAAATAGACGATAACTTATGTCTACATAAAATGGGAGGCTTTTAGAGCTGGGGCAGTGCGACCGGCGGAAGGACTCTGAACGCGAGGCTGGGCGGGCCGTGCCCCCGCTCCCAGCCGCCGCCCCGCCATCTTGTGCGGCAGGCGGCCCCCGCTTCTCCTGCGCAGGGCTGCGGGCGCCCGGGCCAATCAGAAGGAGCTGTGTTGGGGGGTCGGGACAGCGCGCGAAAGGGGCGCTGGGGCGGGGCCGGGCTGCCCCGCGGGCCGGGAGGGCGCAGATGGCGGCGGTTCCCTCCGCGGGCTGGGCGTTGGGAGCGTCCCCGGAGCTTCGGTTATGGTTCATGTGTTAAAACGGCCCCATCGGCGGAGGGTGCAGGCTAAAAGGAAGTTTTGATTGTAACAAGCGTTCTGTTGTGCCCTGGCTCTGTGAGGATCCCTGACAGGCCCGCCTGGGCCTGTTGCGCCGGGTGGAGCCTCTGGGAAGAAGCAGCATTGCCTGGCTCCAAACCTGCCCAGGGAGCCCAGGTGGGCTTCCTCTGCATGAGCAGCCTGGTGCCAAATAAGCAAACAGGGCAGATGTACACACTGCGGATAATATTAATATATTCCCATTTATCCCATGTTCTCAAGTTACAGTACAGCAGATTCCTTTCCAGGGGATCTTAATGTGGAGCATTAGCACTCACTCCTCAGTGATAAGAACAAGCAATTAATTTTACAATGAAGTGCTACTTTTTACGGTACTGAGCACAAACTTCATACATTTAAAGTGGTCTGTGCTATGCCAAGATGTAGTTAACGTGTAGAAAATCAACCTACTCCAAATAGGTAAAAGCTCAGCTCACATCTCCCATATGATGTGAATATTGTACAGCTGGAGGAGGGGAGGCACGAAACTATGAAATGACTAGTGCCACTGGCTTCTGGGTGTCCTTAAACAAGAGTCGGTTCCAAGTTACGAGTTCTAATTAATTGATGAACAGCAAGCCAGGAAAAAAAAAGTAATCCTCGAGCTCTAGCTTATGCCAAGTCTGCCTGTGAAATATGGATGGTGGCTGCTGTGTTAAGTTGTAATGGCAGTGTGTGTTTTCTTGCATAATGTTCTTAAATATTTAGTGACAAGTGATAATGCTGTCCCACAGAAAATCCCTGGGATATAAAATGTCTGTGAAATGCCTCTTGCAGAGGCCTTTCCATTACAGTTTCCCTCTCAGGATAAGTGTGAGGAAAAGGGTCAGCTCCTACTGTTCCCTGAATCTGACTGTTCATGGATCATCTCTCTACTAGTCACTTGTCCCAGTTTTCTTTCCATTTCCCCAGCACATTTACTCAGCTGAGGCCACGGTAACTAAGATTTGTTGGGACCAGTGTTCCGGGGATCACTCCATGCCTGAGATAATGCCACCCCACGCTGTTGTCTTGACGTTATGAGGTTGAGGTGCCCCCACTCCACCCTGTGCCGACATCTTGGCAATGCTTGGTGGGAATAGCTGAGAGCTGGTTCTGCCACCAGTCAGAGGGAAGCACAGCTCACCAGGATGAGTCAGGTCTGCGCCAGGGTGATCTTTTTAAATTGTTCAAAGATGCCTAACAAGTGTGAACTTCAGTCTGTCATACAGTGTGCAGTATCTGGTAAATACACCTAGAGCCTCCCTCATCTATTCCACACAATAGTACTGTCTGTGCTATCAGTAAGGCTAAAACACTAAATAATTGAACAGAATTGATCTTAAAATTGAGTTACCAGAACAAGAGCGTTTCCTGTATATTTTCAAAATAAAGTCACCGTGTTCTTGTCTATAATCATCTCATGAGCCCATTGACAGGTTCAATAGTCTCAGCTTGGCAGATTTTAAAAGTCAATACAAAGAATGAGTGTGTGTATTTTCAAACATCAGATACATTTTAATTGTTCTTATTTAAAGCTACAAGCACTCAATCAAACAATGCTCTTTCTATCTTAGAGCAAAGCCTGCTGCAGTAACACAGGCATGCGTTACCTAAATCAAGTTTAAAGACTTGCATTAACCATGAAAACTGTAGCACATCTGATTTAAAACGCCATTTCCCCCATGTTCGGTTGTGTTGCCAACTTTATGAAGACAAGTTTTTGCCTTTATCTTTAGATGAGCAATACAGCTTTCAAAGGTGAATATGGGCAGTACTCCACTGGTGTATGGGCTGCTAAGGGTAGGTCAAATAATGTGAGTTATAAATTTGGGGCTTTCAAAATATCATTTTACAATGACAGATACGTTAGTTATATTTATCATTTATGTAATAGAGTAACAACAGGTACTGCTTGAAACATGGGAACTTGCCTGCATTTTCTAAGGTTTGGATGCCTGTAAAGTTCTCTGTGCTCTCACAACATTGTATCTGTAATTGCAGTTTTCACTTGTGCCTTATCCAAGCAAATACTTGCATGTGTTGTGATCACCCGCTGTTATTTGCACAAGATTTATTTCTACATAGAAATGTTCAGATATAGTGCATGCAGAGGCCCTTATATTTTTGGTGCAACAGCCTTTCTGAGAAGCTCTGAGCAGGGCATGAAGGGGATTGCAGAGAAGGTCAAGACAGGCAGATGTGTAGGCTGTACCTCTGTTAGTAATGAGCCAAGGTTATAGCCGGTTTCTCAAAACACAAAACAGGAGAAAACTGCCTACTTGAAATTATTCTTGTCCCTTTCTAGGTGGCTCTGTATGCAGATAGTGCTAGAAGAGCTCACAACCACTCAGATGAATCTGATCTCTCATATTACTGTCCTTCAACTACATCATTCTGTGGGAAGAGGTGTGCAGCCAGAAGAAATGGCTGTGGTCACGATTTCCATTTTTGCCGATGCCCAAATCTTTTCAAAGAGCAATTCAATTTCCAGGTAAATTCTGTGGTTGGGCTTTTTTTTAATAAGAGAAAATATCTGGTTTTAGGGTAAAACACTAACTTTCACTGTGGAAATCTGCAGAACCAAGTGATTAAAAAAAAATCTTGGAGCTGGTCCAAACATTTCTTACCTTTACTTTTGTCTGTGATGTTGAAAAGTTTTGTTGAATGGTGGTTTCAGAACAATCAAGATCTTCTGTTGAGAGTTGAAAGGGGTGGGGGGGGGGGGGCAGTTTTTGGGGTTTTTTAAGTGATATTGTAGTATGTGTACAGATTGTCTCAATAATGGCCACGCTTTGTTGTACACTTTTTTATGTATTAAGGGCAACAACTTTGGCAGGTGAGAAGCAACATACAGCTGCGTGTGTCAGATGAGCTATATTGATTTATTCTAGGTGTTGCACTGGGCCCCCAAACCTTAACTTTGTGTTCAATTATTCTCACTTGTAGCTCTATAGACTTAATATAGGAAAGAAAACCCATGCATGTGACAGTAGTAACCTGGATTGCAGCTTCTTCAAGGTTACGGACAAAGTGAAATTACTGCACTGTAAAGCTGTCACAAGGGTACAGCATTTCTAACTATTACTGAGAATCTGCTGCTAAACTTGAAATGACAGGCTCATTGCCAGCCTGGGAGAAGTCTACACAAGGTTGTTGGGAGGTAAACCTTGTAAGAAGCATCTCCAGATTCATTTTGATACAGAAATGTTTCACAGATTAAAATCTGTTAAATGTGAAAATAAAATTTGCCGCATCAATCATCAGGAACTGAGAAAAGCCCAAACCTAGGGAAATAACTTGTAATGAAATCAGTCTCTTATAGACTTTTGAGAGTGGCATTCTGGGGCAATTTTACCTTTTATACTCTCATAATTTCCTATTTGACTTTTACTGCCAATTGCTTTAGCTATTGATTAGGAGGGGAAGAATGTGAACACATTTTTGAATGATTGTTACACAATGCTGTTAAATATGACTTGCAAATATCAGCAGTCAGGATTCATCCATGTGAAGAACCATTGCACCATATGAAAAACCCTCGCTATTGGGAAATGTCGGAGAAATGTGAGGCCAAACAGGAAATTCTGTCGGTAAAACTGCTGGGATGGCACCGGAAGGAAGGCAGATCCCTGCACATTGAATTAGCAGAGTACTCCAGCCTAAGCCTTTAGTTTTAAGCAAATGAGTTCTTAGGTATTCAGGTACTTCTGTTCAATTAAGTAACTTGAAATTGCCATTAATTATTAAATAAACTTGAATTAGACTAATGGACGCCATAAACTGAAGAGTTAACTCAGCACCTCTAATTATAACAATCTTTCTGGTCTGAGGTCCTATATAGAGGAGAAGGGGGAAAAAAAAAAAAAAAAAAGGATCAGAAAGGGTCTGTAAAGTGAGCAGTCTGGTGCAGCATCATTCTCTGAATAGCCGGTGCAAGGACAAGAGTCTTACAGTACTACAGTGCCCAGTGAAGTGGCACTGACCCAAGCACTGTAGGGTCTGGCCTTATGGACTCTTAGGAGTGCCAGGGATATTTTGATTTCTCTGTCAGTTTTTTCCCAGATTTGGAGTCTGCTGCCTTCACAGCACAGCAAGGCTGTGGGTCCTGGGAGCTTGGTCTCAGTGGGAACTGGCAGCCTTGGGAGTCCTCAGGACCTGGCTTTCTGGCCAGGCAGAGAGCAGGGGCAAGGGATGGCCCTACCTTATATGTTTTGGCAACTGCTAACTAAACCTTTACTCATAATCTTATGGTTCAATACAGGAGATTTGTATAATAAAAACATTGTGTAATCATCTCCCATTCCTTAAATTACTGAATGCACCATTCAGGAAATTGAAAGACTGATAATCCAAGCAATACGAATTTCTTCCTGTGTAGCTTGATAATACTCTGTTTTTCCACTAATATATCATCTCTGGGCAATCTCTTGGCCAGATAAAAAGTCATGCTAAGGTTCTGTGATGGTGGTGATGGCTGTCTTTTGAACAATGATGAAGGCTTTTACTCTTTAAAATCCAACCAAAAAAAATCTAATCCCAGCTTTCTACATTCTCTAATTTTGTCTCCTTCATCCTTCTATTACACATTCCTTAACATGATTCTTTGGGGGGCCTGGGATGGAAGTCAAAGATGTCTTTACAGAATAGCTTTTGAAATCTTATGCTTCTCTCACTCAGTTTAGCCAAAAAGAAATAAATGATCAGAACTTCCTCTGTTATTAGCATCCTTCTTTAGAAAGGTATTGGTGAGACAGGGGCTGGAGGTAAAGGAGTTAAACTTTAGAGGTTTCAAATGAACAAAATGATCACAACAGTGCAGGAAGGGAAAGAAAAACTCACTAAGACCTGGGATTTTGGATGATTTATTAGCAGCAGTTTTTCTCTGAGTCGTCTTTACATGTATAATTAGTTCTCTCTGGAGATATTACTAAGAGATGTAGCTGGAAAAATTATAAGGGTACATACTGTGAATCACAGAGATGACGATTCAAATAATAATATCTGATCAAGAAAGAGGTACAATGGACACACATATCTCTTTTAAGACTGAAAGGCAATTTCCGTAAATGAAGGAGTAATTTTATATGATCATATTTATCTACATCAGAAGCAGAAGGATATAATTTATCCCTTGGTTTTCTTTGCTATGAAGAGTTTATAGGTAGGGGTCAGCCAAAAGTGAAGATGTTCAGCCAATAACAGTATGGATTTTTAAAACAAAATATAACACAGGTTGGTCCTTGTAAGAGAACAGAATAATACTGGATTTGTATTTCCACAACTGGCAGGTGGATCATTGAACAAGTCCGTGCCTGGTACAGAGCAAGAAGCAGGGGAGATGGTAAATGCTGCTCTTTTATGGTACACTCAAGGTGGTTATTCCTCAAACATCAAAAGTGTAGGCTAGACAGTATGGGGTTGCAACTCCACATGGTTTCTGAAATCCCTTTCCTCTGGGGATGTTCACCCCACTGAGGTGGGAGCTGTCAGCGGGGGCAGAGGTACCCAAGCATCTGGGGAGCAGCTGGGCCCGCAGGCAGCCGCATAGTCCCCTGGTCATCTGCCTGCTGTGGCTTCCACAGCACTGAATTCAGCCAGCCCTAGCAGTAGCCATGCAGGATATGTGGCGAAGTCCTTTCTCATTCTTTTAGAAATTAAATGTCGTTGGTTTTGTCTTGGACATGAAATCATTCCCCTTGTGCTTGTTCAGTTCAGCTCTCCCTTTATACAAGTGTGTTCCACTACTAAAAATTTGCTCTGTTAACCATACGGAGATTTGTTTTGGCAAGTTTTCAGGTGATAACCTTTTTACTACCTTTCTTACTGTTATTCAATATCAGAATGGCAGTCTATTTCTCAGACAGCAAGACGGTTCAAAGATGAAGAGAGAAGCAGTTGAAATACCAGAAAGAATTCAAAATTATGTATTATAAGGATTAGGACAGTCTGGGAAAAGGGAATAAAAGCTGTGAAGTTTCAGGTCTGTTTCCAAGCAAAATTTCTCAAGGGAGAGGGGAAAAAATTACACTGCAGCTAAAAATGAAAACGGCAAAATAAAATATACACGAAGGTGAGAATCAGGTATTAACTTTGAAATTTGATTTTGTGCTTTCCCAGCTAGAGAATTCGGGCTTTTTGGAAGCAGATCACAAACCAAAACACTGAGGGGGAGAAAAGAGAAAAGTAGAAGAGGAGGTGATAGATAAAAAGGATTCAGTATACAGTCTTTTTAATGAGACATCTCCATTTATGCTGTGAGACTTGGGAACTTGGTACCATTTAAGCACTGTGTGTATTGCGGTCTCTGGCAGCTTGCTCTTGATTAATTCCTCATACCCCACACACCATTTCAGGGGTGTATAGCTGAATCTTTGCATAAAACAACTGAAGAGGGGCAACAGTACCAGTAATACTCTGGATTTTTTCTGTGAAGAATGTAGAGGGTGGTGCTTTGTTTACCTTTTTCATGATATATGCAAATGTTTGTTTTATTTATCTCTGTAGAGGACATGGCAGACAAAGCTGTGCTAACGAGAACTTCAGTAAAGTCATAGAAAATGCCACCAAAACAGAAATAAATAAGAAACCATCATACCTTTTTTCCTTCTCGCTCATGTGCCACATTCTGTGTGAATCCAAGCCCCAAATCATCAAATATTTTTAGGGCAGAGGGTCCTGTGAAGAACTGGCAAAGAATTAATCAGGAAAACTCACACCGTTAAGGTTCAGCGTATGCCCAAACGCTTTGCTGATATGGGATATGAGCAAAACTGTTGGGCGAAGACTTCTTCAAAGTAAGTTGTGAACATCAGTGAAAGAAGCATCCTCCCAACCCTACATTTTCTGCCTCAATTGTCACCTGTAAAATTGAGAACAGGCCTCTCCACTGAGGTTTTCAATGAGGTTGTCAAATGTGCCGAGATATTTTAGGTTGTAGGTACTCATTCCTTTTTGAACTGAGCTCCTTTCATGAAGAACACCAAAGAGCCCTTAGATGACAGCAATGTTCCATTATATTTGGGCTCTATTTTAACAGCTACTTGGAAATCTAAACCCAATCACTTGAAACTGAATTTTCTATTCACCATATAAACCTGAGACAGTGAAATTGCTCTATAATCTGTGCAGGAGAAATAAAACTATTATAACCCTTAAAGCAAAAGCCTCTGGACTTTTCCCTTCTCCTCTCTCAGACACGGTTTGTATCTTGGACTGTGGGTCTGTTAATATCAGTGCAGGAATTGATCAAATTGCAGCTCTTCAGGTGTCAGGGATGTTGCAATGAAGTGCTTGTAATGGAGCACAATTGCCAGAAGTGACCGTTCCCCTGGCGACATCCTCGTGCTGTCCCTTCTGCTTGGGCACAGGCGGGCTGGGGCCGTAGCAGCGCCAGGGCAGTAGCAGGGTCCTCGAAACACTGTCGGTTTGATGTAAGAGCAGTATCTTTGTCTTACTCTCTGCTCTCCAGATGGCTGTTCTGCCCCAAACCTGCTCTGCTAGGTTGCTTTGAAAGTGCCTGTTAATTTGACACCTGCAGGCAGGATAAATGGGGGTTCCAGCAGTACATAAATCCTGCAGCGATTGGGTATGAGGCAGCATCTACCTGTCCTGTGGTGTCTACAGGTGGGCAGTCTGGGGACCTGAACTGAGTCATGCCTCTGACATTGGTCAGTTAAATGCTACTTTCAGGTTAACCTCTAGCACTGCACCCTGTTCACTCTCTGTCTTGCCTTCAGGATTAGGGCACAGCCCCAAACTCCCGCTTCTTTTCTCACTTGTGTCTGTCACACATCTCTGGGCTGGATCTCTTCCACAGCCATGCTGGAAGCAACTGAAGCCTTAACTCGTAGTCCATCTTTCACAGCTATAACCCTAACTGAGCAAACCACTTAAGTACATGCTTTATTTTAGTGCATACTTAGCTCTCCCTGGTTTCAGTGAGGCTATTTATATCTTTAAAAGTTAAGCCAGTTTCTAAGCTAATGCCATGCCATCACATCTGTCTAATGCCAGAAGAAGAGCATATAGTCTAAATAAAACCACATTAATCTTAATGGATATGGGAGCTTTGCTGGTTTATAAGGTATATCATTGGTAGAGTGTCTTGGAAAAGTCGGAGTCCAAGCTCCTACTAAGTGTTGGTACTTGTTTAGAACTGCCCAATCATGTGTTTTAAAAGTGCTTTTCTAGATTTTTACAATAACGGTATTCTACATACAGAACAAATATCAGTGGGCTCAAAAGTTAGAGAAATGCATTCTATTTCAGTTTGACTGATAATTCAATGTCTGGTTGCTCATACCATCTACCAGATGAGCAGGAGGTATGGCTGGAATTTCCAAAACACAAAATGCATCTGCAGCATGCTTGGGTCTAGCAGACCTGTTATCTTTATGATCACTAAATTACAATAATAAGAGATCAGAATCGGCAGTTTGGCACATAAAACCTACTATACACATTTTTTTCCTGAGCAGTATGTTCTGGCATGATGGTGATTTATCCATCAAACAGGGACTGCCAGGGTTAACTGTCAAAGGCCTCCAGAAGGAACAGGATTGGGCTGAAAGGAGTTGCTGTTTCCTAGCTGTGTCATGATGGAAGTGAACCGTAGCTGGGATCTCCCTGAGCTGAAATGGAAAGAAGCCACTTTAGGAGCACAAAAGGCAAGAAATCAACAGGAAAAATTGTGTTTCTGTTGTCACTGACTTTAGAGGTCTTTTTATCCATGAAGTAAACACTGATTACAACTCATCACAACAGGCCATGCCTACCAAAATGCTGTCAGAGCTTGCGTGATTGCTCTCAGTTCTCAGAACGGCAGTGCAGACATGATGCTCCACAGCCTGTGCCGCCTTCTAAAAAGCACCGTGTACATGCTGGAAATGCTGATACTTCACGCCAATGTGTATTAGCCTGTTTGACCCCTCACTGTGGTGTATATTGAGCTACTATCAGTATGTTCCTTGCTTATCCATCCCATGTCCACACACCATCTTCCACTACTACCATTCTCTATCTCGTTAAACTGTGAAGGAAAGGCAAATCCCTGTTCTCTAAATGTTACAGGGGCAAAAGAAGTTAAAAGTAAAATTTTCTGAGGAAGTGTGTAACCTGCAAAAACTGAATAAGGTTTCCATTAACTAGTCACTCTCCAGTGAGCTGAACTATCACATAGTATTTGACCTTTTTATAGCAATTTGTTATTACTATCCTTAAGATTAGAACAGAAATTTCCAAAATCCATTATGGCACTTGGATTTTCATTGCCAACTGATACACAAACATTTACAACCTTCAAAATCTAGAGGAAGAAGAGCAGGACATTAGATAAGCTTCTAATCCAAAACACTTTTAACAGCTGGTGAAAGGGAGAATATTTTTATTAAGATCCCTGCAATGCTGTGAAAGAGATCCAAGCCTTGGTTCTTTCTTGGTTTTCGGGTTTTTTTAATTTGTTTGAACAGCAGTTGTGAAGAGAAAGTGTCAATTCAGGTAGATTCACTGATTTTCAAAGATTAATAAAAAACATTTTAAAGCTACCTCGCTAATGCCTGATGCCTGAATAACTTTCACTACCTGCAAAGTCTTACTGTGATCCAGACATTAAATAATTTCATATTATGCAGATTAATTTTCTCTCCAGTTTTAATATCAAATTAGGCTTACGCTGTTTTTCCCTAGGAAGGAGATTATGCGAGCTGACTATGTGTAAATTATGTTCCCTTAATATTTAATATAATTCAATAAAATAATGTTACTTTCCTAATTGGGCTTAGTCATAACTTGGCTTAAGGTCTACAGTATAATAGCAGCAAAGACCTGGAGCAGCAGACACTCTCAAGGGACAAACCCTGATTCTCTGGAACACCAGAGTATCCTGACGGGAAGAGAGCTGAGCCCTACACATGGAGAGGCGCCGTGTGTGCGCTCCACAGCGCTTGCTGGGTGCTTCCACCCCTGCCACCAAATGCCGTGTGTGGAGCTGGCGCAGCAGCACGTCCGCAGGCACGTTACCTTACAGAAAAGCGTTGATGAAGGCAGTATGTTGACCCACGCTTGCAAAGCATGAAGTTATATAGGCTTGTGTCTTAGTACCCTTCTCTGATTTTTTAAATAGGAGATGTGGACAAAGGCAGATTTTCAGACTTGTGTGCTGCCACACTGCGTGCAAGCTGATGAGCGTATTTTGATCTCTGACCTTCTGATCAAAGTATGCTTGTAACTCCAGTTGTTGACCCGGGAATGCAACACACACAGAGTGACATCTCGTTGCATCTCTGCAGTATGTGTTTATGATTTTCCACATCTAAAAGATTATAATAGCCATACCTATCTTGGAAATCTTTCCCTGGTAAATCCTTAGAGGCCAGAGACTCCCTGATAACAGAGAGTTTAGAGTTAAAAGATGAAGTGTTTTCAGGTACAGGAAAAGGAGACAGAAGAAAGCAATTTCTAGTGATCTGTCTTGACCTTTTTTCTGAATCCTGATAGTCTCCCACCCTGCTCCATCCTTTCCTGGACATCTGTGATTACAAAGGTTGCCAACAGAAGTCATGAGGGTTCTGTGTTCTTTGCATGTGTCGGCACAAATTGCTCTGGCATCACCAAGGCTGACTGCAGAGTCTGGCAGAGCAGCTGGCAGATGCTAACTGCAACACAGTGACCGCTAATACCTGGATATGGTCCAGCCACCAACCTCTCCGTGAGCAGGAGCATATGCCACCTCGCTGCCAAATAAACCAGTCCCTGTCACAAACTGAGGTTGCACTACTTTTTGCAGTACCATTTACAGGATTTGTATACTAAGGACTAATCGTGTGTCATATGCAGAAAAGAAACCTATTGGAGGTTTCTATTTCACAATCTCCCATTTAAAAAAAAAAAACAAAAAAAAAACCAAAAAAAACAAAAAAACCAAAAAAACCCACATCAAAACCAAACAAAAAAACCCCACTTGTAGTGCTGCTTCCTATTGCTCGAAGCCAACAAAAAACCTGCAGTTTACATCCAGTTGCTGTTAATGTAATTTTGCAAGTTAATTCATTCTTGAGTAAGACTGAAAGGGGAGCTATCCCAGGGGATGGATGAGCGAGCAAAGGATGGAGAGGCACTTGAGATTTCTGGCTTGTATTTATCCTCTCAAACATACTTGATACAAATATATGGTTTCCTGGACAACTTCTTCAAAGGCCATCTGGTTCAGAGGCATTGGGCCCACTCCTAACTTTGCCAGATTGCCTCCTTAGAGGGTAAATACCAGTAATTGTGATTTATATGTGAAGCCTGCTTAACAGTGCAACTGCCCTGGCTCTCTGTAGGAAGTCTGCCCTTGTGAGATCTGGGAGCCACACTGTGCCATATGTACCTATCAATTTGATCCTATTTCTTGGCACTTACGTGCCACCAGAAATTGTACTTGCTGGAGGAATGAGGAAAGGATTTGAAACTCGTGAAGGCCATCTGGGCAAGGTCAAAGCATACATAGCAGGAAGCTGCTGCCTGCACGTAATTGGGGAAGGGAGAGTCTCATGCAGCAAAAAATCTCACTAGCAAACAGGCAGACAGCTGCAGGCAGGTCACAGGCAGAATATCTGCCCTCAGAGGTCACTTACAAACCAACTGGGCATGATCTCTGACTGGTCATTAGGGTATACACCACTTCTCCTAAAGCAACTGTCACATTTTATGTTCCCTCATGAAAAAGCTTCTGCAGACAGGCAGGGACAAGCTCTTCTGGTCCTGTGAGCCATGGGGAGCTGCCCGGCATGCATCCCGAGCCAGCTGGAGGTGGTGATGCTGGGCTGGCGCTGGAGAATAAGCCCTGGTCCTCAGCCCCATGGCAGCACCGGTTTGTTGCTTCTCAGCTTTCCCTTTGGATCAGGTGTACATTTAAATGTTTCCAGCCAATCAAGGCTCCCAGGCAGCTGCCTACAAGCTCTCAGGGTGATTTACCCCCATAGGAAAGACTCAGTTCAACAGATACAGGGTCATTTACTCCTGTAGTTGAAATATAAACTGTAAGAGACTCTGACGGTTATGGGTAACCCAATCCACAGATCATGTTGCTTTGTGGTATACCACCAGGTGATGCATGCAGTTCAGAACTGAGCTGGGCAAAGCTGATGGGTATTATTCAGTTTTTCCTTTACACTAGCAAATCTTTGTCCAAAGTCAGACGAAAAAAATCTTACCCACAATTCGTTTACTAAAATACTGTGCTTTTAAAAAAATATCTATAATGAAAATTTTAAGCCTTGTATCATTTCATTGTGAAGGTTTTATTTTGGGAGACTGTCAGGAATGTGCCATTGAAGGAGAGAGGTGAAAGCGGTCGTAGATGGTGTTTAAGGAGAGCTCTGAAACAGTGCCTATAACTATGCCAGGAACCTCTCATACAGCACCAGGTAAACTAAAAAATAGTAGCAGAACGTGAGGAAAGGAGAAGCCCCTGTGAATCTCTCAGCAGGCTGCTAAAGCTGCCAAGAAGGAGGCTAAAGCAGAGTGCTGGTAGGGCAAGTCACTTCTCAACCCAAGCCTCACCGCATCTAGCACCCTTACGCAGAGTGGGGCAAGAGAATACTTTCTCTTCATTTCGTAATACAAAAAAGTTTATCAAGCAGTGAAGAAAGAATTTTCACTTACATTTCATTTACATTTCTTCTTAGTAGTTTTCAGTGCTGTAAACAAGCCCTTTGGCCCTGCTACAGCTTTGTTATCATTACCTGCATGCATCAGAGCACATACCATTTTCCTGGTAGGCACAGATGAATGTAATACATAGAGTAACAGGTATCTGTTAACATTTGCAGGCACGCTTCCTTAAAAAAATAATAAAAGAAAATTAACAAATCAATCTGCAAAAGAGTGTTCAGCAGGGAGTCAAGTGGCAGGCAGCATCTCTCTGTAGTATCCCCAGGAACTAACAGACTGCCATTTCCCCAGCACACTGCAAAACTGGCCTCAAAGCTGCTCATGTATTTACACCAGCATTTTGGAAGACTGTTGGGATTTTCTTGGTTTCATTTTTCTAAAAGCTGTGGCACAACGGCAGATCAGGCAGGGTAGACCAAAACCATATAAGTTACATGTGCACAATTTTGGCAAATGTAATGGGATGAAAACACTCCACTGTTGGGTTTTGTTCTGTGGTTAGTGTCAGGATGGCTGCAGCCTGGGTGGGTCTTGGGGGCAGTTCTAGTGTGAGAGAGGTTCCCTGTGTGCAACTGGTTATGGAGGGGAATTAGCTTCCCCATGTAATGATCTCATCCTTCATCTCCACCAAACAGTATTTTGGTGGTGCTCTTAATCTGCATATTCTGGTGGAGCAGAGCATCTCACCTTTCCTCACTGAAGCAAAACCCCATGGACATCCTGTGAGAAGATGGTTGAGGTTGAAGCAACAGCCCATAAATCTGAAGTTTCTGTAGAAAATTATTACAAGCTGTTTTCAGCCTGTTGTGTTGTTATCTTCAGAGTCTGCTGCAGACTTCAAAAATTAGGCTGAGGTTTTGGTCAGGAGAGGTTTGCTAATATCCATATTTTCTGTGGGGAAAGAAATCTGGGTAAGCAGTGGAAAGGGAATTTTGGATTTCATTATTGTTAGTAACTGTTCTGAGGAGACCTGTCCTCAAAGATAGGCTTTCCTTTAAACAATATATCATTCAGAATCAAGTAAGAAAAGCTTTTGCTTTTAGAACCCTGCAGATACCACATGGCTATCCCAGGATAATCAAGGAAATACCCCTCTGTGTATTATACTTTGTGCAGCATTTGAAGCTGAGGAATTTATAAGCCATCCTTTTTTCACTAGCACATTTTGAAATGGAATTTCACTGTATACTCACAAATAAAATGCTATTAAGAAAACATCACAATGGTTCCCAGTCAACAGTTTTTCTTTTATTTTGGGTGAAATTATGGTTAAAAACTGGAAGGGAAGCATTGACTTCAATTTATTGTTCCTCTTAAGGCAGTTAAATATTCCATTAACTGTAAGCTAAGGCATAATACAGGAGGTGAATGATGGAAGATTAATGACCCGGTTTAAAGGTACACATTAAGTCATTTTATTTCAGCAGCACAGAGTGAGAAGTCTCCAATTGAACTAAGTCCACGCAAGGGAAAAAAATATGAAGCTTATAAGAGAAAATGTTTTTCACTGTTAAACAAACCAGATTAGAGTCTGAGCCACACTGCATTTTTCAAAAGAGCCATTAAGTTTATTGTTCCACTTAATATTTATCTGAACTGGTACCCAGCCACCTCATCCAAGGTCATCGACTACCCCACTGCAGTAACTGCACTGCAAACACGTCTAAATTTCTGTCCAAGGATTTTATATTCTAAGTGCTTTGGTTCAACTTACCAGTGCAAGGGATTCTGGAAACAATAAATGCTCACCTGTAGTTCTTGTTGATCATTTAATGAAGTTAATTGCTATTGCTCTTTGTCAGTGCCTTATTACAGCTGCAGTTAGACGAGGTCCCTTCAGGTGCCCAAGGGGAGGAAGGCACAAATGCACCACCAGTGAGGATGCCCAGTCAGGGTACAGATGAGTGGGCTCGGCCTACTCTGTGGGCAACCCGTGCTTGCTGCATGGGCAGGTCTGGAGCTCAGCTTATCCTGTAGGCTCCTCCTCAAGGCAGGAGGGAAAGCAGGGCTCTCCGCTGAATTAGACCTGCGCAAAGGCTGAGGAATTGCTACCGAGAGATTTGTTTTCCCTCTCAGCTCTGGAGGGAGCCAAGCTGCCTGGATTTCCCTACAGATGGATTTTTTTTTTTTTCTCTAGAGCTGAAATTGGATGAACCGGATCACAACCTAAGTGTCTAGACCAGGTGAATGATAGTCTAGTTTAAATGGGTTATGGCAAAACGTGCAGCAGTGAATCTGCATGAAAGTGCTGTGAAATAATTCTGATTAGGGTGAATTGTAATCTAAGGGAAACACCACATTTTTGTAAACAAGCCTTCCGTTGCAACAATGTGTTAGAGTAGGCGGTTTTTTTCTTTTTCACTCATAAATCTCTACAGTGTTTTGTATTTATAGGCTGTAAAACTAGAAAGGAGGAGTGCTTTTTGAGGCATTTTCCTCCTGTTTGGCAAAGCTGGGTGGCATTTCAATAGCATGTTGTTATTCAGCAGTTGGAGAACACAGCTACTGTAGGGAATTATGGAGGTACTGGAGGTAAACTTTTATTACTATGTAGTGCTGAGCTTGATTTACCAAAAAAACGTTGATTTTAAATAACAAGCTTTAGGCTGTGAAACCATTATTTTCTGTTAAGTAAGATTTCATAACATTTGTGAAATATGAAATATAAGTCACACTCCGCTGCCAGTAGGTTCTATACTACAAGCTTTATTTTAGTAGCAATGTAGAGCATAATATTTACTTTAAGCCCTAAATTGAGCACAGAATCTGCAATAAAAAGTATTTTAAAATGCTCCAGCAATAAACAAAGCAACAGAAGAAAAAGGAAAACAAAAGTCTGTGGTAGTGTATTGGGTTTTTGTCATCAAGGCAAATATGCTGCCAGAAATACTCTTAACAAATAAGGCAGTTCAAACTATTCCTGGTTCCTTCTTTATTAACATTAGAATAAGCAAAGGAAAAACTTGTAGAGCTCCAGCTACAGCATCTGGCGGTGCAGCTTGTCAGGAAGCACAAAGACCCACACAAAAAAGCAAGAGAGATCTTTTCCAATGGTATTTTAACAAGAAATAGTGATTTCTGGAGGCATTTGGAAGATTTTTCTTTTCCAGTTCCTGAGTGAATGTCTCCTGTTGTGAGGTTGTCAGCCTGCCTCGGTTTATCCCACGTTCAGGTCATGCCTGTGAATAACACACATTAAAATAGTCTGATGCACACCTTACGTGACATAATGCAGCAGAGCACCTCTACCATACGGAGTTAGGATGCACTTGGATTGTACTAGTCATTATGGTGGTAGAGGATTTACATATGGCACATGTAGGTTCCTTCCAGGAAATCCTTAAAGAAACCAGCATTGCATAAATCATAAAAATACCACATTTAATGTGAAGTTAGTTTGGGTTGTGTAAGCTTTAACTTTTAGAGTTAGTAGGGATCTCTTTTCTCAGGGATCATTTCAAAATGTCTCTTTGATCTGTAGACCTCAAAGGTAAAGGTAGTCATTATCAATATACAGATAGGTAAATGGGGGCATATTGTCATCAAGAGTCAAAGGTTCAAAGATATTTTGATCCTTTCAAATTCACATAAATACCAAATGTCATTTTTAAAAGTGCCAAAGCCAGAGAAGACCAAAGAACAACTCGAAACCAACCTGACTTAGGCTGTTGCTCTTCTCTGGCGTTATACCAAGATATTAGGGCTCCTAATTAAAAAAGTAAGGAAGTGCCCATATCCAGTTGATTTTGTAGGATCTTCGCTTTAATAGTGGTAGATATGCTCTGACTACACCCTTTTTTGATTACATTCCTCAGCAAACCTAGGCAAAGGAAAGCTTCATTTCTGGATTTGGATCGGTCTCAGGCAGAAGCTAAGTACTGGTTAATCATCAGGACTTAGTCGTCGTCAGTCTTCGCTAAAATGTTTGGTTGAGCATCTGCTATCCAAAGGTTCCCCTAATGTTGTATGACTTGCTATATCATGCAACATGATTGATCAATTGGTAGGAAAAACAATTGTCCAGGAAAACTCCGTAACTCTCTCTAAAAAATGCCTACCCTGGTATGGTTCTTCCTGATTTGTGGGTGAATTTTGTGGGGTTTTTTAACAGAGACCGCTGGAACAGTGCAGTTCCTGAAGACTGCTAGCTCCAGATCTCACTCAGCAATGTAGTTGGCAACTTTCCGTATACTCTCACTGTATAGTTACAGCGTTTGGATTGCTTTGGGCATTCATTTCTGAAAATCAGGCCCAAGATCATTTCCTCAGGTGTTCTGCCTGCCTTCATCTCACCTCAGAACTGCCCACCTGGGTCAGTATGTCCGTGCACCTTAGGATTGTGCAATGGCTCTATACCAAGCCTTGCCCATGAGAGCCCAACGGGACCAATGGAAGTAGCAATAGTTAAGAGGAAAGGTAGCAAAGTAACCCTGAAAAAAAGGCACAACAGGAGCCTGTGTATTAAGTAACAAAAAAAGTATGAAAAAGTGAATATTATAGAGAATCTCTAAACCAATGATCTTGAGTTCATTGCTGGTTTTGCTTTGGGTTTTTTTACACCTATTCAATCATTTGGATAAGCATCCTTTTTCTTCATTCCAAGAAGAATACTTTTAATATTAACCTTTAGCTAAATACTGATGATGAAATTTTTCCTGTAAACGAGGAAGGATAGTAACGGAATGAAAAATTTTGCTTATAGATATTCCCCAATAGAATGGCCATGGCCATGAATATGCAAAAGAGATTTTCAACAGATTTCTGTACAGATATATGGAAGCTGAAGATATTGTTGGTCCCTCAGTGACAATAATGTCTCAAAGTACATTTTCTCTCCTAAATTTATTTATTTGCTATTAACAATAAATCAATGGAAGCTTTCATATTTTATCAGAGTCATTTGAGTTTAAAGCTCCCAAGAGAAGCACAGAGAGAGACAGAGAGTGAGTTTAAGTGTTTTTATCAATAAAATGGTGTGCTTTTTAACAGTTTTAAAATATGGCATATATCTTTTGTTATATGTGCATTTTTTGCACATATAAGCTGTGAATTTTTACTTACTGATGAATCTTTACTGATGCATTTATTTTAACAAGCGGTGAATGATAGTCATTTTATTCCCAAATACTAGAACCAGGATTTTGAAGCAGGATTCTGAGCAGGATTATTCCTCATTGAAATCATAACTGTTGGTATCAAAATTTCTCCATGGCTGCAATTAAATACTGCATTGGCTCACATACATTGAATAGTGCTGTTTGCCTTGGAGGAGTAAATGATATCTGTTAGATACTGAATCAGAAACAGGTAGAGAAAGTTTGGGGCAGGGAACATATTAAGCGTTTTGAGTTTCCAATTTCTGCCTAGCAAAGGCCAGGCACGGATTTAGAATTAGACCATTCCAGGACCTAGATTTTCGTTAGCTCCAAAGACCAAGAAGGAGTTTGCCTTAGGGCTGTATCTGTCAGAAAATTGTAAAAGATAAATAGCTTCACTATTAGGCAGATTTTCTGCAAAATTTTACAGACCAAAGATTTTGGAGAAGATTCACTTAGTAATCTGAACACTGATGTTTAGAATTTTGTATGCAGAGGTGCCTCTGAGGAATGGTTAATTTTTTACCCAGCAATTATTTTGTATGGGTGTGTGCATGATTTGCACAGACAGTTTTAACCATGTTTTTAATTGACTAAAACTTTAGGCGAGCTAAGTCTCCAAGGTTCTGGGGCAGTTTCAGCACACATTGTAACTACTAATTTTAAAAAATATTTTACTTCTCTAGTTTTCAGCTACACAGTGAAATCTGAAATTAGCCTGTTTCAGTGGATGGGTGGCTGAAAATTAAATGACAGAAGCATAAAAGATTAAATGATATTGACTATTTCTCTCTCTCTCTCTTTCTCTTGCTCTCTCTCACACAAGTTCTATGTTAAAAGACCAAAGCTTAAAGTTTTGGATATATTTAGCACTTCATTACATTCTGTTTAATTACTTGGCGCCAACTAAACGCAACCTCATTAATTTCTAATATTGTTCTGATAAGCAAGCCGATATGGTTATATTAACTGGCCCTCTGAGAGACATCTCAATAACGTGACTGTGTCCAGTGTTTGCAATGACATAGAACCTGGGCAAATAATGGAGAAGGTAATTTATAATCTCAGCCTCTAGGTCCTAATATTATTTACATCTGAGTAATACCACAGAGCAAAAAACTAATTGCATTCCTAAAATTTTGTGACATCAGAGTCTTTTAACATAAAATCATTTGGAATTCACAAAACTATGGCTGAAGTGAGAATTCATCAAAAAAGTTTTTTGCTTGTACAATGACTGACTTTTTTAATCAGTTCAAAAATTCCTGTGGATTTCAAAAGAAGCAGGGCTGGGCCCATAAATTGCACACTGTAAATTGCACACTGTATCTGGAAGAGCTTCAATAAAAAATGAAAAAAATCCCCTAAATAGAAATGTTTGCTAATGAAAAATGTGAGGTGTAACAAGTCTTCAAGTTTAATCAACCCTTTAATTAAATGAATCATTTGGTTCCCTTTTATTACTTTACCTTCACACTCTCACCTCCTGCTTTTTCTTCATGCTCCTAATCATATAATCAGCAAAAACTTTGCATTTTAATAATCCTACCTTCAAACTTTCTTTGTAATGTGTTGATGTAATTTGTCTGTAATGGAGGGAAACATTGGATCCATTCAGACTTGCATGTTAGTTTGAAATTCTTCGCATACAGTAGCTATTACAAAGTATGTGAGATGCTGGTTATTCCTGAATTCAATAGATTGATTGGCTGGAGATTGATTAGTCATCAGCCTACATTTGGGAATAGTTAAAATACTTCAGCTAGTAGATAAAAATGTGCATTTTATTGAGTTTAAGGAGCATAAGGCAATTGTTTCATTGACCCTGTGGATGCATTGTGATATGTTATTTCTAGAAGTTTGATCTAGGGTTATTTGCAGACTGCAGGATGGGCTTGTGATAAGAATAAGAGACTAGAGTGTCTTTACACCAAGGCCGTGCTGTCCGGGTCTGTCACTTCTTTGCTGTATGACTTCAGAAAGCACACTCCATCTGACATTGTCTCAGCTTACCCATTTCAGTTAATCCATCTCTCTAAAGGAGAACTGATGAATGCACCATAGAATACTGCTTCTATATGCAAATATGCTCACTTGGAAGAAAAGCAGCTTCTTCCTCATGGGTAGCCATTTTATGAAGCAGGATCCAGGACCCACATCTCCTTCTTCTCAAGCAGATATTCTGTGCTGTAACATCCTTGTAGCTCTCGTTTTTGCTCTAAGAATCTGACTTTCTGTGATAAGGCGTGCATATTTATACCAGGCACAGTGCCACCCTGGTCCCCATGTGTGTCTCCCAACTCCAGGCAGCTAGTGAATGCCTTGCACCATGTTCCTGTGAGTCAAAGCGGTGTTTCCATTGACAATTAGTCTACTGTTAGGCTTAGAGTTCATTTCAGAGCCACGAGAGGAGATTTTTGATGGTAGATCCATCTAGGATGCCCTCTTATCTGTTTAGCTGGGAGAATAGCCTCCAACTAGTTTGTGAATTGAGCTCTTGCTTTACCAGTCCTGTGAAGAGGTGGCTCTGGGCATGCCCATCAGCAGGCAGGTAGGAGCAGTTTTGGTGAAACCCAGGCCTCTAAGGATTGGAAACAACAGCCTATGGTTAGAGCATCTAAATTGAACATCAAATGCCATCAGGGCTTTTAGGTCTACTGTGCTTTTGTTATTCCAGTCCATAGTCATAAAACATTCCAAATATCTTAGTACAGAAGAGTCTGTAGTTGCATACCAACCTGGGTAGAAAATGCTCACCCTGTTTGCAAGCCATCATGTATCCTGCTAACTAGCTGGCAAAATTAATCGCAAGTAACTGGCACATTTCCAAACAAGCACTATTCATCCCTTCATTATCACAAATCTTTGCTGTCACTTCTTAATCAACTTTTCATTCATAATTCTACTGCTTCTATTTTGTTTACATTTCTAGAATGATTGATGTAAACACACTTTATACTCAGCAGTTATTTTGCATGAAGATTAAAACTGTAGCAAGCAGTTTGTAAGATACTGAGTCTTGACAGAGAAGGAGCTCAGAAGACAAAATTCTGTAAGAGGACTGGGAGCTCAGAAGTAAACCTCCTTCATCCAAATTATCGTTTTTCCTGCACAATTCCTTGGAACCAAATTTAAACCAATTTTTCCTGCTTTTCAAGGGCCAGCGTTACTAAAATTGTTCTGCTTTCTGCATATGAAGGAAAATTTGTCCATCTTAACTTGTAAAAGGAAAACTAAAGGAGTCTTCTACATGAGCAAGGAGTAGCAAGCAAGCAAGGCAATGGCAGGAAAATTAACTGCCAGCATTTTAGCATAGTTCAGATGTTTCCTTGTATCAATTTATTAATTGTCAAGCAGGCAAATTCCCCTCACTGGTTGTGTTATCAGGCTAATGGCAAGGAATTCTCTCATGTGTCTATCCAAATGAACACAAAGTCAGGTATTATATATTATGGTTAATGCCATCTTTTTCGATTCATGTGTGATTTGATTCTTACTTTTGTAACTTCTAGTTAAGTTAAACTCTTCATTCTTCTCATTATTTACCTTTATTTTAGAGCCTTTGGCTTCCTTCTTCTTTATCTCCAGATCACATTGCAGTTTTCTTTTAGCTTCCTTGTTCCTCATATTTGCACATTCACAAGGATCTAAGGTTTTCATTCCTAGCAGCCAAAAATCCTCCCCCAACTTCTGCTGGACTTGAGTGTGAGTTCAGCACTTCCAAAATTCAAACTGCTCTGTGTGAGGAAATCCATTGGAACAGTAGCTCTTCAGGAATAGCTGTTCCAGTCAAATTCCCCAGGTCAAAAATCCCTAATTTTAACCTGCAGATCCACAGACTGAGAGTAGTGCTAACTTAGACAAATGTTGAGGCATGTGTTTGTCAAATATGCTTAAGATCCATATGTGTCACAGTAATTAAAGCATGTATGGTGAAGAGGGGGATAAAGAAGGGTGACTAAAGAGACTGTTACTGAATAGATCAAGAAGTAGAGCTGTGTTTTGCTGCCATCACCTTTAATATACTCAGAAGCTCTGATATGGCCTAATCTGTTAACGTAAATTGAAAAAAGTCATGATAGCAAAAATGAATAAGGAAGGAGTGCACCAGGAGGCAGAACTATAATTAAAAAAGCTCCCTTTATCTAAAAATTTCATTAAAAACAAAGAAACACTCAAACACACAAAGATATATAGGACATAAGTTTTAATTAAAAGTGCGGCTGCTGCTTTGCAGTCTCGGCGTAGAGCACACATTTCTCTCTTCCAAACAACTATTGTCTGGCTCTAATGTTTCAGATTTGAGAACACCTCTGGGTCTGATGTTACCACAAAACTTCACAATGAAATATAAAGCTGATCAAAGCTCTGTGCCAGGGATCCAGGACAGGGACTGCAGCTCTCTGCTCCTCTCTCAATTCAGAGTGAAGGTTGAGCATCCTCACCTACACCGCAGGTCCTGGTCCTCTGCCACAGCCAGGACGATACTGAGCCAAAATCTGGGACCACAGCAATGCCAATGCTGTGAATTTTGAATCTGGAGCTGGAGTGGGGTTTTGAGGGATTTTTCCAGCTGAGACAAAGTCCTGAATATTACGCTAACGCAGAGCCATACAGCACTGTAGACTCACTAATTCAGTATTTAACAGAAACAGAGTTGGTTTCTTAAACTGGCTTTTTTTGAGTGAATTTGTTTGAGTCAAATGCCTCTGGAATGATCAGGTTGTAGCATTTTACTGAAGAAGTATAAATGCTTCAGCTTTCAACAGGTTTGGGAAGGTGGGGGTAAGAGGCATATGGGGACTGTTTCCTAGATAAGTAAGTTTTGGAGTAAGAAGGAGGAGTTACTCTGAAGTGGAGACTTTAAAAGTAACTAGCCCGTTGGCCCTGGGAAAACCCACCAAGAGTCTTGACCCAGCTCTGTGGGCATCCAGTAAAAATATTTGCAAGCATCAGTCATTTTAGACAAAGTTTTCTGATATAAATGAAACACAGTTTCTCTCAGCTCTGCCTTTCAGATTTGCTCAACAAGGCAAGATTTTATTTATTTCCCTTATCTGTAGATGGAGATTCTCACAAAAACATACGACATCTAGTCATTGACTCTTTAAAGAATAACTTCCTCCTTTCAAAGGTCACATGTCTCATGCCAAAAATCACCCATCAGTAAAATTAAGGACTCAATGATAATTTGCCTTTGCACACTGACAAGTTATATTTTAGGAATAAGCTTCTTTAAGAAGCTTTGCACACTCGCATTCTCAGCTAAGATGGCAAACGTATCTCCAGGTCAGACTGTAGTGATTTTCCCCTTCATTGGACCAAAACAAGACCCCATGCAGCATTTACATCTTCAGAGGGGGAGCAGGATAAGGCCTCATGCTGCTCTTTACAGTAGAGATGACACTTACTCATGGATATTTCACAGTTACTTTCACTAGAAGAACCTTAGGAACTTTACAAAATATTGAAGCAGCTGCAAAATTGTAGGAAGTCATGTTGGAGCGAGATTAACTTTATCTCTTTGGTTACTTTTGCACTTTGAATCGGTCTCTTGTCTCGTTCCAGATCATTTGATTAATGCACAGGCAGAGCACTGAAAGACATTGGTGCATTGCTAGGAACTTCCTTGGAGATGGATCAGAGGAGTTTGGAGATACTTTCAAATTTTTATTTTTATTTTTTTATTTATTTTAATGCTGTCTATTAGAGCAGACCTGTCGCAAGTGTCCTTCATAAATCCTCACATCTGGTTTCTCACTAAATTCAAGCAAAAGAATTGTTAAGAAAATATTAAAGTAATTTACATTTCTGCCAAGGATCCTAACCTCTCCTCTTCATAAACATCACAAACATGTCAAGGAAAACTCCGGAATAAAGGCAGAGTGTTAAAAAACATATTGCCTGCTGCCTGTAGACAATCTTGATGGGATAAAGATGAATCATATCTCCTTTGCTAAGTTATACCTTACTTAGCAAATTTTTCACAGTGAGAGCCAAGGTTGGTGTTCACTGCTCCTGTATTAAAGTCTGTCTCCTTGGCACTGAGACAGATAGAGACACCAGCGTGAGGAGCAGAAAACAAGTAAACCAGCCTAGTTCAGTAAAATTCAGGAGATTTCTCCCCATGGTAACCTCTGTAGGACCCAGAAGATGCTGTGACTTTCACTTAGGGGTGCAGTACCTGTGCCATGATAGCGTCACAGGGACTTCCACGGTTCATGGCTGTGGCTGTTGGGACAACTGTCAGTGCCCAGTATAATAAAAGCTTCCAAAAATAATTATTTGTTACTATTGCCACCTGCATGACTTTGACAGAAAAAAGCATTTTACAAAATTGAGATCCATAATTAACGAAAGATTGAGGTTGCCATTCCCATATTCTGACCACTTCTTTACCCTTATTTGCCCTCCTGTTTGAAACAGTAAGCACTTTTGTGTACATCAGGCGGTTTTTATGCTCATCTCAGCCAAGAGAATGCTATTCCTGCTGCTGTTTTGGCACCTCAGAGCCCCACCTGTGTCTCCATTTTAGAAACTAGCCCATAGCATTTGCTCGGAGCACAGTCCTATTGCCACCCCTTGAGTGAAAGACCGGATTTTATTTGGGCTTATATTTTCTCCACATGGAGTACTGTATGCTGCATGTCAGGCTGGAAGGTAACCCTTTATGTATGCAATATCCAGAGGATGTTGTGTAAGCATCAGAGATAGCAGCTCTTTTCTTTCTCTCTATGAGTCTCCAGTGTACAGTGCATTATATGAAGTTCTTCAAATAATGGCTTAATATAAGCCTTAGAGTTATGTTTGTGTCTTCACATCTTGGCCAGTAAACCTAATTTAATCTAATTTATCTGTTCTGGTTGATCTGAGGAGCTTCAAAAATGAGTGTTGGCAAATACAGTCACAGAAAGAAAGTAATAAAAGTTAATTTTGTTGTTAACAAATATCACTGTTGGTGAACAAGGATTTATGGAGGTCATTTGGGAATCTGATATATATTATTTCATCGCTTCAGTAGTTTGATAGGGATCTTGCTGGTTTACAGTTGCTATTCTGGCTGAGCTTCGCAGCAGTCACTTATTATTAAACTGCAAGTAAAAACATACAGCATTATACATAATGGACGTTTTTAGCTGAAACAAACCAGTGAGGGTACAGGGGCTGAGCTCCATCGGTTGAATAAACCTTTCTCTGTTCAGGTGTTACCCAGCTAACATCTGATTGAGTTTGGAGTATACATTTGGCACAGGAGAATTTTAATTTGGATCCTGAAGCCACTGCATGGTTTCAAGACGTCTCATTAGAAAGCCAAGCCACACACGTGATAACAAAGTTACCCGAGCATCTCGCTAAGCATGAGGACCAAATGAAGAGCTGCTTTGCAGCCTGCGGATTGGGTAAGGCAAAGAGACTGCACTGGGTAAGTGATGCTGCCGGCTACCCCCAGGGAGGGCTTTCAGGGTGTGGCGAGTACTGTTACAGGATGTGTTGACATACTTCAGTGTCATAGATGATGGCAAGGAAAAACACACCAGTGCTGTGGCTGCGGTACAAATAACCATGGCACTGAGAAGCTTCAAAGGCTGTTGAGTGCAATTGCTGTCTCCATGCCTCACATTGGCCCCCAACTCCAACCCCTGCATGGGAATTGCCTTGCAGTTGGAGTCGCTCCCCAGTCACAGCTAGAACTGATCAATGGCATTTGTGAGATAATTGAAAAAAAATCCCATTTCCCCACTGATTTTTTTTCTGGAGATACTGCTGTAAAGGCTCTGTGCAACCTCTGACTTAAAGAAGCATCGATACTTGGGCTCCAAGGAAAATCACAGTCTGCTCATTACACGTACCAAAACGTGGGTGGCAGGTTGGGCTACTTGCTACATTGAATTACAGGTGGTGTTTGTAAGGGGCTTTTCTTCTGAATTTCCAAGTGTTTGCATTTGTGTTTTAAGTTCTGTCTCTGCAAATTATAAATAAAGTTCCTATCAAGCTGTGAATCATTGCTTTTATTGGTACAGTTCTCGTGTCTGAGGTATTTTTCTTTATAGGTGAATGCTGTATAATTAGATAATCTGTATGGCAGCTGAGTTATGATACTTGAAAGTGTTTGCAATATCTGGATGAATAAGCTAATGACTTTCATGAAAAATGAAAAATCATCAGTCAGATATTGCAGTAGTCAGAGTCTTTACAATTAATGATAATCAATAATAAATAAATAGAGATAGACAGGTAAATGGTTTTTCAACAAGTTTGGATTGTTGATCATGGAAGTTTGCTTACTAATCATTACCTGCAGCTACCTCACAATCTTATTTTATACCTTCTTTCTGTGAGAATATCAGTCTTCAAAAGTTTTGAAAATATTGTCTTCTAGTATAAATAGTGCTTATCTGACATCTAGCTAGATCTTCTTTTTCCTTGGTTTAATTTTAGCAGTAATGACCACATCTAGCTTCTGAAATTTCTGTGTCTCTCCCCAAATGAAGGAACACTTCCCACAGAGTTTAATAAGAACCTAAAAAAACCCAGGCAGACCCCAAATACCAGACAGACCCAAAGTTACTTTAAACAAGAACCCAACGCGTTTAATCTTAGTTATTCAGCTATTCCCTGTGGAGCTGTTTTTGAAGTGTGTGCCTGGAGTGGGTTCGCAGGGTTATCTAACACCGCTGTTTCCCATGCACTCACTCCTGTGTGGAGATGGTCACAAACCAAAACTTCAGGTAAAAACTGCTGAAAATGGAGTGCAAATACAGATGTTTGAAATCGTCAGTCACAGGTGTATGATTTTCCTTCTCTTTAAGAACAGGATCGACTCTCAAAACTCTGCTTTAAGCCCTAGAAAATTGCATTCAGGAAGTCTCTACCCATTTTGTTGTTGTCGTGATTTTGATAAATCCAAACCTATTAAACACTCTCCAATTTATTGGAACCGACTTTTGTGCAGTAAAAATGCTATCCATCAGCTTTGTCTTGTAATCTACACACTGCATGTTTTCCTGCCTATCCAAACAGATTAATCACAGAGATAGCTGAAGTTGTCAGTTAGTTACTGGGTGACTATCGCTATAACTTTCTGTTATTTTCTTTTTCTTTTTTTTTAAAGAAAATATTTCTTGAATGATGAGGAAAGTGGCTATACATTTAATTGAGTGAAAGTGAAGTTTAAATCAGAGCCTGATAACTTTGTTCAGAAGATATGTTAATGATTTGACACTCATGCTAATGTTAATTAGATTATTCTGAAATAGAAGCACATGTTTCTAACAGTTGGCACACTTTGTCAGTATATGAACAACAATGTTTATCTCCTTGCTAGTTTCCTGATCTTTCAGTATGAATAATTGAAACATTTTAGTACTGGAAACTCGGTATTTCATCTCAGGCCAAACTTAACACATTTCGTTTTATTTTTAGGCAGAAATGCAGCAATACATCAAAATAATGAGCGTTCGTAAATCCATGGATATGCTTCTATGATTACAGCTGAAAGTATTTGTAGGAAGAAAGCCTTGCCATCTTTTCTGTGCTATCTTATTAAATGGGTCCTTCTAAACATTTCCCATCCAGGCTCTTCCTTTGTTTAAAGCTACTGAATCAGGTAATTCATCATTTATATTCTACAAAGATGCAGAACTGTGATAAATAGAAATTGAGGGCACTCAGTATCTTTTAAATGCTTGTGGACCCTCTATATGTTGTATACAGGATTTGCTGCTTCAGAGGAGAATCCCAAGTGATCAAGTGACCAACCAAAAGGATGTATTTGTATTTTTTGTCTTTCTCAGCAATTTGCAATATTTGTCAGACAGCCGCTTTACTGTTTGAAGTTCAAACCCCACCAATATATGCCATGTCGCAGTCATGATCAAGTTTTCCAGACTTCATTGGCATGTAGGGTGTTTGGGTTTTTTTCTGAGAGCTCTCTACCAGTCCTGAGTGGTTCGTTTCCCTGTAGCTTACTTAATAAGTACAGATGTGAAATGCTTGTACTGATAGGTAATGGTCAACATGTTTACAAATAGGCATGAAAGGGAGATGTTTTAACCCAGTTGAAAAGTCTGTTGGATTTGACACAAAGTATGTAGAAAAAGCCTCTTTGGTCACACAGACTGGGTGGGGTGACCTCTTTCAGCTGCAATACACCTTCAGAAAAGCTCATTTCGTAGGTTTTTTACAACACTATAATTCTGTGTGAAAACCGTGATTGGCTTGGCAATCTCACGCTGTTGGCAGCAGGATTTCCTCCTTTCCTGATAATACTTCCTTGGGCAACACCCCACCTTAGGTACATGTATTTTGTATTTGTAGTGCCAACCCTGTGCTCAGACCTGAACCTGCTTCTTACCTATGTTGTGTGGACAGGAGCCCAAGTTTGAGTTTGGAGAAAATACAGAAGGGCCAAGAAGAAAAGCTCAAGCCCGTGCTGTTTCTCACTGTCAAAATCAGTAGAACCGGGTGGTCTCTGGGCATCGTGTCTGCAGAGAGCTGTCAGAAAGGACTGCAGTCTCTTACCCATGTCCTGGTCCATGGTTAGGACCTAGGACAAACCTAGAAACAAGAGTCAATGCAGAATCTGTATTTCCAGACCAAGCCATTCAACGCAGAATTTCTGAATTCCTTCAGATATTTTACTTCTTGTCTTACTCTGCCAGACAGTCCATAAAGGACCCTCAGAAAACAGGAAAAAAAAAATGCAATATCTATTTGGTTTAAGGAATTCATAAATTTTGTCTGACTTGATATCTGAAATGTCATATTTCTTGAACAGACCTGAACTAGAACTATACTTGGATCTTTTTTGGATCAAAGGCTCAGGTTTGCTTTCAGTGTAAGGGTTTTATGTGAAACCTCAAAGAAAAAGTCAAAAGCTATAACTTGGAAACCATGGCCACTTTCTCCCTTCAAACTCTATTTTTAATTCACAGTGACCCTTAATATAAGAAGAAAGGCCAAAAAAATTGAGAGACAGACATTTTTATTGAAAGCTGTGGGAAACAGCTGAGGAGAGGGTATGTGTGAGCTTTCCAAAATGAGGTATTATATGCACAGCCCAAGTGACAACTGTCAGGTCAAAAAAGAGAGAATAGCCTCGGTGTATTTTTGCTTACTTTACTGTTGGCTTGTGCTGAATCCAAGCAATGCTCTATCAGGCAGTCAACCTGGGTTGTTCCACTAACTCCCTGTCAGGGGGTAGAATTAGCAAGCATGGGACAAGTTAACCTCCCAGCTACTTTCTCAGCTGAATGTCAGTATTTTCATTTCAGTCTTGTCCAGGGTTGTTTAAAGTCTTTTTCCATATGGAGAGGAACAATGTCACAGAATGATTTCTTGAAGGTTTAGTTCTTTTTCAGGATTCTTAAGGGAAGAGCCACTCTTTTCTAAATTTCCAAGCAAGAAAATCAGAAACCAGACTGACACCTTGAGAGAATTAGATGGTGATTATGAATGAACTTCTGTTTCCTTTAATGAGGCAGAGGGAAATTGCCTAACTCCCTTTTTTTCTGAGACAAAAATTTCCACTTAGTATAATACCAAATTTTGTTACCAAGCAATGTCTCATATAGACCTAACAGTTAGTTTGTAATTGTTTTCTTTTATCTATGTGACTAATGAAATGTACATGATAAAGGACTGTACTAAGAGGCAAATGAGGATATTAGGAGTTTTTATATGTCAGAAGTTTTATATATTAAATGTGGAAATTAAATTAGGCTTCGGTTTCCTAGAAATTTATATCTTGGCCCTTGTTATACTTCATATATTTAATTAAAATGATAATATATTTGGCTGCAGTTGTAAAATTATTTTAAAAGAAAGTAATTTCTTCTGGGGCCTTATTTGGGTTGTGAATTAAAAGATGTAGAGATGCAGAAATAATAACAAGGTCTGTTGGGAGAGTGGTCAGAGCCTATTATTGGGAGTTTATTTAGACCTCTAGTAAATTCAGATTAAAATGTCTCCCCAAATTAAGGTTTCTTATAATTGTGGCTGCTGCATTGACATTAGAAACAGAAACATTTTCCTGATGCTTTTCCCTTGTTTAGCTGTTACAATTGCAGTTCCGGAACTCTGCTTGGAGTTTCATAAATCCCAGAGTAACACACTAATGTATCCATTTCCTTTATCTTTTAGTGTAGTTAAAAGTAGAGCTGTCTTTTCAAAGACACTGTGATTGGAATGACTTATGCTGACCAGTTCCAATTTTCTCTCCTTGTAAACTCTATTTAGTGTTACAAAAACAATTCAAAGGCAGATTGTAGGTGCCACACATCTCCTCTGACCTTTAAATCAAATTTAGTATTTCACTCTGTAGTAGGCCACCAAGCAAAACTTGACAGCTTAATAAAGTGGAAATTTTAGGCAATAAATCTAAGAATTCTTCCATCATTCATGAGAAAAGAGATCAAAGCTTTGCCTTATTGTTGAATATCTCCCAAACAAGAGCTTCTGAAACTTGGGTAGAATAAAAACTTGTATTGTTAGAAGTGAATTCCTCTTCCCTAAATAATATATCAAGGAACATCCTACTGTCTACTTTAGCTCGGGGATAGCCTGCATGACATGCAGCAGTCATCTTCAGTAAGATCAATTAATGCAATGCGGTGATTACATTACCAGTTATGAGCTGTGAATTTCAATGCGTGCAATCCTGAAAAATAAAGGGTATATTTTAGAAAGATATTTGGTCAAATATCAAATATCAAAAATAATTTGGGTCAAACTGTGGAATAATGTTACTTCCCATAACTCGTAAAATGATGTTCATCTGCTCTGGACTCACTGAGATAAATTCTTGTCAGTCCTTCTCAGGAGTAACATGATACAGATATTTATGAAAACAGCTGCACTTTTTTTTTACTGACAAAGCAGTTTTACAGAAATACTTTTTTTTGACAGTGATATGTACCCAAGGTTAAGGTCATCGTGAAAGGCACTTGAGGTAATGACAATGGGAAATGCAGTCTTGGGATTAAAGGCAGAACAAAAACCAAAGACAACAATTAAAATGTTTGAGACTGCATCGCAAACAAACATCATTTCTGGGTAGAAAAAAAAAGCCCTTCAGGTACAAAACTACTAGGTCAGAGAAGGTTTTGCTTTCATTCAAGGAAGTGTGTGATTATATGTTCGGCCTTAAGCATGTTCTTAGTGACCTGCTAAAGCAAGACCTGATGCAAACATAGAACAGGCAAGAATGATGTTCAGCTTTGCAAAACCACATGCCATATACCTGCCTTTCACACAGTCAGGGCTTTCCCTCGAATCCTTCCAGAGATTTACCATGGTTTGTTGCTACGTTACTACAACCATTGTATTTTTATTACATTGCATGTGCTATGTCCCATTTGATTTCTCCCCAAATGTTACTGCCATTACTCTACAGTTTCCATAAGAATTTTTGCACTCTTTTCTTCCTCATTCCCCAACCACAGGCTAAACTAGTCTGGAAACACATTTCCCAGAAATTTGCCTCCAGTAAAAAAAAAAAAAAGTGTTAGAGATAGGCCAGTAAGTAACAGCACCAAATGAACCACAGTCTGATATATCCTTTAATAGCATTTGTCACCAAATACTTTTGAAGATCAGGTCTGTCTTGCCTAAATGTAGGACTTTCCAGCATGAAATCTTACCTTTCTATCAGCATTTGGCAATGAAAAAAAAAAAATTTAAAAACCCCAACCCTAAAAAACCTATGCAATGTACACAGCAATGGCCAGATGTGCATGAGGGGATGGGCTGGAGGCATTGGTGCTCTTTGTCTTTGCAGCTGAGGAGATTGTATGAAGTGGTTGGTATTGCAAAGTCCTCCTTGAAGAAGGATGAATTGAAGCTCCCTGATTTCAGACTTTATAGTTGTCTAGGAATACATATTTTGTAAAATACTGGGAGTCCTGAAGTAAACTTTTTTGTTACGTGGGTGAATGAAACTCAGACCTTTTGAAATTGTTCAGGAAAGAGTGTGAAATCTGCCCCAGATACCCAGAGCTGTGCAGTTAGGACATTTATCTGGACATCATCAGACAGGCTGGGATATGACCTCAGATTTTCCATGTCTTATGTAAGTTGCTTCTCACTCATGTTTTGATTAGAAATTTTACTTTGAACTTGGAAAATGTTCCTATTTCAGTGAGTCAGCTTGTTCTGATGGGGAGAAAAAGGGACTGTTTCACTTTCCACAGAAAATTCTTATCTTTAGCTCCTGGGTGAACTAGCCTAGCAGTATCCAGAGTGTGATTTTTCAGAAACAAGGCAACATCTTTCCATACTTGTTATACTTGCTGTATGTCTGTTTGACCTGTGTTTCCCTGGAAAAACCTGCTTAGCTTTGAAAGGAATGTGAAAGGGTGATGTCTGCACTCTGCTCCTTGTAGAATTCACTTAAGGAGGGCTTTCATGGACTTACATAGAATGTAAGCTAGGGCTGGAAGCCCTGTTTTTTGAAATGAATGGCAATGCTGCCACACAGAGACCCTCACTCCCGTTATTCTAAGCACTTAAATCAGAGTTTAAACAAGTTCTGGGACCATTTTGCAGATCTTCTGTCTCAGGATGAATTTCATAGTAAGACAGAGAGGACATAGACTTCCTGTTTGCTTGCCAGGTTCCTTTTTAACTCTGTTGAAATAAATAGTTAAGTTTTTGTGTCATACTAGAACTGTGAAAGAAGTACCTCTCTATGTCCCCTCTAAAGAATAAAACCAGGCTTCAAACATTACAGATATGTTCTTTATAAATCCATGAACTTTGCTAAGGCATTAATCTTCCGACGGGGATGGGAAACCATTATCCACCATATGAGTCACACTGACAGTATCTGATAAAAATAGTAAAGGAATTGGAATTTACTTTTATCAGTTTAGTGTAAGTGAGAATTCAGATGGGATCCATTGTTACTGTGTTCATTTATTGTCTATTATTAGAAAAAAATCCATTACTTCAATGGAAATATCAGTCGCAATGTATGTAATTACATTTCTTTTCTCCTTTTTTTTGCATGCATGAAAGGGGAAGACTTACATTAAAGGACAGTAAAATCTGCAAATAGGAAGGGAAGGTGATTCTGCAGGGACAAGCACAAGGATCCACACCCCCTATATTTGTGGGAGCTGTTAAAGAGAAAAAACATTTAAAGGTGGGAGAATGAGTGAATTAAACATTTCCAACAATGGAGGATCCAAAACCTTTCCAAACCATAGCAGAGCTCCGACTGAATGTTTATGAGCCAGGAAGGAGAGGATGTAGGGAAAGAGGCTGGGAAAAAAGCAGATGACTTGTAAGCAGCCATTGGGAGCTGCAGCCTTCCCTGGGTGACTGTGTGTTCACTTACTCTTTTGCACTGATGGGGAACTAGTTGCCAAAATCTGTTTTCAAGCCCAAGTACTCTCAGTCCCATTGTGTGGAGACATTTTTGCAGCTATAGTCAGTTGTGTGGTCTAAAATGAGTGCCAGAATGATGGCCAGGTTGTGCACTATAGAGTAATATCTGTGTACAGGAGACTGGGTGAAAGGCTGATCTGGTGGCTGATCTGAAACAGTTATTCAAAATGAAAGATTGAGACCTGATTTTATTGTAGCAAGGGCCTCTGAAAGGGATTTTTGGTTAAGAAGCAAAGGAGATGGAGGAAGATACCTACCTATATCATTCAGTAGGGGACTGTGGCCCAAAATTTAAGGTCTAAGGCGTGTCTACTTTTCACATAGACCATTGACGCAGTCGATCAGTGTAGGTGCTAGACTGTAGGATTCTTTCAAGTTTTCTGAACATTTTTTAAGCATCTACAGTTGCAGAAAATAAAAAAAGAAAACATCCAAAGCACCTTATTTTATTGCAGAAAATACAAATTTTCTGTCAACCTTGCAAATAGGAGAAAAGGGCTTAAGTTCTTTCTTTTGGACATTACTCATAGAACAATAACAGATGAATTTGCTCCCAAAGTAAAGATATATTATTTCAAATTGGTCTTATATTTAAATATAAAATGAGCTGCATTTTGTCATGTCAGCTAATGAAACTGCTGGGAAAAATCTGAGAGTGAAAAATAGACAATTAAATGGTTTCTTTGAAAACAAAAGAGGGATTTGCATATCTCTTTATAATGATGAGTTTGCAGTTCTTTTCATCCAGGGTACCAACAAAGTGTAAATGTAAATCTGTAATGTGTCTGAGATCCGGAGCACTTCAGGTTACTGGGATAAGAGTGCTTTGTGTTATTGCTGTCATCTGCAAAGACAGATGCCCCAGGCTGGGAAACACTGGAAAAGTAACAGATAACCATTCCCTTTCATGATGCCAGAACTATAATTCCATCAAATATTTGGCTTGCAGAAAAGACCCATAAGACGTGAATACAATGGGTGCTGCTAAAAGCTCAGAATTCATTGCCTGAGGCATTTACGGTAATTGTAACACATTCCTATACTTAAAAAAGGACATACTGCAACTTAGGAGATTTTAACAGCTCCCATGGCATGTGTCAGTGTAGGCAGGTCTAGGACAAAGCAGAGGAAATGCTGTTCTGAGACAGACCCCTGGTCGGTCCAATACTCTGCACAACAAAGGAGTTCAGTAAGACTGGGAGGGTGGATTGAGACAGATGAACTGTAATTTATGTGAAATGATGCCTATAGTGGGGGAGGGGGGATGGTTTTAAGGAAATCGGTAGGAAAAAAAAATTTTTGCATGGCATAGTATTACATTGATATTCCACATGCCTCTACTGTAATCAGGGTCTACCTGCACTAGGGGCAAACAGGTGCAGGACAGCAGACAGACCTGAGACTTAAAGTTCTGATAAAAAGAAATCTAGTGAAAGATGATCATCTGTAGGATGTTGCGACAGCTTGACATGGCTAACGCAGTAGGAGCAAGGCTGGGAATAAAGACCAGATCCAAGGCTCTGTCCTCTGAACTATTCACTTCTGCAGTTTCAGAAGGGATTTGCTGACACCTTTGTGCTTTGGATATAAAAATCTACCATCTTACTATCATAGCAGTATTAATACCTGAGATATATTTTCATACAGCCATACAGATGATGAATATTATGTGTCTTCACAAGTTTGCCTTGCTAATCTTTCATGGTTTCCTAGGCAATGAAAAGGGAATGTACAATGGACCACAGATTTTCATTTAGTTTGTATTCAACAGTAATGGAAGTGTCTATATTGGTAATAAAAGAAAGAATGTAGAATCAGTAAAATAAATAAGATACATAAGCAAGTCAGCCAGTACTGATGGCCAGAAAACATAACTTTTATCTCATTTTTAATATGGGATTGAAAACAACCAACCACAAAAACAAAATACTAAACAACCCCTTCCCAAACAAACAGAAATCTTTCCAATTTTCCAGCCAAAACAAAAATGGTTTCAAGAGACTTCAAATGAACATTTTGGCTTCTGGTTTTCCCATTTTCCTGGAAGAGATTTGGATGCAAGATGCATCATTTGAACTCTTTTGATGTAAATGATATTTTCTCGGAGAAAAATCTGGGTTTTACATTCTCATTGAAAATTCCTGACTGCCTTCATCTTTTTGCTCCCTCTTCTTGCATAAACTTCCATGGAATAAGACACTGACTACATTTGAAAGATCATTTTAAAGCATTAGTATTACTAATATTGTCAGACCTAGCCCCCTCAGATCTATGGAGAAAACATTACCAAAGTGAGCTGATCTCCAAAAGACCTTTAAGAATATACTGTTGGTGTCTTCTGGGACATTTGCTGATAAGCCTAACCATTCCCAATATAGTTTGATAGACAAGGCTTTAGAAAAGGAAAGGAAGTAATCTCAATAATTTGACTCTCATGGTGTGTTTTATGGAAGGGTTTGTGCCAAATTCATGTTGCATTTGCCATTGAGAATGTGCTTCCATGCAACCTTGCAGTCCTTAGTCCTTTAAGGACGCTTTTAAACCATTGTTACTCCACTGACCCAAATGACATTGTTTCTGATTTATCCAGGAAAAAATAAAATAAATTAAAACACAAAATATGTGACACTGGGATTTCAGAAATGCCCTTGTGAGAGATGACTGGGGGATTTACATTGGGGATTTACGAATCTAAGTCACTTGTCTCCCTCATTTGAGCAGGACATGACAGCCCTAAAATCAAAGTCTTTGAAAATATGTCTGTATCATGTGTGGTTTTGTACAGGACTTGAGTCCTTTCAAGTATTTAACTGTTGGATGCTTGTAATATAAAGTCCAAATTTCTCTATTTAGTCCCTAGGCAAAAAAAAGTGACTGACTTTGAAGAAAGAACAGGACTGAGAGGCACAAGGGCATTTAGATACACTTACTGGGATGGGCAAACATTGGCTATCCTGGCACTTCTGAAAAGCCACTAATCTGGGTATCTACCTTCCTGGTGCTATGGACTTACATATAGCAATAGGTGACAGCTGACAAAATACAGCCCCTGTGCTTCAGATAGCTTAAGAGGAACACAAGTGACTCACAGGCAGGGAACAAGTGAGGAACTCGTGAGGCTCTGTTTTCCCACTGAGGGATGGGACTGGGAGCAGAGTTATAGCTGGGTCCCAGGCAATGGCAGCAGCAGCAGCAGCCCCTACTGCTGTTTTCTATCCCAGCCAGAAGTTCAGGGTGCTTACTAGCTTCTTGCACTGCAGTTCTGCATGCCATCACATGCTGTAAGTCAAGCATGAGAACTGCTGAGAACTTGCAAATCATTTATCCCTGCACAAGGTCCTTACACACACAAATACATTGATGTGTTGCTTCTCCATCCCAAAATAAGCACTCAACATTGCCAAAAATATGAAATAACTGACTTGTTGAGTATGCACAATTCCCCTGAGTTGGGCTACAACGCAAATATACAGAGCACTAATTATAACAAGTTTTTATCTACATGTATGCAGTAAGCATATCACAGATACACAATACAGTTATCAGCAGGCTTGGTGCCATGTACCTACTACTACTGCATCTCACTGCACAGCAAGCAGACTCTGGAGATACACCCAGGTCTTGGCAATACATAGTGGTCTCCCAGTTATAGGTGTTAAAGTTGAAATGAAAACTTTATGCAAATAAATATTTTCTTAAAGTTAGGGTGAAAGGTAATGGGGTGTCCAAAAGTACTGTCCTTTAGGTGTGCCAGTTCTTGGCTAGTTGTTTCATGCCTGGGGCCATTCTTCAGTTTTTAAAAACAGTACTCAGAGAACACTGCAATCAGCAAATGGATGGGTTTTCTTTTTTCAGACATGATGTATCATCTCTGATTTTGCAAATATAAGTAATTATAATTAGTCAGTTTGTGTCACAGTTGGTGTTTTTTGGTGCATTTGAGAAATGTCTGCTATCACAGTGTAAACTAATCTGACAGAAGTTAAAGCTTTTCTACATTTATTTCCAAAATCATTGTTTTGGGCTGATACTTTTTAAAAAACGTTCTCTGTATTGACTACTTGGAATGACTGTTTCATATATTAAGATGTGAAACCATGCAGTTATTTCTGTGAATCTTTTAGGAAAGTCTAGCATATTCACAGCAGGTGAGATTTATTGGACTAGCAGCTATAGCAATGTGCCAAACTATCTGATCTATATGAAGAGCCACAGATGTGAAGCCTCAGACCTGCACAAAGGTCTTGTCTCTCATGCTTTGCTAGTGGCTCATAGAGAGCAAATGGGCCTTTTACAGAGGAATGCCTCTGAGCTCCCCCCGTCATCATCCTCCCTCATCAGAAAAGGAAGCATCACAAACTTTTTCATCAGGACCTCCCAGATTTAATTATTAAACTATACAGAAGTAGGGACCCCTTGCCATCTTTACCTACTCCAGCTTCCCAGGGAGTGCAGTCCCAGTATCTTTGAACCGACTGCTTGGCTCCATGGAGGCTGTGATCTCCAGCTAATTTGCTGCCAGCACTGCACAGAGGAGGCTTCTCGCCTGCTGCCAACTGTGCCTGTTGGCATGAAAACCCCTTTCCCTTAAAAAATGCATATACATCAAGAGAGGGAATGAGATGGTAGTGGGCTAATATTGTTAAAAATTTTCCTTTTATACTCAGTTGTAAGCCAAATAGTCAATCAACCTTTACTGATCCTTGGGAAACTCCAGGTGAGTGCACAGCTGACAATACCTGGTGCTGACAAGTCAAGTAGATGAGCCCTAACCATCTGTATGAGCTGTGGAAGAGAAACTCCACAGCTTCAGAAGCAGTTTTCTGTAGTACAGTCTCAGCAGGACCTTCTTTAAGTGCTGGCAGAGATTCAGACTGTGTCTGAGTATGCAAAAGGCACTTCTGCACCTGGCATGTCAAATCAACCCATTCTCAACACAAAAAAAAAAAGACTCTGGCTACACAATTTGAAACCAGTGTCTAAAACAGATTAGCACAGGGTAGCTTAATAAAAAGTGGAATATATATTTTTTGCTGCTGACATTTGCTAAAGGATTGTTCTGCTCTCCAATGGCTTTTATAGCAGAAATAGAAAAGCTCATTCTGCCAAAAATGCTTGAATGTTGTATTGAGCCGGATAACTACTACAAATTCCTTCACTGTATGTTATACCTTTAAATCTCTAAGGAATTCTCTGGCTTTCGAGGTAGACATCCATTTTGTATTCAAGGCAGCACAGTCTCTTGCAGAGATATACAAACACTGAGAGTTTTCTTAGGGATATTTTTCTCTCACTTTTAGCCTAGTTCCCTAAGAAAATCCTCATGTTTTGGGCACGAGTGGGAGGTTTGTGTATGTATATCTGTCCTTCTGTGTCCCTTGAAAAATTTCCATTGTTTGATTTCAGTTTTCTCAGGCAAATAAGCAAGTGAAAAAAGCTGCAGTGGGAGTTTGTAGCTTATTAGACACCAGAGAATCTACACCAGCAAGCAGGATTCAAAGTGCTGAAAAAACTTTACCAGGGGCATGAAACTTCCCAAGCTCCAAAAATCCACATGGAGGAATTTGTGACCTGGGAGAAACCAGCTTTGAAACACTAAACACTGCAGGCATCAATCAGGAGGTACACCTGGGGCTAGGTAAGGTCCTTAACCAGTGACTCTGGGGACTGTTCAGTGCTTGGGGCTGGTGGGATTGGAGGGAAGGAAGAGATGGTGGATTGCTTTAGTCCTTAGCTTTCAGAAATTGCTATTGATAGGGACTTAGGAGAGGCTGGGTAAAGCTAGGCTGCTCAGGAGTCCTCCATAAGCGTAGCAACACCAGGCTCCAGGGATTTGTCTATGCTAGAAAATATTGCAGGGAATCAATATATATCAATATAGCTAACTCGGGAGATGGTAACTACATGCAGTAACCAGTAGATGCAGATGACAGGAAACCTAAGTAGAATTCAGACAGAATTAGTTAATCAGGCAACACAAATCCATAGGAATCAGAATTCATTAATTCTTGTGCTCAGCAACCTGTGTATTTTTCTCATCTTCTCTTGTTCAGTCTGGATTTAAGAAGCTGCTTCTCATGAAGGCAAAACCACAGACCCTCTATTCTAGATTTAGAGCACATCCCAAACCCTTTGAAGTCAGAATTTTGTTTGGCTCTTATAAAATGTATGTTCAGAGCCAAAGCGTATTTCTCCATCTTATTCCCTGATCTTTCAAGAGGCCAGGCAATAATTACTTTCAAACAAGTTTCCTTACTACATGATCATAGCAGGCTCTGAGTTTCTGTGCCAGCATCAGGGAGGATGAAATCTACAGGCTCTTTTTTTCTTAGCTTCATACAAGTCAGATTCTTTCATTAATACCTGCAAGTGGATTCACTTGTTGGTATCTAAGCTGCAGCCCGCTGGGCTCCATGGGGCAATCCTGCCTTGTGGCCTCCCCCGTGCCAGGATGAGGAGAGGAAACCCGGGTTTGTACAGCCCTTCCTCCCCTTGGGACAAAACCAAAGTGCAGGGAGGGATCTTCAGTGTCTACCAGTACTTGGACAACTTGGTAGAGCAGGAGTGTGGTGCACCTGGTGTGTAGTGTAGGCATCTTCTCGGGAGCAGAGCTGGGTCCTCAGCGTTAACCCGTGGAGCTGTATGAAACAAGGGTGAAGTGAGAATTAACTGTTTATCCATAAAGCTGACAAAATGAATGGCTATTAGGGGCTTTTTAAAAGTTTGTTAGGAGGAAAATTAATTGCAAATTGGTTTTTTCTATGTCTTTTCCCTAATGAAACAGAGTAAAAAGTCAATTCCTAAAGTGTCATGTAGAGGAGGGGCAAGCTTTTTTTATTTCCTTTTATCCTTTCTGCTTTCATAGGTCTGACTTCACCTGCTATTGTGATTTCTTTTCCTGGTTTCTTTCATTGTCTTCATCCCAGGGCACCAATCCATGCTTATTGGCAGATTGCAAGATAAAAACTCAATAATCTCTCTTGATACTTTCCCTCTCCTCTACCATCTGCTTCAGTACTAGTACTTTCTATCAAGAAAATACCAAATCCTCATCCTGTGCCTGTGAGGAGTTTCATTTACAAGACAGTCAATTGGAACTGCGTGCATGGCAGCATATAAAGGGATTTAGAAGGTGGTAGGCATTGATTGATGCTACACGGGGCTTCATCTAACCCTACTGAATCAGTGCTCGCACTGGCCTCCTCACACTGACCTGAACAGCTTCAGTATCTCCCTTAGTAAGAGTTTTCTGGCAAGCTCTGGTAAAGTAGTAAATATGTACAAAAGAATATCTGAGCCACTATTTATGGGACTGGTAGATTACCAAATTTAGCAATCCTGTCAAGGGTCCACTTCTGTCCATATAACTTTAGGGGAATCTCTGTAAGGAGACCGAGGGAAGGTCAAATAGCCTGACACTAACACTATCACACTGGGAGAAAACTTTTTGTATTCTTCTTGGATTACCCATTATGACCATGGAAACAGAAGTAAGAAAGGAAGTTAGTACCAACCATGACAGATCAAGTGAATGCAATCAGAATTACCCTTGTTTTCTGCTAAATCTGTGTCAGTGTTTGGTTTTATATATATTTAGATGTTTAGATATTTAGATATAAATCTATATATCTTTTTTATTCTGGAGTCCAAGGCACAAAAGATATAAAAGCAGGACTCATACCCTATTCCCTGTTATCTGTGGAAGTTGGATTACAGGCTTCTCAGGAGTGAGGAGGTAGCAATATTTTAATTATTTTTTATAAAAACTGCACAATAACAAAAGCTATTGTAGGCTGACGAATACCTTCAAACTAATTATCAATCTGAATATGATATGAAGAAAGGCTTTTCAGAGCTTAATCAGAATAAAAATTAATAAGGCTGAAAATTAAAGGGAAAATATAAGAAAAGATACTAAAACAATTTTTTGAAAAAGCCAGAAAAAAGAACTTGGGGAGGATTAAGGAGTCTTGAATTGCATTATAAGATTCTGGGTTATATCCAAGTATTCCTTTAATTGAAAGGGTATTCTGAAATCAAATACCACTCTTTACATACTGGGAAAAAAATGCCATGGTTTTGCTACCCAAATGAGGCCTGTGTTACACTTCTGAACCTCTCAACTAGAAACCAGTACAGCTTGCATACACTTTTCTGTGAATAAAAGAGTTGAGTGGTAAAACCCAAATATTTTTGGACAGAGAATGTCAAGGACAGACACTATGCGTATGGTGGCTGCACACTGGTGCATGTTGCCTGTCTGCCCACCAACAGTTCTGCTAGCGATTTGTTGCCTGTTTATGGACCTTCACACCTGAGCTGGATGAGCTGCTTCCCCCAGCATACTCCAAAGAGTTTCTGCCTTGTGTGAGATATATCCCACTGAATTGAATCCCATAAACTTTGAGTACAGGGCTTCTGCTCTTTGTCCTGTTTCTGCTCCTCATTCCCAGCCTAATTGCATGGATTTAATCATCTATAAGAAATACTGTTTTATTCCAACACCAGTAACCTACCAGCCCAATCAGTAGGATGAACCAATCATCCACTTTAACGTATGTGATTCATAGCTGGGAAATGTCGCAGTAGCTGATGTGTGTTCACCGAACTGTGTGTGCACATTGCATGCAAAAGTATTGCCTAATCTGGTGCTTGTTGAACTTGGACTGAGATTGACAGTGAGATTGTGGGAAATCCTCTAATTTAGCAAAGCTGTGAATCACAGCTCTCAGGTGGTGGTAAAGTCCATCTTTATCCGGAAAGCCATGAATATGTACTTAGCACCCACTGAATGCAATGGGAGTTGAGCATATTCTTAAAATTAATCACATTGGAAATGAGCTTTTTTAAAATCAGGAAATTTATTCACAGGAGAAGAGCAGTGCAGCTTTTGCTCCCACCGTTTTGGACCTAAAGAGACTGTTTTGCAGGCAAAGCAGGAGGAAGTTTGGTTCCTCTCTTTCAGTGCTGGTGTGTCAGAGCACAGCGATCGCAGGCTTCCTCCCGCTTCTTACTGCCTACGGCATGACCTGTGCTAGTACCCCCAGTGCTGAGAACCAGCCAGGCACCAGTTTCTGGTACCTACTGCATCACAGCCAAGGAAGTGTAATTGCTAGGCCAGTGTGAAAACTTCTGTACTGGCTTTAGAAAAGTGAAAAAATTGAGGTTTTGCTGATTGAGATACTTTCTGAATTAGCAAAGGCAAAAGCTGAGGGAGCTCTAGATACTGTTTTGGGTGTTATGATCCTGGGCCCCTTCTCGGTTCTGCCTAATAGCCAGCTGAAACCAGGGGGAGAAAATAGTTTCAGGGTGATTTTTTGAGTTTCTTAAAACTTGATACTGCAAATAGCACCTCTGAAGTCAATAGCATTGCTCTTGGAGAAAATACCTATTCAGCAAGGATAAGGGTGTAAGAGTCCATCCCAGGGTACTGGGAAAAGGCTGCTCAATACAGTATTTGTATCTAGTGTGTAATTTGAAAAATATCAGTGTTTCAACAGTACCACAAGAGCACAAATGTTTCAATAGACTTGTTATAATTGCCTGGAGTTGCAAAAGGCAGTCTGCACGCAGTCAAAATTGCATTTCCTGTTGATTAACAACATTTTTTTCTCTGTAGCTGAAAAAGCGAAGAAGGAAATCAGGGCTATAGCTGATTTGATTTTTCATAACATAAGTTTTTCCTTTCTCTGTTAAATTGAATGCTATGAGTTAGAAATGCAAAGTGGAAGTATTACAGCTTAGTTTGATTCCAGGAAAAAAACCATTAAGAGTATAACACCTTGATTTGAGATGGACTGAATTAATCAAATTAATCACCAAGTAATCATTTAAGTAATTAAGGATCTAGTAAATTGTCAGAACTGCGGTCCGGATTCCTCTCTGGATACTAACCAGGTGATTCTGTTTGGGCACACAGTCTGGTCCCTTGTTCCCTTAAACATCTGCTGGCCTAACAGGCTTTGCCTCTCCCATCCCTCTGGCTTGTGTCCTGGAGAAAGACTGTGCCTGGTGCTCCCAGACCCACAACCAGCCTGTCTGACTCCCACCTGACCCAGTTGCACTCCCATCTTTGACTGACCCCAGTGGGACCTCTGGTTGGGTGTTTATCTCTCTGGGATACGTGGTAATGAGAGTGCATATCCGAGACATCAAAAATAGGATCCCAGTGTACCTACACATCTAACTCATTAAGTGTTTACTAGACAGTATACGAATACACAGGTGCAGTCAAAGTGATAAGATGCTAATATTATTTCCCTGCTTCAGCAGCTATCTGGCTTTATTTAGGCTTAGGTGAAGTGCTATAGATGCCTCTTGTCCCTTCCTCCTACCTTAAATGTTCATGAAGCAGTCAGACCCACCAGGGCTGCGGGCAATGTTCCTCCTCCTCCTGCGCTGAGGGCCAGGATGAGCTGCATAGTGGTGCTGAGTGATCTCTGAATGCTTGCACAAGTGTGTCAGACTCTTTGAACACCATCCGCTCAGGGACATTGTTGCTACTGAAGTGACAGCAAGCAAATATGGCAACGTCAAAGTCCAGAAAAAAAAAATTTCAATAATTTTTTAAATTAAAAAGTTTGAGAACTTTTTGGGGGTACTTCTGCAGTACTAGCACAGGAGGCAGAACGCTCATAAATATTTTTAGATTATCAGGGGACAGCTCCATGATGGTCATGTCTAATCTTACGAGGCTTAAAAACAGCTTTTTTGATCAGATTTGTCCAGTGAAAAATACAAGTTTAGATCCTGGTCAGTACCTTTTATGCATATTGAAAGGATTCCTATTTACATCACTGAGAGTTGTATTTTGCCTCGGGCTTGTGAAGAGTGAAAGTCATTTTATTATAAGACAAAATTCAGAGTTACTGAGGTCTTGTTTTATTTATATTAACCTCTCTTTGCATAAGGTCCAGAAAAGTTTTAAAGTTTAATAGTTTAATTTTTAAAAATCTTTTTCTCTTCAATCTGTTCCATGGAGTTGACAGAATGCACATAAACTTTTAAACAAAGGTTTCATAGAAATACCTTCTTTGTGAGAAGCTGCTTTGTACTATGTAGGTACAATTTGGATCAGCTCTTGACTTCAGTGGGGCCAGAATTTCATCCTAAAGATTTAGGACTCAATCCAGAAAGCTTTTACTCATATGAGTGATCTTCGCTCCTGTGTCCCAATGACTTATGCCAGCTTGTCACTAATTCTAATAGAAGTACTATTTTCTCTGCTTCTGTATATATGATCACAGTTGAGCTGCAAGGAATTCTTAGGCTAAGTGATGGTTCGTATCTGAACCAGAAAAGCAGTTACTACCACACATCATCTGGAATTTGCTGTGATCATTCAAGCCATTAATAATAAAATTAGAAGAATCTCATTAAAATTATATTCTGTATTTGACATCACTGGTTAGTCTTAGTATAGAATGATAGACTTAGCCATGAGAAGGGCACATTGCATTGCTGTCTACTGGAAAAATAAGATGCTGTTAATTTCCGTACCTTGGGAAATATATGAACCAGCCTCACTTTCTCATAATTACAGTAGGTAATAAAGATGCATTTTAATAGAAGAAACTAATAGTGGGTGACATTTTTACACGTGATATATAGCTGCGTTCTGCATATTTTTTGTAAAGTAGTAGGGTAAAGCATTTGATTTGAGGCACTAAATAAGTTATGAGAATGCAATAAAATACTGACTGTGGCTTTAAAAATATTTGTCCTTTTAAAATACCTCCTGCAAATGATACAGAAATAAATGTATTGTATAAGACAAGAAATGCTGGCTCTCCACTCCAGCAGGCATTTCATTGTCTTTCTTTCCTTAGTAGCCCAATGGAACGGAACCATATTTGAATTCTGGTTGCTCATAAAACAGTCAATCTGGTGCTCCCAGTTGTGTTATAACTTCTCTGGCAAGCAAATACACAGTGCAGACTAGCAATAAAGCATGCTCCAAACAGTGAGTGTATCAAAGGTATGTTCATCTCATATTGCTGGAGACACAGAATCACAACAGCGGCCCTGGCAGGGCTCTGCTCGTGAGGATCGCCAAAGGCATTGGAGGAAAAGGAGCATAAAAATTATTTACTATCTCTGCATACAAAATCTTGTAGCTAAGCTTATCTTTTGAGTGGGAAAAAAAAAAAAAAAAAAAAAAAAAAAACGCAAACAAACAAAAAACCAACAACAACAACAAAAACAAGAGCTTATTAAGACTGTATTTTTTCCTCAGAAACCATTGATGATTATTAAAGCCCTAGAAGCTGCCCAGCTATACTCCGAGTATGGATTGACCTCAAAGAAAAGCAGCCTCTGAGACTAGAGATGAGACAGTTTGACTTGCAGAAGGAAGTGGCAGCATTCAGCACTGGCAGTAAGATGTCCAGGGCTGCGTTAGAAAGGCTGGGTTTGAAACTCCATTTATTTCTCCACGTTTGACAAAGTCTCAGTCTGTTTTCAACTCCATTCAAAGAGCTGGAGGTTGATAACATCAGAGAGTACAGAAATATTTAATCTGGAATGTGCTAGCTCTCAACGTGGCAGGGTATGGTAAGGCTGAATCAAATGTTTCATCTGGGAATGTATTTCCTTCAGTGGCATTGGTGCTTCCAGATGACATCAGTGTTTCATCGGAAGACCAAAATTTTTATTCTCTTTCAGCAGTATCTGAATCAATTAACACTGACCACACTAATGATTTTAAGTTTGGAGAACTTCGAACAGGGAGAAATACGTCTGAAAGGTCTGCGTAATTCGGTCTTTTGCAGTTTGGTATGAATAACTTGATTACAGCATCACCTTTTCATCCAGAAGATATAGCAAAATAGTACAATTTCTTTGGTTTGAAAACATAGGCTATACACCAAAGTTATTTTGCTGTCACATATTTCAGTAAGCCACCCAGAAATAGTTCAAGAGTAAACAAGATGCAGGCAGAGCTGGATGAATAGTTCTGTGAATTGTGTCTTGTGCCTTTCTAGCACTTTTGCTAAGGACTCTAGCCAGCAACTGTTGAGAAACCAGGAGAAAGTACATGTCCGGTAGCTAAGCAAGCTACTAAAAAAAGCATTTTTAAAAGTGGTTCTATCGGTTTTTCAAGAATGTCCTTTTCTACTAGGCTGTGTGAACCAGATTGCAGCATGGACATAGGCAAGATGCTGAAGTTAACTCTGTCTCTATACTTTGGGCCTTGGTGGGAAATAATATTTGATATATGAATCCATGCAGAACCTGTGACTGGACCTACCAACTCTGAATTTTTGCTGGCCATCACTATAGGCATATTGAAAACTCCAGCTTTTCGAAGGACATTAATATGGGGTGGGATATCGACAACCTATTTGAGCCAGCGTGTACTCTGGTGTCTGATGCTGGTCACTGGATCTGAGGCGGTGTCACTCCTGACATTTGTTCACATAAGGACTCGCTATGGGGCAAAAAGATTGATAATAATCATAAATTCATATATTGGGATATGGCTTTGGAGAGATTTCAAGGCTGCTAACATTTATAAAGCCCCTGCTCCCCTAGCACTCAAGAGGTTTCCTCCTTGTATGCAGCTCCCAGTTGCTATAACCACTAGATCTGTGATGCTTCTTGTTTGGGGTTCATGAGGTTAATTTTGGATTAACTAGGCTATTTTCAATGAAATGGACCTTTGGAAAGGTGTAAATGTTGTCCATATGAACTTTTCAGTCCAAAGAAGAATACTCAAGATGGCAGCTACTTTCAAAGCTATAAAAGCTTTTTTGGGAGCAGTCTTAATTCTGATTATGACATAATAAGATCTTTTTGAAAAAATGTCCAAATTCTTTTACCACAAATGGCTACTTTGTCATGAAAATGGTGAGAAAATATGTGTATTTTTAACAAATCTAGAAAAAAAGTTATAGTCTCATATTAACTATATTTAATCTTACCTCTTGTTCTTGTATAGAGACAGATTGCCTTAAGGAATGAATTGGCACTACTCCGTAGAAGTTAATGCAGTTTTTGTCAGTTCATACCTTCTAAGAGTTTAATCCATAAAAATATAACATAATTTCAGTAATCATTAAAAAGTGAAAGACATTTCTGGCTCTGCATCCCAAACCATTCTAGTCAGGGGAGCTGCCAGCACTGTTCTTATTCAGACAGATTTCTATGTTTAAGTGATGATTAACAGCACTTAATGTGTTTATTCTGCTATGCATGCATGCACACTACTTCCATTAACACTAATGTGGCTTATGCATTTCCTGTCTCAGAGATATAGACCCCTTTAAAGATGATATTTGTTTTTTCTATCCGTAAAGTCTGACTTGGTAAACTTAGAAATGTATAAAAATCTCCTGCAGCTTCATTTGATGTTAGCTCAGACTCTTGTGCATTAGGCTGGTGATGGAAAGGGTGGGAACCTGACTCCTGCCTGTGTGTATGATGGATGATGCTACAGCTTAATAACACCTACAACACCTTAACAACACTTTTGGATCAGGATCTCAAATTTGGATCTTTTCCTAGAGACCAGAAAACATAGTGTCATTTTTACCTGCATCTTGAACTACCTAAATAATTTCAGAAAAGAGCAATGTTCCTTACTGCTTTTGAAAAAGCAAAAAATACCTACATCCACACTGGACATTGTCACCACAAAGCATCACAGCATCTGATCTGTCGGTGGCTGTCCCCTGTGGGTTTGTGCATACGTTCCTCTGCAATGCAGGGAAGCTACAAAACAGCTGAGTCTCACCAGGTGCAGTACATTAGTAAGGTGGTTGCCAGTGCTGGCTGAGAAGGGAATGACCATCACTTGCACATCTTACTTGTTACTCTGTCATCACCTGAGGAATTGTCTCATAAAACTCCTTCCTGTTTTTTTCTTAAAAGGAAGTGAGAGTCAATTTTTTGCTGTAATAGACAAGAGGAAGCGGGGCCACAGTTCATTTTGGATGGAGCACACCCAGCCAGCTCAGTTCCACCCTCTGCCTGGGGATCTGAGACAGAGCCCCCAGGAACATGCCCCTATTCCCAGGCCAGTGCTCATCTCACTCTCCTTGTTGAAGCTATTCGCATTTCAGAAAGATAAAGATTTAATGCTTACATGGGATGGAGTAAAATCTTACCTTGAAGAGGGCAGTTCTGCTTCCAAATCATGTTCCAAAACCACCACCTCCTTTTTGTCTGGAAGCAGTTTGGGGCAGGTGTGGTTGAGGCCTTAGGTGATAAACCAAACAGATAATTAATAATTAATTCAGTAAAAAAAGGGGTCAATAAAGCCAAATAAAAGAGTGCAGTAGAGGAAGAGAAGGCGATAGACATGAAAAGAATGAGAAACAAGGAAAACTGTATTCTATTATTTTTCTATTAATTTCCTACATAAATATTCAATTTTCCTCACAAACTTTATATTTTACTGTTATCAGTGGTGGACAAGCAGTAACCAGATCAGTGTGTGTTCTTTTAGCTTTATTAATTGCATGAGATACTTATCTAAAACCCCTCCAGAAACTGTCTGATTCATTATGTCAGATTGCACTGAAAAACTTGCATTATTTATTCTGAATGAGGAATGGCCAACATCCACTTTAAATATAACAATGTGAAATTACACTTTAAAAACAATGTGTGTATTACAAAAGTAAGATAAGAAAAAGACCTAGAGGTTTGATTCTCAGACTGTTAGGATGCAAAATGATGTTCCTAGTTTCCATGCACAGTAATTGTATATGCCAGTTGGGTGACAGAAAATATGCAAATGGATATTTAGGTCTGCAATTACCTGATTGGGATGCACAGATGTGGGAATTGTTTAATCAGTTTAGGAAAGCAATTACACATGCATTTTATGAACTGCATATCTTAACTTCACAGGAATCTGTCTCTTGAATTATCTAATCTGGGGCCAGTGACTGTTCTGTGATATATGCAATATTAGTTCGTACCTTTAAGATTCCTGTATTTTGTTCTATATATCTTATATCTTTCATCCCCGGAAAGTTTCCAGCTGTGCTTTTAAATATGAAAGAACAAAGCTATGGGAAGATGATCATATCAACCATATTATTCTGTCTCATAAATCTGTAGTACGTGATTATAAAATGGCTGGAGTGATTCCTGAAGCAAAAACCCCATGGTGGTCATTTATTCAGACAATCAGAGTCAAGCCTGTGTCTTCCATTGCTCAAGATGGATCCAGGAGGACATTCATCATCCATAGTTCAGCTTCTCTCTAATTTGGATGCTTTTGCTTCCTTCTAATTTCTTCAAGCCCCCTTTTCTCTCTGAGATCAGAGGGATTTAGTGAACGTTATTGTTTAAATGAACTCAGCTGACATGGCTTCACAAGATAGCAAGGTAATTCTATCAATAAGTTATCAATCCAAGGGAAAACTATTTGTGTTCACAATGGGAAATATAGAAGATGGAATTTTTTTCTTTGGGGCTTCTTAGAGTGGAAAGCATTAAAAGTGTCTAAAGATGCAGGAGTTGAAGAAATCTCTGCTTATATTCCATTTTCAGGTGTGACTCAAGTATATAAGAAATTAGGGACCCACTGACTCATACCAACTTGCATCCAACCTGTTCAGATTTCAACTAGGAATATTTTATAACGCTGCTAAAACAACATTTCTATGTTTACTAATATGGCAGTGAAGTTTATTTGGGTGTTACTATGGTTTTCCGAATATAGATGCTATGTAACAACTACATATTTTTTCCTGATGTAAGAGGACTCTGTGTCTATTTACCAGCTGTTAATTCCTTGGCTAGCTAGGTTTGTACAATGTTTTACATTCAAGTGAAATTATTAATAGGAAATAGTTCAAGCTACTGGAAAATTTTCATGTCTTTTTATTTAGTAGTTTTGCCTTTTTCAGAATACTTTAAAGTGTTGCCATCAAATCACTACAATTATGAATAACTTAATATTAATTAATGTATCAGTGTAAATAGATATAAAAACTGAGTGGGACGCTCACTTCAAAGATTTACATATTATTCATTGAGGTTGATTTACCCTGGCTTAGTATGTTCATGAGTTCATTTTGCATCTATTAAATGGAAACATATTGAATGGAGAGCATTTTCATTCAAAACAATGATTTGTTCTCTGATTGATCCCAGTGGAATTTGGGAGGAATTCCAGCTCCACTCTAGAAAGTCAACGTATATGGCTCAGTCTGGGACCAGGATAATCATGCCTTTCATAGGTTGGATTAAAGAAAATTACAGAACTGTATCATCAGTATTAATCATCTTGCCAAAGCAGAACTATGGTTGTATAAAAATCTCTCTGAATACTTTGCTGGTACTTCAGGAGATGAGCTCTCTGCTGCTCTCCAAAAATACTAAAATAGATCAACCACTGCTTTTTTGTAAGTTCATCTTATCTGTGGACTCTAACAATTTAATAAATTTTCTAGTGCCAGCCTGAACTCTCCTTCCAGCTACAGCTGATGCAGCACCGAGAGCTCTTCTTATTTTTTTAATGGCTAAATCAATTTCTTTTAGTCTTCGCAATACTGTTAGATCACTCTGCTTGACAGTTTAGAGAAGGAAACCTGAAGAACATATGCCACATGGAAATCCAGTCCTTCCCTTCTCCCTGCTGTTCTCTGCTTGCAAATATAATTGATTTGGCAACATTTGTTGTCGCAGGTTATGTGGGTCTTCCCACAGAACTGAAGACATGTCTGGGAGCCTCGCCAAACGCCTCTCCCAGCACAGCTGAACGTCTGGAAAAGCATGAGGAATTTCTCCATAGTCTAGTGCAGCTCAGCTACCTCCCGACAGCCCTGCGCTGGCTGGCACAGCTCAGTGTCTGAGCCGGTTGGTCCTACCAAGGCCACTGCAGCTTCTAGAACTGTAGAGCACAGTATGGCAGTTTGGGGCAAATGTCACCTAATTTTAAAATGTGCTCACAACTCTCCTCAAACACTTACACCTTGGTATGTTCTGATTTTCTTTGTGAAAGCATGTCTTCCTCCTTTTTCTCAGAAGATGGACCTCATGACATTTTCTAAAATTGTCCAAAGCTATTACCATATACACAATAAAAAATCAGAGACTTCTCAGTCTGATGAAAGCCTGATGAGAAAAATCCACATTCCACCTCCTCCTCTTTTTCTCAGTGAGTTCAAATGAAAGAGTTTCCTCTGTCATATTGTGAAAGAGTCAATATGTAATCATAGGAAAGTCCTTGCACAATATTATTCTTAGACCTCACATGAAATTTTCTACATATTGAATCCACTACGTTACCTACCAGAACATCATCTGCAAGATGTCAGTGTTTCTCACAAAGGGATATCCACTGCTGACTTTGGAGGCTCAGTTGTTCAACCTGTGAGACAGGCAGAAATTTATTTCATTTCTAGAAGTTAGGTGACAGATCCTCAGATGACATCAGTTGCCCTGGTTCTGCTGAAGTCAGTTCGATGGTTTACACCAGTTGGGAAGCACATGAAATGGAGATCATTTATTCCAATCTGCCCCTGTCCTTAACCCAGCATTCCCCACTGCTCAGCCGGGATAGAAGTTTAACTCAAGAGTAGGGGACCTCATATGGGGTGAACCTCTGATTTATTAAATAGATTTTTTTTACAGTGGATGGTTATGGGAGTGGGCAAGACTATTACAATATCCAGAATTTTGCTATTTGTCAATTTGCCTGCAAGAAGAAAGAATAAGAAAAGCTTCTCTGTCAATATGTATTATATCAAATATTTAGAAACCATTTCTTGGAAACTGGCGTGTAAAACAGGGCTGTTGATCTTGGATCAAATGGTTTGTATTATTAGATTACAAGTAAAATCTGCAAATGGCAAAAAACATGCTTAAACAACAGGAAAATTTATGTAGCAATTGCTGTATAATTAGGAAGCTCAATAGCAGATAATTGCATATAAAGTACTTTAATGCTAACTACCTACTTTAAAGAATTGTTGCAAAATTGTGTTCATAATTAAATTATAATTATAAGCAAACATGAAACGGTGATTGTTCTCAGAAATGTGTATGTTTTACTTTCAAAGTTCTGTAGTATCTTTTTTCTGTGTGACTCATCTTGGTGAGGGTTACTGTGCTTCTTGTTTTGCATGGAGGATAATACCTCTTATAATGATTTGTAATCTAGTGTTTATGTAAAATATTATACATTTCTGCTGAACTGTCATTCATGAATATTGACATTTTTAGCCACACCTCATTTGCAAGCAGAAAAAAAGAATGGAAAAAAATCTATTCCCTTTACATGTGCTAGAAGTCAATGACCTCTGATTAGGGAAAATCAGATATTCCATGGATGTAAAATGACATAACTGTTAGAGCTGCATAGCCTGGCAGTTGTAAACCTCTGCCTATTTACCTCTAAATGAAATATTAGCTGTTGGCCTTGGTGCAGCAGTTCCAGAAATATAATTGTTTTGTGTGGAGTAGATAGGTGGACAATGTTGCTCCCCTCAGAGGTGGGAGGATGCTGTGTTTGATACTGAGGATGATGCTAAGCCTCTGAGGAAGAGCCAGGAGGGGGGAAAGATAGTGTGTCTGCTACATTCTTTTATGAAGAGCAAAAACTCAGCTGACTCTGGATCAAGATCACAATGAAAAAAACCTCTTTCCTTCTTCCTTGCCTTCTGATGAAAAGCCTTGGACAGTGTCTGGATCTGACCTATGCTGCTCGGCCGTTAGAGAAGTAGCTGGTTTGTAACAAGCCATTTTTCAAGTTGCTACTCAGAAGGTGTTTCTGCTTGTTGGGAGAGAACTGACAGAGGACAATGATCACTTCATACTGAGCTGTAAGAGACTTCCTGCAAGGTGGTAGTGGGTTTGCTTGTTTGAACTGGCAAAACTCCTCCACCCTACTTCTCCCTCTGCCTTTCCAACAGTGCTTGTTTCGGGTCAAAACTTTCTTGGAACTTCAAAGAAAATTCCCACTGAAAATGGGAGCCTTTGTCCCTTCCACTATTGTACTGGGGCGCCAGCCTGCATTCCTCCTCTTGTCATGTAGAACATCAACATCTTCAATGTTGTCTGTCCGTGTGTAGAGCAGATCCACATCCAACAGCCCTGAGCTTTATCCCTAATCCTTTCTGTTTCTCAGTGCTGACAATTTTATAAATGTTACAGTGTATTTTTCAAGCATGAACTGTGCAATATTTGCAGTCATGTTATATGCCAGCACACAGTAGAAAGCTGCAATACAGGAGATGAATAATCCGCTGTATAAAAGGCTTGTTTCCTTCTATTTTTCTCACAGCCCTGTACTCTTGTGTTGACACTTGTTCTCACAGTGGGGGAACTGCAGCCACAACTCCCTAGTTTTAAGAAGTCTGCAGTCCTCGCTCGGCTTTGGAGAGCTAATACAGCACATCACTGCTAACAGCACACAGGAGTTGAAGGTTTCTGCTAAACCTAAAAGCTTCTCTCAGATTATTCATATTCCTCCAATAAAATTCACCACTTTTACTCAGCATAAACAAACCTCATCCCTTGAGCTGTGCTCAACATAAATCAAACCTATCACATTAATGTCAATAGGAGTTATTCACACCCATGAAGAGACAAACAGTTCTTTTTGCACACACAGAAATCTTGAAGTATTATTTTAATGCTGCAATTTAATGACAGATCCCATTTGTGTCATCAGACCTGTTCCTCCTTCCTCCCATTTCAGATGATACAAAAACAACCCATAGTTGCTTTTTTGAAACAGTCACATAACCAGCAATATGTTACTAGATGTGTCCTTTTTTCCTTCCCTTTTTTTCATACAAATACATTGTCACAGCCATTTCACTCACTGTGAAAATAATGCATTTCTCGTATTAATATTATTTGGGGAGTAAGTTGTAATTTAGCTACTTTCTGCTAACAGCTGCAGCTGCAAGGCTGAAGCCAAAAGGTAACACACTCATTTTTGACAAAACTGGATGAGATTTTTCATAGACAGGGTGGAGCATGTGTCTAAGATAAGGTACATTGGTTGCAGTAAGAGAATGTGGGTCTGCTCTCCTGCACTCTGCCTCTGACAGTGATTTGCTGCCTAATCTAGAGCTCATCTAACCTCATCTGCAACACTTCTGTCCTATGGATGTTATGCATCCCTTCTGGGTTATTCTGCATCACCAGTCTATCTAGTGCTCCAGATCTCACAGATGGGAAATGCAAAGGGAAGCGGTCTAGAGGACAAACCCCATCTTGTCCCAGGAGGGGGGAAATTTGCTGCCAGTGATGCTCTTTAAGCCGTCCTGCCTGAGCTTTCTGGTGTGGAGGGTAAAGTGTTGTTTCTGCAACTTCAGGGCCTCAAACCCAAATCAAGTTCCTATTTCAAGCAGTGATGTAAAAGCTCTCTCCCCTACATGTCCTGAAACATAGAGGATAATATTTTATTTAATACATGTATCTACATGTTCTAGTAGCTAGAATTAATACTGTCTTTCTCCTGTTGAACACAGTTGGTATATTTAGGTGGAAAATATCTAGAGCTCCAGGAGTACATCAGCACTCTGTTACTGTGGGAAGTCTAAGCGGTCCATTGCTGTGTGCAAACTCCATCTGTTGGGAGGCAGGATCCTCTATCGAGCCTTGCAAGCTAATCACATTAGCTGTCACTCTGTGAAAATACCAGTGAAAACACCAGTTTTGGCCTTGAGGTCCCTGATGTTGCTAGGGCCCACTTGTTCCATAAAAACAGAAATGGGTAGCCCTGGCATAGATTCCAACAACCTGTTTTATTTTTAGGAAATCTGGTTTATTCATTTATTATCCCTGTTTTATAAACATAAAACATTTTTGGTTGTGGAAGAGAGCAAACACAGTCCCTTGTGGAAGACAATAAACATAATAGAATGAATCAGCGTGCAAGTAAAGCATCCTTTGGTTGGATGCTCTTTTATTTGCATCTTTGTGATATGAATCTTTGTCTTTCTGCTCTGATGAAAGACAATTTCTTTATCTCTCTTTTCCCTCTTCCTCCTGAACACTGTCCATTAGCACCATCCAAATCCCTCACACTGCATTAGAGGCTCATTTTATTTATAATTAAGCAGTGATGCAGTCATATGTATTGTTGCATTTGAAAGATGCTCTCAGCTATGTTGGAAAGCTGGAGATTCTGAGCAGGGTGCATTAAGGTTAATTACCTAATAATTTACAGTATAAAATGCAGCTGCAGACACTTTGATTTTCACTAATTGTGGCACTGAACAAAGTAAATAAGAATTTGCTCATATTCCAGCACTGTGACTGTGTCACTGTGCCTTTATGGCATTTAGGATGTCCTTTATTTCTCCTTGGCTTCAGTGGCACATGAGCAGCCTTCAGTAGAGTATCATCCAGAGTACTGGAGTCTCACCATATTCGTTTTATAATGATTTTCCTTTCTTAATACAATTCAGATGTCAAATGTAGACCAGCTGACTTTTATTGCATTATAGGATATCAAATGTGTTATGCTATAGAGGCAATACTAATAGGGTTTAATGGTGTTGGAAAGACAATTTTGAGGGTCTCAGGACAAAGTGTAAAGATGTGAACCCACAAGCATGAATTGAGAGCTAGAGAAATTCCTGAGCTACAGGATCTCGCTCTCTTTCCAGAGACTGTACAACAGCATACGGTCCCAGGTCTCCGGGTGGTATAAAGCTGTGTAGCTTCACTGAATTCATAAAAATGGGCAGAAGACTAAATGTGAAAGGAGACATGCTTTATTGTTCTAAAAAGTATATGCCATTCATCGTGTAAGTCTGCTGTCATCGCTGTGTGTGTTTCGTGATAACTGGAACCAAAAGCATGGCACTTGATCATGGTCATCTTCTTGAAGATATTCTCAAATCAACGAGTGTGGAGGTCTAACATTTCCAACTCCCACTTCATGTCTTACTGATGGCTTTTTTTAGTGACTCTTGGGTGTACATGATCAGCTCAGTTCTAAATGGGACAACATGGGGTCGAGTGACTGGGACAAAGCATATTGAGCAAAGACAAATATCTACAAGGGAAAGGATGATAACCTGTGGACCAGCCTCTGTACCTGTCCTGTCTTACCTGCTGCAAAAATATTCAGTAATTCATATTGCCATGATAATTTGTCAGTACCTTACTATGTCAGAAACAGATGTTCTGTCTCATTCAGGTTTTTTTACGTTAGAAGTATCATTTAGAGTTTAAATGTTCCATGACCTGTAGCAGCGCAATTTCCTATGTATTAGTTCAAGTTGTGTTACAGTTTTCCTCTTAATTCTCCTATCATGAATTTTACCCCTTTGCATAGCTCCAGTGCAGGGATTTTGTGTCTCTGAAGCCCCAGTTAACCCACCCATCTGTACAGGAGTGAACTTCATTCAAGACTTTTAGGAAGGGGCTTTTTGGTTTCTTATAGTTTCTTTTTGATGCTGACTATGTGGAGTAGCTGAGGAAGAAATTAGGATATTTTTGGATACTATAAATAAATGCATTTCACACATTGTGGCAAGCTTAGGGATCTTTTCTATTAGGTGTAAATGGTGTGTGAAAGCATTAATTGCATTTAATAAATATTAATGTTTTTAAGAATGAGGCTCACCAGCTTTCCAGATTTCTGCACTCAGGTAAAAGCAGCACACAGAAACAGTGAACAGCAGACACTGAGAAACACCTCACCTCAGGAGACATCAGCCTTTCTTTACAGAGAGGATGAAAAGATCAGACTTCAACATTTCGTGCTGCAGATGGTCAAATGCTTTCCTTTCTTTTTCTTATAATTCTTTTTGGTGTTCAGAATCCATTCAGAAATTTTCCGTTAAAGGTTTCTCAAAAGTTTCAATCCAGAATGAAATAGACATTCTTCTTTCAGCTGGATTCCAGTCTAATAATTTGAATTTAAAACTTGGGTCCTTTCAATTTCTTACATAGGAAAATGGGAGTTATTTGGGGAACAAATTCCCCTCGCTACTACCACTGTCTAACATTTCTTAAATTCTTTTAAAGAAAGTTGTAACAAAGTAAAACAGGGAGAGTGTAAAGATATTTTCCTCCTTTTTTTGTCTTCTTTTACTGCAGGGAAAACTTGACAGAAAGCAAAAAAAGGATGAGGAACTGGGGCTGGCTAAGAATACATTCTTATTAATATTTTTAAATACTTTGAATGATAACAGATCATTCAGAACACTTAACAGATAATAAGAGGATGGGTTTGGAGTTTTTTGGAGCTTACTTGCTTTAGACCTTTTTCTCCAACATTTTCTATGGGACAGTGAGAGAAGGAGGAGCTCTTAATTGTTTATAATTCCATCACGAATAGAAAGAAGGAAAGAGGGAGTATTTTAAAATAGGAGAAACAAATCCAAAGAAGCCCAGGAATTCCAGATCACAGCTTTTATTTTTTAAAAAAAACCCACAACAACAAAACTACAACAGATTACAATAGCTATTTCTCTTGAATAGCCTGGAAAGGGAGGGATCAGAGCAAAAGCTTCAAAACCACATTTATTGTCAAAAACTAGTTGTTTTAAGAGTGTTATTTTGTGTTCCACCTGTGATCACAACACCATGCCCCCAGCAGCCTGAACCTCCAGTGTGACTGCCTGGGGCTCAGAGCTCCCCAGGAGGAGGATGCTGGATGCTGGTGCCCCGGCACTCAGCCCAGCCCGGCCCAGCAGTAGCCGCTCTCTCTCAACCCAATATCTCTTATTTATACATGTAGCAATGAGCCAGATTCCATAACCCTTAATCACTCTGAGAAGTGCTTGCACGCTCAGCAAGCCCAAGATGATGACAAATGCAACCCAGGGTAAAGAGGTGAAGATTAGGACTTGCTGATATGCACACAAAATTAAATCTATAGAATGGTATTTTACTTAAATAAAAGTAAATTAGAAAAAATAATCCAGAAAGTATATAGGGGACCCTGAACACTGATAACACCTTTGTTTTAACATATAATAAAGCTTTCGCTATTAAGGATCAAAAGCCAGTAATTCATGAAGATTCATTCCGAACAGAATTGTTAAACAAAGGGTGATCTGTTGAGAAGAGACCTTAACAAACCAGGCAGTCACTTCATCTTTAAAATACTGTTGTTGCATCCAGTGTTGAACTGTGCAATCTTTATATTTAAAGGGAAATCAATATCATTGATTAAACAAAATAAAAGTTGCTCCATAAAAAACTGTTACTAAATCTGGCTGCTGGAAAAATACATTGTTTTTAAATCAAACTGATAAAAATCAGTGTGAGTTTCTTATAGCTAGACATGATGACTAAAATGCACAATGAGAAGCAAAAAATTGCACATTTTATCAAGAAAACATATGTCACTAGTTTGAAAAAGCTTCTTATGTCCTTGCTTCTTTCTCATGCAAACAGCTCTGTGGCAAGCAATTTGCTGGTGGCTTTTATTTAAGTGTAACATTTTAATGGATTTTTTTTCCTCTTCCAGAAGATGCACACAGCAGTCAATCAAATTAGTGTCAAAATCCTAACTGCAATAAAATGCTCAGCTTAGTAGAATTCTTGAAGGCACAGCCCTCAGATTTAGCTCTGTATGTCTTCATAATATGGTCATGGGTTTCCATTCAGCAATACTTGCACCAAACACCTTTTATGTTGGAAGGAAATTTAGCAGTGCCAGTATTGCTGACAGAACTAAAGGGCTATTTTTCAATTTTAGTATCACCATTCCACACTAGCACCAAATTTCTGTTTTAATAGTTTTATCAGTCTTATAGAAGCTGACATTAGATAATTAAACTGGCATCCAGATCACCAATGTAAATGTACAATGGCATATTTAAAGGCATAGAATAAAGTAAATTATGACCTAGGCTGACATAAACCAAAATTTTGTATGCAAAGTAGTTTCTCATAAATTTAAGGAGGTTCTTCATTAAAGCAACACAGTTCCTTTAAAAAAACCCTGTCTGTCAAAGATATTTCAATTACCTTTATTTTACATTGTTTTTCTCCTAGAAATAATAGTAAGGAAGGTGCTCTGAATGCTTTTATCTGAAGCAATAAACCTCCAGGATGTTCAAGTATAATTAATTGCATTGCTTAAAAGTAAGGACTTCTAGTAAAATATACAGGCCTTGACATTTCTTTTATGCATAAACTCTACTAGGCTCATGCCATAATTAAGCATCAGGATTATATTTTCATTACATTCTTAAAATTTTCATTAAAACTAGAATAAGGAAAACTTACAACAAAAGCTAACACTTGAATAAAAGTGATGACACATTCCAAGATAGAGGTATGTAAGAACTGAGATGATAATGTCATAAATACATTTCTTTCACATTTGTCAAAAGAGCTATTAACTTGAAATTTAAAAAAGACAGTAAATGCTCCAAAAAGCAAGTGAGCATTTTGCACTTTGCAAGAAATAATAGCAAAGCCTTCTTTTATAACACAGTTAAATCAACACAATTTCCTTCTGAGTTATAAAGCAATTAAATGTTATTAGGCAGCTGCATGGATGGACTTGGTTACGGCCCAGTTTACAGCACTGCAAGGCAAAAAAGATCTTGTCAGGTTTTCACAGAAGAGTTTACATGTTAACGAACTTCTCTCTGCACCTTACGGAAGGGTGAGATAGCACCACGTGAAAAAGCTGCAACATAACACACGCCGGTGTCTGTTTTGCCAGATGTTGCTGCTGCTGCTCAGCTTCATAAAAGACAATAAGACATGGTTTATTTTTACCCAAATTGAGACAGGCTGTGGCTTTGAGCAGGGGGCTGAATCCTAAAGACCTCACTCAGCTAAATCCATAGGCGCTGGTGAGGACAGGAAGAAGATGGGTGAGAACTTGAGCATTTGACTTCCAAAGGACTCCGATTTCCAGCTGGTATTTTTCAAACACTGGCTTGAAGATTGCTAGCAATCTGGATTTCACCAGGGATTTTTATAGAAACTACCTACAAACTTGAGCTGTTCTTAATAAAGGGTTTTAGCTGCTTTCCCTGAAATGTTATTTTTCTACTTTTAGTCTTCTGTTTTGACCTTTAATCTGTCTGTTTAGATCCAGACTACATGCAGATTATGATCCAGCATTATGATTTCTGTTAGCAGTAGGATATACTTCCTAATATTTTATCAGTACCAACTTTTCTTGTCAAATGAGGTCTCTCTCTGTTTATAGTCCTTATAGCACTTATGTCCCTCTCAAATAAGAAAATATCTATTCCCATAACTACGTAGAGTCATTTATAAGCTACCTTAGCCTCACTTACTGACTGGCAGGCATGTGGTAGTAGTTACGGCTCTGTCGACTGAACTCAAACATGTAGCAGTGTGCTTACCTGTGGTCTTTGGCCATTGAAGACACTGAGCGATGAGCTGATGGAAGTAGGGAAACAAGCTGGATTCCTAGTTGGAGCCAGTTCTCTGTAACCCCTCCTGTCCTGTACACCATGCTCCTTGCCTTCTCGGACTCTTTATACCCACTCCTTCCTTCAGCATGCAGCTCTGAATAAGCGTGGCCTTAGCAAATAGGCTGAAGATTATCACAGTAATCTGCTATTTATTTAAGACTGTTTTATCTGTGCCTACACAACACATTCAGAAAACCTCGGCAGACGGCAGTGAGTAGAACTTTATGAAAGCAGTCAGCAGGATGCAAGGGGGATGCTGAGCTCATCAGTGACTCAATATATCTTTGTTAACAATTAGGACTAATTTTGTTCATGTGCTTTCCTCATGTTGGAGAATAAAGAATTATCAACAAAGTTCCTTGAAGTGCAGCTTTTCTAAGATGTGACCACATACTGAATGCCTGAAGTATCCTAAAAGGACAAGGCAAACAGCTTTGTTATCCCCATGCAACGAAAGCAAGTGCCAGTCTCCCCCTGGACAGAAATGCCCTATCAGAAGATACTTCTCTGTGTCCTTGTTTTCAAGCCTGTTAATTTGACTTCCATTGTATAGGGTCTGCAGTCCTTCTCATTAAGAAAAGATCTTATCTGTGATGCTGAAATGTCACCAAATCTAGGTTTGGAGAAAGAAAATACAATTCAGTTCCAGGTTAGGAATAAGCTGAGTCTATATAGGTTTCAGATCCAAATTCAGTAGAAGGTATCTCACACTCTTCCTGAGAAATTGCAGACCCAGTAAATGCAAGGCTTTAACCAAAGTCTCATGAAAGCAAATAAGACGATTTTAGCCATGTCAAATGGAAAGCAGAAATAAGCAGTGCTGGCCCAGTTCACAGATCAGCAAGTTAGATTCTTGTGAATCAGCCTCTGTATTTGCAAATACATCCTGCATTTAAAAGAGTTGAACAGCTATCGTGAACAAGCTAGCTGTTGGTTTGGAAAGGAGCCAAATACCTGGTTCAGTCACAGCATTCATGCTTTACTGGCCATGCTAAGTACAGGGGTTGTTTGCTCTCTGCCCCTGACCACTGCTCCTTAGAGTAAGACTTGCTCAGCCTGCAGCTCTGCAAACCAGGGACCATCCCGCACCACTGCTCAACAGGTTGATGCAAAATACAAATGCAGTTGCATTGTTGCTGCTAGCTTATCACTCCTTTTTTTTTTTCCCCAAAGAAACAGTCTAAGAGACTCAACCAAAGATACAAAGTATATAAATTAGGAGTGCACTAAAAACGTTTAATGTTCAGGAGAAAAGTGCCTTAAGTATTGGATAGCATAAACCTCCCAGACACTCCTCTGAAATTCATCTACATTCATCTAAGGTTATTTTACTTCTAAACTCTCAGTCACACTGAGTTTTTAACATGCTGCTTCACAATAAAGACATGGCACGTAAGGCAGTGTAAATGGACAATCCATACTGGTGTCTCAAATACACGTAGTTGCTGACAAATCCTTCATATTTCAAGACAAATCATCCAGTCCACCCTGAAAGTTTTGCAAAGTTGTAAATAATGCAGAAACTGGAATAAGAATGAATCAAGCTGAAGTCCCAGTATGAAATATGTGTGATTTTTTTCCCCATAATTTCTGTAGAAGTAATTCCATTTTGGGTTTGGATATGACTTTTACTAAAATCGCAGGGGTGAATTAAGACTCTGTGTGTTGAGTTCACTTCCCCTATCCCTAGAAATCTGAAATTCAAGATTGCAACTTAGGACTCTCTTTGCACATCACTCTGCAATACATACCACTTTCTGGGGGGAGTTTCCTATATCAGGTAAGAACATTGTATTTTAAGGATCTGTTGGGCACATAGATCATCTGTTGAGTAGATCAGTTCTGGCCAGACCGCTGCAATAAAGCATAGGTTTTCCTATTTTTATGTGCTTGAGGCCATATTAAAAAAAAAAAAAAAAAAAAAAAAGGCTCTTGTCACCTCATTCACACACTTCTTTAGCTTGCTTTATTTCCAATCCCAGACTCAGCAGTCAGTTGTGCTCCTTTCATAGCCAAAAATCTTCCAAGGCTTGCAAATTAAGTAACCAAGGTGAGTCTGAATGTATCCCTCTGTTCTCAGCTTGAACTGTCCCTTGTCCAGCTCCCCTCACACCAATGGCTTTTGTAGCCATCAGTCCCCTACCTGTGAGCTGATTTGGACTGAAGTAGAACCAGGTTTTCAGCACTTTGAGCTCTGACCCTCACTTAGTGCATTCATTTATTTGTGTGGCTGACAGCCATTTCTGTAGCCTACAGAACCTTAGTAATGAGCACAGCACTAGGAAAAACTTTGCTAAACTGCACTGTTCAATTCTGTAATATTTTTGTAAAATAGTAGCTGGGAAGAAAGCTGGGAGCAAAGAAATGTTCCTGTGCTGTCTGGTTCTTGCTTTCTCTGTGACCAATTCCAAAATTCTCCAACTTCAAAGAGAAAAAAAAATATATTGTTGGTGTACTACATTTTGCATTGCCTTCGAACACATTACTCAATGTTTAAAGGGCAGGCATTATTTTACTACAACTCCTACAGATGTGGAGATTTGAATTTAGAGTCTGGCCATAAATTAAGATGATTTAATCCTGTTTCATTTCAGGTCCTCAGTTCTGGTTTTTACTTATGTAGCTAACAAGGATATCCAGCCTCCTCCCATCAAAACCTCATGTTGCAGGCAAATTAAATGCAGTCATGTGACCAATACTGAATGCCATTCAGAATTGTCTCTAAAGCACTGTTTTAACTACATTTTAACCAGTGCTATGTTCAAGGTCAGTGACCTGTCAGCTCATTGCCACACAAATTAATCTTGCCTACAAAACAGTTCCTAGCAGTACAGTCAGACTCTGCAGTATTACAACTTCACTTGGACTAACAGTTGTAAGTCTAAACTGGGACTCCTTATCTGTTGATAAAAAAATAAGCATCTAGAAACCATGATGCATAAATACATAAATAATCCAGTTCCTAACCATTTCAAAGATAAATGCCAACCACTCGCCTCAATCTGTGTAGACAGCATCAGACGGAATGCCAAAGGGAATTTCTGTATTCCCAATGCCAGTATGAATTTTGAAAAAGCATCTTTAATACATTAAAGGATAATATATTTTGTAATCCACTGTTGTGATTTAACCCCAGCTGACAGCTAAGCCCCACACAGCCGCTCGCTCACTCCCCCCTGGTGGGATGGGGAAGAGAATTGGGAGAGTGAAAGTGAGAAAACTCGTGGGTTGAGATAAAGCCAGTTTAATAGGTAAAGCAAAAGCCGCACGTGCCAGCAAAGCAAAACAAGGATTTCATTCACCATTTCCCATCAGCAGGCAGGTGCTCAGCCATCTCCAGGAAAGCAGGGCTCCCTCATGGGTAATGGTTACTTGGCAAGACAAACACCATCACTCTGAACATCCCCCCCTTCCTCCTTCTTCCCCCAGCTTTATACGCTGAGCATGATGCCGTGTGGCACGGGACATCCCTTTGGTCAGTTGGGGACAGCTGTCCCAGCTGTGTCCCCTCCCAATTTCTTGTGCACCCCAGCCCACCCGCTGTGGGGTGGGATGAGAGGCAGAAAAGCCCTTGGCTCTGTGTAAGCACTGCTCAGCAATAATGAAAACATCCCATTTGTGTTTTCAACACTGTTTTCAGCACAAGTCCAAAACACGGCCCCATACTGGCTACTGTGAAGAAACTTAACTGTATCCCAGCCAAAACCAGCACACCCACTCCATGCTGGTACTCCTGCACTGACAATAACCTTGGTTATTTGTGGGACTAAAAATATGTCAAATGTTTAGAAATGATAAAACAAGTATAGATTTCCAAAACCTATACAGTGACTCAGACTTATCAAATCTAGTGTGTCTCTGTATAAAATACAGAACTAGAATGTACAGGAAGGATTGAATTGTAGACTGCCACTCTTGCAGAGTCCAGTCAATCCCAGTATGTATATGACAATACTCTGCTTCATCACCTGGATCATGCTCCATCAACAAAAGATATTAACAACCCATCTTGGTGAATTTGCAGGAGGTCAGATTCAACTGACCAGACAGACTTTGCACTCCTGTTTCTCTGGATGTTTTCTGGAGTGCCCCTGTGTGATACAAATACATTTTATCGAAGTCATGACTCTGCTCACCTCTGAACTGCATTTTTGCACCTATGTGACTAACTCTTGATTTAAGATGAGCTCTCCCTTCTTTACACCAGGCTATGTGAGGTCACAGTAAAGATCATTGTTTAAAATAGTTCTAATTGCTAAAGACAGAGGAATTGGTTAGAGCTGGGGGGCAGATTTTGGGAACCTGAGTTCTGTGTTCCTTTCTGATAATTGCTCCCTGAGTGAGGACAAACCAAGCAAATAATTTGTCTATGACTCAGTTTCTCTTTCCCTACAGCTGCGATAAGGACAGCTCTGCAGTGTTAGACTATTTTGAGATGAGAGGTTCCACAGATGGAGAAAGCAGTATAAAATGTCGTATTATTACCATGACTCATTCAAAGACTAGGAAGACTGTTTCGTAGAAGTTCTCCATCTTTTTGCAATAATATGAAGGAAGAAATAATAGTAAATTCTGCTTGTAGGAAATACTTTTGAATTTTTGCTTTCACCCTTTCTTTCTTTGAACAAAATAGTTTGGTTTTTATAAGTTTGTATGGGTCCATCTCACAGTGCTTTGCCAGAGCACACTTTCTTGTCACAGACTGCACCAAGAAAAGCAGGGTGGCAGCCGTTAGCCTGGCATCTCTCTGCCTATCCAGGCCCGTGGGAGGATCCTGTTGCTGCAGGAACATGCACCAGGATCAAACCCAGTTCTTAGACCACCTAGAAACAGGTCTTTTCAAGAGCACCCGAAGTGATTTAAGAGCATCCCAGGAAAAGTCGTGAGGCATGATACATCTAAGAGACCAAGTGCTCTGGAAAAAAATTCTTGCTGTAGTTTTCTTGAAAACTGAAAGAGGGATTAAATGGCCTCAAGATAAAGCAAAGAGAAATTCTTTGGGGCCCATCTTCCCACTGAGTGGGCAGTGAGGAGTACTGCCAAATGAGGAGGGGCTCAGCAATGCTGACTGGAGGTCAATGTCCTCTGGAGATCGGCTCCTTTGGTGCTCAAGAGAAAGAAACTCTACCCTGTGAGAACAACCTTGGGAGAGCTGACGTAGTCTTTAGTCCAGCAAAAGGGCAAGGAAGTGCCCCAAGTCCCATCCTGGGCACTGCTCCTCTTCCTGCCAAGAGCCCATGTGGGGCTGGGAGGTGGGTGGCTGTGGCGTAGCAGCTAAAGCAATATCTGCTCCCATAACCCCACCTGGGCTAAAGTGGGGGGTGGTTTTAATATTTATTATCTTGTCATATCCCTGCCTTTGCTACCAGACAGCAGATTTTTTTCTGAATGCTGATATGAGTCATCTTGACTTTGTCCTTCTCTGAGGCAGGGTCTGGTGCCCAAATCCACCCACACTATTACGGTTCAGTCAGACTCCTGAAAGAGGGGAGGAGATTTCATCTTTGAGCAATGTCCTTAGCTTAGTACAGCGTGAGACATTTGGTTGGCTGATTGAATGTCAAATTACTTTTTAAAGCATTACCTATTCCTGTAAAGTCTCTTCTGTTGGTGCAACAAAGAATTAAGCAGACGCATAACTTCAGACGTGGAAGCAAGTATATCAAAATCTGTGAAATCACTTCAGCTTTTAGCATTATACGTGTGCTTAACTGTCTGCTGGATCTTGTCCTGCTTATGTGTGTAACGATTATGTAAAGACTATTCAAGATCTGACTTACAATTATAAATAGCTATGTGATCTTTTTCAGAGTCTTTATTTTTCCAGTACCAGAAAGATTATGATACTCAAGAATTTCTCCAATAGACTGGTTTGCCTTTCACAATTCAGAAGACATAAATAATGCCTATATTTTTCAAGTTAATTTAAGTTGGATTTGGTATGCCATCAGTTTAAATCTCACTCCAGAATTGAATCAATCTTTATTCAGCTTCAGAATGTGCTAAATTGTTCAGATATTCTAAAACTCTTTTTCCTTAAGGCTTCTGAGTGAAATTCTACATTTATTTAATAAAGCAGCCAGGATTTACTACACCAGTAGTGGTAAGCACTTTTTACTTTCCTCAAGATAGATTAGAGTTGACTGTATACTTTTTTTGCTACAACTGCACAAGTTTACAAGTCGCAATTGAATTACCAAACTGAGGAAAAGAAAGATTATTCCTGTGGGTGCAATGCAGGTTGCAGACTTGTTTTCTTTTAAGAAAGGGTTTAAAGAATTAGCAATAAATGTTATCAACTGCAGCTAGAAAATGATGCTGACTTATTACTTTGTGGGGACCCTAAGGGGCATCATGAAAACCAAATTCCTTAGCTGAGCTTTCCAGAAGAAAACAGAAAAAATCTAACAATGCCTTTTGAACACCTTAAACTCAGATTTACTATAGAGAAAAAGACTAAGCTTATAGGCATCCCTGGCTTGCCACTGAAGTTGCACAACTCTACAGTGCTTAAACGGTTACTGATTTATTTGCTAGTTAAGCAGTGTGTTCCCATTGTCACAAACAATGTATGAGCTGAGGACGTTTCTATTGACAATCATCCATAACAGGGGAGGGAGCCACCTTTCTCGCCTTCAGCGGAAACCTCCAGGAAAGCGTATGCTCTAATAGCCAAGAGGAGCACCAGGAAAGGCTGTAACTTTATTCCATATCACTCTGGGGTGAATGCGCCACTGATCTGGATGGATAATACTTCTCTGAAGATTTTCCCCTTGTTACCTACCACCAAATAACCTAGTGGCTTTAAGGATCCATTTGAGGTCTGGAAGACACAAACTCAGGGCAAAACAGAAACTTTGACCTGACTCTTCCATAGATCAGTTGGGTGGCCCTAAGAGGCAGAGGTGTTTTTTAAAAGGCTTTTCTAATATTATCTTTCAAGTTTTGCAGGTATTGTTTCTTACCAGGTTTTTTTTCCTGCATCTAAAGGAAAACAATATTGTGAGCCACCAATTTTTTCTACACAAAATGTACTTGCTACATTTTGTCCAGCTCTACTGAGCAGTCTTTCATCTTGAAACCCTTAGACTATGTGCTCAGTAAAATTTCTCATCTCAGGGTGAGTTTCTGACAAATCATCAGAGTTTAGAAATGCTCACAATTGTTAGCTCGCATGCCATCATTACTGGAAAGCCCATTTAAGCCAACTCTATGTCTGAGCCAGAACTGACACTGACAAGCACAAAAAAACCTCACAGCCTTTTCCACCAGATATATGTGCATAATATTCAATACAACTTATATAAATTGGAGACTTGGATTGCAGCCTGCAAGTCAGAATTTTAAACTCAACATATTTTCTGTTTCTAACATTGTTATTCTATCAAAGTTATATACCCTCAGCTGTCTCTCAGAGACCTGAAGAAAAGTGTCTTCCATACTCATTCAGTTAAGTAATTCCTGTACAAAAAGTACATGACAGCTGAATCATGCCCAGTGAATCACTGTTTACAACAGACTAAACCTAGACTATCTTACTTAACCTGTATTGAATTCAAGACAACTAAGATGGATGGTCTTGGAGTTATCTTCTTCAGGAGCCTCTATTTTTTTGTAGGAATCCATTTAAACAGTCCACAAAAACTGAAACACATGATGCCACTGCAGAATTCATTCCTGTTATACAGCAGTGATATTCCTCAATATTCCTGTAGTTTAGGTATTCATTCTTCAAGTCTTTTCATTATTTGAATCACAGTTTTGCTTTCTAGAAATGAACCAGAGCTAATTTCTCCCAAAGAAGTGAGAAATGAGGCATCCTTAAACGGGTTACATGTACATCAAGTTATCTTCTGCTGTTCTAGCTACAAACCTGCATTGCATTGAGTAGTTCCACCTGTACACTGATGACTAAAACTGCTCTGTATAACTTTTTGCAGTTGCCATGCCTGGTGTTGAATGTCTTCTCAGACAGTTGGTTACTGTCTTTCTTCAGTGCCCATAGAAGCCTCTGGTTGTCTTACCTTATTAAAAAATAAATAATTTTTTTAATTGCCCAAGAGGACCAAATCACATAGTGATTGGTTAACTGAGCAAACACCTGTACCAGTAACTGTTGAACTAAGCCAACATGTTTATCAATATTTCAATATCAATAGTGATTTCAATATTTTTGGTTGGCCACAAGTCCACAAAGAGGAAAGGAATGCAGGGAGTATGTTGCCTGACATGCAAAGGGTGAGAGGACAAATGTCCCTCTTCCTAAGCTTTGAAGGGACTGATTGCGCTTCTTGGCCAGCCACCCTGGCGCTTAGCCAGTTCTAAGCATCTAGCAAGACTATCAGAATTTGAATCTATGAAAAAGCTTAAATAAACAAATAAAATGGACAAATAAAACAGACAAATAAAATGACCACCAACATCATATTAGGAAGTAGTAATTGAGGGTGAAGGTGGAGTCATGTTGTAGGCACAAAGAAAATCATCTTTTATGTGAAAGCTGGACCCCTTCTTCCACACCTTGACCCTAAAGTGTCAAAGGTCTTCATGAAAATTTCACTGAACTTGAATACTAATATGAGCCTACAGTGAAATCTTTAAGCCAGGTGTGCTTAACGTGATTTGGGTTTTCTCAACAGAGGAAATCTGCAGTGTTTGATCCTCCCTGAAGATCAAAACAGCATTCCCCATGACATTAGAGATACATTCTGAAATTTTAAAAAAGCACAGGTTATTAAATCTTTGTGCAGACTTCAACAGACAGTTTTGTATGCTTTAGCAAATCAATTAATAAGATGAAAATAAAGCTTGTAGGAAAACATTTGCTTTCTGTTAAAAAAAAAAAAAAAAGAAAAGAGAGAGATTGAAAATATAGTCATTCAAAAAATCTGAGTGAAATTCCAGAATTATGTCATTTTTACCCAAATGAAATTCTGGTGACAAAAATAATTTCAGAGCAGTCTAAATGTTTTATTTGCAAATATTTATTTCCAAAGTTCAAACGTTTTATTTCAGTTTTAATTCTTTCCCTTTTCTGTTTGAACCAATGTAATCTTTCAAAAAAAAAGTGATTTTAAAATTAAATACAAAAGCTTTTTGTCCCAAAGAAATTCTCTCCTTTTATTTGAAAAAAAAAAAAAAAATTACTTCTAATGCGTCTGCTTTTTCCAAACAGTAATTGAATTCAAATGGCATTTCCTGGTAGGGAATTGTTTCAAGTAAAATTTTGCAACCTGCTGTAGGTCAGAGCATTGCGAAGGCTGGTCAGGTCTGCCAGGGTGCCTGAGAGGCTCCAGAGGAGCCGCATCCAGCCCTCTTGTTCCAGGGTAATGCTCCGACACCAGCGCTAACCTTCCTCTGGTGAAAGTGCATCTCACCAGCGGCAGCTGTATCAGCACTGCCAGGTGAGGCTGCCCAGTGGCTGTTTCTACTACTGCACAGTGGGAACAGTCAGCACACCGAGTTGTAATACCGTTGTATTGAGCTTCTGAGCTGTTTTGCAGGTACATGGGATAGACGCCAGAATCAATTTTGCTCCTTTATGTTTAGTTGTGTAGTAGAGCACAGATGTATCTTTATTTTAATTTGCTTTGCTACTTAATTGCATGTCTTCAACTTAAGAGAAATTTAGCCTTGCTATATACTTAGAACTTTCTCTTAAATTTATTTTCAGACAGTGTTAATTTTAAAGACTGCCTTTGTTCGAGAATCCCATATGTTCACTGTAAATAGACCTTCGTTTGCAAAGAAAGGGATAAAATAAAACCCCAAACATTGATTTTTAAATTGAGTAAAACTCCAGGACAGCTAACAGCATGCCTGACTGTCACAACACTGCTCTAAGACTTCTACAGAGGCCCCCAACTCTTGGGTCAATACAGACCCTCCATCTGCAGGCAGGTCTTGTCCCCTCCGCAGAGGTTTGGTCACTCTGCCCAGGTGCCATGGAGATCTGCCTCCTGTCAGCATTAGGACCATACAGAACATTTAAAGAGCCTCACAATGAGCTTAGGGTAAAGTTTTTTCCTTGTGTCAGCAGTAATTCAGAAATATCTATACTCTCAGCTTGTTTTCAAGTGTGTCAATGTTCATACACACATTTGCCCTTTGCACCAAAATGCCCCAGGGATAACAGACCTGCTTTGTCGGAGTAAATCCAGGCACACGTGTAGGTACAGAGATAAAGCTGTTTTATTTTCCGATCTCCAGTGCTCTGCACTACACTTCTACATCTAGTTTCCTCCAGCAGGATTAAAAGCCATCAGATTACAATATGGTGGCCTTGACAGGATGGGTCAGTATCATGCATTGTAGAAAAGTATTACGTATATAAGCAGAACATATTTAGGCAATTCACTGAACTGGATGATAAGTCAAGAATGTATTTAGATTAAGTCAAGTTTGTCATTTTCCCCCCTCTCCTGCTTGTTTTATTCCCCCACATCAGACACTGGCAAAAAAAAAGTACCCTCCTCCATCGATCTTCAGAAACGAACTTTTCTTAGATCATTTCTAATTTTTTTGCAGCTAAGCAGAACCACAAGGCAGAAGGAAGAAAAGAAAAAAAAAAAAAAAAGGAAAAGAACCTGTTAAAAATGATGCAACTGGCTTTTTCCCTTCCCCCAAACTGTGAAGATTAAAATAGTGATTGCTTCCATCAAACGCCTTAGATCACAGCTTTCACTAAACAGACTATTCAAGCCACATTTCCATTATTCTCATCATCACTTATATAACGGTGACTGATTTTGTCATTATTCTTTGTATGCATTCCCCTTAGTGCTCTAGGGTAGGAAAGGTTTTTTTCCCCCCCATTCCTAACCAGCAACAGATAAATAACTTTAGCTCAGTGCCTAAGACAATGTCTTTTCTCAAAGGAGCCTTTTCTGTCTGGACAGCAATAGTACAAAAAATATGTTGTTGTGGCATGTGCCAGCCAATAAATTCTGTCACTGGGGATCTTCATTTACATTGAGTCATCTGGTTAACATTGTCTTTAGAAAACAAAGAGTTTGAATATTATAAAGAGCTCTTAAAATATGAAGGGCAGCTGTAATGAATTGCTAAGGTAAAACATGTTACCAACTCAGAAACCCTTATAAAAGGAGGAGAGCATATATCTGCTTCTCTGCTTCAGCCCGTATTTCATGTTAATGGTTCAGCTTCCTTGTTGTGATTATGACATACTGCTTCTTGCATTTATCTTCTCTATCCTAAAACCTGCTTGTAAAAATACTATACGTACTGCAGATGTGTTCCTTTGGGGGCTTGCAAAAAATAAAATAAAAAGACAGAGTTGATAGCTAATTGTGAAATTCTTAGGGCATTTAAAGCTGTCCTGTTTCACTACATTCATCTTTCTAGAAGTAGACATCTAAATAATATGGACGAGGAAATACAGCAGTATGCCATTTACTCCAAAAACATCCTTTGTTTTAAAAAAAAGCCTTGTATCAAAAAAAGGATCAATCCAGCAGACTGAACAGAACCAAGCACCAGTAAGTGAATGAGTTGGTACTCTGGGTATGACACTGGTCATTTCCCAAACCCTGTCTCCATTTTCTCAGTAGTAACACTGAGGTTGCAGTACTTACTCTGCCATAACCTGGCTAAAGCAATTTAATTAACACTCAGAAAATATTCAGATACTACTAGAAAATGACATAACACAAAACAAATACAAAACATTGCTTAAAAAAAGAAGTATTATTTCCTTCTCTATGATCAGAGTTAGTGTTTCCTTGTTATGTAAAGACAAAACCACTTGTGAAATTTTCAAAGCTACTTCAGTGCCTTTTCCAAAAACACTTCCATTACCCAGGCTCTTTTGAACAGTACCTTTTTTGGTTCTGCAGTCGTTTGGCATATGCAGCCTAAACCCTTCATAGCAAGTAGGATTCAACAGAACAGAGCAGCTTTCTACACCAGATTAATCTAGGAGACCACGGTATTCCTGGCTCTACCAAAAACATTTACATCACCTGAGGAGGGCAATATAGAGGGGTTTTTCCCTTAGTTTTATAACAAAATATGGATATAATATAAATAAAAGACACATAAAAAGGTAAAAAGGTTGATCTGTGTAAAGCGATCACTGATAATAACAATATATACGCTATTCTCAGAAAGTAATTTTTTTCTTTTATCTTTACCACACACGGCCAGAAAATTTGCTTGCACGATCAACCTTTGTAAGCTACAAAGTTGACTGCAAAATGGGTATATGTTGAAGGATGTGGGTATAGATCCTCAGCACGTTCTCTAGTAGGGATATGCACGAAGTGGGAAATTCTGCCCTCACCAAAATCAATAAGACTAGCATCATCAAATTCAACAGGATCAGAAATTCAGCTCTAAACTTTACAGGGCAGCTCAATGGAGGTTTAAGTTCTTTTTTAAAAAAAAATCAAACCTCTAATCTTAAATATCCTTTGAAATTTGAAGTGTCTCCTGAGCTGTTGCTTCTGAACAAGAAAACTACTGTAGCATGAGAAGACAGAAGGAAAAGGAATGAGGAAAGAGAGAGAAGAAAAACAGTAGTTTCCAGACCCAGCTCCATCCAGGCTAGCTTGTCTTATCCCTTCTGGGAGAAACTCCTACTGACATAACTGAAGTGTGGGACAATAGAATGAAAATGAGCTCCAGATCTGGAAAGTAGATCAAATTGTGGTCTAAAAGCCATAGTTTGTTCTTGTTTAAATGTGAGCTAAGAGAAGTGCCCGTCTCCAGAGGCCACCTCTGAGTGGAGTCAGTGCTCAGCATTGTGTGAAGATAACACAAGCTGCTTTACAGTGACTTCTCTGAAATTTTTTTTTTCCTTTAACTAGCAAAATAATTAGTTAGTAATTCTGATTTTAGTGAGTGAGGAGAAAAATTTAGGACATTTCCATCAAAACATATCTCCTTAATTGAATAACTTGCTAGACTCTCTATGTAAAGTTTAAGTAACTGTTAATGACTCTGAAGCAATCAGAAATCTTTTGCCAAGGGGAAATCAACAGTATATTAAGATAGTTCAGTATTATTGCTGAATGCTAAAGGCAGCTTTTAAAGATCATATGTTTACAAACTAAAGAAGTTAGATACATTTGATCATTTTGAAAAGCATACTTACACCTTTAATGCCGTTTCTCTTCTGTGTGTAGGAACAATGTTTCCTTTATTTTACATATATATCAATGGGCAAGGTGAGCTTTTACCAGTTTTATACAAAATACTGATATTTCCCTCTGAAATAAACTCTTATGGCAAATAACCTTTTTATAATATCATGCATACTATGTGTGCAATCCCAGGGTTTTTTAGATAGACATATATATATACACACACACACAGTTTTTGGGTTCCAATGGTGATACATTTTGATTATTCATAATGGAAAACTTTTTTATATTTTTCAGCAATGTAAACAATTTGTTTTCTAGCCATGTCTTTCCACTTCCTCCCAAACTGCAGTGTTCTGTACCGAAAGGATACCGTATCTAACAAATGACCTCTTCATCTGATCTATCTCATAGGGATGCAAATGTACCCAATCTATCCTCCTGAAATTTAAAAAAAAAATCCTCTATGTTGGGTCCAGAAAAATAAGGAATTTGGGCACAATTCTCTGCCACTGATTCCCTGACATTTTTATCAGGAGCATCAACCAGCCATGCACTAGACTGTAAATCAGAGAAATATCTATTTACAGCGGTTAGAGCAATATGATACACTGCACTTGGCTAACAAGTGAAGAAATTGGAAATGGATTACCTAAAGCAGCAAATCCAAGCCTAAACTGGCTTTTAGAGAAGGTCCCAGATTGCTGGATATGCTTCCATCCAGAAACATTCTCAAGTATATAGTATTTTTTAATTTAGAACCGTATCCTTCATGATATGCAAGGCACAAATATCCATTGAATTCAATGTATATTTGGGGCATGAAGGATGAAGCTTTCATTAGCAGTTCATGTGAAAATCATTTTTAATTGATATTCAATTTGGTGGCCCTGGAGTTTAATGCTGATGGCAAAACCTAAAGCACAGGTCTCATCCAAAATCCTTTGGAATCAATGTGATTCTTAACACTAACTTCAGTGAAGCCAGGATTTCTGCCTAAATTTTTTTTTAAATAAAATGCATAGGTTATTTCTAGATCATTCTGACTACCTCTAGGATTCTGCCAGACTAAATTTTGACAGTTTGTCTGCCTCCCAGGACAGTTTCTCTGAATCCCAAAAGCTTACACTTTGCATATAATACTTATATACAATAAAAAAATAGCATGAAGTGACTTCCAAAATCCAAAGGTCAAAAATTCAACTAACATATATTAATCTTTATTATGTAACAATGATATAATAAATAAGTTTATGAATTCATATGATCTGTACAAAAAGCTGAAAAGATATTGCACCAAGTTAGGTACCGGCTATTTGGATTTAATATTTGTTAAACATATGATCTAAAATTATATACAGTTGTGGAGTTAAGGCAAAACCAGATGATACCTTTAACACAACAGAAGGTTTGAAAAATAGACATAATTACAAACAAGGGGATCTCATCTCCAGCTAGTAAAGTGGTTGTGTCTAAGGAAGGAATCCCTTAGGTTTTTAATAAAGCAGTTATTATTATCCATCATGTTAATTAAAATTGAAGAACAAGTGTGAGATTTCCTGCAGGGCAAAGCTGTTTTGCAAAGTTGTGCCTGAATGATCACCTTTAACCCTGGTAAGAATCTTTTTCTTAATGGTTATAATCTGCTCTTCTTTTTAGAAAACAGCATGTGGGAAAAGAGGAATATGTTACATAGCTAACTAAAATACAACCATAACCTGTTAGCTTTATGTAAGCTAGACTTGATTGTGACCGGTGACAGAGCATAAATATATGGGTGAATCATCCAACACACTACACGCAGAGGAGAATTAAAGTCAACCACTTATCAATAATAATTACCTTTCTCAAGACAATGGAACAGATCATGTCAGTTAAGTCCCAATGACAGAAACATGTATGACCAATATATCAATATACAGTTCTTTGGCAGCAACACACTAACTCTTGATTGAAGTCTGAACTCAAACTCTCCTAAATTATAGACCTGGTTGCCAGTCTTTTCATAATTAAAGAAAATCCACTTCTCCCATGAATCCAGTAAGTCCAGTAAATGAAATCTGAATAAATCTTGCAGGCAGCTTTAGACTGTAACATTAAGCATAGATATTTATTGTCTGCTTTAGTCTCAATCCAAATATATTGTATTTTAACAAACACACAAAATTCTGTGAAACTTCTGAGTAGTCCAGATGGGGGCAAAATCCATAAAGAGAATCCATATTCACCCATGAAAAACCAATAAAGAAACATCAATCCCATGATGATAAAATGATCTTCGTGTAACAGAGGCAATGATGAGTCCACACCTGGATGAATGTCACAGGAAAATGGACTTTACAGGGGAAAGACCAGAAAGCCAGAAAACGTAGAATACTGCCATCCACCGACCAGATTACCTTTCTCCAATTTCAGGTAAACCTTATCCTCCTTGTCTAGATAGAGCAGGACTCCATTAGTGGCAGCTTCACGTGTGACGTCTTTGTCCCCAGCAAAAGCAGAAATGACTGGCTTTCCATTTAGCATCAAATTGACCTACAAGAGAAAAACCACTGAAAAGCTCTAATTAACAGAAAAACATCAAGAACTATCACTGAATATTAACTACAGTGTAAGAGGTCTGCTAAAGTCCCAATCATCACTGCTTTCTGTTTGTTTGTTTTAAACTAATAATTACATTTATTTGCAGTGTACAAGCACATTCATGTTTCCTGGGCTTGACCTGCAGCTGAGTGAAGTCAGTGGGACACTGTCCGCTGAGTGCCATGGTCTGGGCTCAGTCAGGGTGAAAGATGACGTGACATTCCTTTCATCTGTTGTTGGGCATGTTAATTGTTGTAAGTCTCTGGTAATATGGAACTGTGAGCTATTACCTCAGTTTGTTTCACTTTGCCTACCTCATGGGTTATTTAGACACGCGTTAGCAAAGAAGACATTTTTCAAGAAACTTGGACACCCAGAGGTGCGATGTAGGCACCTAATGAGATGTCAAAGGTACCGCAGTAGGCTGAGAGCTTACACTTCATTGAGAGCAAAGTATATGTCTCTTCCATTGCTGACAGTGCCTTAGTTTAAATCTAGAACAGACCTTTAGCTTTATGAACAACTGCACTGTGTTTTGGTACTGAATCCATTTTTCTGTAAAACACTTCTGAAAGTCAGCACAGCCTCTGCTCTGAAAGCAACATCACACAGACACTCTGTAAATAAAGATGGGCAGGGGCTGGGGGAAGGACAGATTCAGGCATTTTTCATTTCCCCAATGGCAAACTATTAGCTTTCTTCTGCTTTTTCTTTTTAAGCGGCTATAATGCAGTCACAGAGGGGTGAATTATGAAATGCTTATTCATATCAAGTATGCTGGCCTTGCATATGCTCCCATTAATTTTAATGGGAGTCGCCACAGAATAAATTAGTGCTCAGCATAAATCAGGGCAGCAGAATCTGGCCCTGATTTGGGATTCGCCTATCTGGGAAATCCACTTAATCAGATGTCCCCAGGGAACCAATTTCAGTTTAATGATATTTAATGGCACTAACAGATGTTCCAGGAGCACAGTAATATCACTTATGTAGGAAGCCTTCAGGTGATTTAGTGGTGTTTAAGTCTGCATGTGGCTGAGACTCAAGCTGGTTTGCTCCACTGCAATGGCTTTTGGTCCTCCCCCCCTAGTTATCATACATGCAAAAAAAGGGCATCAAGAGTTTAGTCATTGCTTGGTTTTGGTTTATCTCCTTTCTCCTGTACCATCTCTTTTGGTCAGGTCCCCCTGCAGATCACCTTACAGCTATTTTGGGCACAGCAGAAGACACAGCTTTGCACCAGATGGTCTCACGTCACCTATGACAAAATTGACCTAACCAAACCCATCCATCACTTCAGAAACTCTTGATCTATGAAAGATTTCAGGCCATGTCACAGGTTGTAACATTCCCTGTTACAAGCCCCAAACTCCCAGGTTTGAGTACCTGGTACGTGAAACCCCAAAGTCTGCACTGGACTTCCAGAATCCAAGCCTTGACATCTTTCTTGGCAATATGTATTTTAAATCCAGCGAAGTTGGCTGACATACAGTTATTCTAGGCCATTTCAACTTTCAGCATTTAAGAGAGTGAAAGAACAAAGTTTGAGCCTATTAAATAGCTTATAAATTCATTATAGAGATTTTCATGAGGTCAATATTTCCTTTAAGACTTTTGTCATTGGCCTGAATGGACCCATGATTTCTTGTTGTAAACTGAAGGTGAATTTCACCAGGAATGTGAACGTGTCTCACATCAGCTTTCTTTGCCATCTCTACCATTTACACTTTCCTCAGGAGCTTTACCAGCAACCCAAAACCAGAGCTGCCACAAAGAAACGGCTGATCAGTCCTGCAGAAATCCATTTCATGTCAGCCTTGTACACTGAAAGCCATATTCAGGAGCAAGACAGATCATGGGAAAAGCATCAGATACTTCCATGAATCTGGTGGTCTCATGGGTGAAAACAAGGGATGCCACAGGTGTTATTCCAGATGTAGAAAGCCAGTATGTATGTCACAGAAACTGCATGACCTGGCATGAAGATTAAGGAATGTACTTTAAGAAAATTACTGTTGGCTCGGCAAGGGGATGTTCAGGAACTTAGAGGCTTTTCCTCTAAGCTAGTACATACTTGTATTTAATTAGGTAGTTCAGCTGCTACTGAGCTACAGAAGAAAGTGCAGAATCACTCCTTTCTTTTTTTTAAAATATATGACACATCTTTTATGTATTATATGGTGAAAAAAAGTTTAAACTGCTAACAAGGTTTCCTAGAAGACATCCCTATAGAGGTATAACATTTCGTTGTAGTTACAGAAGAAGTGGACCACCTTAAATAACCTTCATCCACAGCAGACTGATGTCATAAACAGATACCTGGCATCATAAGCTGTCATCCAGGTCACAAAATGTTACAAAAATAGTTAAATCTGGTACGTATCCCCAGAACACCTGCGTTCAAGACAGTGAGTTTAACCTGTAGCAAAATACAGCTCTTCAATAGTATTTATGCAATTAAGTGAAATTTAGAGCTCTATTTTACTCTTGGATGATTCATTCTATTTAATACTTTATGTCACACCAGATATTCAGTTCTTATGGTATAGAAGTGATGCTATGGCAATTTATCTGAGGTGAGGATCCTGCCTTATTACAGCTGTTCAGTTTAGATGTATTCACTCCGCTGCTAGGAACTCTACACCACAGGTTGCTTTCAACTAAGCTATTTTTACTTGAAAGTGTGTTAAATACTCCTGTGCTCAGTCAAGATTCTATTCTAAATAAACATTTTAAGTAAAAGATTTTGTAATCATACTTGATCAACGTACCTGAATTGTTTGACTCTGATAGACTTTAATTACGTGAAAACTGAAACTGTAAATTCCTTTCCTTGGTGCTACAAAGACAGACTCCAACGTGAAAAAATTGCCCACATTTACTAGGATCTACAAACAAAAAAATATAGCATGGGAATTAGTACAGGTATTCAGTGCTAAATAAAAAATACAGACTATTAACTTTAGAAAGCATTCACCCATGGAAATTTTTTAATCTACAATTATGCCGTTTTATTCATTGTTCTCTCAATTAACTTGGAATATTACTCACAAAATGGATATTTAGTTACATTTATAGTACAACTTTACTATAAATAAACAAGGGTGGAAAATATTTCTTACTTTGCCACTATATCATACCTTCAAGAGCTTTCTTCTACACATCTTTAGAGGAGATTAAAAAAAAAAAGCATTTTTGTTCATCATTCCTCAAAAATTACATCAAATGACATCAAAACACTAATTCAGGGAGTGGCATCCTGCTTTTGGCTAAAAAGCAATGGTCAACACCATCTTCCTGAAAGTAGCAAGCTGTGAGGAAGGAGGTATGTGAATGATACAATTCATTCACCAGTTTACAGACAGATCGAGTTAGTGAAATACCTGGCACATCTGAGCAAAAACTGGCTGTGAGCCTTTGCTGCTTTATTTGTTTTTGTAAGCACTAATAATAATTTGGGTTTAATTTAACAGAGACAAGTAACAGAGGGGAAGATATTAAATGAGTGCATTGTCCATATGCTAAATATCTTCTTTAATGACTAAATTGTTCTTTCTTTCCACTTAGTTATGCAAAAATAAAGCATATTTTCAGGCTCCTTTGTGCCAGGCATAGCCCTAGAAAGCCATGTCCATGAAGTTAGGGTAATTTACATTGCTAGCATTAAGCTATGTGACATATCTGGCTTCAGTTGTCACAACAATTTACTGTTCATTATAATATGGTATAGGAAGAAAAATAACCATCAGTCTCAATTACTTCGGACTTGCCGTAGGACAGGAGCAGGTACATGAAATGTGTGCTGGCATCTGAGTGTTAGTGACTGAGATGAGAGGGGCTGTACCATGAGCCTGTGATTGTTATAGGAAAGTTAAACGATTTTTCCGTAAAATTCGCCCTTCTTTTCCCCCTCAAAGGCTGCACAAGCCGTCTAAAAATCTCCGTGGGCTGCTGGCACCTGAGAAGACCCTCTCCCCCAGTCTCCCGGGGCCGTCTCCTCGCCCGCTGCCCGGCGAGGGCAAACCGGCGGATGCTCGCCCAGCCCCGGCTGCTGCCCCCGCCTCTCCCGCGCCCGCGGAGGCCGCTCGGGGACCCGCGCTGCGCCGCTGCGCTCGGGCTCCGCTTCAGCCTAAATAACTTACTTGGACCCATCCACCGCGGAGGCTGCCGGGGCCGGAGCTGGCGGCCCCCGGGGAGCTGCGCGGAGGGGGCGGCAGCCCCCGGCCCCCGCGGCCCCGACGGCGGCTGCCCCGCACGGGCGGCCGCCCCCCCCCCCTCCCGCTACCGCGCTCCGCTCCGCACCCCGCTCCGCCCTCCCACGCCCCGGGGGGCAGGAGGGAAACTACTGCGGGGCGTGACCTGCCCCCCGCGGGGGCGGCGGTCCCCGGCTACACCCCACACACCCCCCCGAGTCACCAGCTGCGACCTGCCCGGCCCCTCCGTTTCTCCACCTTTGGGGTGCGGGGGCTCCGCGGGGGTTCCCCGCAGGCGGCCGCCCTCTGCACCCCAACTTTTTGCCGGAATTAAGGAAATGGGCGACGTGGGAGCACGGGGAGGGGGGGGGGGGGACACCCGCGGGGCGAGCGGGCGGCAGCACCTGTTGATTGCGCCCGGCCGCGTCCCGGCGGGGGAGGGGGGGGGGGAGGAGGGCACGGGCACCCCGGCCCCGCGGGGATCCCCCCTCTCGGCCCCGGCGCCGCCGCTTACCTGGTCGAAGTAGATGATGCGCGTCTTGTTGCTCATCTCGGAGGGCTCGTGGTTGGTGCTCCTCACGGCCGAGAAGGCGACCTTGGAGTTGGCCGCCCGCACGGAGATGCCCAGCGGGGAGGAGGACGAGCCCTTGGCGTCGGTGGCCGGGTTGGAGTCGCAGACCACCAGGCACTTGCCCTCCAGGACGATGGGCTCCGTGTCGTTCTGCGCCCGCGCCGCGGGGCCGCCCAGCGCCAGGGCCAGCAGGACGGCGGGCAGCAGCCGCCAGCCCATGGTCGGCACCCGCGGCCGCTCCGCGCCGCCGCTCCGCGCCCCGCTCCGGCCACCGCGCCGCGCACCAGCGGGAGGCACCGCCGGCAGCAGCGGCAGCCGCTCCCCCCGCACACACCCGCACACGCACACCCGCACACACACCCCCTGCACACCCGCACCTCCCGGCAACGCCGCGCTGAAAGTCTTCTTTCCTCCGGCTTCTTCCCTCTGCCTCTTTTTTCCTCTCCTTCTTCTCTTCTTCTCCTCCCCCCCCGCCAAGACTTTGTGCCTTTTTTTTTTTTTTTTTCCCCTCTTTCTTTCTTTACCCGGGTTCTTTCGCGAGCTCTTTAAAACACACCGCAAAAAGCTGCCAAACAAAATAAACACTTTCCGGTGCCCCCTTTTCTCTCCTCTCTCCACATCAAAAAAGAGAGCGAGAAGGAGGGGGGGATGAGTGGGGGAAAAAAAGCCCTCAGGTGAATTATTGATGAGAGAGAGGAGAAGAGAGAGGTCATGAAGAAATAAAACCATTTGATGTTGCCATGATTGCCGCTGCTGGCTCGCTCTCCCGTTCAAGCTGGAGATCCAGGGTGCTCTGAGCGGTGGCGTGGAGAGGTGGTAGCTTACCCCAAAGCTGCCAGATCCTGTCTGATATCACTGCCAGGGTGCTGCAGACTCCACTTCTCTCCCTCTCGCCCCCCCCACGTCTGCCACAACCCCCCCAAAGAGTTATGTCATAACAAACCTGCCCAGCTCTCACCTAGCTGGGCAGATACGACACCTCATAGACCCTCCTCTTGGAATTGCCCCCTACGCAGACACACACGCTCATCTTCACAGGCAACTTTTTAAGCTGCTGCAAAGCCAAAGGGAAAGCAACAAAATATTGCAACGTCCCCTAGTTTCAAGAGGAGGAGGGAGAAAGAACTGCAGTCTGGTTGAAAGGCAGCATCTAAACCTGGAGGAGTCTCCCAGGGCACAGACCCCCTGTGCTCATGTTTGCAGCCTGCATCTGGGCACGACACCCCGACGCTGTGCACGCTGCCGTCGGATACCCGTTACGCAGCCCAGAGGGAAGCAGCCCTCCTCAAAGCCAGTCACTCAGACACTTAGGTCACTGATAGGACTTTACCGACTGCTCTTCGAGGATTAATGTGGCCAGCTACTACCTCATGGTGCTGCCAAATGGCAGCTTCTGGTAATGTTTTGATTAGACACCTCTGTCTAGTATTAGTTTCTTTTTCTGATGTGTGCTGAAAGGATTGGAAGGCTGAGCAGGCACCTTAGCTCAGTACTCCCACGTATATCAAGATTATTAAAAACGTGACTAGTTTAGTACTGCTGATGGCTTCTAGAGAAGATCTTTCCTGCATCACCTGGTCCCATTTGAAATAGTCTCATGGCAAAACCTAAACCCTCTTCAGGTACTGGCAGAAATGATACAGTGCTCCCAGAAGCAGAACTGGCTAAAAAGATTTCCATCCAAACCAACAACAAAGTGCCAATAGTTTTTAAGAAACTGAGCATATGATTTTTAGATAGATACCTTTCAGTATAACAGGTTTTTTGTGCCTATAACAGCTTTGCAACAAATATGTCCCATGTCAACCATTAACCACCAGCAGCTTTCATTCACTTCTTGCCCAGAGGCTTCTCTATCTGTGTGCAGCTTTTCTACCTTTCAAACCCAGCTGGGAAAGGTGCTGATCTGTTTTGGAGCTGTGAATGCCAGCACCTCTTGCTGCCTCCCATTCTGTAGAGGAAGAGGCTTGGGATACAGACAGCTCACACAGCACCTCAGCTCCATGCGCTAACAAATGCCAGCCATAAATCTGGACACTAACAGACAAAAAAATAATTAAAGAAGCAACAGGAAATCAAAAGGAGGAATAAAAAGCATCAAAACCCACTCTCTACTGAACACCAAGGCAAATATGAGCTGGGACTGTTTTTCAGTTGATGTGGAGAACTGGGGGTGAAGCATTAAGTCTGCAGAACTCAGCAAAGTCTTTGTCCCTTCTGTAGAAATTGAATCTGCAGATTAAAAGATGCCAATGCCTAGGAAGACCTGTCTGGAGGACCCCTGCAAAACAAAGCTGTATGAAAATAGAAAAAGATTTTGTGCCACGATATTTTGTATTTATATACAAAAGTATAAATAATTCCACACTATTTCAACATCTTGTGCTTAAAAACTCTTCTGTACCTCATGCTGCTGAGTAGCCTTTTAACACTGCGCAAATAACAGCAAATATATTTATAACATGTACATAAATTTAGATTGAAATTTGAAACTGCTGACAATTTTGAAAGAAGAGTCATTTGTCAGAGATTAAAAACTTTACAATAATTTCAGACAAATTGGTTTGATTTCATTCTGTTGTGGACAATGACATCAACTATCTCTATAGTGAGGAAAAAATGGAAAACCAAGAAAATAGCCAAAGCTCAGATGAAGAAACTGGAAAAAAAGGAAACTAACATCAAAAACCCAACTGATCACCAAGACAGGGTATAAGCTGAATCAGTTTTTTCAAAACTTGACTTTCCTTTTTCCTTGTCTGCAGGTGCAGGCACCTGCTAAGTCTGGCCTGGCAACACCATTTCCCTGTTCCACTTCTCTCACTTGAATATCTAAGGACCTGTTTTGCACTGAGCAGATGCAGAAGTGCAAAGTCAAGATCAGAAGCACCTCTCACTCCCGTGCTTTTCTCCCAGAGTTGTGCAGACGTTTCTGTACATGCAGGTTACTTTAGCTGTGTGAACAAATTAGTAAGTATGCAGCTAACTAATTACAGCCATTTGTGAACACAGCTACTTAATTTCAGAGTTCAGTTGCTATAAAGTTAAATGCAAGTTAGGAACAAATTTGCACACGCGTTTTGCATGCAGTTATAAACCTTTTGGGATCACAGTGTGCAGAAGCTAAGTGCTTCTCTCTCATGCAATCTAGTCTGGAAAAATCAGAAAGTATAACAAAAATTCTGTTAGACCTTCCTGTCAGTCTGCACAGCTAACATAAGACATACGTTAAGGATTAACATCGTACTTCTCATCACCTACAAAAGGATACTGAAGTGGACTCTGTCCTGCAGTGTGGATTACATTTTCAGATATGTCAACAATTTCCAAAAATGCTTTGGTAGATGGCATTAAATTTTAACATCAGTGGTATCCTAATCTGAAGGAAGTCCAATTAAATGAGGCTGCTAATTAATAAAGATAACATGAAGAAGGGAGCAGATTCTGCCCCTGTATTTAGCCCGCGTTTATGCCGGGCACATGCTCGTAGGCAGTTCCAGTCTGAAACTCCTATTTTACTTGGAAGACCTTTTGAATTGTGGTGTTGAGGAGGGGAAAATCTCAGACACTGGAGCTCCTATTCCTGTCTTGGTGCCTTTGACTTAGGACATTTTTTCTTATTTACAAAAGGGTAAGGACAAACCCTTTTCATCATCGTTTTCTTTTCCATGTCTAAAACATATTCTAGAGTAGTACTGACTCTGATGTGTTTCTGGCTTGATTATAGCTCAGTAAAATTAGCAGCTTTTATGGAGTTGAAGGAAGGAGACTAGGCAGGAGCTGTACAGCAGTGCTGGCCCTTGTCTGCAGCAGCTGGTACACACCAGAGGACAGCAGAGCTCCCTCCCTTGAGGAAACCAGCAGCAGCTCAATCAGAAATTTTACTCCATTCTTGAAACTGGAAGGCACTATGTTCCAGTATTCTTTTCCCCAAAAGGTAACCAGTATTGAGATTTCAGATGACATTTCTTAACAATATGAATTCAAGAGATGAATAAGACTATTAAAACTTTTCCTTAGCAGTAAGCCATTTGCAGGACGGAGAGACGGCAGCAGAGTAACAGGACGAGCAAAATCCAACACAACGATCACAATGTAACAGCCGTGTCCTACAAACACAGAGGAAATCCTGATAAATTTCCTCTGCTCTGGGAAAAGGAAAGCCTAACAGAGACCATCAGGGAAAGTGTATTTTGGGGGGAAAGGAGATGAACTGAAAATACAAATTGAATTCTTCCCGGAAATAAAATTAATACAACCTACAATAAAGTTAGCACTCTCGGACATTCAAAAGTAAAGCATCACACTCAACGATGCTGTAGATAAAGTCTCTTTTCACTGCTCAGACATGGCACCAGATCACAATTCAGAGAGTAATGGTGGCAGTTAAAAAAAGTTCTTGGAGGAGGTGGATCAAGCCCTTAAATGGAGACCAGATTCTGCTATCAATAATTTCCCAGTTGATAACTGGGCTGTTACAGCTGATCCTGCAGCCAGCTCCATGAAGAAGGCAGGGCCTGGTCTTGGCCAGGGGAGCCCACACATCGATCAGTGCAGAGCTGCTGACACGGCCGTGAACTTTGCTCACATGACACTCCCCAAGAGATTGGATCTATAAATAATATACATAATCCAGCCTCAAATCCATGCCTAAGTCAACAGACTGAAAATCCCCCGTCACCAAAATACCTGAACCATATCACGAAATACCTCCTCCTTTTTTTCCCACCAACACAGCAGGAAGAGAGCTTAAAGGTTATTAGTAACAGTGTTTGTTTGGGTGGTTGGGCTGGGTTATTGCTGAACAAAATGAGGGAAGTTTGCTGGGGATGCTGTGGGAAAGACAAGTTGAAAAGCGAAGCTTGCATTTAATTCATAAGCAGCAAGGTTAATGATCATTCTTATTTTATCTGACAAAGAATTTCTTAGTATTGATCCAGCTCCCTCTAACAGGGATCTTTTTTTTCTTCCGTTGAAAGAAAAATGAGTAAAATAAATAGCAACAATGCTCAAGAATGGAAATTCAGTTAGATTAAACTCACGGGTTTTTTCCCTTTCTGGACACATACTGTGGAAGCTTAAAACTGTCTCCAGTTGGAAGTATTTTGCCCTTTCACAGGGAATTTTCTGCACTGAGGCAGGCAAGCTAGGCATCTTTCTGACAAAGGGAAGAGCCACAGGGAGAATAAGGAGAAAACACCATGTTTACATTTACATTTTCTTTTACCTCTTGGCTTGTAAACCTGCATTAAATACAATTTCTGTATCAATATTGCATGATACCTTTCAAATCTCTTTGGAAAAAAAAACATCTTGCTTTGTATAATTAGTCATTTGCCTTACAAAAGGGAGAAATAATCTGCCTCAGACTTCCTCTCCTGCTTTTGAGCTTCTTGCTTGTGTCTAGAGGCCTTATGAATTCTACTAACCCCTCGGTAATAGGAGCCCTCCTTCCTCTCCTTTTCTTTTTTCTTCATCCTAATTATATTTCCCTTCTGTCAAGCTGAGGTTTCTGTTTGCTGAGTGTGTAACACGGTTTTGTAGTGAGCTGGTTGAGCACCCATCAGCCTCCTCCTAGGATTAAACCCCCAGCTCCAGTGCTGCTCTACTTGGCTTTTTGCTGAACTCATCCTAATGAGGATGCGGGAGGTGAACCAGTGCAGGAGCGGTGGGGGAGCGGGGGGCAGAAAGGCTGAAATCAAAGGCAGAATACTGATGACGATTCAAAACTGTGTTTATGGAGCTCAGTGGTCAGACTTTTTACCGTCTTTTGACATTCTTTCAGGCTAAATATTGTATTTCCTGAGTTGGCTGTCATCTCCATCTGGCTGTTGGCTCCCGTACAGACTAACTTGTCTTTTAGACAGCTGGCCCTGTGGCTCTCAGCTAGTTACACAGTTTGTTGGCTGAATCCAAAACGAATTCACCTGGCTAATGAGCTTAATGGTTCTTAAGAAGATTCTGTAAATATTTTATAAAGTAAACTTCACTTCATTTATTTAGGCGTAAAATGTAAAGAGATCCTATAGGAATATAATAAAATCTTCAGTCATACATATGTATATGGCTGGAATGACTAAAATGAACAAAAGGTTTTGCTATTTAATTCAGACAGATGCAGAATCGAGCCTAGATTTTCCTTGCTTTATTTTGACCTAAAAGCCAACCTCGCTTGGCTTTTTAAGTAAGCTTTTTCTGTATGCTTGCCTATTTTTAATGTACCTCTTCATTCCATACCACCATCAAATATTTTTTTTACACTTTCTGAAGTAGCAGAACAAGGAAACCAGTGAAAAACAATTATCTACTTATATTTGTTGTGCTTCTTTAATTTCCCTGACACTGCTATAACAAACTTGTGGTTTTGATGGCCATCTTAGGAAACAGAATTTTAAAATTCTGTGTGAATTTTAGAGGTAATTAAGAAAATGAGGTCAGCAGGATGTCTGCATATGTGTAAAGGTAAAATTGTTCAGATATGCTGACAGCACTGGCATTTGAGGTCTTTATTCAGCATTTCTTACACAGCCAAACCTTCTATTTGGCCAATACTGCAAACCTGAGCACACTTCAGGCCCAAGCACAAAGTGCAAATCAGGGTTTGATATGCTTATGGCCAGATTCTGCGACTCCTTACAGCAGTGTGTTTCTGCAGTTCCTTTTTGATGGATGTCTGGAAATATTCCACTGCTACACTGCGTCCAATAGACTTAGTGTGGATTTACATCAGTGTAAAACTGAGAGCAAAATTTGATGCTATAGGTTCTTTTTACTCCTTCATAGATCCTAGGTAGGAGTCAATTGTTTGCAACATCAATAGGCCAGTAAATTTCATCATTAATCTTGGCTGGGCTATCCACAAATAGTTTAATATTTCTTGTGTTTATTTTTATTCAGAATATTTCCAGTAAATCTCGTTCTAATGTACATGTTTAACCCTCTTGTAAAAACAGGGCTTTGGTGGACTATGACTAAAATCAACTTACATACATTAACTGCCTTTATAGGAGGTACTTGCAGCTATATAACTTGTTGTAAAGTAAAATTTAATTCTTGTTTTACTATTGCATTTCAGTTCATGTCTAGGGGAAAAAAAAAAAAAAAAAAAAGCTCTTATTTTTGTGTTTTCAACTAATTTACCTGACACGTTTGTGCGATTTTATGAAATAAATAATTCTGTGAAGCACCGCGCTGACTTATGCAATGGTCTTAGATTTTTCAATTGCGTTTTAATGAGGCAAGAAGTGTGATTTTTGCCCAAATGGAATAAAATCAGATTATATGGTCAGAAAACCAGAAAAATAGCCTCTCAGTAAAATCTTTCCCTTTTAGCAGAAGGGAAGGGGAAGGAATTTGTTACTTGCTCCAAGCTTCAGAGCCTGTTTCACTGAGCAAGGTGGTTACAGTGAATTCAGGATGGAGTTTGCAAAGGCTTCAGCAATCTGCTGGCAGTCAATTTAGCTTAAACAGTTGAATAAATTTTGTGGATATAGTTTTCTAATTTGGTGTCAAGGAAACCACAGAAAAATTAGATCCTGAAGTGGTGTAATTTAGTGCATCTCCTTTTACATCAACTGAGGTACACAGATTATCTACCCTCAGGAGAATTTGTCCCAGATAAATTTCTCACTGAGTGGTTTTCATAGCAAGGGCCAATGAAAAACTAAAAATAGCTTTGCTGAGGGAATAATTTGCATTAAAAGAAGTGTCTAAGATAGTGAATGAAGAGACTATCCATTGGCTGTATTGCTTGTTTGATATTTAAAGGGAGTGGATTGACTGCAAGACTTGTGATGATATTCAGGGAGGAAGCCACAGGGAATGGCTTCGCATTAGGATTTTTAGTGCCATCTATTGAGATGTGCCAATAAAAGAAAAAAAAAATGATTTTTTTATATATCATAGGTTTCATTTTTTTAACTTACCAACATTCATTGCATTCATTTGCTGCTCAGACTACTTAAGAACCTCCTTGCAGCATGGGTCATATCAGATGGTCCTGTCACATTCACATACTATTGGGAAACATATAAAAATCACAGTGTGGTACCTTCAAGTATCTGGTTTCTCTCCTCTCATTTTAGAATAAATATAAGAGCAAATCTCCAAAGCTGGGCACAGTCCTCCAAATCTCTAGAAACAGCTTGGCAACTGGGACAGAAATGTGCCATGGCATTTTTTTTTTACTTCTTTCCCCCAGTATACGGCTTCCCACAACTACTCTCTGTCCTCCAACAGGTTTTTTTTAACCTTTCTGCACCTTGCAGGGGCTGGTGTCAAGGCAAGCTGGGATGGCATAGTAGTGCAACAACCACAGGAAAGCTCCATAGGGAGAGGCGTAAATGAGCAAAGCTGAGGGAAAAAATTGTTTCTTTAAAATGAATTAGCCAAAGAAAAGGTTTAAAGGAACATCACTGTTCCTTTAAAGTGTACTTTCCACTGCAAAGAAATGGTCCTAGACCAAATGAATCCCTTCTTTGAGAAAAGTAGAGAGGTTTGTTTTGTCTACAGACATTTTATGATTAAACACTGGCTAATTTCTGAAGAACAAACTTCCAGAGAATAATCTTGACTTTTGTTGGAATTTCAACATTTCCACTTTCCTTTCACTTCCTTTTATTTTTTCCTTTCTTTTTCATTTGTTTTGCTGGGGTTCAGCAGGGGTAGAGGGAGAGGAGAAAATCTGAACCCAATTCTTCTATAAATTTCCTCTAAAAATTTGACCTTTCCAGAAATTATTTGTGACTGCAAAAGTGCAAAAGAACCTCAAACTGCCTAAATTTTACTTCAGTCTTTCGGAGGCAGAACACAGTATCTCAGCCCTTGTTTCTGCTGTTCTCCCAACAGCGTGCATCTTTTAAAACCAACATGTAATTTTGTCAACTTCATATTTTGGTTAATAGATCATTTGTATAGCAAATATTATAATCTCAACATCATTTTTTCTACAAATTGTGGGGATAACTTAGGGACCACATATAATTTATGCAACTTAAATCTGAAAAATATTTAACATCAAGTTTCTATTCAGTTCTAATATTTGCCGTTCACAATTGTGGATTAGAAACAATAGTGGGTTATAAAATGAGTAAATGAGGTTTTCAATCAGAGAAAGGAAATAATACTGTGTAACTTACCCAACTATTCAGACAGCTTGAATAGTAAGTCTTTTACTGTACCTGTGTCTCTTGGTTGCCTGCTTCAGCCAAACTCAGGACCAAATTTCACATTCTCATGTATTTGTACCATTACCTAAAGTGGTCTGGAAGTAAAGCTTGATAGACACTTTTAGAAGAAAGGATGCTTGGTTCTGTTTTTTTAATTTATCTCCGTGTATTGGTATAATAGTTTTCAGCTATAAGTTAGCAACATATTTAGAGATAAACATAAAGTATGAGTAGCCTAACTTTGTAGCAGGTGGGAATTGATTAATCTGGTTAAATATTGTGATGATTTCTAATCAAAGCAAAGCAATGCAAGACTTTATTCCAAGGTTTATTTGCCTCCAGCAAGCCTAACCAGTGCTTCTCCTGCGTCTGTCTAAACTGGAATGCTAACAGAAGAGCTTTTTGCTCCTTGGTCAGATATTTAAAATATAGTTTAAATGATTTCACATTTGAGCTTCCTGACCATGTGTCCCTATAAATGTTTAAAACTGCTGTTGTCACAGAAATTACGTGGCAAGAAAAACAGTGGGGATTACAATGTTTTGCTTTGTTATTTTTGTTTGGTTTGTTTTTTGCAGGAGACAGCCATGCATAAGCAGTCATTCCCCAGATGTTGACACTAGACTCCTACAAATATGTCTGTTGACGTGTCATATATGGATAAGGACAAAAAATCCCCAAGCCCTGAAGTTTGAATGAAATACTAAGATCATGTTAGATACATCCTTATTTCTCAGCATTTTCCACCCTCTATAAAGCTTTACCCCACATTTGCAACATTCCTCTGTGCTGTGCATACATCACTACTGCAGTGCAGAAGCATTAAATTAATCTATCTTCCATCCTTCCATCTTTTCTTAATCTGAAAACTGTGCCAGCAGCATGAGGGGTAAAACACATTCCCTATGTGTCCTGCAAGTCTTGTCCATTAATCCAAAAAGGTAAATTCTCATAATTGCTCCTGAATAGTACTTTTCACTATTATTTGTAAGTGTATGTGGTACTTTACAAACCGTGCCCACAGAAAGTATTCTGGAAACCATGCATTTACCAGCGAGAGCAAATAAGACAATACCATTGAAGATGATCAGCCAGTGCATGGGAAACACACAGCACTGCAAGAGCTGGAGTAGCAGTCCTCCGTCAGTTCCCCTCTAAACTCTCTAAGGAAAGCAAATTCATCCCAGAGGACCCCAACGTTGTCTAATTAACCATATGTAATCTAGAACTCCTTAGAGATGAACTGCAGCCACCTCTGGGATGGAAAAAGATCAAGTCTTTTAAAAGCATTCCTCCATTAAGTTTGAATAATTTCCTGGATATGTCACTGAGTAATTTTTACCTAACCTTTCTGATTCTGTCCAAGCAAAGCTGTCAAGTGCAATAAATATCTATTATCTATCTTTGTGATAGTGAATGTTTTAAAAAGATGCAGGGAAGAAAACAATACATATATTTCACATCTAAGGAATTAAGTCCATCAAACCAACCAATTTCTCTCCTTTGGCTGGTAGGTATCTTTCCCAAGTGACAATCTGTTGTCATTTTTTTCACCCACTTTCTTAAGGAAATGAGGCTCATGAGTTCACATTCTCTTTCTTTTGGTCAACAGCTAATAAATTCTAGAAATTCACCAACAGATTGTGAAAACTCCATCTTCTCCATCATCAGAGATATTCAAAACCACACTGGACATGGTCTTGGGCACCCTGCTCTGGACTAAATGACCTCCAAAAGTACCTTCTAGCCTCCACTATTCAGTGATTCTGCTGAAACTTCTTTTTTTTTTTTTCCCTCTCCAATGAAACTATCAAAATACGTAAGAGAAATACTAGGCAAAACAGAAAGAAAATTAAACAAATGTCCAAACAGTAAGTACTTCCAAACAGCTGATAGTATTCAGTAATCACTCTGAGGTCAGAGTACTTGACCAGAGTGCCCTTCTCTAAGACTTCCATTCCAAAAGTAATTTCTTAATGTGCAGTGTCCTGATTCCCAGCATTATGCCAATCCCAGTTTACAGGATTTTCAGCTTGAAACATTGGCTCTCTTTCATCAGGTAACAAAATTTCACTGACTGCATTGAGTTTTCTCTATGGCCACTTAATGTTTTTCTGTATGATGAGTTCATCAAGATGAATGCTAATAAGCAGTTAGGTGAATCTCGAAGGATTCAGATAAAAAAGCTTTAACACAGAAGCTCTTTTTTGCATGTATTCCAGACCCTTGAGGAGGGTGTCAGAACAGCCTTCCTGCTTGCAGAAAGGGAGAGACAGATTGATGGAAAGGACCCGGACTTGTGCAAAGCTTTTGATGCTGTCCCACATGACATCCTTGTCTCTCTATTGGAGAGACATGTATTTGATGGATGGAGCACTCAGTGGATCAGGAATCGGCTGGGTGTCAAAGAGTTGCGGTCAGCAGCTCAATGTCCAAGGAGAGAGTGGAGTGATGTTCCTCAGGGGGTCAGTGTTGGGACCAGAACTGTTTAACATCTTTGTCAGCGACATGGAAAGTGGGATTAAGTGCACCCTCAGCAAGTAGTGACAGGACATGTAGCGATAGGACAAGGCATAACGGCTTTAAACTGAAAGAGGGTAGATTTAGATTAGATATAAGGAAGAAATTCTCTGTGAGGGTGGTGAGGCACTGGCACAGGTTGCCCAGAGAAGCTGTGGCTGCCCCCTCCCTGGCAGTGTTCAAGGCCAGGTTGGACGGGGCTTTGAGCAACCAGGGCTAGTGGAAGGTGTCCCTGCCCGTGGCAGGGGGCTGGAACTAGATGATCTTTAAGGTCCCTTCCAACCCAAACCATTCTGTGATTCTTGAAATACTGACTGGCACTTGCGTTTGCTCCTTCCAACTGGCTACCCCAATCTCGAGACAGTCATAGTCTATGAGCAGCTCAATAACACTTGACAGTTTTTGCACAGCTGCAAGGGGAAGAGGTGGGAGTGATTGAAATGAATCACAACTGTTTTCTAAATTTCATTCCCTGAAACGTCTCTTTTGCACAGCACACCCGCATGGATGTGGTACAATCAGTGCCTCTAAATGAGAAATTGCGAGAGCCAGAGGAGCGCCTGTCAGCTCAGCACACTGCAGGCCGGCTCTGCGTGGCTGTTTCGTCAAACGCAGCCAGAGCTGTACTTTAGCTTGGAGAGCAGTGTCATCACAGCCGGGTTGTCCTTTCACAGAGCAAGTTCATTAAATCCATAATCAAAAGGATTTTGTTTATTTTTAATTTTCCTAATCAGCTTAATTCCTGACAACAAAGTGAGACATCAGATTGTTTTAAATGGCAGGATTCCAAATAACAAACTTCAATTTAAGCATTAATGACAGCAACTTGGGGTATTATCTGGGAATTATTTACTGGCTGAGAAAAGTTCCTGTTTTGAAACTGAGTTGAGCAAATTTCTATTTATAATTACATCATTTCAGGCCAAGTCCCATAGAACTTGTTCAGGAAAATTTCTAGGAGCTACAAGAGCAGCTTTGGTATAAATATGCTTATCAGTACTTGATCTTTATGGACAATAACCTTTGAGGTTATTTTCTTTTTTTAGTTCACTGCTCATGAGCAAATGACGTCACCGTAACATACATCACCAGTTATTTATCCTTATGCAAACAAAAGTGTGTCAGTTATTTATGTTTCAAAATACATTGCACCATTTTTAAATTGCATCCAGAGACTTAAAATCTGCATCTGAAGCCTTTTGTTTCAAATATCTTATTTGTAAAATGAGCTTAAAGCAATATTTACCTACTTTGTAGTTTTCTGTTGTGTAATTACTGCCGACTGTCCTTGACTAGAATATTCTCAATGGGCAAAATTCATCCCTGGGTAAACAGACAGCAAGCGTAAGGCTTCAGCACATTTAGCAACCCCACAATCCTTTCAATGTATACCCAAGAAAGCACGGTCTGCTGCTTAGATGTATCACGTCAGCTGCAGTAATATGTTGTGATGTGAAATGCTCAAGTTAATGCTAAATAAAATTGTATTTGCACGAAGTATTCATACCTGTATGAGTCTGAGTTAGAGTTGTCGTTAAAAGGCTCTCCCTTTCTTTGCTACTCTGGGAATAAAGTAGACGGTTCAACTTTCAGTACGTTCTACTTGGGTAGTAAGCAGCAACAGTGAAAAAAAAAAATGAATATTTGCATTTAGTTTGGTGAGAAAACTTAATATTGGAGCATTTTGGCAGCCTGAAAATGTCTTTCAAATCAGGGAATGAAATCTTGGTTCTATGAATATCGACAGAAAAACTTCTGTGAACGATGCAAGGAAGGATCTCACCAAGAGCTTTTGGAGTCCCTGTTTGAGTCAAAGCAGCCCCTCAGTTTGAATTTTTTAATATACTCTTCTTTAAGGCGAGCAGCTTGAAATTTGTTTGTGCTTCTTCTGAGTCATCATTAGCAGCAACTTCTTAAGCACAGGAGTGAGTATTTTCTAAGAATACTTTCAGGCTTTAGTTGTTGTACAATGGGTGCCCAACAGGTTCCCTTTTAGAGGCCCCATGTTTTTATTCACTCTGTCTAACACAATTTTTCTCTCCTACAATTGGTGTTTGTATTTGAAAGGCATTAATGCAAGCTAGAAGACCATCATACATAAATGCTTTCAAAGCTTTTATGCATAGAACACTTTCCAAGTGACCACAATTTTTATTTTTGCTTTACTGTTCATTTATACAAATTAGCAGGTGCACCCTGCCTGTTGCCTGGTCTTTTGCCAGTTCAAATAGGAAGGAAAAGGGAAAACTGGAAAGCAAAGTTCAGCCCCTGTCCTAGGATATAATTGTCCACTTTGGGAAGTTGAATTTTTTCCACTGAGTCTCGTGTTGGATAATCTTAGCTTTTCACATCTATTTTTGGTTTGAGAAAACTCTGGGAAATTTGCATTTCAAACTGTGAATTCTTGGAAAACCCTTGTGAGTGGTGGTACACATCTAACACTGGCCCCTCTGGGAGCTCAAGTCAATTCAGACCCGTGCCTCTATGAGCTCCATTTCTTACAGCATTTCTCAGAGCATATGTGAATACACTGAGACACTGGTCAGATGGATCAAGTCAGGGATTTCTAGTGGGAGCTCCAATCCTGGAGTGCAGGGTTTCTCTGTCATGTTTTTGCTGAAGACAGATAATGTCTAATATGAGATCCAGAAATTATCTTCCCTGTTCTTGCTGAAGCATGGCACATACTACCAGTAGTGTGCATTTTAAGGAAACAAACTATCAAGAGAGACCTCTATTTCCTTCTGGAGCAAGCAGTTCTTGCACAGCTGAGCTGTCATGAAAGAAAAACCAGTACAGCATTTGACCCAAAGCCTTACTTCACAGAACTGAATAGAGATTAATTTTACTGAGCAGGACTATTTATATAACATCATCATTAAGCTTTCATATTTTTTAATATGTCAAGTGTCAGCTTTGTGGGTTTTGTAGGGAAACAAATAACCCAGATGTAAAAATACTACAGTTCTTGCAGGTTGCTACTTGTTGGAGTGCTCCCAATTGTACTAGTTTCCACAAACAGAAGGCTCACACAACACTTTGAATTTTATGACTACAGGTTTGCAGGATAAAACTGTCAGCTGCTAAGGAAGGATTCCAAGGACATTATCCACATGGAGACTTAGAACTTGTCTATATAATTCCAAATAAACGTTGAGGCATAGCAACTATTATTCTTTATACCACTAAAACTTAGTAATACAGCTGACTAAGAGACTTGAAAAATCCAGTCTTATGCAAAATAACACTTGGGAAAAAAGAGTGAGGTAGGGAACAAGGTCTATTTATTTATTTTTACATATAAATCAGGAGGTCTCCGAAACTCACCGGCACTGAAGAAATAGCTTGAGAAAATTGAAACATGTCTCCTCAGTAAGCTCTCACTCCATAGGAAAGCTTCATGCTTTCTGAAGGGGCTAGAACTTCTTGCCAAGAAGGTATTTGGACATTAATTTTTTTAATTAATGCTCCAGGATATTCACACAAAGACACAGACATCAACTACTGTGTAGAATATATTTTTAATTGGAAGAGGCTATGCCAGCTGAGCTATAAAACAAGAACAAGCTGTTAGATATAATAATAGAGAAAAAAGACTAGGGGAAAAAAGTGAGTCATGGAAAGAAAAAAAAAAAAAAAGGAGAGAAAAAACTATTTAGTTAAAAGAGACTTCCCAGGACTCCTGAGCTAACGTAATGGTAGAAAAACATGAAACTTATCATGACCATCACGAATGCTGTTCAGGGATGCAGGGATCTTGATACCATGGAAATGGCACTTGTATTCAGGATTATCTTACATGATTCACATATAAATGAAGATGGTTCAGATTTTGGAGCAGTAACGACACACATCAAAATCTGCAAGTGTTGTTAACAGTGCACGTACATGCACTGTATAGGGTATCGTGGTATAGAGATGCAAGAAATGAAAAAGGAATTTAATTTTCCTCTTTCAATCAGAAATGAGTGATGTAAGCTGTAGCTCCTGATACATAGATAGATGCCACTGACTTCAGGGTCAACTAGATGTCACTGCTCTGATGATGACTTCAAAATATAGTCAATATATTTTTCATAAAATTCAATCCCTTTGTTTTTGTAAATAATTTTCTGTAAAAAAAGTATCAGGGTACTAATTTTACTATTTAGTTTTTTATTTTATTCCTTTTGCCTCAGAGAAACATTACTACATGTTCATAACTGGAAGCATAATCCTGACAAGGCTGTTGAGAAGCCAAAGTGATGCTTTTGTTAGAGCAGACATGCAAGAGCTTACAGATAGCAGCGACACTGGTGGTACAAGGGGGTACTGAGGGGACCCACTAGGTACTTTTCTGCTGCTGCAATGCAGAGCTCTAGTTTAGGCATCCTCTACCTCATGGAAGATAGTTTCTATATATGACAGGTAAGTGCCAGGAAGATGATATGAAGCATACTAAATATATGGTCTGTTAAGGCTCTTCCACAAAGATCTTTTTAGACATCCTCTAAGATGAGGGGTGGATTTAAGGTAGAGAAGTTAAGCAGTGAGGCCCATTGGCATTCACAGCTGGTGCCAGGTTTGCTTCTCACAAAGCTGGAAGAGCAGTTGCTTCTTTGCTTAACACCTAATGCCTTCAGTGGAAGACATTTCCCTGGACTTAATTGCCCGGTGGCCAGGAATGAGATGCTGCCTGCTCAGCACACCTTTTGGCCAGACCACTCCTTTAAGAGGAGGATTATAAGGATTTGAATCCTTCGGGGTGGGATTCCACTTCCTCACTGACTCCTTAAAATAGAGGTGGGAACTATCATTTTAAAAGAGCACTTATGATCCCTGATCATTTCTTTGAAACAGAAGTTGTGTGCACCTGCCCTTGGGAGCAGATTCAGCTTCCAAACAGGAGCCCCTGTGAAGCGCAGAGGTTCAGCTGCATCCCCTTCCCTCAGCAGATTTATCAAGGTTGATGTGAAATGAAGCCCTTGCCTTTGGTGATGGGCACATCAGCTGCAGGAACATTTCTCTGCCTTTTCACATAGGGGTGTGCTGCCAGTCATGACACAGCAGAAGCTGCAAGTTCCCAGGAACTGCACCCTGTGATGCCCTTTAAATACTGAGGCCAAGACAAGAAAAAAACCTTGGGCTTCTTTTATCTCCACTTTCCAGACAGTGTCCAAGTGTCTCTGTTTTCCTGGTGATTGTCCTTTACTGTCTGACATAACCAGCACTAAAAATCTAGGTATTGCAGCACCTAGTTGTTGGTTCCCCAGCCTCTTTACTGGACCTTTCCCTAAATACCTAAATGTTCAGCAGTGGTCACATCTAAAACAGCAAATGAAATGCTGGATAGAGAGAAATTTTATATGCCAGCTGAGAGAGAGTTGTGATAATATAATTTTCAGATGTAAGTGCATCTAAGCCTTTCAGAGGGGTTAGCCCAGACTGCTTTTAGCACTGAAGTCAGGGAGAGTGTTCAGCATTTCTATCAAAGCCCAAACACTGTGAGACCTGGGCAGTCAGACCTAAAATAAGTCAGGTAATACACTTTTTCCTCAAACAACACTGTTTGCAAAACTGTAGAGAAAATACCAAATTTTATCACTGACCTTTCAGAACTATTTTCTGCTTTCAATGTTAAACACATCCATTTTCTCTTTGCATTTATAGGCCTCCTTTTCTCCTCGTATATTTGAGCTCCAGATAATTATTCTAATTTAAAATATGTAAAAGCCAACAAATGCAACAGAAGTATTTTCTCTTTTGAAAACCATGGATAATTACCTCCAGTATCCATTACTTAGATGCCTCATGACACATTTTTATTTTGCTTCTCTGATATTTTTCTCCTCCTGACAATGCAAATCTCATATATTGATTGATTTCTACAGTATTTTACCTGAATACATAACATTAGCCATAAAAAGCACTATTTTGTTGTACTACTGGGGTGGGTGTGAGCAACAAAACACCCAGGCAGGCAGACAATTTCTCCATTACATACTAAATCTGCAATGCTTTAATAGCAGAAAGATAAACAAAAATTTTTGCTAAGTATTCTCTTCTGTGGGTAACAGATTCCCATTTCATTATAAAGCTCATGAAGTAATATTTGGAAAACTACAGCAAAAAATATTAAAAATTAGATCACCATACAGGAACTTATTCATTGAAAGTAATAGTTAAAACTCAGTCAGAAAACTGCATATCAAAGGAAAAGATTAAAAAGAGAAATTATAAAATGCCAAAAGTGTCTCCTTTCTAAATATACAAGACACCTCAAGGTACAAACGCGTGTACATGAGAAAAAAATAAGGGAGAGGCTCATAAGTGATCTATGATCCTACAGGTCAAATACCACTTACAAATTACACATTATAAATTGAATAGCTCTCAAAATCAAGTATACTGCTGTACAGACCATATACTGCCCATATTCTACTTATTAGCAGAGAAACTCAAATCAATTAGCTTAAACATTCTTTCTGGACTTCTCTTTCCCTCACCTCTTTATAAGACTTGTGTTATTCTTATGGCATGACTTCAGCACAGGCTTTCCTAAACTCACTAATGAACGAAGATATCCATCCAAATAGTTCCTGAGAGTCTAGGTCTTGTGGCTCGCCAAACTTTACCTGTAAATTTTAAAGAGAAGAATATTTAACATTAGTATATCCAAGTAATCTAAACCATGTCCAGGATCTTAATGAAATTAAAAGAGCAAGAGAAAAGTTAAATACCTTTATTATTATTATGAATAATAACAATAATTAGAAAACTTAGAGCTGTCTAAAATCTCCAACAAGCTGAAATCCAAAATATCCCAAGTAAAAGTGGCCCCAGGAGCTGTCACTGAATTACCTCAGTAACCCAGGTTGATGTATAACCCAGTCTCTGGCTGGACTATAGGTCTCCAGCTGAAGAGGAGAAAAAAAATCAGTAAATCATGAAGCTTCCTGGCTCTGCAGTTTGTTAGATGAACCCGTTTATAAAAGAAAATGCGTACATTAGGGAAATGGCTTATATTCCATGGTGGGCATGTTCCAGCCAAAAGTTTTCCTTTTCTGTCATTTTGCTTTGCAAACAAGCAAAAATATTCATAGGGAAGTAGACATTTTGGGAAGAAAAAGTAATTTATCAAAGAGCCACCTTTCCTGTACTCTTCTTTCCTTCACCTGAAAAAGGTGAACAGATGGAAAGTTTTTGAAAAAGACGTGAACAATATCGGCATTGTGTCTGCTCTGCTATAAAACGAGCTGTGAAAGGCAGTCCTACTACAAAGTTCAGTACTAGGAGAGCAATTCCTGCATTAACTAAAATCACTTCCACATATGTTCCCCAGTTCTAGGATAGGAAAGGATTTTTCGTATTAAATCTGTCGCTAAGGTTTAATTCAAGAGGTTTGTCATAATTTTCAAAGATTCCCCCTTAATGGGATTAATGAGTTAAAGAACATAACTCTGCCTGCAATGGCTTTCTAATTGAGCAGAACAAATGTAGAGAAGATGCTCCAAAGGCTTCAGCAAAAAGTTTTAGAAGGCATCTTGTGTTGCTACAAGTTCTTATCGTGGCTGTAATTGAGAGCTACTCTGTAACTGGTGGATACAGCTCTCCCAAGGCTGAACAGCAATGAAGTTGTATTTCAGATTGCAGCCAAAATACACCCAAAGGTTTGGACATGTATCTGTCGTTTTCTAAACATGTTCACCTGGACATCATCTAAGATGTTCTTAGGAGCAAACCCTCTGCCTGGCAATCAGAAACACAATGAAAGAAACCACTCACATATAATCCAGTCACAAAAACTTTAACATTAACCAGTGACACCTGATTAATAGTTTTGCCTGTTGTGTTCCTAATTGCACCTCCTGGGTGCTCCAAGCCCTTGATCTTTGGCATGCCTCTCCACTCACCCATGGTGTACCATCAGTTAAACAGTAATGAGAGAGACATTTCCTGGAGCTAATGACCATCTGTGAGAAGTTGATAGCCCACAGCTATACCACAGGCAGTTATCCCCAATTTATTGTTCATTCCATAGAAGTGTCACATGCCAAGGTCATTATTGATTTTATAAGCAGAATATAAAATCATAAAGGTAGGCCTGTGGATTTTTGTTTTATGTGCAACATGATTTCCATGGCTACCTACAACACATTTCCAGATCAGATATTCCCCCAGGTAAGCTGGACTATTCCTTCCTAGTGCTATTGAGATGATAGCCTGGTCTTTGATCACCCATCCTATTTTATATTTGCTTTACGTTTTTGCTGCTTTATAAAGATGCAAAAAAGATCTGCCTAGCAATAACATTATTCAGAAGAAAAAAAATCCATTCTAAGGGAGAGAAATATATCAAATGCCTAACTTTAGAGAATAACAGGGAAGGGAGGGCAAGAAGCAGCTGGGTGAAAACTTGAGGAAACTTCCAGCTACATGGAAAATGAAATCCTCTTCAGATGCAAATTAGAGTCTCAGATGAGAGTTTCCAGTACAAGAAAGGAAAGCAGAGAGTCTCACACATGCATCTGTAGCACAGCATCACATGTGTAATGCCTCCTGGCTGAATGTACACAGCTGGAGGGAAACAACGTCTGTGAAGAAGGAGTGTGACAGAGTATGCACATGCAGGAGGGCACATCCAGCACTCGCTGGGCATCAAACAGCTCTGCAAGCAGGACCAGACACATGACACTAACTACTTCTGAAGATGACTTTCAGGTAAAACAGGTCAGATTCTTCCATATCGCATGCAAGAAGTGTCCTCCCAAAGGTTTTACAGCACAAATCTCCTCACTTTTAAATTTGGTGAATATTTTTCAACTATTTCCACTCATGTAACTCAACTGCTAATTCTTTCATTTACACTATCTTTTATGCCTTTTTTCCTTCTTGCTTTATCCCAGTCCTTCAACCTTTTTTGAAGGATTGGGACATGTTACATACAAATTTGGCTTGCTACCTTACACTGAGGCGTTTTTGCCATTTGTGAAAGGCTGCAAGAGACACAAAGAAACCCTTGCACATTGTTACAATATTACTTTTAGAAAAACATTACTAACTAAATTTTCATGGTCAGACATCTCGCTAACCTTCAATGTCTGTTCAGATAGGTGCCCAAAGGTCTTACTGGCTGCATCTTCTGCGTAACATTGCTTACCATAAAACATCTCTACTTCTAATCCCTCCTTGTCATTAAAAAGGGGGGAAAAAAAAACAAACAAAAAAAAACCACCACCACCTCTTAAAGCCATGTCCTAATCCCAGGACCAGGAAATTATTCCAGTTTCAGAGATTGGCACTGCATTTCAGTAAATCTGTCCCTTTTCTTAAAACCTCCTAGTGTGACTATTCTGCCAGAGAATACTGTTACTGTATCAGAGACTCCCTGAATTTCTATCACACTCCAAGAACATTGTACTAAATGAGGAATCTACATGCTATGTTGTTAAAAATTGCAGCCTGGAGCTTGTATCATTCCTTCTGGTGTGACCCTCTGACCCAAAAAACATTTTCTAGTATATTGGACCTAGATGGATTGCTTCTGTTCAGAGGAAAAAATGATTGAGAAAATTAGGTGCTTCTCCAGTGCAAGTGTGGGTGAATATAATAGGAACAAACAAGAACAGACAGTTTCTTTATCAGAAATCTTCCGTCCGTGGAGCTTCCTTTCTGTTCTGCTCATTTTTAGATCCGTGCTACTACTAACATCTCTATCTCAGTACCTGAACAACAGTAGCTAAATCAATGCCCTGGACTATAAGGCTTGTCACTAGAAAAAACCCTCAGCCCAAGTAACAGATTTGCAGCTGCCTACCAGCCAAAGACACGATTGCTGGTAGGAACCAGAAAACATGTGGTTTTCCATAATGTTTTCCCTAACATGTTGAAAACACTCAACAGTTAAACTCATTGAATTTATCAAGTTGCTGAACGTCTACTTTTCTTTTTGATATTTGGGCCACAGATCCTCTAAAAAGTGGATTATAAGACCTCAAGAAGAATAAAAGCCAGAATTTCATTCAAAACAGTCCACCACTGTTAAATGAGTTGGTCTTTTTTTTTCAGTTTCTGTGGACAATATAACTATAAAGCATGTGGAAGTATGGGAAATTCTTGCACTTCTTTCTCCCCCCGCCTTTTTCTTAAAGAAATGTAGATTTATTTTCATTGCATTTTAATGTGATATGTACCAGTATGTTGCTATAAAGCTTCTTCATTTCATCACATCTTTTTGACAGCTGGGATAGATCCCCTTCATATTTCTGAATTAAATCCTGTAATACAATAAAACTTCTTAATTTGGTGTAGCAGCATAATATTAAAGCAGGAATTAAACAGCAGTGAAAACAAGATAATTCAAGTCAAAATTTTCATGTCCCAAAAATTTCACATTTCACAAAAGATAAGCATACATCAAGCACACACATTTCCTTGCAAATATTAAGACATCAAAGACCAAAAAAAAAGAAACATCAATGTTAGAGAATTTACTGTATCATCCAATGACACTACCTAAGTCTACTAAAATTGGCAGAACTAGATAAGCATCATAAGGTCCTAATTTCCACCCACATTGGGCATAGTCTAGCCTGTTTGAATGTGAAACAAGCACTCCCATTTGCTAGTTCTAAAGGAGGTAGAAACAGGGTCTTAGAAATTTAACTTTTGAAACAAAATTTCTTAATCATGGTTCCTCTGTAATGTATACATTTTCAACAACTTAATACATATTGAAGAAGCACATCGTTGAGCTGTCCCAAGGGAGAAGGAAACGTATGGATTGAGCAAAGGCTGACACTACCCAGTGAAGCACAGCACGGAGATATCCAGGACAGCAGAGATGGACATGTCCACACCACAGAGCAGGGAACGCCATCACTGGAAGTAGCCCTGTTCACAACTAGCACGACCGTGCTCCTGAGAGTTAGTTAACTTCCCTGTACCTGAGCTAATAAGCCCCATGTTTGACTCTGCTGACTGCTGGCCAGAACTGGGCTCCCTACAGCCTGCTCAGCTGCCTCTCCATTGTGTCCTCCAACCCATCTTGTTCTGTGACTAGCATGGGCAAAATCATCTTAGATCAACCTATACTCACAATTTAGGCATGCCCTTGGTTGATGTTTCTTGGATGGTCTCTTTTCCCAAGTAACAAGCAACAGGACAAGAAGAAATTACCTCAAGTTGTGCCAGGGGAGGTTTAGATCGGGTATTAGGAAAAATTTCTTCATAGAAAGGGTTATCAAGCATTGGACCAGGCTGCCCAGGGAAGTGTCACCATCCCTGAAGGTATTTAAAAGACCTGCAGATGTGGCACTTAGGGACGTGGTTCAGTGGTGGACTTGGCAGTGTTAGGTCTACAGTTGGACTCGATGATCTTAAAGGTCTTTTCCAACCTAAATGATTCTGATTCTATATTCTGTTTTCCCTTCCACCTGAGGGCAGAGGAAATTACTACAATTTCATATATGCTCTAAAATTGCTATTATTCCAAAGTCTTTATCATGGGCAACCATGGGTCTACCTGTTCCTCATCCACTCCAGCCCATTTGCCTGTGAAGCAACAGCAGGAGATGAAGAAACTCTGAAAAACCCTTCCCATGCTGCAGTTTATAGTATGAGACACTATCACAGAGGAATAAAAGGCCACTTTCCATCAAATGCTCCTGACTCCCTTGTCAGGGCAGGTCTCAGCACAACCTAAGCAGATTACTCATCTTTTACCTCCAGCCCACAATAAGGTTGTGATAACGTTACCTTTAGTTCCCTGCAGAACTGTGACTCCTGGGGTGTCGCCTTGATTGTCTTGGGTTTAATAAGACGTCTGCACTGAATAACGTTTTCCAATTCTTTTTTTAAAACTAACAAAAGAAAATAAGAAATTTCACTAGCATGTAGTTGTTTCCAAAGGACTATAAATGTCTAATTTAGGCCACATGGAAAATTTAGGAGAATATGGGTCTATAATGCATTCATCTAGGAATATTAACTTTCTGTTTTGAAATAGAAATCCTGAAAGAGTCATGGGTCTTACGTAAAGAAATAGTATGTGACCACATCACAGCAACTGCAGAATAATGAAGAGGTTGATAGTATGGTTATGCAGCAGCCGTAAATCTGACCTTTCCTAGCTTTGAGCATTGGGATTAGCAATGAAAATAACATTCTCCAAACTTACGTTTTTGTGTAGAAAGTTCAGAGTTCCTTTAAAGATAAAAGAACAAAAATTCTATTCTATAAACAGTAAGAAATCTTGTCAGTTGGCACTAAGCACTGCATCAGACTGTTACCGTGGGAGCTTTCATGGTGTGAAATGGGGGGAGAAGAGGATGCAGCCTTGGCTCCAGGGGCTCAGTCCTGAACTGACCCAAGCTGCAGTTGAGCATTTCTCCCCCTGTGCTCGTGTGATACTTGCAGCAGATGAGCCCCAGGACACGCCTTGAACTACACGAGGAGAAAGACTGTTTCAGTGGCATTTGGTCCATCTCTTTCCCTCTCTGCCCTGGTGAATGGGACTCAGAAGATAACAGTGACTATGCTGGGCCCATCAGGAATCCATGGAGGGAAGAGACCAGTCAATCTCCTCCAGTTCCCATGACTCACCTCCTTTGACAGGTCCCAACAACTTCTGCTAGTGTGTTCATTGTACTGCCTTACCCATGACTTTCCAAAACTGTCTTTAAAATACTTAGTGATTTTTAATTGCTACCAACATCGTTCCCAAAGAACACAAGTGATTCAAGGTAAATATTTTTAGTTCCTTATGTCTCCTAAAAAGTTGACTGGAATTTCTTGGAACAGAATAAAAGCACACTTCAGTAGCCTCAAGCTACATACCTAGCTGACTCCCAGAGCCAAGCAGAATAGGCACAAGGCTTTTTCAAACCAAAACCTGAGAGCAACTATCATTCAGGTATCTTATCAAAGGCTGAAATACAATATATTGGTCTGTAGTGACAGTCAACACCCATGCCACGTGTTCAAAAGATAGACTTTTATAAACTTTCAACATAATACAATTTATTTTCATCCACTCGTACACCTTTGCTATCAGCTCTCAAAGGGTTCAATGTAAAATCCATTGAATTCACTGGTCCCCTTATGACACTGTTCAATGATATGTTATAAATATCTCCCAAAATCTCTCTTACACTTGAAAAACCTTGTTCTGTTCCCTTCTGTTGGCTTCACTAGTGTTGGACTCCTTTCTAGAGGGGACCAGTTTGGTTCAGAGAAGTTTTTGAACTTCAGGACTGAACCGTAGGGTGTTTTCTCCTGCTGCATTGCCTGATCCCGGACCAGGCAATGTAACTTTGACAGAGCACTTGTATAGCTTAAGATTTTTAGTTTATGATAAACTCTATTTACCATGGGCAGTATATTTTTTATATTTCTAAACCACCTGGACACACTTTCATTTATTTTTTTTTAAATCCTTTACAGTAACATGGCAAGTTAAGTATATCACTATAGCAACACTTTACCTCAATGTTTTGAACCTTTACTTCTCTTTACAAACTATAGAAGTGCAATGAAAACCTGTTCCAAATGATTGCACAACATATGAAAATCTTTTTCTGAATTTAGAAGCCACATTTACATACCATCAACTTCAGCACTGAGGCCTTTCATGGAAGCTGGGGAGGAAGAGAGAGGGAAAAACATACTAATGAGTATCATTCATATTGTGAGGATGGGAGTTTCCACAGAAGTTGAAGGACTTCATTTTTATTTGTTGATTATTTTTTCCCCCTCCCTCCTCTTACCATCAGGAACAGCTTCAAATTCTGTCAACTCCTGAGAAAATTTGGCCAGATCAGGCTCATGTAAGATGATCTGTTCCACAAGGGCATGAAGCAAGGTGAATGTCCTCTCTTTACCCCGCAACAGAGGTAACTGCAAATAGAGCAATAATTGACAGACTGAGCTATTATACTTTAAAAAAAAAAAGGCAACAAGGATGTTGATAGCTCCCAGGTAAATTTGGCAAGAATGGAATACACAATGAAATTAAACTTCTCCTTTTCAATCTGCCATTTTACAGACATTCTTGATTAAGATCAGCATTACACTTTCATATCTGTTGACCTTCCTTGTTCTTTTGTGCCTTCTTATTCACAGAGGTTTTTTAACTTAAGATATCCTAATTCATTGCAACTGATTTTGGACTTCCAGACACAGCCATTATTCCTTTCCACTTAAAAGCAGTATTCTGTGTTCACAAAGATAGCAAAGTTCCTTAATTGAATCTGGGAAGATGTTCTGTGGCAGAAAATGATTTTGTAGGCATTTTTCATTATGATAGATGTGGTATTACGGCCATTGTATATATAAAAAAAAATAGAATGCAAGTTGTGTCTCAGAATTGTCACTAGAGTTATAAATCACTCACTCATATATTAAAGTCTCCAGATGGGAAAGATACCTTACAAAAACAAAATAAAAATCCTTCTCTCTTCTATTTACAGATCAGGCATAATCTCACAATAGTGTTAAAGGTACAAGGCATCTTAGGAAATTTGTATCTTTTTTTTTGCTTTTTAGAATAAGAATATGATGCTCTGACACTGTCAAGTGGAGGAGGAGGAAAAAAACCTGTGCTCAGTAGCAGCATTTTCTGATGGCAAATTCTGATGAAGAGGGGAAAGCCGTTTCCTTAAAACTAATGGAAAACTCAGCTTAATGTCACACAAGGGGTAGGTCAGTGAAGAGACAATTAGAGAACTAAGAGCTAGATGATGCTTCTTGTACAGCAGATCTCTGCCAGGAAAGAGTAAAGATCACAACTGCCACCTTCATCCCCTATTCAATCATCCACAAGAGCAATGATGGGGCGATTAAAACCACTAGAGGCAAATTTCACCCCCTTTCAATATATTAATTTATTTACATTCTACTTTTGAAACTTTACCTTAAAATGGCATTGCACCACTTGTTGCAAAAGACTTGTTGCACTGGAGTAAAATGAAGCGCTAAATACTCCAGTGCCATAAAAGTGCAACTACCATGGAAGAAATGCCATAGTTACAGCCTCTGACCACAGTGAAATGAAGAGGATCCATACAACAGTGCTCTGCACAAAACTGCAAAATACAATTTATCTAAACTCCCATCTAACCAGGGGCCTGCAGCTCAGACGCCTCTTCTAGCCACACGATCTTAATATCAGGGCAGTCAGCATTTTGATGTTCTACCTCATTAGAAACACAGTGTGTTCCGCACCACAACGCCTGCATCTAGCCCATGCTGCTGTCTAAAATGGGGAAATGCATCTTGTTATAACATACATTAAAGAATACATTGTTAAACAGGATTTTGTTTCTAGTGTAACCAAGAGCAGATGTTAAAATGTTAGCTACTCATTAAAAATGATTGCCTTTGCCCACATTCAGGGCAAAACTGAGTTAATATTAATGTGTAACATACCTTATAATATGGTGATTTTAATGACAAGAAAAATATTTACTCACTTTGGTCAAAGATGACAGTCGAAATCCTTTAGCCTTCTCTTTTCCAGCCTTTTCGTTTAAATGGTTCCCAATGGATAGAATGTACTCCAGGACAGCGACAAATTTCTGGCTGGATTGCAGCTGCTTACTAGCTTGGATTTTCCGGTTTATTAGCTGAAACACACAAATCTTCCTACAGTTCAAATTGAAAATGTGAGTAAATCAATGGTACCTATACCTTCCGTTTGCCAAAAGCCTCATTGTCCCCATCTGAAGCAAGTCACACTTTAGCTGATGGATACCCTATTAAACTTCCCTGGAGGAACAGGCCAGGAGTTTTCAGGAAGGACCAGTTAAAAGTCTCCCACCAAGATAAAGGTAGTGTTGGCACAATTACCCTGCCCCCAGTGGAGGTCACATCCTTTATGGCTGCCAAACCGGCCCTGCCAAAATGACTTCAACCTCATCTCCTACAAATGCTTCTGAAGAAAAAGTATTTTGCTGTTTGACTGCACCAGATTGCACCAAATGTCAGGCATCAGGGGAAGCAGATAGCCTGAAGCACAGTATAAGGTTCTCCATCCTTCACCTCCCTCCCTTCTGTTTACACCAGCTGAAGACTGTTATCTTATCAAAATTCTTAGCACATTTTCCCCACAAGGAAGAATAATAATTTTCTGTAATCAAACTCAGTATCAATTTCTGTTTTCCCAGGGAAGCCACCTCCCTTCTAGGGCTATAGATATAAGAGGTGGGTTTGGTTTAAATTAGGAAATCTATATTTGTTTAGCACCACACCTCTCTTCATCAGTCTCCAACACAAATTTAAAAACAGGGAAAGGATGAAACATGCAAGAGAGCTGAATGCCATTGTTAAAACGTTTATAGCACGTCACAGGGCCAGAGGGTGCTGACAGCCATATTCAGATTGTTCTATAGAATTTTAGGTGGTTTATGTTTACAAACATGTGTTAGTATGCATAAGAAAATACTTAGACAACTAATCAGCTCTTCAATGAACATTAAATATCCTTCAAAGCTAACAGTACATCTAATAGCTTCCAAATATTCAAATATTTGGTTCCAGTGGAGGACAGCAAAGGTGAAGCATTGTACCAGGCAGGGTCAGAAATCTGTGCATCTCCCCAGTGTTTTCCATCTGTTCCTCTTCTGAGTTTTGTTCACTGTTACTATGGTTTTAATCACAGCCAAAGGATAACAACTCAGACTGGTAGAACTTTCAAGTTTTGTTTTCATTCCCATGCATGAGAGCAAAACCTTTGAAACATTTTCATAGAAACAGAATCGTGTTGAAATACTTGGTTTTGAACCAAAGCATATACAAAACCTGGCAGGTAAGGCAGAGGTTTGGAACAGGAAGATGCAGTCCATGAGACTCGAACACTGTTTATTTGCATCCTCCCACCTCATTCCACCCCTAAGTCATCCTGAAAAAGGCAAAAAGGGACTTGGACTCTGGTTTGCAACATTTCAATTCAGTGCCATAATCCTTAGGGTGAACAGCCTCCTTTGGTCTTCTGAAAATAGCAAATGTCTATGAGATGCTGGTCAAATAAACTTGCTCTAAGAATCTATGACTTTAGATTGATTCTTTCAGCTTGTGGGGCTAGAACCTCCCCACAAAAGGAATTGAATTTTAATGGTGAAATTTGCTTCTGTCTTATCACTGGCCAAAGAAAGAAGAAAGTTTAACCACCCCAAATTAAAATTTGAAAATCCTTTCCTGTTCTTTTCTCCCTCCTTTGTGGATGTCTGTCCCACTGCCAGGCCCATTAACAACTGCTTCTTGAACACTTAATGGTGAACAAGGATGATATTAAATGCACATACATGTATATACATGCATATCATAGCCCTCATTTGTCTCCAGTTTCTTTTTTTTAGTTTTATTTTGTTTTGAACCAGTACTGTGGAATACTTTCATTAACAAAACACAGTAAAATTAACTGGATTCCCAAAAGCATTCCAAATGCACCAGCTGATAGTACCACTGTATTTCAAACATAGCCTGTCTCTAACAAGTTTCATGTCATTTACAATTTCTTGGCTATCAAAGTCATGAACTATAGAATTTTTAAATTTTTTTAACCCTTTTGCTTGTTACTTTTGAACAGTGCCATGAAATGTTTTTTATACACTAGACTGCCTGGATTATTACACTGTGAATTGCTGACATTATGGCCTGGGAGATATTTTGCTACAGGGAAAAAAAAAAAAAAAAAAAGAAAAAAACCAGCACAAAACCTCCCCAACTACAGCACTTGAAATGCACTGAGGCCACTTGTCCCTCTACTATCTAACTGGTAGTTTTTAATTAAAAACACACTATGAAGGAGTTATGTTACTTACAGGTTCTAAATCTCTCATGCTCACGGGGAGCTCACGTATGGTAAGCAGGAGATCCAACCTCTGGCCCAAGTGGGGGATTTTACACATCTGCTTAGAATTGAACAGAAAAGGAATCAAGCCCCATGTTTATATCAAAACGTGAGCATATATCTTTCATAATTAATTGACTAATTCAGCTGCACTATAATTTTCCTAATTTCTGTGCTCATTTATTCATTTTTCAAGGCCTTAAGTCTGTAGATATACTATGGCAAATATAAAAATCACATACCTGAATATGCATCATTTGCATATGCAAATTCAAGAAAACACTGTATGCTAGTAGGGCCAGACACTATTAAAATAAATGACACTCATTTCTTGTGAACAAGAATAGTTAAATGCATATAATTTTATGCTTAATGATTGTGGAAATCTAACTCAGAATAAATTACCTCCTACTTTGGAGGAAGGGGAAGGCATATGACTCGGAGAAGCAAAGGGATCCATACAGTTCTCTTCATAATATCTATATGCCTCAACTCTTTATCAGATAAATCCTCATGTATTGATTCTGGCTGAGACTGTAAATTTAAGTTTCAAACAATGGCTTCTTGTAGTGGTTTTATTTAGAAGAGAGTGTGCTAGAAATAGCATGTGTTGTCTTTTAACGCTGTGCCTTCTTACCTCTAGCATAAACTGATCAACCACATGCAGCTCTGAAGGAGACCCCTTGAATGACTGGTACCTTTCTGCATCTTTTGGTGTTGGCATGTACCTGTAAAACAGCAAATGAAAAGTAGATGTCCTTTTCCTCTTCATTCTGTATTGTTGTAACATAAAACAATCACTCTGTTCCATGCATCAGAATTTCTTACTGCTTAGTGTGGTTTATGTATTGCATATTTATTCCTTAACCAATGGAACTTTATAGACATTTGAACCAACTATGCAATGGAAAGCAAAAATGATCTGTAGATACATTGGATGAACCTTCCAAAAGCACCTAGAAACAATATACGCTTTTTGAGCAGTTATGGCCATGCTGGCTCAGCTTGTCTCCAGCAATATCTTCTTTGAAAAATTAGTACAAAAACAGAGCAGACTCATGCTATGGTGTGATCAACCAGTGGACTCCACAGTCTGACCAACTCGACCTCTAAAATGTTTTTAATTGACAATGAAATAAAAGTGGGCAATGGTGTTTCTGTCTAAGCACTGCATCACATCCAAGATCCATTTCTCACTTTTGTTGTGATAGCACATAACAGAGACCCGCAACTTTCATCCTTCTGCATAAGGTGAGAGAATATTCTCCCAGTACTCCAGAGCTGCAGTGTTTTAAAAAAACTGATGTCTTTAAACATGCCTCCACTTGGAAAAATAAACTCACACCACCACAGTTCCTCTCCTCTCCTTTGGAGATCTTCCTGCCTGTCTGACTGATACACTATGGGAATTCGTAGCATATCTTAAAGAAGAAAAAATGAAATCGATGTTATAGCTAACATATGAGAAGGACTGTTAAGAATCTTAAATAAGTATTCAGGTCTACTATCTTCTCTTTTATCTCTGCAAACAACTTACTAAATTTGTAGCAAGTGTGATTAAACATTCATGGGGATAGATACACATTTTCATTAAAAATAAGGAAATTTATTCAAAGATGGAAAAAATAAAGCAAAGATTTTAGCATGTTAAATAGAGGACAAACAATAGATTTTTTTTTTTTTTACCGTTGTCAATAATTTAATATGACACTTCAATTGAATAATTGTTGGGTTTTGAATTATTAAATTTATCTTAAAGCAGATTACAAAATATTCCATTCATCACCCTTCATCATCAAGAAAAAAAAAAAGAATTCTTATTTAAAAATAACAGTTATCTGTTGGCAAATGAAAGCTTTTTTATTTATCATTAAAAATAGTTTAACTTTTTAAGCAAATTCAAAGAACTTTTTTGTTAAAGGTGACAGCAAATATCTTCATTTAATCAGAAGTTTGATATTCCATCAAATTATTTTAATGTGTTATGTATATGAAACAAAACTAACAGATTATCTAGAAGGTTTAACTCTTGAAGCACTAAACAATGGAAGCCATAGAAAAGGAAGCACAATATGTGAATACATCCCATAGATATCTTTTTACATGAATGCAGCTCTAGAGGAATTTGTGCAATGAAAAATCTCACACTGTTATGAAACATTAAGTTTATAGAGACAAAGAGTGCTTTGTTATTGATTTTAAGATGTCAGGACAAAGAATCATTTAGAGAACTATGGAAAGGTTTCCATATCAAAATAAGTCCTGAAGTTTCTGATATTCCACCACCTCCACTAACCTTCACTGGATACGTGAGCAGAACATCTTGCTCACTGGTCACAGTCTTGAAAATGTAATATTGGATTTGGCTTTAAATATTTTTCATTTTACAACAGTAGAATTTAGACCTTCTGCTCAGGCTTAGACAATGACAGATATAATTTGCACAGAGATGAATTTTCCAGTCCCTGACTATCCTGTCTAAACTCCTGTCATAACCACAAGTTCTCAATTAACTGGAGGCCACAGTTTTCAATGATAAAGTTTTCCACCATGGCACCTAAATCAAGTGGAAAAGTCTTCAAAAGTGCTAAGTGTCCTGCTACTTGTATCACGCCAACTCCACTGCAGTGCATTGTACAAGAGAAACTTCTGAGTGCTGATGTTCCAAGCGTCTGCCCCTTTGATGAGATGTCTGAATGGCAGCTCTAAGACACTGAACTGCCTTGGAAATCCAACCCTCAACTCTGCAATGCATCTCATCTATTTCAGTAACATTTTTTAAACTGTTCGGGTGGGAAAAATAAGCTTCCTTTCACTACAAGATTTGTACATTCATTCCTAGATTTTGGCAATAAATAAGAATCCCAGGAACAGAATCCTTGATCCTATATAGCACATAGCAATGCAGCCTCCAACGTCTCTTACACATTCCATTGCTAGAAAAATTTCCTCAGCATTATTTCTATCAAAGGAAGACTCCGAAATCTTCAAGGAAAAAATAAAATCTTTCAAGTTTCATTGCCATCATTATTATTGCTATTATTGTCTGATGGCAAAGAGCCCAGATGCTATAAATCAGTGATCTCAGTGGTGTTACACTAATTTCAACAATGCGGAGATCCTGGACTGAATCAGCAGTGCTGTATTAGGGCTTGAACAACGGAGTGTGTTCAGTATTTTCCTTCAAACAGAGATGTGAGCAGAGGCTGCACTCGTAAATGGGGATGGCCAGACCCCAAGCGCTCTGCTGTGCTGCAGGACTGGAGGCATTCCCTCACTTCTGCCAGCTCCAACCATTAGTTTCCCCAGAGACAGCCATGTGTGTAACTGGAGAGCACTCTTGATGTCCAAGACATTTCATTGCAATTATCTCCTGACCAAGTCCACCCCTGCAATTAGAAACTGTAGTACTGCATGAGGAAAAGTGATATTTTGGGGACATACTCTAAAATGTCAGTGGCAAGAACTGAGGTTTCTGTGTGAAACCCTAATATTCTATTCACAGTCAGGATAGATCCAATCTCACAGTAGCATCTTTCCTGAACTTCACATTATTTACAGAAGATTATGCTTTCTCCAAAAGGTAGCATATATTATAAACAAACAATTGAACCCCAAAGATTACCTTCTCAGTGCTGTAATCTGCTCATCTGTAAGTCCACCACTTTCTTCATGTATAATGTATAGTTTTTCTTTCAGCTCACTTGGTTTTATACGGAAACTTTTAAGAAAAATGTCTGGAGGAAAATGATTCTTAGATTACTTGGAAGAAAATGTTCAAGGGAAGGAAAATCACCAAAACATTTCATATTTAATTTCCAGATTTAAAAAAAGAAAAAACCCAAAACACTTAGTAGCTGCTAATGCTAAGGCAAAAACTCAGTCTTCATATTTTCTTTAAATATACATAGCAGTAGTCAAGGAAAAATATATTTTTGTCAGAACATAGTCAATGCTTAAGAGAGAACTATCAAGTTACTGCTATCAGAAGGTACTCAAGTACTTGCCCATATATATTTTTCTCGTACTCAGCTCAACAGTCAAGATATTTTTTTGCAAATAACAGTACAATGTATTGGCATATTATAATACTTTGAAAGTTAAAGAAATTAAATTTTCCATTTGTTTTGATTTTGTTTACTTGCTTTAATTTCCAGGGTTCAAAAGAATGTAGTTAGAGTCCATTCAAGAAAAATTACTCCCAGATGAAGGCAACCTGGGAAACAGAAGTGCTCACTTCTTCCACACTGCCTAATATTCTAACGTCTGATTAAGAGTTTTTGTAATGTTTAAGATTTCTGTGCTGGCATGGGGCTGGCTCATAATATGATAGGATTATGATAGGAAAATGGAAATAAGACATCTCTTCCCCAAACAGGTGAACAAACATTTTTTGCTCCCCCCAAAAAAATACTTTGTCTTGCCAGTTATTCTTTAATTACTGTCTCCATCATCGTTACCAAAGCATGAAGGTAAAAAGGAAACACAAGGAAGTGAACAGAGGGCATCAGCAGAGAAAGCAAAAAGGTTTTAATGCTTCACATTGTTGTCATGAAACTTGTCCTAGAGTCTCTGCTACAACAGAACTCTGAGCAGCACAAGGGGACTGGGTAGAAGAATTCAGGAAGGATGTGTATGATTTACCTTTTTTTTTTTTTTCCCCCTCCAGTTCTAAAAAGGATCAGAGTTTTTCAGGTTATAGGAACTTGCTGTGGCTCAAATCAACTATCAATGTTTCTCAGGAGACTGTTGGCCAATGGAGTATATACCATTTATTCTTCCTCTGACACTCTTTCCACCCTTTTAATTTTGTTATAAGATCTAGCTTTAGTGCTAAGCCTGGCAGAATCTTCCCTTTTTCCTTCTTATGCTTTTTATGCCTTATATCTTTAGCTTCCCTATGCCTTTTAATCCATGTATCTCTTCAGATGGGGTCATGCCTACAGATCACAACAGAGTGAATAACTCACAGTAAAATGTTGGGTTTAAAATTTTCACAACCTGTCTACAAAATGTTTTATATTTTTGTGAACGTTTCCAGTAGTTGAAATCAGCTGCTGAATAAATTCTAGTCATCAGACTTTGCCAAATTATTTTCTTAGGCAAAATAAGGATTGTATGTCTGGGAAACTGGGTCTCAGAGAGAGAGACAGGCACAAATCAAGCCACAGAAGCTGGTATTTTGACTCCTAAATCAGTTTTTCACCCACTAGATCCCACATTCTTGGATTAACATATACATTATAGTGCTTCCCAAAACTTTTTCATCGGAAATCTGAGGATGTTTTTCTTGTATCTCTGATACCTATATAGCAGAATACCTCTGTATAGCTGTATACCTCTGTATAGCGAAATTTATTTTGTCTACAAGAAGCCATGAGATAACTTAGCTTTTATTTCAATTTTCTCATACACTGGGCTTGAATTTAGTGTGTAGATCTTCTCCCAGAACTCTCTTTTTTCTCTTGTGTTCAGAAACCCACTCAAATTCTCAAGAAATTTTAACCTACTGGCATTTTGGCACTTCATCTTTTTCTTTGTTAATTTAAGAACTGTGGTTTGCAGCACTTGCAGGAAGATTAATCAGAATTCTCAGGATCAAATTAACTTCTGATCTAAGTAATGTCCGTTATAATAAGTATGTGCCAAAAATCTCACTGATGGGACTTTAAGGATAAGATTAAGAAACTGATGTAGAATGTCTCAATGAAAAAAGTTGTAAGAGGAATAGGATCAAAAGAAAGATTTGCAAACCAAAAGAAATAAATTTCCTCAAAGAAATTGCAATAATTTAGTAGATAAAAGTGCTATTACAGGATTCTTTTATCTGCAACTGCACTTTTGTGTCACTCCCTTCCTTTTAACGCTTCAAATTGTTAGTCAACAGATGCAATAATTCCAACAAGTTATCTCCATTTACAGTTCCCAATTAAAACTTACACAATCTCCAAAGTATATTCTTTCTTATCAATATTTGTAAAGATGAAATCATTAAAACTTCAGAACTAACTGCCCCAAATTCTTTACATGTATAATGTTTCTTAAGAGAGCTAGGTTATAGAACTTTTTTGGAAAGCCATTTCTGTACTAGAAATCAGAGTAGTCTTTGGAGAACAATTACTCTTGCTCCTTTAATGTCTACCACTTCTCAACAAAGTAACTGAAAGACCTTTACATCATTTTATTAGTAAGACCAGAACTATGTGTTGAACTGCTTCATTAACTGTGAAAGACTGTTCGAGGTCAGGCCTTTGGCAGAATCATACCTGACATATGAGAGGGAAGGATCCTGTTCATGATCATTCAAGACAGCCATTCACAGTCTAAGCTACTGGCCAGAGAAAGGCCAAGAGAGTTCCTGTGACCTGACTTGTGGCTCTCTCAAAGGATTCTTGCACCAATCCATCTACACCTACATGAATATTCTTGAACGCAATGCAGGAGACTGAGCACGGTACTCAAAGTGCTAGCTACCAACCTGTTTCTGTTAACAGCCCACAAAATTTGGGAAATCTTTGAAGTCAGAGTCTTAACATTGATTTCACAGGCATCACACATGATTTTTACATGTCTGCCCTAAGACAACACCATCACAGCTCAATGGCACATCCACATGTTTTGTACATGAGGAGGAGAAGCTTGGTGCTTCTACTCTGCATCATTAGGAACCGCATTTAGAGCAACTGAGCCATGAGGTCTATTTTTATAAATGAGTAGAGCGACACTGAATTAGAAGACGATTTAGATACAAGCTTGTCTCCTTTGACTATTGAATGGCAGAAAGTACAAATAGAAAACGCATGCAGTGCTCATCCCAGGCTTCCAGATAGGCGTACACAGTTCTTATTACACTTACTGAAGTTATGTGCAACTTTTCGATCTAACATGATGTGTTGATTCACTGAAGGCTCATTGCCTGAAAATACTGCCATGTCCTGGATCTGGAACTGATCACAGAGTCTGGATACATCTATTTTTTTCTCGCATGGGTCACATGATCCCCAGACAGATTTTTGAATCTAAAAATATAGGAGTGACAGGGTAAACAAAGAGCCAAAAGAACAGAGTCACTTTGTTCCATCCAAACATACAGAAGGGCATCCAGGTTGTTTTGTGTCACGGCTGTACTTTTATGATAACTATACATGTAATACAGGCTACAATTTTTTTTTTTTTTTTAACGGTCACCATCATTTTCATCCTCACCTTATCACAAGGAACAACATCCCAATGAAAGGCTTTGGTTCTTTTTGTCGATGGAGAGAGGCTGCAGGACTGCGGGAATGCAGGTGGGGCTGGTGGTATCTCTGCCTCACTTACGGGAAGTGGAAGAGATGGTGATGCTGGGACTCCTTCCCCCTCTGCAGGCTTTGTCTGGGGGCTTGAAGACTTGTTCAGACTGGTTGTTGCAGAACTCACACCAAAGTGGAGGGCCTCCTCTTTCTGTTCATTCAGAGGTACAGTAAAATCCTCATAAACTGCTTCGGAGGAGGTGCACCCTTGAGATCCCTCCTGAGGCAGTGAGGCACCATTACACAGCAGACAGTACCTTTCTATGAGAGACACCCATTCATTATGGAGCTTGCTAACATCCTCTGTCCTGTTATTTTGGACAGTAAAGGGTATTCGAAACCTGAAATTTAAGAATGTCATATAAAAATGCAAGGAAGTGTAAATAACATGCTGACTAATACAGCCACAGATATTTGTTATTTAAGCAGAATAATGTTCAGCAGCTTTACTTGTCAAAGGAGCCCAGAGCTGCTGACTCTGACCTTTTCAGACAGAGTTAATTGCTTACGTGTCTAAGGTTAGAGAGCTGAAGTTTTGCCATATATTGACTTTGTGGTGCAGTTACCTCGTAATTCCTCTTCTCCACCTTGGGGGAAGGTGAACAATGTGCTACATCTTACCATGCTTGTTGCACAACCTAGTCAGAACCTGTTCACACATTTGTCCTATCAAGCTGAATGATACATCTCTTCATTGGCTCCTGACGTGGCAACTAGACAAGTCTTTGTGGGCAGTATTTCAATGTATCTTCTCAATTCCACAATGTGGTACTTTTGATTCCTCCTTAAAATAGTCATCAGATCAGTGCATAACGAGGGGAGGGGTTATCTGTATAATTCTGATGGCCTCATTTCTCCACTGTTATATTTTGTCATGAGACATTGAGATTCTCTGTTGCTTGACCTTGTTTTCAGTTGTTCTGCTTTAACAAATTATTAATTACCAACTATACTTACAAATAATTGTGTTCTTTGGTCTGAACTGAAAAGGTACTGCATCCATTCTCCTTGCTGACACTCACATTACCACCTGACAAATTAATTGTATCTGTTATAGGGTCTGCAGTCTTGTTCTGTCCTCCCAGACCTATGCAATATAAAGTCAATTCTCCTTCACGTAGTTGTACCAAGTACCTGAAGGACAAGGAATAGAGATACAGTTCATTCTTCACTGACTGCTCATTTACACAAGCCTTGCCTTTGTTAAAGTATTTTCTAATGTCAATAAGTCTCCAAATGTTTTTTTAGCATCTTCCATGGAACAGTCAAAAAGTATCAATACTAAAGCATAAAACCTTTGAGATAAGAGCATCTTGTTCTCATCGGACACATAAATAAACTGCGACATAAAATATTAATTTCCAGCCTGCCATGCCTAATGAGAGAGTTAAAACTAAGGATATTTCAATATCTACTAAAAATCACCCAAGTCCTCTTAATTTGTTAGCCACACTCTGTCCCTCCCACTCCATTTGTTCCTCCCATTTGTTTGGGATGGTGGATCTTTTGAAGGGATACACTATCTGACTGAGCAGCGCATAATATGGCAAAGGCTTCACTGTTTCCATGTCTTGCAGGCTTCACTGCCACCAAGCTATAAACAAGTCACCATAATATGACTTAGTGGCCCAACCTTATAGTTCAGTAAGTCTCCCCCTTGGAAATGCCTCTGAGTGCTCTTACGCCATGAGGACTGATCCTGGTCCCACCCTTGTTCCCACAATTCACTTGGCAGGAAAGGGTCAAAGTATTCTGTTCTCAAGGGCTTCCTCAGAAGTGACTGAGCCAAATTTTGGGTATTGCCTATTTAAATGATAAACTAACCCTGGCAGAAATTGCCTGACCATACACAGCTTCTATTACAGCAGAATCTTCTGCTTCAGTCTCTCCTCTAGGATTCTGCTGTGCTGCATATAACAAAGGTCCCACATTCAACAACAAGTGGGGTTTTACTGTATGTGTTTTTTATTCTTATTTAAGCATTTGCATTCTCATTTTTCTTGAGGGTTACTACATTTCTTTATCATTCTGACAGTTCTATCACACCTTTCTTTTCTTCCACTATCTCTTCAAGGTGTGGCTAGTTGATTAAGGTGTTCTATGAGGAATTTAAATGAGTTTAGTTGCTCTAGAAGAATTAAACATAAAATATAAATTGCATCTATTCCCACATAAACAGTCAAAGTGATAAGAATTGTTTAATGGAGCTGGCAGTTATATTGATCTCTCCTTTCTTTAAAGCAGGGACTTATAGTTTAATCGGATCTCCAGATGTTTCCACCATTATTTACTTTGCCAAAAAAAAAAAGAGAGGATTAATATCAAGAAGAAAGCAACAAGGGCTTTGCTTCACAAGATAAATAAAAATCAATTTTTGTTTGTTAACAAACTTGTTAAATGTTGCAAGGTAACAAATCCTGGGACACACTTGAGGATAGTGTTTACAAGACATACAGTGGTAGCCTTTTAAAAACAATTAAAATCATTTTCTGTGAACTGTGAAGTCTTTTGAGATAATTGCCCTGTGCAGATAATTACAATGTTAAATTTTTTTCATTAGTTTTTGCTAGACATATTTTTGTCTCTCTCCTTTGATAGTATAAGCAATTTCCAGGTATTTTAGGAGCTAGCTCAGAGGAAAGGTGGGTTGTCTGTAGGATGGGTAGCAAACTATGTAAAAACACTGTGGCTGGTTCACTAGTTCAGCAATAGAATAAGCAGAAGCAAAAGTCATGCTTATCTGTGATGGGTTAGGGGCCAAATGAAATGGTGGTGACTGTCCATTTCCTACCGAATTACGATCCCTGTCTCTGAAACCATCACCCCATTAGGCCACCATGGTTGGTCACCCCCACAGGAGGGAAGTTCAGAACATTACGGGAACAAATTACAAATTTAGGGACAGCCATTGGCCAGTGTGAGTCAATGTTCTCTAGCAGGACTTCTATACTCCTTATCTGCTCTGCTAGTCTTTTTCTCCTTTTCCTTGTGACTGAAAATGGAGTAAAAAGAGGCAAACATAAAGAAGTTCCACCATTAAAATCACTCTGAACACCATCACCATTATATTTGTGTTAGTAACGCACACAGCAGTCTAGCACACACCAGAACTTCATTTTGTTGGGTACCACTATTGCACTAAAAGTTAATTTAAATGTTTTCATCTCAGGCAGATTTGGCATCTAAGTTTTAACTTTAAAAATCATTTAAATAATTAATTTATTATCAGTAAATTAAAATCTTAAAGTATTGATCAGAAAATTTTAAAAAATCCACAACTCAGAGGTCTATGAAAGTGCAGTTCGTACTTCACCCATTCAGTGGATATAAAAGTCTTTTGTTGCAAATCCAGCAGTCCTTCATGTATCACGTCACATTCTGCAGGTCTTCCAGAGCAGGACTCTGCTGGTCTCTTGTATGAATTGCTCTGTATAACTCTGCTCAGAAGGTATGTTATCTACATAATAGGTGGCAGTAGAGAGAGTATATTTTCCATGTTAATTCCCTTGAATAAGACATTAATAGGTGGATTTTTCCAGTATAAAAATGATAGACAACACTATAAGCAGCAGCCAAATAGGTAAAATAAATTAACGTAAAATAAATAGGGTCTTTCTGTGATGCTAAACTACTTAACTGCAATTTGGATTTATGCCCACAGTTCTAAACCTGTCAGTGTAAGGAGAATATAATTTTATTCTGGAGGGGTTACTGTAAAACATAATTTTACTTTTTTAATTCATATACAAAGCAATCTAGGACAAAGTTTCTGTTCAGCTCAGTTCAAGCCCAAGTAGTACTTGATTGATTTAGCTTGAAATCTCAAACACACCCAGCAGAAAAATTAAGGCTTGGCTACAGTTGAAAATAGCATGAATTAAGTGGGGGGGGGGGGTGAATTTATAACACTCTTTTTGTTATACAGGGCCATATTTGAGTGTTCTTACTACAGAATACATGTACTTTTCTGAGGTCTTCCGCTAAATGTAACCTATTTTGAAAATTAAGCTAATCAACCATGAGGTACTGTTCATCTGGAATAAGTTTCTGCATGTGGAGTGAACCATTAAGTTTCACAAGGAATGAATCCCTCTGCAAAAAGCCCCTTAAAAATGGGTCACAGCAGAAGTCTGGATGCAAACTCTTCCATGCTTTTTGAGTTTGTATCTCAACCTAAATTGTGCAGCTGGCTTCAGCACCTCAGCAGTGGGAGGACACAGACTCCAAGACTTGATCACCCCCGAACACATGGGATAGTTTCATCCAGATGAAAAGCTACTGCTAATGTCACAACTCAAGTTTCTCAAGTTTCAGTGTAAAGTCTAATTACACTACTTGGAATATTTAATTGAACCTAGAATTCAAAAGGAGCTGAGACCTCAAAACGAAACAGTTCATACAAAACCTTACAACACTGAATCATTTAATTAAACAAATACCTAGTTGTACCTAGGCTGTCTTCCTCTGATAATTTTAAAATTTCAGTGCATTTTGGTGGTAAAAGATGAACTACTAGGTCATTTTCTTTTCACAGCATCAGGATGGCCTCATTCATCCTTCTTAAAAGCATGCATTTTAATAAATACCTTATATATAGAAAAAAAACTGCTTAGAAAATTTTAATTGAGTTTCAACTGTGCACGTCATCAGTTTTGTTTACTTGTTTTAGTACAATCTCAGACCAGTTACACTCAAGGTGTGGTTGAAGAAATGCATCCACTTTCTTATCACGTCTTGAGCTGGCTTTGCTTCTTCAGTCCTAGTGAACTGTGGCAAAATCCTAAGGCCAACTTCATCCTGAACTCACATTCCCTTTGTTCTATGTATGAACATACACGGAATAAAGACATACCTACTTCTTTGCTTGCACAATGCACAGCATAACAATTCCTATTTGTGATTGGGACCTGCTGGGTACTACCATAACATTAGCTGTTATTTATAGCAATCTGTCTATGACATTGTAAAAACTTACCTTCCTTTTATCATCAAGAGACACTGCTTCCAGCTCATAATCTTGTCGCCCATGAAACACAATGCTGAAGCGCCTCCTTTCAGTATCTTCACAGGCTTTGACTTGTGAGAAAGGGAACTGTTTCTTAATAATTCCTTTTTCAATGTTAAAAATGGTCTTTGTGTTGAAATCAATCTGGAATAGAAAGTTCTTCATTACTTCACTACATCGCTTCTCTGCATTGAAAGGGAAAGACAGCATTCCCAACATTACCATGCAAGGGCATTTAGATAAAGGACTAGCTTAGAATATGTATCTATCTTGCTGATGAATAGAATAAAAAATGACATTCCATCATCAAGATACTGTACGATATTTGTTTTAGTTACAAAACAAACAGATATTTATTGTAACTGTGTTTCCCTCTCTTTTTTGATGAATATGCATCAATTTATCACTCTAAAATATTATTTCTTTTTAAATTCTCCTTGTCTTACACAACCCAGTGCAAAAACTTCCCATTCAGCAGTAGTGGTAGCACAAACTAATGGCACGACCATCTCAGCAGAGATTCAATTACTACCTGGTTCAACCTATGCCCCAGTACTAAAATGAAGATGGTTATTTTTATAACAGCTTCTTCTGTGTCAGGAAAAGAGGATACTATTGAGAGATTACTTTCTGATATAAATATTACTGCGTTTTGGTTTAGATTTTATCTACACCGGGTTTTTTGTCTCTATGTATATATACACATATATGTGTACATATAGGTGATGAGAATGATAATAATAGCCAATAAAGTTATTTTATTGCTGTTTCACAGATATAACAATTGAAAATTGTTTGCTTCAAAATAAGATTATTCTTCTTCCACTGCACAATCTATACCTGCAGTGTTAAAAACTGGTACAGACAGATTCTAGTATCTGCTCTACGTGTCAGTCCCTGCTGAGCAGAAAGAGCTTTGTTGATCCAGTAAGATGTGAATATTATCTGACCGTCCAGCTTCAGTGAACGTGGCCCACAGAGAAGACAAGCTCAGAAGAGTCTCAGCTCTCACCTGAGTTAGATATTGACCTTTGGTCATAAATGATTCTTGGCATCTTTCATTCCTATAGTGCAGACCACGCCACCCAAAAGCTAACACCGCGGCCTCTTCCTCTGTTCTGTTTATAGCAGGAAATCTCCAAAGCAGAACCATTTTCATTATTAGTATCTCTGACTTTTGAAGGCTGCTGGTAACTAGAGAACTGGGATTAAACTACTCCACATACCCAGACTGATAACTTCCACATCTAATATAGCTTTCTCCATTTTTCCATTAGCTTTATGTCTAAACAAATAATCTTTAAATTCCAAAAACCAGTGTATATTGAGGGAAACAGATAAATTATACTTTCTACAGTTAAGATGTAGTAAACAAAAAACACCCTCTAGCACGTATGACTTGAGCTTGCTCATTATCAAATTTTGTCCAAATTGCAGGAAAAATTCAGTGAAACCCAGGTTCCTGGAAACAATATGAAACGTTTGTTACTGACTTCATGGAATCACCATCAGGCGTTATCGACAGAAGTTTGTTTTAATATCGTGCAAGTCAATAAAGCTTTAAGGGTTCATAATGTTGAAAAAAGAATTCACAGGATAGAGTAACCAGAGGTGAAATGCATAGTCTGCCAAATGAACCTTCTGAGTATCCCCAGGAACATGTCTTCCCAAGGTTTTAGAGAGTGCAGTTGGAGTGATGTCCTGTCAAAAGGGACAGATATTTAAGTATGTCTACATCACTGGTATGCATTTACTATTAATAACTAATAAGAACAACCCCCAGGCAGAACCTATCATAATCAGTCATCTTTGTGACAAATCCTGTTTTTTAGAGGTGAAATAACCTTAGATCATCAAGTCCATTCTGCAGCCCTCCCAGGGACTCAGTAGAGGGCGTTTCAGCTATTATCCCAGAATACTTTTGGTGTAAAAGCTAGGAAGTTTGTTCAATATCTTATACCTCTCTGATAGCTTAAAAATTCTTGTGGTTCAGTGACCTATCTCTTAATGTTTACCAAGCAACCCAAGCACCCTATATTTTTTAAATATTGCTTCAAAAGTGAGAATTTTTAAAGTTACCTGCAGAATTCGTTTCTGCCATCGATAATGTTTGTATTTGTAGATAATGAAGTTAAACTGTGAGCCGGTTAGCAAATCCTGTGAATCCTGAAAAATAGAACAGAAATCAGCAATATGTCCAACACTGTTAATTTTTTCCACCCACATCCAATCGTGTTCTCAGGTGAAATCTCCCTCAGTGAACAGTGTTCAAACAGCGCTGGAGGCTTTGCAGAAGAACTTCACACGGAGATACATGGAAACATCCTCCTGACCTGATTTTCACAAGCACAAAATATCCATAAATCCTTCTGAACTAATTGATCACAGATTGGGATGGAAGGTGAGAGGGAGGGCAGCAAGCAGAAAGATGGGAAGAAGAAGAGCCCATGGAATTGGACTAAACACATTTCAAAACACATGAGTACAGCAGTCTATTGAATGGGCTAAGTGGCACACAAGAACCACATATGACTTTAAAGAAAAATATTTACAGACCCTTGAATGCAGGGAAGTAAAATGGAAGATCTTTGTTCCTTGATATTATACAAGGCTATACGATTTGCTTTCTGGTCCCTTACAGTAGCTATACTGTGTACATGGAAAATGACTAATTTTATAATCTTCAGGAAAATGCAGGGAAGGGAAGGTCAGGATCCAGCTATATTAAATTTGATTTAGTTCTAATAATTAGCTATCACACAAACTTTAACATGGAGGAAGTGGAAAAGCAACCCTTTCCCTTCTTACTCTGAGAATATATTTCCATGTAGTCTTACACTGCTGAGTTTAATAATTTTGTTGACTGCAGCCCTTCTGCAAAACTTGTGCTGCCTTTTTATTAGTATTTATTTTTGCTTCTCATTCTACTTCTTTCCAGCCAAGAAGTTAAGAAGCAGTTCAGAAAGTTTTTAAAAATTCCAAAAAGCACCACCTTTATCTCAAAATCACCATCAGTTCCTGCCGTGCAAAAAAATTTCAGATTGTGTCATCAGCACATCATAAGATTTCACTGTTTCCTGAAGGTGCTCCCATAGGGATGCTGGTTCAAATATCCAGAGCAGAAGGGGAAATAGATAGTGAAAATTTCTCCAAATAATTCTCTGCTGGCACTTCTGTGGTGATGATGGACAGAGACTGCAATAAGAGAGATACTGGACAGCAATTACGGAGAGAAGCACAAGGCTGACTGTACTAATGCACGTAATTAATGTACTCCTCATTCTCAAACAATTTTCACTTATCATTATCAACTTTCTCAGAAAAGGAGTTCCATGCTTTCTATAAAATGGAAAGATGCTAATAATCCACTTGACTGTCAGTGATGAGATGAAGGTTTTAACAGCAGAAATATGAAATTTTGGCATCTCAATCTGATACTGAAGAAATCTCTGGACTCTGGACTAGACCTCTTGGTTTCATTGACCTATGCTCAGCAAAGCTATGTTGTTGTAGGACCTAAAAGCAGTTTTAAGCTGTCTTTACACTGATACTACTTTTGCCTGATGGAAGGTCAGAGCCAACCATAGGCAATGTTAGAATTGAAGTCACACTGGCCAAGACTTTCTACTTTGTAGCCAGCCATTTTTGTAGCTATGCGTAACAGTGAGTTGTCAGACCCTCTTATGGTGGCCAGTCATGCCCCAAGGACAAGCCAACACTAGAAGACCCCTCAGAGATTAGATCCATAATTTTCCTGAGGTGCTTTACAGTATCAGCCCAAGGATTTTGCCCTACGTTTATTGTTACGGTTCCTGACACTGCACTCGGAATAACAAAACTCATATGGATATATCTGATCTAGATTTAAACTACTTAATCCAGGTAATGACATCTGTGTAGCTGCAGCATCTACACGGCAGCATTAACCATTAGTTTGTGACATATTTGGTTATAAACTGGAGTGTATATGTTTGCACAGGTTGAGATTGCATCTTTGAAAGCAATACAGACATGCTCCTAATGCTCAACCAGGCTTTCCAGAACATGCTCATGCATTTGAATCTCTTGCAAAATAGATCAAAGGAGCGACCTTACCTTTTCAGCATACACCTCTTTCTGTGCCAAATGCAAAGCTCCTTCAATGCTCACTTCTTTATTTTTCACCATGTTCATAATTTTGAGGATTTTTTCCTGGCTTAACTGGAAAAAAAAGTCAATCAAATGTTTCAAGAGACTTTTTTTTCATCTGGTTATTAAGGATACAGAGTGCTTGTGACAGTTACAGCTACGGTATCTGCCATAAAATTACAATTTCATTCATATTTTATGTTCTATCGACAACATGCCCAGCAAATATAACCTCCCTTTGAAACCTGGTAAGAGTCCACAAGATATCAAATATACAGGGGCTTTTACAATTTTAGAAGATGGGGTGGTAATATCTGGAGATAGAACTGCCAGGAGGAAATCTTTTTTAGTTAGAAAATCTGGCAAGAAGTGAAAACATCAATTTTGCATGCTTGCCTGTGTCTTATCCTTAGTGTCAAATACTGCATACAGACAACATGAAAGCAAGATCAGAACCATTTAAAATTTTCAGGGTGAAGGAGGAGAAAATTGATGTTGGTACCCGGTACCGCTGTCACATGAACTTACCTAAACACATTAACAAGCCAGCATTACACTTCCCCTTTCTTTTTCAAAAAAAATGAGGTTGCACTGTCAATAAGCTTACACACAAATTTATGTCACTCTTAAGTGAACCAGGTGGGGATTACAATGCCAAACAGGAATCAAGCAAATAAAAAAGGCAAGTGGAGTAACCAGGGACCCAGAACTACAGCTGCTTACACTGTTGGTAAAGCTCTTTCACAGACTTTGTAGAAGGAATAAACAACCTCCCTTTGAGAAAGACCAAAGACTTCCCTTGTGTGATATCCATTCCTCAATAGTAGCAGAATTGGGAATTTGGAAGAAGTGTGTAGGTTTTACCGTCAGAGCTCAGCAACTTGTGATTTTTTTATCCGTAGCTTAGCTACAATTTAATTAGCCACAATATACAATGTTTCCTACCCCCGTGGAGAATGGCTTCACCACCAGGAGGTAAGTTACTACGGTAAAATCTTTCTTTCAAATCATCCTGCTCAAACTCGTCCATGTGGACATCCAGGCGAAGAGCCCACCCCGGGAGCATTGCCCAGGCTGTGCAGGAGCAAGGGGAAGGGACAGGAGAGTTGTCTCAGGGAACGGGGCCTCGCCGGCACTGACCCTGTTGCTGCAGCTGCCGGGAGAGCAAGGTCAGAGCAAGGCAGCTCAAAGCATCTCAGCATTGCAAGCAAACCTGAATTTGGCTAACCCAAGGACGAGGCACCAAGACCTGGAGTGGGTTTTGCTGTTCCCATCATAGGAAAAAGAAGGTGAAGAGCTAAGACAGGTGTCCCTAGAGAGCCAGGTCTGCTGCCGCCGCGGGGGCAAGGGTGGGCAGAAATCAGGGCTCCTGAGGGCTGCCAGTTTTGCTGCCTGCTGAGCCTCGCTGCTACCCCCAGCAGCAGCCCCCAAGCTTCTGCCCAGCCCTCAGAGGCAGGCAGAGCAGGCAGCAGGGCTGCAGCTGCTCTGCCACCCCCAGCACCCCCTGTCCTGACCAGCCGCTCACTTTACCTACGCCTACAACTCTCCACAGATACCGCACCTTCTCTGCTAAAAACCCCAGCTATGCAGCCTTGCAGCAGAACAAGATCGTCTCCACCCATCCAGGCACCACAGTCACCTGGCACAAGTGTGACGGGCAACATAAAAATAAACAGTCACACCACAGAGGTCAGGGACCAGTAAATCCACAGGTTCTCTCTTTTTCTAAGCCACACTACACAGAACTCACTTTAGCTTACCAAATTTCTAACATCTCAACCAGTTTCTGCTCAACAGACACGTTGTATGTTTTTACAGCCTACAAATAAAACTGGGAGTAAAAGAAGAAGAAATATTTTGTTTTTAAAGCCTTGGAATTTTCAATGCTAATATAAAGGTAACTTATGGCATAGCTCCCAGCTGCAAATAGTAATGTGAACAGTGAGGAAAGAATGAAAGCAGTCTGATAATTCATTCACACTTGCTGAGGCACAGAAGGTTCCTACAATGACCTCCACATTCTGTATTTGAATTTTAAATGGCCATATATTTACACCACACATATACAGTATACGATTAGATCTTAACAAGATAATTCCCCACTGAACAGGCTCTGTGTAAGCAAACAAGAATATGGATATATTTGAATTGAAAAATATAGCTTCCTTAAGGCTAAGCTCTGCCAGCTTTAAAGTGCAAGATCCTATTTATAGAGAACAGCAATTCTTGATAGGAAGTTGAATAGTATTTTTGCAACTGTGAGGCCCCTTCGTATGGAGAAGGGTTCTAAGATTTTGCAGCAGGATGACAAGGGTAACAAAGGTAACATCATAGCCTTATGTCAAAGGCACAGTCTGATTAGCATAAACAAGAGAAGTATTTATTTCCTTCACTTCAGTACACAAGTAATTCAATGAACAAGCTCAGTTCTCCTTTAAATCTCATGGTGTTGTCCAGCTACACAATATATTGTGCACATCTGCAGGGATGCTTCCTAAGCGTGGCCAAGAAAACAAGAGTTTCAACTTGAAAAATATGAGGCTTGGAATCTTTTTTTCCTACAATATGGGTGATTTGGGTCACCATCCCTGTTCTTGTGCAATCAGGCTCCATACTCTGCAGTGCCTCAAGCACTGGGTATTTTAAGGTCTGTCTTTCTGGTCAAATATTCTATCTGGGACCAAGAAACCTTGCCATAACAGCTCTACCAAAACCAAGACATTTTCTTGTAATTCACTGTATTACTCTTTTGCATTGTTGAAAATTTTCAAAAGTATTTTTGGTTTTGGTTGAGTTTTTTTTTTTTACTTTTTTCAAAAAAATTGCAGAAGGGAATGCATTTTTGGCTCTATGAAGTATTCAACTCTTCATTCTGCTTACCTTCACCAAAATCTCCTTTAGACTAGAATGAAATTCTGCCCAAGACATGAAAACAACAGGGATCATCTCTTAATTTCCTTAATAATGTATGAAGAAAAATGTTTGCAAAAGAGAAGCAAATCATTCTGTATATTGCAAATTCAGGAAGGTTAGTTAGTAAGTTAGACTACTGACAGTTAATGCATTCCCCAGAGAGCACACAAAAGACAGTGTTACAGGTTATTTTTAACAGCACCCTGTTGTTTTAACGTCTCCGTTAACTCTCTTTCTCTCTGCACATATGTAAGCAGGAGGGAAACATTTCAAAAGACAAGAGAGGCAAAAAAGGCACTTTTCAGCTTATGAGAACTGTCAAAATTATTTGTCAGAAGTCTGTCTGGTTCACTTAGGTTTTTGACAGCCACACGTTAGCATGGTATTTTTACTTGCAAACAAGACTTGAGTAACATGCCCTGACCTTTATCATTTTGTATCTGTGGGGCTTTTCTCTCAGCACATCACAATTTTTGTAATGCTCATTCTTGTGTTTGGTTTGGTTATATTTTTTTCTTAAAAAGAAACAATTTTTGTCATATTATCCACTGAAATACCACTAAGTCAGATCATGTTATAGTGCCTAATAGAAAGTGACTGGTGCAACACAACAGAATGTTTTTATACAAGGTTGGATAACAAAACTTAGAAAAAAAATTAAATGCTTCTATTATAAAGCATGCACATTAAGGAAATACATGAGATTGTCTTAATAATGTGTTTGTTTACCTGCCAGGTTAAAGAATCTTGTTTAATACAGATTAAATTTTCATCACCCACACAAAATTCAGTATAGCCACGTAAGTGATTTGAAAGAAAAGTCAACGCTCACAATTGAAGGAAGAGTGTGGGACTCCAGGCATTCTCTGTATATCCATTACTCTGCAGGGTGAGGTTTTTATATTTTTGGCCTAGCCACAGTATAAAATGTGTTTAATGGTGAGATATGAGATTTCTGACTTGTTCTTGGGCAGCTGCCAACACAGTACTCTACATGACCCCTTCCAGGGCTTCCTGCCACTCTCCGTTTACCCAGCACAGTCTCACAGGAGGCCCTAAGAGGTATGGAAGGTTTTGCATGTAGTCTTCATGCTGGAAATATTACTCTAATGACTCCAGAAATGTCCCCAGACCTTCTGAGCATCAACCAAGAAAGAGAGATTAAAGCCACGTCATCTGAGTCATTTACAGTTGATTAAGCAAAGCAGTGGAAGGCATGCAGAACGTGGGTAACCATTCAAGGATAAGACAGGCTAACGTCTTCCTGTGTCTCTTCTTTCTGATTCTCATCCTCTAATACACACTGATTCACATTTCCCCATCGACCACAGGATTGCTGTAACTCCTATGCAGCCAAGGGAGATACCTGGGCTTCTCTAGGTGGCAATTCACCACATGTAAGACCTGTCTCATTATTTCACAAATCTTTCTCTCCATTACCTACAGAGGAATGTGAGCTACATGGCTTTTGCTCAGCTTATTCTTATTCTGTGGACAATCCTACCTGAATCATAATAATATGACAGCAATCTAATGCAAAAAGACTCCTGGAATGTGTGCACGTACACCCATGGAGACGTACAGCAAGAAATCTGGCTGTCAGTCAGCTATACATATGATCTCAATTATTACAAATACTGGCACAATTCAGTGAGACATTATTTCAGGTTTACTTAGGTGAAGATCAAAGCTAATATGCACTGAGCTCTATCATTTCCTGTGACAACAAAACCAAGTCATGCAGAAATCCTGCTCCCCGTACAAATGAGGAGAAATTTTTATTCAAGTCTAGTCAAGCTTTTCACTGTTAAGCATTCCTTACACTTGTCCTTATTAAACATTAACAGTGTTAAACATTCTCATCTGCTTGCTGCAAGGAGTAAGAGACAAACCAGCTCCTGGCTGCCACAGGACCCAGAAGGGAAGGCTGGACCAAGAGGACTTCTTCCTCATCCTCTACACTCCCCAGTAGCATCTCCCTTTTTAGCACTGCCAGGATCAATGCTCCAAGGGACAGGGAGGCTCAGTCCAAGAAGGAAGAGCCAAGTAGTAGCAACATATTGCTTTACAGAGATCTCATGAATTTCTTGGCATAAATCTGACTGAATGCTAGTGTTGTCCACACAAAAAGAAATATGCTGTTTTAACATACATATCTGACATTTTTTATCTGCATAGGGTCATATTTTCATTCATTTTGGAGTCCAGTTTTTCAAATATAGCTTTTAATAATAGAAGATTTTGTTTTCTATCCAGAGCAGCAGGATAAAACGACTTTGAGTTAAAGCCTTCTGGGGATTTTCTGTTGACTCAGTGCCTTCCAGCTACAGTGCACACCACTTTCTGCAAAGTACAGTGTAGAAGCTTAAAAATAAGTGCCAGAATATAATGCAGTGATTGACCTGTGATGAAATTTCAAGTAGCAGCTTCCTTTTCCAAGCTGTGCTTTTAAAGAAAACACTTTTTTTTCTTTTTCTTTTTTTTTTTTTAATCAAAGGCACTGGCTTAGTTTACTATGGATATTTGTCTTCCTCATAATATTATGCCAAACAACATTCTGCCTGCATGTTGAACATGTAATTTAAGTGATTTTAAAGACAGCAGACAGAATCTGGGTTACCTTAAAAGTTCTGGTTTCATCTCCTAATGTATTCACTTCTACCAGGTTTGAACTCAGCCCAAAGTGTACTGAGTGCTCCCATATATTTACAGGGGAGTGGCTGTCTTCTATGATTGGGGAATCTGAAAAGCCTCCACTTGTAATTTACATGAAATATCAATACAGATGACTGATGTGATATTTTTATTTGGCAATACCATCTTTTGTAGCCAGTCATAGAGACAGACTAATATTATTTGTCAAACAGAGCTGCTATTCATCAAATAAATTATCCATCTGTAATAATGTTTTGCATTATTTGTTCAGATCTATATCTGGCTGAATAATATCTGTCAACATTTATTCAAAGAAGAAGGTATTCATCAAACTAGCTTGATTTCCTTGAAAACACTGCAAATTCTGCCACTTTCAGTAGGAGCTGGAGGAGCCTAAAGATGTTTTATTATAATTTATTTTTTTATTGTTATAAAGGTATATAGTGATTAAGTACAACAACAAGGAAATCTCAGAGAGCTGGTCTCAAAAAACATTTAGGAACCTAAAATATAACTGGTGCCTAGTGACATGTATGTAGTACAGCGTACCATACAAACTAGTCTACCTACTTCCAGTTTTGGAAATATCGCCATATTGAGGAACCTCAATGCTTAAACACTTCTTGAAGTTCCCTCTGAAAAACTGACAATTTATAGGTCTCACACGAAGCAAATACTTCAGAGTTTCCCTCAATCACCACTTAACAGACCAGCGTGGACCCTCCAGCTCTAGCAGCACTTGGAACTTGTCAGGAAATGACACTCAGAAAATAATTACCAGAGTTTCACTGTGAAAACTGAAACGATAAATTTAGTAATGTTGCACAGAAGACTGACTTCATCTTGTACTATTCAGTGTTTTCATTAATGATCTGGTGATGGACTAGAGATTTTGCTTATTAAATTTGCAGACTTTGACGAGAAAGTGGAAAGAACTGCAAACGTGTTGCAAAGGGGATTCAAATTCAAAAAAAGCTTGACAAATGAAGAAACCACAATATACAATTCAACAAGTGGGGAAAAAAAAATCTTTAAAAAGTTCATCAGGAATTACCAGCTTCACAAGGACTGCCTGAGGAACACGTTTTCTTCAGAAAAAGACCCAGAAGTTGTGGCAGGTTACAAACTGACACAAGTTAACAACGTCACGGTGTTGCAATAAAAGTGAACATCCCACTGGGAGGTTATAGACAGCAGCATAGTCTGCAAAACACAACTAATCTTTCCAGTACTCAGCACTGATAAAAGCTTCCCCTGGAACAGTGTGTGAAGTTTTCCATGTCTCCAGAAAAGAAGTGGACATGTTGGAGGAGTCCAGATCAGGACAATGCGAATAACCAGAGCTTTGAAAAAACACAATTGACAAGGAAAGAAAGGACTGGGATTTCACAGCCTAGAGAGGGCTGGGGAAGTCACAGCCTTCAAGTACATAAACAGCTGCCGCAAAAAGGAAAGGAGCAGGTTGCTCACTGTGTGGTGGGATAAGAAGAAATACAATTTAAATTACAACAAAAGAGGTTCAGCTCAGACATTTGGAAAACAGCAAGGATAACACTAAGCACTGAGCTGCCTAGGGAAGATTATTGAATCTCCTATTACTGAGCATCTTTAAGAAGAATTAAACAAAAAGTTTTATGGACACTGTGGGATGCAAAACTCTTGGATGGTGCTTTGATAGATACCTTACTAGGTTTATGCCATGCCTAACTTCCTTATTTGACCCATATTTTGCATGTTTGTTTTGCCTTTTAATTAAGTCCAAGGCTGAGTGCAAAAAACCAGATTGTTTCACTGCTTTTCAAAGCATCACTGTCAGAGATCTAAAAGGTTTTAGAAAACTTCACCCAACCTATGAGAGTTTATTTCCAATGCAGAGATGCTCCCTGAAAACCCCTCCTTTCAGAGGACTATGTGCTACTTTATCAGAACTGGCAGTGCTTGGTTGGGTATTATGTAGCCTCAGCGTGACCGTTGTGATGAAGTACCAAAGAGCAAGACCTACAGGGAAACCTTTTGCAGCAATCCTCACCTCGTAGGAAATACAATGATGTTTTCCAAATCCTAACTCACACATCCTAGGTCCTGTTTCAGCCAGGCTTGTACTAATGGCCTGGAATTCTAAGGTGGGAAAGGAGATGCCCTCAGCTGTGCAGAGCCAAGCCTATGGTCCTTCAGTTCTTCAATACTGATGGAGAACAAATATGATCAGCACATTAATGGTCATTCTTATTTCCACCCCACACCCATTTGGTGCCAATTGTCTACTGAGTTTAGCTTTAGCTGTCAGTACTAAATAAGATGGATGTTTCCAAAGGGGTGATCTTGGAGTATAAAGACACAGTTGTACACTTCTACGTCTTCAAATAAAAATTCACAACAGTCTCTTAATAGTATTTTTACCAGTTTTCTACTCACCCTTTATTTCTCAGTCCAGTTGCTTACAAATACAAGTGAGAACTTTGGCTAACTAAAAGCATGATGCACTGCTAAAATTCATGGATTTTGCAATTTTGCTGCTTCACTTATTTCACATTAAGCAGCTGTAATATTAAATTAAGTAATCTTAACATGGTATTTTAATTACCTGCTAGTGATTCTCTTCAAATACCTACCAAATATTTTTGCATGTGGTACTCAAAACAGAAATTGAGATTGCAAAATTTTTAGATATAATAGTAAGCCCTCCACACCTGAAACGTGCACAACCGAAGCGCTGGCATGGCTACAGTCATACACTGACACATCATGAGATTCCTGTGTAAGTATGTATGTATGCACAGAGAGAGACCTCAGCGTATGCACCATATAATGAACAGTGAAACCTTTCCATTTCTCCTATAGATTGCAATGATTAAAGTGTCAACTGCCCCATTTATGCTAGAAGAAGCATTCCTGATCAGAATGCTACAGTAAATGGGCAGGGAAAACATATATAGGAATCTTTACATTATAATTAGTATTACAAGGGCTGGAGGCAGGCACCACAACAAAAATGCAGGAGTTCCCAGTGTGAACTAGTTTCCAGCTTGTACTAACAATCTGTGTAGTGAATGGCAAATATGTTCAGTTTTTATTTTTTTGTGTCATGCTTAAGCCATTATTAAATCAGGTTTATACCCTCTTCCACCATCACTTTGTTTTCCTCCAAATGTTGGCCTCCACAAACTACATCTAAAAATGTAAATAAAGTGAATCTTTTTTTAAAAAAAAAGTAAGATTTTTATGTGATAAGAGACTGACTTGCTGAACATTGTTGTCAGTTAAAATTAATTAAGTGGGTACAATCCGAATTACCAAAATAGAGGCAGTTTACCTTTGAAGTAGCTACTGTGGGAAGACTTTCAAAAGCATTCAGGAATAGTTTTACACTAGGCACATTCAGTACAAGAGTAAAACTCACATTGATTTCAGTGCCATGCCACCACAGAAACGTGAAGTATATATCCTGAATATATTAAATTATATTTGACTTCAAAACAATACTTAAGTGTGAATTTACCTGGTAATTTCTTGGAGTATCGAGGTATAACTTAAATGCTATATACTACAATATGGACTGAAATAAAGAAGGTGGTTCATACAGAATTACTTCAGTTTGTTACTAAAATAATAATGTTCTATGCCTTTAGTTACAGTAATTAAAATAATCCACGGTGATAAGAACTATCAAGGATTATCATATTTTCTTATTAACGTGATAGTCCAATTAATCTTGTGAAGAAACAAAGATTACCAGACTATTTAACAGTGACATCTAATTATTTTGGAGAAAAGCATGCATCTTTCTGTTCACAGGCTTACAATCTCATCTTGTGCCCTAACGTCTTGTAAAAGAAAGATACATATCAAGCAGAATTGGACTGCTCAAATTATTAAATGCTGAACAAGACTCATTTCATTATACTTGAGGTTTATTAGATCATATTAGTTAACACCTGCTAAGCAAAAAGTATGAAGCGCAACATAGAGAACACAACACTGATTTCATGCATGTTTAACTGAGAATCCAGGGTCTCTATTAATTTTACATTAATTAGCTGGAACATTTAATGAACAAACTCTTCATTATGTTCTAATCAAAACATGGTCTGAGAGCTTTAGGAAAAAACCCCAACGAGCATCCATCTGCTCCTGTATCATTTCTAACCTAACTTTTTTTTTTTTTTTCAGGATTCTGGTTTGCTAATAAATCATCCTAGCAAAATATTTAGTCAAAAAGGGGCTATTTTTCCTTGCCACTCTCCTCCTAAACTGTGACAGATTAGCAGAATGTAATCCTTGTACATATAAATGTTTTTGCTATGTTCTTAATGCTTCCCTAGAAAAGCACCCTACTTTTCCCAAACAAGGTCAGCTTCCTCAGGATTGGTTAGTTGGACATCTATTTATGCTGGCTCTTTAAATCCGTTCTTAGACTAAGGAAATAATTTCCCTTCAAAAAGAGGCTTGGCAATATCCATTATGCTCCCAGTTTCAGGAACTTGGACAATACTGAGAATGAACAAGGTAGATGGAGCTCCAAATGGCTCCGGAGCAGGAAATTTGACTTACGGATTTTATCTTTGCCTAGGTGATGAGGAAGAAATACCTCAGGATGTACTTCATCCCTGTCCCACAGGCATTTCTTATCCTCTTTGTTTAATGGACTACTTCCTGCTAAGTAGCAAACATATGAAAATTCAGTGCAGCCTCCCTGGGTCTTTCGATTTTGTCTTACACGTATTCCCCAGCTTTGAGGTGGTTTTAGATGGATCGAGGAAAAGTGAGCTCTGATTCCCACACAGACTGTTTCCACATTGATGCTTTAGTCTGCCTGCAAGTGATTCTGGCTTTAAGTATAGGTGCAGTCTCAAAGTAATATGCACTGATATAGCATATCTCATCCAGCAGTTCTGCAGAACCCACTAACACCCTGGTTCAAAACACCAGCAGGACCAATGAAGCTGAACTGCCTCACAAGTTCTTTTGCACTGGTTGACATTTGATGTTAACTGCAAGGAGCAGACTGTTCTGAATCCACATCTGTGCTGGACTCACCACCCAATATGTATAGTCAAGTCATTGGAAGCCCCAGTAGAAGATCAGATTTCTGATTTACACTTTAACAATAGCCCATCTCGGAGGCTACAAGAGCTGATTCTGAGGCTGGGTACATGTTCATGAGTATACATATCAGAAGATATGGAATCATTTGGTCTCATGTAAATAAAATTGATCCCTTGGTAAATATACAGTGAAAATCTGTTTTAAGCTACCTTGAGAAGTGGGGGGCGGGGGGCAGCAGGTGGAAGACGGGGGGTAATAAATCACCTAAAAGACACAGCCTTTAACAAAAAGTCTAACAAAAATTGTATGGGAAAGCCATGGGGATAAAGTACTTTAAAGTCATTGATTAAAGTAAAGCAGGGTGGAAAAGCAAAAGGTCTGACAACCATTTCACCTTGTGCCGTGATCTTATCAGCTCTCAGAAGACTTAGATGAAAAACCTCAGGAAGACATATAGTCAAGTTTCAAAAGGAGTTCACAAAAAGTTTAAAGCACATTTTTTTCTCAGGTGCAGTTTAACTCTGCAAATATTTTGGTGATCTTACAACTTGAGCTTTGTGCATATACTTTATTGCAGGCCTTAGGGAGTGAAAGGAAGGGAAAAGTGGCACCATCTGGTTACGGTTTCCTGTTTTCTGATTCTCATTTATGTAAGCCCTTTCTGGTAGCAAACATTTGGTTATTTCCACATCTGTGCTGCCCCTGACCTCCCCAGTGGTACCTGAAGTAAGAAATAAGAGCAATGATTCATAAGCTGCAACTCGGGCCTGTGCGTCAGTGCCAAGCAATAAACACACAAGCTGTAGACAGCAGATAAAGGGAAAACACTTCCAGACTGGATTTGTGCCTTGTCAACACCACTGTCATCAACAGCTTCTCCAAATAGATCCCAGCACCTCAGCATTTCGTTATACTGAATAGTGCCAGACGGGACCTGCAATTTTATTACACTTCAGGTGCTATTACTTCAGGGGAAGCAATTAATATCTGTCAAGCTAAATGACTCAGTCTTTGAATCAACTGTTACACTGCACAAAAATCTTCAAAGGCCAAGGAGGTTGATGTTGTATGGAGGTAACCAAAGGCAGCAATTTGTCCTGTGCTCTTTTTCCTCTTTGACAAACCAAAGAGCAATAAAAAGGTTTCACCCTGGTTTATGCAATTGCTCTAGGTTTGTCTAGAGCCTTGCCTAGCAAATCTTTTCAGTGAACATCTAATACTTCTCCGTGACAAAGGGGAATCATTCAAACAGGGCTAGATTCTCCCCAGCCCTCATGCTTTGCTAGCCAAGCCACCCTGAGTAGGTGCCCAGGACTAACTCAGACCACTCCATCACACCTTCTCAGCCTACACAATCATTCTTTCTCCTAATTGCTCTTTACTCCAGGTCACACACCTGGGAACCTCCACCAATACATGCCATCAGCTATCTTAGTTCGAGAGGAGTTTTCCGCTGTTTAATTCTCCAGGTAACAGATTTCCAAACATGCAAGTATTGAAACAAGCAGAATGCTACAATGACTATATATCTGGCAGGCACTCTCAGACAAATTCAATAGTGCTGCAAACTGATGTATATTCAATTCCGGCATATCAATCACTTCAAGATCCAGTATGATTATCAAAAGGCTGCATTTGCCTATAATATAAACCACTTTTTTCCCCCTCCAATTACCTTATGGAAATTTTTAGTGCAAATAATATATAGTATTAATAAATCCTCTCTAGCATAGCAATAGAAAGACCAATTTTTTCTCTTTGTCCATTTCTTTGTATCAGGAAAAGATCACACATTTCAACTTTCTTAAGAATAAAACACAGGAAAATATTGTTTCATACACATCTTCTGCAAACACTTCCTGATATATTAGACCTGTCTGAGCTCATATCACATAATAATCAATTACATTAAACAATCTACTGCAAATTCCTTGCCAGTAAAATACAAAGTCATTTTCAGTTTCTGATATGCCACCTTTTCAGTTACACACAACAAATAGCACTTTCATGCAAGCCGTAAGAGTTTCTGCCTTTACCTGTGAAAAAGTGTCTTGTGTTCTTGTATTATCCATGTCTGTGAAAATTCTATTTGTTTCATCAGTATCCCATAGGGTTGCAAACTATAGTTTATTCATGAATCACACCTGCTTTTCCACAGCAAGGTTCTCGCTCTTTCTCTCTGCTTCTCTCTCTCTCTTATGAAATCTTGCAGCCAATGGCTTTTATTAAGTGTTACTTCCTTTTATGCTGAGAACTGAAAGAAACAATAATGATGCTTTGCTTCCTTATGGCAGCTCTGTGAAAGACAAAAAAAGTAGAAGTTGTTTGTTTGCTTTTCCTGAACTGATATTTCTGTTCTAGTGACTACCTGAAATCACCAAGCCATGAATGCTGAAATTATGATTTATTACTGTACATTGGATCTATCTGAACACCCAACAGGTTAGTTACCAAAACAAATTTCATACTAAATGTCACAAAGTTTGCCTGAGGTATTAGAAATACAATGCTCAATTTTCACAGCCATGTTTTTATGCACAGCAGCAATCTTTAACATATGTCTTCAAACTCCAGCATGAACATGTGCATATTGGATGCAAGCACAGAGGCACCTGCAGGTTAATGTACAAGGTTCCTGTAAAGATAAACAGCATTTTAAACTTTGCCTTTTCTATCTGTATTGGAGGAGAGAGTCAAGTGATTAGAAGAGGGAATTAACAGTAAGGCATTCCTGAAATCTAACCCAGCTCTGACAAAAATTGTTCAGCAGCTACAGAGAAGACATACCTCAGTTTCCCTACCTATACATGGTGACTTCTATTATGACACAAAAACATATCAAAATTAATTCAGATTAAAAGTTCTGAATAGAAATTTCTTCTTCTCCAATCAGAGGCAAAAGGAAAAATCAAAAGCCATTAAGTATCTCCTGCAAAGTAATTTTAAAAAAAAAATAAATAAAATAAAAAGTGACAGGAATGGAAACATTTTGTTTTGATAATGAGTGCTCTTCCTCTACTAGCATAGAAGCAGTTTTCTATTAGAAACAAGGCAGGGAGAGGAAGTTGAGAAGTTCAGTGCAGAAGAAGTGTCAATGGACCACTCTGGGCACAAGGGCAGGGCTCCCCAGCCCATCCCCACGTACCCATGCACATAAATCCCACCTGTTGATGTAGTTATGGACCTTCCACTGAGGAGCTCAGCTGATTTATCTGCCAGAGCTCAGCTGAAAAACAGCACTACAAAAGTAAGAGGCAGGGGCAGGCAGCCTGAATTCAGGCTGGAAGTCAGAGACAAGCTGTGGAGAGCAACATGGTGCAGAGTTGGCCAACCCATTCACCTTGTAGGCAGGTCTTCAGCATGCCAGAAACAGATCTGAAACTTGTGCCTAAGAGCAGGCTCTGACAGCCATACAGGATTCATCAGCTTCACAGTCAAGAGCCTTTAAGCTCACACTTGCTAAACACTGTAGATAGACCCAAGAGAGACCATAATAGCAAATGTGTGGGAGGGAAAGGATTAGGAATGAATTCTCCCAAGATTACTTAAGGCAATACAAATTAAAAGGAAGGTCAATATATGCTAATACAAAGAGTTTTTAATAATTTGGACTGATTAAAAGTAAGTCCTACTCTTTGAAAGAATGTTAGCTTAACAAAGGCCAAAAATGTAACAGGACCTGACTAAGTCCAGATCTTCTAAAGAAATATTTATTAAAAGATTGTCTTTCTTTTAATGCTCTCAATTCTGACTGTACTATGGCCGACATGACAGGATGGAAATTTTTCACTAAACTGGAAAAAGAAATCATGGGAAACATGTTTCTTTGACAGCTATCTTGAGTCATTTAGTTAAAATAAAATAGCAACTAATTCACTCAGAATCAAATTTCTAGTATCAGCGTATTCCCTCTTAGAGTCCTCGGTCCTTGAGGAACTATGATTTTCTTTTTAAATTAAATAATCCCAAGGAACTTCTTTTTATAATGTGATTATAGCACCACAGAAAACTTTAGAATGGAAAAATGACAGGTTTCTTTTATAAAGGTTCTGCAGAGATATTAGATGGTCTTTTCCCCTCCAGTGCCTGCTGAACATGTTCCGCATGTTCTGCAAGGTTACAAAGCCTGTGAGAAAGCAGTTAATCAGAATGGAGCTCAATTGCTACTTTTAGAGCAAACATTTTCAATTAATCTGAAGTCATTAATTACACCTTCTTTTAATAAAGGCTCTGGTGTAATTTTATTTTTTTTCCTTCTCAGTTAATTGATTAAAACATATGCCAGAAGCATGTACTGCAGCAAACACATGGGTAAATTTGGTGCTTAAACAAACTACTCTCCAGTGAAGATGGAAAGAACGGGGGAAAAAGTTTTGAACGAACACGGAAGAACAAGAACACTTCATGAGTTGTCTGACTGATGCGCAAGATAAATGTGGTGTGCCAGCAATGTGTATTTTACTTCAGAACAACATGAAAAACTCTAAAGCTGGTGTCAAAGATGACTCTGTGACTTTTCCCTCTTCTTCAGTACTTGCACTAGGTGTGTTTGCTGCTAAACACGTGGGTCTTTTGCCTGGAGAAGCACCGTGCCCTGCCACAACCTCTCTGAAAGCGCTGCTGTCCACCTCACTCCCTGGCCACGATCCCCAAGGCTGGTCCCACTCCCACCAGTGCACACCTGCCATGGTCTCCTTATGATTTTTAGGCTAAAAAGGCAGTTCAGGTGTCTCAGATTTACTAACAGAGATTCTGATCAGCTTTTTCCAGACTTCCTTCACTTCTGTATCCAACCACAAGGTGTGAACCTCCTCATCAGCCTCCTGGTTTGCATTATCTTGTTTCTCTCCTTCACCAGGGCCCTCACAGCCCTGGGAGTGACTTCACATGCCAGAAATCAGAGATTTCCCTACCTGCTTTTTAAAATGCTAAATCCCCAGAAGTTTTTCATTAGGATATTGTGGATAACCCTGTGTGAACTCATTATTTTGTGATTTATGTGAAAGTTAAAAAAGAAATCCTATGACAAGTATGTTTTTAATCAACCTCAAGGCAAAAATAAAAAAAAAACGTTTGTGTCTATTTTTTATTCCATTAAAGAATTTTCTTAAACATTTTCATACCCAAGAAAAGGACATCATTAAATAAGCCATTTCAGGTTAAAAAAAATAGAGCTTGAATGAAATTATTCTTTTTTTTTTTTTAGATACTTAAAAAGCATTAATTTCAAAGAAAAATTTTTGCCTCTCATTCAAGCATGAACGTTTCAGCAGAGCTGGAATGCTCTTACAAAATATTTTAGAGTTGAAAAACAAAGCTTCTCACTGGAAACTTGTTTCACCTCCAAATTACTGCCTAAACCTGTTTTATAAATGGGTTCTTTCCTTTTTCTGTGGAACAATGCTGAAAAGGAGAGGAAGCCAGAGCTCCTAATGACTCTATCATGTAGTGTGGAGTTTTGACCTAGTATGACAGCAAGCATACCAAGGGTGTTAATCAGCAGAAAGTGGTGTGGGGAGACATGCTGAAGGTAAATCAAAAAAAAAGAACTGGGGAAAAAAAGATGAGTAACTGAAGAGAGAACAGTTCATTTTTCTAATGGAAAGAGGAAGAAAAGGCTGAAAGGACCAGAAGGGGTAAAGCATCTACTCAAAAGAAAGCATATTGCAATTTTAAGTGTCATTTCTTAGACTAGGTTAATGGGAACATCAAGGAACTAACTGAGATACTGGATAAAAAACATCCTGACATTAAAGGCTGGTGTGATAAAGGGCTAGATGTACTGCTCAGTGACCAAATGAAAGACTGTACCTTGAATTACAAAACCAAAAGAGAAAAATGATACCTTCATCACAGCCTGGATCACCCCAGTGAGAAGAGACAGCAAGTTGAGAGACACTCCTAGGTGCAAAGGAGACCAGCAGAAATGTAACTAACCTGCAGGATGCTGGGCTTGCACTGTACATTAAATGTTTGCAATCATTAGCTGGCTAAGCACCAGCATTCAGCCATCCACCCTTCTGTCTGTCTGTCCATCCAACCACCCATTCTTCCTCTCATGTGCTCACTCCTCCTGTCGTGGAAATTTTACAGTTTAGGGGCTTTCAATAATTTTATTTTAGTTGCTACTTTAAAGCTATCAGTTTGGTAACCTTGGGAGACTGACACCTTCCATTCTCTATGTGAGCTGCCCTTCCAGGGTGCTCCAGCCCATGGCTGAGGCACCCTCAGCCAGGCCCTCTGTGCATCCTTTGAAGGCTGTGATACCAACAACCAAAGCTGGGAATCACTGATGGGACGATGGGACAGGAGATAAGGAAGGAGTGGTCAGCCTGGTCCTTCTCACACCTAAAAGTGATAAATGCCTTACATGCACCTTTATTTTTAAAGAGACAGAGAACATTTGGGGCTATATTGCAGGGATTATTTCGATTTTCAGGATTAATAGAGCCCCTTCGATGTTCTTTGAATTCACTGAAGAAATCTGGCTCAATGAAGAAGCCAAGAAGTATCAAAATAGAAACCCTTAGAGAACACTATTAAATTAAATAAGCTAAATACCACCTCTGCTTTTTAACATAAGCAAAAATCCAGTATTTCGAAGCAAAGGAGATCTTTTGGGCTGAAATGGACACCCTCCTCTTCATTTCACATGATGGATTGCATGACTATGCCAACAAGTTCTGAACGAAACTAGAAAACCAACCAAACATGTTAGAAGGAAACCCCATGCCAGGGAGTTTTGCCTTTTCTACTTCCCCAGGGAATATCTAGCACAGAAATTGATGGTATTGCAAATTTTAGGTATTTCTGTTTGACTTAATTTTTATCCTGGTTTTAAGCAAGAAAAATATTTCTGCACAACAGATTATGCTACACTGGATCCCCTGTGCATTAAATGCAAGGAAAAAAAGGGGGAAGAGGTGAATAGAAGATGAATAATTTAAAATTAAAACTTCTGACAAGCGATTGAGTCTGTGAAACTAAATTCAGGTCTAGAGTGACATCTAGTGATGCTCAGTACACGATCCTTGCACAAATTCTGCCAGTTTTTTCAGTATTCTTACCCATAAATCCTTCCCAAGATACACAGCTTCATACATCTTAGCTTCTTTTATGTCTCTGTAAATTTCTTCTTAAACTGTAAGCAGAAATAATATATTTCAATATGAAAAATGAACAGTTTATGTTCAACTATTCCTGTTGAAATCAGACTTATATCCAAAACCTGGTCCAGCCTTTCCTGGCAGGGTCAAGAGAGAGCACACTCCAGATCTGAGAGAGCCAGAATGCATCAATTTTGTCTTCTTTTTATTATTTAGTTTATAGCTGTGATTTTGAAATAAAGCCCCAGGGAGAGAGGAGAGAGTTGGGAGTGATGAGGTGGTTTGGACAGGACTGTGGCAGTATGTCCAACCCAGCAGGACACTCAGATGCCTGGGGACCATCAGCATACAAGAGGGCAGTGGAAGCCCATGCCAGCCACACTGGCTGGACATGTGGGAAATTTAAACATTTTCCATATGTTTCACCAGAAATACCATAGAAGAAATATTTTCCTGTGAAATGTGGGGTTTAGATTTTTTCAGATAATTTGAGTTAATTTTGTAATTAATTCAATGTGTACTTCTGAATGTATAGTGGGAGAATCCAGGAAAAAAAAAAAAAAAAAAAAAAAAAGCTAGGAACTAGAACATAGAGATAATATATCTATTCATTAAAATGAAGAAGTAGGTACATGGTGCCTAATTGATGGAGGTGTCATTTTTTGGCTTCTTTTATAAAAGCAAAAAGTCTTTTCTCATTCTTCACTGTTTTGTACATTCTGCAAAGCAAAGCATAGTGGCAGTTTGATACATAAATAAAGCAAATTAGTAATTAGCAATGGAGCTATTAGTTGTTCCTTTGTGAATTGGTAATTAAAACTACTTAGTTTCTGAATTTTGAACAAAATGTTTCCAGCAGTTTCTGCCTTTGATAGTGGTTCATTGTCACCATCAAGGAAAGAAAAGAAACAACCCACGTTTCTAAAAGTAATGGTTCTTCATCAAGAGCCATTTCCTTTGAGCTTCCCACTGTGTGCAACAAACATTAATAAAGGAAACATCAGAGCAGTGCTCTTAATGCATCCCTGTGGTGCCCTGGTCCTTCTGGAGGCTCTGCTGGGCGGGGAGGGGACCTGCTATCCCACTGGCTGCTCAGCTCCACGGGACGATGACACCAACCCCAAACCCCGCATGTGAGGAGAGGAGAGAACCACCCCTGTCCCAGCAGCAGCCACCGCATCCACCCTCCCTCTGCCTCCTGCAGCCTGGAGGGGCCATGGGGGAATGGAGGCAAAATCACTTGCCTGAAAGGGGTGAGCTAACCTTGACAAGAACAACTTTGTAAAATTGTGATGAAGTAACATAAAACCAAGCAGTGCTTGCTGTGAAAACTTCCTCTCAAGCTTAGTCGAAGCTTGATGGCCTTTAGCCAGCACTGCTCACACCCACATCCCCCACAGCCTGCGCTTTAGAGTCAAGAAAGCTTTGCTGAAGTTGGGGACACTACAGCGATTAATATTTTAACTCATTTTTCAACTGCTTACAACATATTCATGCAAGATTCTAGAACTCAGAATAGCACTTGTTAACACTGATGCTGCATCCAGTGCCGCACCCTAAAGCTAAATTAAAAAGACACATTATTCCAAGTTAAAAAATGACAGCTCTATATATTTACTCCTCTGTGACACAAGATGGCACCAGACACAACCTGAACTTCAGGCTATCAAAAAAGTGGCTCATCAAAGCAGTTTAAAATTGGAGAGACGTATATACGGGCTTAAATGAGATGAGTCAGAATATGATGGACTCTCCAGTGATTGTGTCCACCAGCTCATGGGAATGGCTGGGGCACAGCAGGGGCAAGTGGTAGATGCTGAAGGGTTTGAAATAGTAAGAAATTGGCTGTGGAATCAAAGAGAGAGGTAAAGCAATCCTGGCTCTTGAAAGCCTCTGATGGCAACAGTCAGAACACTCTTCTCAAAGCTGTGAAACCCAGCTGCACCACCCCTCTAGTGAGGTGCAAAAGGGGTAGAAAATTCAGGGTCCTCCATGTTCCAAGATGGTCTTTTCATCCTGGAAACAGCTTTATGACAAAAGGATCTCTTCTGCTGCAACCTCCTTCTGAAACTTCAGTCCTTTCATCAATTAAAAAGGATATTTTGGTTTTGAGAAAAGTAAATATTAAAAAAAGATGACAGGAGGTTGCAGCTGCCTCCTCACTTCCACCCATTTCATCCTGGCCACTGCACCATGTACTGGGACAGCTCTAATACAGCTACCTCCTCTGTTTTCAGTCTCGGTCAGCAAAGCACAGGGTAAAAATAAAGCAAAAGGCTTACACACACAACCACCGTGTCTTGAGTAAGTGATCCTGTTGGCTGAAGCTATGCATGTCGCTCTCCATCTGTGCTGTACACAGTTAATCCCATTGCAGGCTTTAGACAGGAGTGTTGCAAACATAATGACCAAGCACCAAAATCCTCACACTTCTTTATACATGCAGTGGTGTAATTTTAAGCTCAAGAAAGGCCACCAAAACTTTAGCAAGCACATTTGCACACCCAGTTTTTCTGAAGAGGGGCTGTTATACATCACTAAACTCAGTGAACACAAGCCAAATTCCTAGATACTGGCTTTAAAAATGACTGACAAAATTAGTGTTCAAATGAGGAATTTCATTGAAATAAAACTTGCCTTTGGGCAGTCTCTTTTGGCACAGTCTCTGAAAGAGCATCCCCAAGAAAATAGGTCTGCAGGCACAGTCCTGGGAGGCAGCAGCAACAGAAAACTGAAATGGGCTAAAGCAAGACCCTGCCCTGCCAATTTTCCCTCCAGGAAGTATTCATCATTATCCTCTATTTTACAATGTAGGGAGCACTCAGCTGCACTCTATTCTGTATTTTTAGCTATAGCTGTTATTTAGAAACCTTAGCCACCAATGTTTGCCAGTGGCAGGTTATTACTAAGAGCTTTTTGAAATTCCAACCTCGGTGTCACTGAGTTATTCATCATCAGGCTATTTGCTGGGCAATGGAAAGAGCAAGGGGAAGTCTGCAGAGCTTGGCCATATTCAGTCATTGCTTCCCACTTAATACAGAAAGTGAAGGAAGAGATTTCAAGAAAAATAGCTGCCCAGCTATAGAGGAGAAAACATGAAGCTCAGACTCACTGACTGAATGAGCTTACTTCTCTGCTTTTCATGGAGTGAGAGGGAAAGGAGAACTACATTTGGGGAAAAAAGTATCTTGTGGTTAAGATACAGTAACGAGGTATCCTGGCATTGAATCTCATATCTCCACTGCAAAATGATAAAGGCAGTATTTTATTTCCCTTCTTGCTCTGACATTTAATTAGCCAGTGAAAGAACAATAACCCACTAGGCCAGGGTGTATATTTATAGCAGTGACACAGCTCTGGACACCCTGTTAGCACATAATCTCTCCAGACAGTCCACACAAGCCCTTCAAGCTGGCATTACTTGGAGGAAGAAAGGCAGCATTGACTCACATAAAGAAAATCCTCAGTAGTACTATGCCTATATATTGTTCATATATTGTATTTAGACACATTCATTGTATATATATAAATTAATTAATAACAACCAGTCCAGAAGACAAAGGGAATAATAGAGCACAGATTCAAAGTGACTGGAGTCAGGGGAAGCAGAAACGGTTTGAAGGTTCACTCTGCCCCTCAGCAAAAGTTTGTTAAGCAGTGACACAATATCCTTCAGATAACTGAATGAGGGAGCTCCCGAGGTCAAGCTTCATCGATTTAGGGTTCTGGCACCTGCGTCCTCTGAGGCACTGTGCTAGAAGAACAAGGTTACAAAACATTTTGAGAAGTTTCTAAGCAGTCAACAAAAGTGCCCTTGGTGAATTCAGCTGGAATTTAATTATTTCTGTGATGGGAAGTTGTGTAAGATGAGCAATAGATGTAACCTTTCAATGACAACACCTTTTCTTGTCAAGACAATATTCAGTACAAACAAAAACTTGTTTTCTTGTGTTAAATGGGAAAATGTGCTATTCAGAAACACCTGAACATACATTATTAAATACAAAGATATGTAAATAACCTTATGCACTGGAACTGAAAAAAAAAAAGAAGGAACAATAAATGGTACGAGATAACTAGCTGTCACTTCTGGTTTCCATAATAAATGGATACAAGGTTTCATGAACCATATTTTTTTCTAAATATATTTTTCTTTCAAATCGAGAAGATTCTGTTTCTAACAAAAAATATTCCATATTCATACTCTCTAGCTTGACGTTACTCAAAAAAAACTGTCTCATATTGCAAATTTTAGAATCTAGAAAAGGGAATCTCTCTAACCCTGAAGTGCATTTAAGTGCCATTTTACTGTTGAAGGGCAACATCTCCAAGGGCAGCAGTATGATTGTGCATGTGCAGTTGGTTTAATAGATGGACACAGGCTTTTGCTAGTCCTAGTTACCCCTAAACCATAAAAAGTAAATAAAGACTGCCCCACTCTGTTCTAGAAGTTGTTTGCAAAAAGGAATGGATATAAAAGCACTGAATTTTTTACAACCGTAGGACAGTATCTTCCAAACACCAAAAGACTGGAACAGGAAATCCTTGGACCAAATTAACAATACAAAAGTTAGACCTAACTCATAATTAAAATTAAAGGACAAGTTCTGATAGCTCTTATCACTGTGTCTGAGAGAAGCAGTATTATGGGAGTGTTCTTTGCAGCTAGAAAGAGGAAATCACCCATCCCATGGCCTTTCCCACTGATTTCAGGAAAATCCCATACACTGAAATGTGAACTAACAACCAAGTAAACACATGAGGGACTTTTTCCCCCCCTTCTTTTTCCTCTTTTTTTTTTTTTTTTTTGGCAAAGATGACTTAGTCAGCCAAGGATGTTTCTTTTGCAATCTTCACATGGGGCCACACACAAATAGGCAGACATGCAAATAGACATTATTTTAAACAGCCTGAAACTGTTACTTCTGCAGGTCTAGGAGTGGCTGGTGATAGGCACAGCATACAGTCCATCTCTAGCATGTAAGGAGTGGCAGCATCAGGGGGAAAAAAGCTTCAATTTTCTGGTTGTGGGAGGTTTTTTCCTGTCCTTCTTGTATGAGTATTTTGTCTGCAAGGAAGCAACACTGGACTCCAAGTACAGCAGCAAATCGAAGAGATCTAAGCATCAGCAGAAAAATCTGCCCCAATATCCATCCACTCACAGCATCTGACAGCTCAGTAAAATCATCTTTAAAGCTTGACAGTCTCCAAAGTCTTACAGTTATCTATAGTGCCAGGAATGAGGTCAGTCAGCAGCATTGGGTTATTAGGCTTTAAAAGGTCAAATGCACCCACTGCTCAGCCCCAGTATCGCAGGGCAATGAGATTTATGAAGACAAGAGCTTCCAGGGAGATGAGGAAGATATTCCAGAGATTCTTGGCACTGATGAAGCTGAACAGCAGAATGCATCTGGCTCAATCACGGCTGCTTGTCTTTCACTCTGTAAATGAGAGGACAAAACTGATACTGAGTATTATTAGTCTAAGGCACTTAAAATCCCTTGAATATGACAAAGCACCTGCAGGTGCTGGTAAGTGTTTTGCAATCAGGTCTGCTTTGTCTCCTTTTACCCTTGGATGAGAAGAAAAATTGTATATAATGTCCAGAAGTTGAGTCTGTTTAAATTAACCTGTTAACTGGCTGAAATTATAGAAACACTCATCTGAAAGCCACCTCATCACAATCACTATTACATGTTCCTTTTCCTCACTAATCACAAGGGTTGGCAGGCCACCTCTTCATCTGCAGTACTGGTGCTTTTTGCTCCAGTGAGGGTTGAAAGAAAATTCAGTGGGTCACATCCTAAATGATGCAAACTGCTAGTGCTCTGCTTCAGCAGGGTTTCAGTTTGTTCTGGGTGAGGACCTACTCTTCCAAATTGAAAATCTCTTCCAGTAACCTGGTACAGACATATGCAACTTCCACTGAAATCAGCTGATGTCAGATTCATTCTTGCCTCAGACTATAAAATAATGTTATTAGCTATGGACATGACTGTGAAGTGTATGAACTACAACTTCTTGGAAGAACACAATTGAAATCTTTCCAATATTGCATCTGATATCTAATATTGCAAGTGATTCTGCAGTCTGTGAATGTGACAGTACTAAATATGCTCTTAGAAAGCTATTACCCTAAGACATTCAAGAAAAACACAGCATTTTAGTAGATAGCACTTAATCATCTGAGTGTTTACAGCAGTGTCATTGTGTGCCCTCTTTGCCAGATTCTTGTGAGGCTCCTATTTCTAGTTTTGTTGCAGTTTGACAATCTCCAAATAAAAAACAGCTTAAACAGCTTTTCCACTATTTATTGTAACTCGTGATGTCTTCATAATTTCAGTGAAAAATACTGAACAGCATTTTTTCTTGAACTAAGCCCATACTTGAGAGGTTCATGATCTGTAAGTTATTTGGTGAATAAGATCTGAAGTTTAATTTATTGCAATTTGTCCATTATAAAAATCTAAAACTCTACTAAGGCAGATCTTCAGCATAGAATAACTCTGCATATCAGTAGAGAGCTGAGTAACCATCAGGAAGTAACCATATGATGAATTCAAGCACATGTTTACAGATATTTCCAAATCAAAGCCTGTAAAGTAATGGGCACTCCAGAAATGTGCACAGAATTCAAAAATAGTGTCATTTGCTTTGCTAAGAAAAAATATTTTATCTGTTAAGTCCTTTCCTATAAAGAATAAAACTGAGAAGAGGTCTTCAAGAGTATTTCACTCACTATTTTGGCTACTCGGAACCACAGGAGAGTAGTAATTACCTGCTGCATGGTAGCAACCATCTGTTTATTATCCTCTAATTTCCTTTACAATTTCCAATTTTGTCTGGCACAAGCTATTATTGAAAAAGAGTGAAAATAAAGCAAAATTATATGCATTTATCAGCCATTATCATCTTGAATCTCATGACAAGTGTTAAACAAGGTTTTTCATTCAACAACCTCACAAGGGAATTCTCTCTAGAAAACTCCATTAGCCACATTTAGCCGTAGATGTTACTTTCTCTTTACCTTTCCCTGAAGATTAAATAGTTTAACTAGTGAAGAAACAACTGAGTAATAATATTTTTAAAAAAGAAACCGTACAATATTAACTGCTTTGTAAAATATGACTGAGGTTTTTACCAAAGAAAATGGTTCATTTCTGCTGGTAGTTAAAACAGCTAAACCTTTTTCTTTGACTTCATCGCAGCCCATATTTCATTAATTGTGTTGACATCATCTCATTTATAGCTGCTTTTTTTTTTTTCTTAGAAAGGGAGCTATTTTATTGTAAAACGATGAGAGAAAGAACATGAACAAACGCCTCCTCAGTTAGAGACATCCTGATAGATCTAATTTCCACATTTTACCCATTTGATCTTTGTGGGTTTGGGGTGGGTTGCCCTCACATTTTAGAAGGGCTATTCATGATCCATCTGCTTGAAATGAAGCATACATAACATTTATTACCAATATTACAGATTCATGGACTAGATAATAATTTCAAGTTTGGAAGCCTCAGCCCTGGCATTGGCAGATAAACAAAGATCATGGCAAGTCTGTATTAGAAGATACTGTTAAAGAAATGGTCTGCTAGTTCACAGAGCTCTATGCTGCCCTGAAAGTACAGGGCAAAACCCTGACAAATCAAGGCTTATGCTGGTGATATATGAAAACATGAACCTGAAGATAAACTGTCTTATCTTTCCAGGCAAAGAAAGGAATGGAAATTAGGTCTTGCACATTGTGGGCAAGAGCTCTAATCCGTAGCCCAGAATACAAAAGAGTAAAGACGCATTTTCCTCTGAACCCATTCTAAAAGGAGGTGGTCACTGCTAAATATTGTCAAATCTGGTCACAGGTATAGAGTGTAGTAAGGAGGGAGTACCTGTAGGTGTCTGTCCAGCTGGTTTACAGATCCTGGTCAGGCTTAGGCACAAGTAGCTCCATCAGCCAAAGTTGAGACATGCACAGGCTGAGACGCAGAAATCTTTAGTATCTAGAAATCTTCAGGGTCAAAATGCTGGTGATGATTGAGTTCAAATGCCTCCAGAGTTAGGGAGATATTTTCACAATGGAATTCAATGTTCATTTTTGCAATCTGGCCTTCAACATGCTAAAACTTTTTATTTTTAAGGGGTTTTTAATTATTGGGTGTAGAAGCACAGAAGAGTGTTTCCCTCAGTAAAAACTCAGGTCACACTTGTTTAAAGAATTGGGTTTCACTGTAGCAGTCTACCCAAGTGCTGGTATCTGTATACAGGACCAATACAAGATTTGAACTCTAAGTGCATTTTGAAAGATTCCTATTGCTCAGCTAAGCAAGACCCTGAAGACCGCCTCCACAATCCACCTCCAGTAAATCACTCTGGAGGCTGAAAAGCACTGCTGTATTCAGAATCAGACTACAGAAGGTTAAGTTCTTATAGTAAAAACACAAAGTAAAACAAGCATAAAAATCACCCCTTGTCTCTATAAACTTTTGGGTGTGTGAAGATTCATCATAAGAAATATATTAACAAAAAATGAGAAAGAAAAGGGTAATTCTGGAGGCTAGAACTATAAAGATTTATTACCACCTATTTGGTCATTACAAATATGATAGTCTAACTAAATCAAAGTCATGCCAAATCGGTGAAACACACAGGTTCCTCTTCATCTATGAGGAACAATACAGTTAGGGGATTTGGGGCTGAAAGATGAAAGATTAAAATACAAGAACGAGGCGATATAATTATAAATGATTGCTGATACAGCAAGGGACTGAACTTAATGCTGCAAGAGATGTTTCCCTTTTCCATGCACCTATTCTCCTCTGACCTATGGCCCCAGCTGCTGTCAGACTTAAACATGGCATCAGGAACTACAGAGAGTAGGTGACAGTTGCATAGCAACTACAGGGACAGGAACCAAGGACTTCTCTCCTTCAGCACACCATGATATTAACAGCAGTGTCGATAATTTCAACACTGAGTTTGGGTTTGGACTCCAGGGAATAATGAAGAACACAGCAGAAGGATGACACTGCTCCCTGGGTGTCAAATAAACATACTCTCACAACACTTTCAGAGAAGTCTTTGAAATGTAACATTAATCATGGACTGCAGAGCCCAAGACAAGAAGTGAGAAGGGTATTTTACTCCCCTACCCAAGACAAGCAGACTTCGCTATCTAGGAGATGGATGATATGAACATCTACCATCATTTTAGTGTATTTTAATAAGCTGCCACTCCTCAGATGTAATGTGGCAATTATCAGGATGCAAATCCACTGCAATGCTGTGGTGAATGTTAGAGCAACCTGTGTATTTTGCACTGCAATAGACACAATTGCTAATTGTATCTCTGGAAATGAAGCAGGAACTGACAGCTGAGGGGCAGCAACTTATTATATCTTATTGCAAAATATATTGCAAAATTCCAGATCATGTAGCATGCTGAGCAGAGAAATCCCCTTACACCTTCTGAAAATAAGGCCTAACATTCTGCTGTCTTCTGTGCAAACACAGATTCTTCCCATTTTTGCAAAGACCTTAGAGTCAGTTTAAGCTTGCAATCAGATACATGAGGTCCTAGCCCACTATTTTTAGCACTTAATGGCAAAGCTAATAGTGCCATTAATCCACTTTGATGTATAACATTCAATTTCCACTTCAAATTGCAGCTCAGTGCAAATGGTAGCTTGATTCCTGCTGTCAGATACATTTTGAAATTCATGATGCAACTTATTTAACGACCTCTTATTCTCAGATTCAGCTGAAAGGTGTCTGCAGTGATCTTTTGAAACTGTGTGGCAACAAGGGATGGGCCATTCTGGAGTCGATATTTACAGAACTAATGCAGTATATTGCTGACACTAACCAGATGGGAAAGACAGGACTGGAATGTAAATGGCAAAGCACTTCTATGGATTGGTTTACATGTGGGTGCCTAAAACACAAGTGCCCTTCCATCAGCAGTTAATCCAGGGCCAAGCCCAGAGGATGTTACTCCTCCAGGGTGAGCTCTCCTCCATGAATGGGAGCTCTGCCTCTGATCCTGTCCTCACCCTGGGAGGATACAACCTCCACCTGCCACTTCACAAGACAGTACCCAAGGACAGAGCTGGCAGGGAGGTACATCTGTCCAGCCTTGCAACGATGGGCTCCTCCTCACTTGGAAAGACAACGTTTACAAGGCCAGTGACAGTCATTATGTCTTGAAATCACTATCTTGTGTGCACTTTATCAGCTCAAGAAAGCTGGCAAGAAGCAACTGGGGCTCACTGCACAAAATACAGCTGTTCTAGGCTTCAATCCATAACTGCTACACTTGAACAGAGGGAAAATCTTTTCCCTGCTGTGAGATTAGAGGTGTGGGAGAGATAGCTTAAAACAACAAATTATCTGCTTTAAAAGACATCACGTGAATTTAGGGAGAGACTTTGAGAAACCAATTAAGATCTTTAAAATGTTAAGCGGACAACTTGGTGGGCAAGTCCCCACCTATTTCTTCAGATTAAAATTACTGCACTGGTTATTGTCCTTGTAAATGTATCATCTGGAGTTTGAATTTGAGCTTTGTAGCCTCTTGATATTGAATTATGGGTGCACGATAATAATTCTGTGGGCTCAGAATGAAACTGGAAAATATTTGTGACTTTTTGAACTAACAAACCTGTAATAGAAATTCCAAACGTTAGTATACATGACATGGCTTTGATTCTAAAGTACTTCTGCAAAACACAAGTCATGAGGTATACAGACATCAGTGAGCACTTTCAAAAAAAAAATCAAAATAAGAAAATTCACGACAGAGATATAGTGTGAGTGAATAATGTGCAAGGAAAATCTACCTTACACTTGCCTGTTAATATATGATAACTGAAAATCTGCCTGGTCCTGCATAGGCTTAAAATCAGTACAATTCCAGTTAAGATCAGTTATGGTGGGCTCCTATGAGAAAAAGCAGCTGCTGGGGAGAAGGATTACTTCTGAAAGAATAAAGAAAAGAAATGGCACATGGAAATTTTTTTCATTTCTCCAGATGAGATGTCTAGCTGGGCAACTCTTCTAGTTCAGGTGGTCAAGGGTGCATGGGCCTGCTGAAATACTGGAGACAGGCCCAGCAACCCAGTAACACACTGGGTCAGACCAACTCATCCCACAGCTCTGTGTTCACATGAACCTCCCATGAAGATTACTAGAAGAACCTTCATTAAAATAGGTCTGATATCAGAGCAGTCCCATGTAGCCAGCATTTACTCTTAGGAATAAAGGACTCCTCAGAGATTTAAGGGATGATGAGTAAGTTCAAGACCAGTCAGGTCAGAAGGCTTCAGGCTGTTGGAGATGCTACCAAGGAAACCAGACCAACGTTAAGTGTCCATTCTCACAAACTGGGCAATAGTATTTAAAAAAAAAAAAAAAAAAAAAAAAAAAAGAGAGAGAGAAGGTTTAACTGAGGCAATTAAACTTGAAGGACTGTCCTTGAAACCACCACTGCCAGAGATGGTTTCAAAGTTGAATTCAGCTACAGATTAACTTCCATCTAACTGGTTTAATAACAGGCTGAGCCTCTGGTCCTCCTGGGATGACCTTTCTCTGCCAGTACAACATAGCACACTTCTGCAGAGAGGGAGAAGGAAGAGAAGAAAAAAAAAAAAAAATCATCTTACAGGAGCTGGTTAAGCCTTTAGGCTGACTGAGATCCTTCAGCAGAGCTGGAAAGTCATGACACAGAGAAAGCATGGTGTGAGACTCACACCTGCACTTTGCTTCATTTGTGAGCAAGAAATTTAGAAATCAGCATAAACAAACAAAACCCAAACCATTTGTGGGCAAGGAATTAAATCCCTGGGAGCTTGTCTGTGATGAAACCAATGTTATACAGCTAATGACAGCCTTTGGAGCACCTCAGCAACTATATCATGCACATATTATTTGCACCCACAGCCCATCTGTGCTACAGCTCACCCTCGTGTTGTTGTCTTTAACCACAAGGTCCAACGCCCAAGTGAGCCCAGGATGTCCTCAAGCAGGGCATTCTCTGGACTCAACTCAGGGCTCAGCCAGCCCATTCAAACCAGGCAAGAGGACAGGAGAGGAGTAGAGGCCAGGACAGCGCATGGGCATCCTGCCTGTCCCTGAACACCTACCACCCTCAGCTGCCTGCCTCTGCTCAGGACCCGGCTGCCGAGAACAGGCATCAAGTTATGCTGCATGAAAATCCCATTTTTCAGACCAATTTTAAGGCAAATCCATCCTATTCTCTATCTGCAGAGGGCGCCAGACAGTTTCAGATCTGCTGGTGGAGCCAGAGGTGGGGATGCTGTACCTGGTGTTTGCAGCTGTCAGTCAGAAAGGTGCTTGCTCTCTAATGGCCAATGCTCTTCACGGAGGATTAAGTAGGAGTTGTTTTTTCTTTCATGCATGTATAAAACCCCTTAGTTCTCTTTTCCTTTCTTGACACAGAAATAGCAAGAGATACTTCACTGAGCTGCAACATACTGGCAACAAAACTGCACTGGCCCCAGCAGACAACAGCAGATGAGAAAACTCCCTGCTTTTAATCATCAGGAGAGCTAGAACCAGCAATGTGCTGCTGCTGATTTTTCCCTTCAGAGAAAACTGTTTGATGCCTGCAAGACTTGAAGCTCACTTTCTTATAAAGGAGAAGAGAAGCCTGTGACTGACAAAAAAACTCACTGTAAATGCAGATTTTCTTATGTTTCTACTTGTAAAAGTGACTAAAGAAAAGTCTTGCTTCATTCTGTCCCATGTGCACAGCAACAACTTGGAAGGACTTCTTTTCCTTTTTCTTCTTTTTCCTCCCCTTTTTTCTTTTTTTTTTTTAACCTGTGCTCTATCAGATCTGTAATCTCTTGTGAATTCACCTCCTTTGCTGGCAATGAATACCACACATTTTGCGTTTTCCTTTCAGCCTGTGCTGCTTAATGTCACTGAAGACTTCAATGACTCAATTCTGAACAACAGAAGTGGTGATGGATTTTGTGAGCAGGTCTTCATAAAAGCTGAGGTCTTCTTGACTTTAGGGATCATCAGCCTCCTGGAAAACATCCTTGTCATTCTTGCAGTGCTGAAGAATGGAAACCTACATTCTCCCATGTATTTCTTCCTTTGTAGCTTGGCTGTGGCAGATATGCTAGTGAGCATGTCAAATGCCTTGGAGACTATCATGATTGCAATCCTGAGCAACGGCTATTTGATCATTGATGACCACTTTATTCAGCACATGGACAATGTTTTTGACTCAATGATTTGCATTTCTTTGGTAGCCTCAATTTGCAACCTCTTGGTTATAGCCATTGACAGGTACATAACTATTTTCTATGCTCTCCGTTACCACAGCATCATGACTGTGAAGAAAGCATTAACCCTGATTGTGGTCATTTGGATTGCTTGTATCATCTGTGGCATCATATTCATTGCCTACTCGGAAAGCAAAACTGTCATTGTCTGTCTCATCACCATGTTCTTTACCATGCTCTTTCTCATGGCCTCCCTTTATGTTCACATGTTCTTGTTCGCACGCCTGCATGTTAAGCGGATCGCAGCCCTCCCTGTGGACGGGGTGCCCTACCAACGTACCTGCATGAAGGGAGCTGTCACCATCACTATATTACTTGGTGTCTTCATTGTTTGCTGGGCACCTTTCTTTCTTCACCTCATTCTCATCATTTCTTGCCCAATGAATCCATACTGCGTCTGCTACACTTCACACTTCAATACATATCTGGTCTTGATAATGTGTAACTCAGTAATTGATCCACTCATTTATGCTTTCCGGAGTCTGGAGATGAGAAAGACTTTCAAAGAAATAGTGTGTTGCTGTTACGGCATGAGTGTGGGACAGTGCATGCTGTAAACCTCTAGCTTTGTGTTGAGAATAGAGAAAGGATACACACAATAGGTGTATGAATATATATATGCATCTAGATACACAGCAGCTCCACTTCAAAAGCAGTGCTTGAAGGAAGGGCACAGGAAAGAAAAAATAACCTTCTACTTGATGCCTTGATTCATACTTTTCAAAATGAAAACCAGATTCAACTAAATTATTTGGAATTATTTAAATAGTTATAACAGATGGAAATCCAGAGTGGCTTACAAAATAGCTTAAGAAACTTACTGGAAAAATGAATCCTGAAAGGGAATATTTTATAGAGATTGAAATAATATCTCTACCATTATTTTTTACCTGTTGCTTTACCTATGTGCCACTATCAACAGCCCAGTGTTTTCTAAAAGATTCCATTAGTAACTCCTGTGGAAAGCTATTCGCTTGCAAGACAAATCAAAACACCAACACATAACAGCATTGCTCTACACTTACTCCCATGCCTCCACCTTCTTTTAAAAGAACTGATTGACATTTATGCTGCTTGCTATAAAGCATCCTGAGTAAAATTTTTGAAGGGTGAAAGTAAACATTCCTCTTGCACGGAAATATTCTTTCAGTAGAAATCAGTTAAGTGAAAAGGAACAGCTACTGTATCAGTCATAGTGTGACTTAAGCAGCTGCCTGATAGAAGTGACTCATATGAAGAGGGCATTTACATTACTTATTGTGATATAGGACTATTATATCCTCGAATTTTTATTTTAGTTTTTTAAACTGGAATGCACTGATCAATGTACTACTTGGTATGTTAACAAAATAAGTCACAGAAATCTCCTTTTGATAAATTGTCACCAATGAGACCCATCCCTAGAAAATTTTGAAGACTACACAGATCTAAACATAAGGAATGAAATGCAAAACAGTTTGTATTTAGCCTTGTGTAAAAGCTGCATGGCTAAGTTAGGTACCTGGAAGAAATATGATGTGTATGGCAGATATGACTTCTATGCATTGGGAAATATATGGTTTAGGTCAGTCTCTTTTTACTTAAAGAGCTATACACTGAGTTTGATGGATGGACACTCCTGCACTGGAAACAGGAAAGCATCGTGCTGTTTGCAATCATTTTCAAACTCTGTGTGCAAGTTGATGGCATGTAAAGCACGTAAATTCAGCTACAATAATTTAGTCTTTGTCTCTGCTTTTTATAGGAACAAACCATGTAAGTGGCCTTCAAATAGCATATTGTAACTGAGCAAAGGCTGACACGATTTGTATATATTACAACATACGGGCAGTATCACAGACAGTGCCAGACAAAGAAAACGCTAAGCCGTTCTAAAGTCTACTTAGCACCTTTGTGGTATCTCACTTTTAGGAGGGGCAGTAACCTGAAACCCTCAGGGGGGTTGTCTATGCTTTCAAACAACTAAAAGATCTCATTTGACTGAAGACTTTTTTTTTTTTTCCCCTTCCCTTATTTGAGTGGAATTGCTAGGTTGCTGTTATTTCTGGGGTTCTCCTTTTGTCAGTTTAGTAACAGTTATCCAGACCAGAGCTTCCCAATCTACTCTGCCTCCAGTTCTGCATTCACACACTAGTCCTGGTACAACCCAGACTGATGGTGTTTCACTGCTACTGCCTCCAGAACCCAGCTCTGACTGTCCATGGGGAAGACATGTCCCACAGTTTGCAAATACTGACCCCTGTTTGACTGGGTTTTATTCTCAGCATCCTACAATCTATGTAGGGGAGCAACCTAACTTCCCAATCCTGTGGAGTGTATAATTTTCATGGGGCCAAGAAACATCTCTCCCTGTGCTCTGGTTATACTCTGCCCATCAGCCCAAACCAACGTCATGCTCCCTATTTCCCTTGTCCTCTGATCACATCCTAAATTCCCTAATTGAGTTCTCATTTCCTCCCATAATCCCATCTCCAGACTTCCACCTTCCCAACACTCCCACTGTTCCAACACTTACCTAATATCATAACTTTTAATTTAAAAAAAAAAATAAACTAAAAAATCCAAGGTCACTGTGGAGCACATGACAGAACAGACACAGATGAATATTCTCCACATTTCAGGTCGAGATGAGAGAAAATCCCAACAACTGCCAAGTAAGCTAAACGTGAATGCTTTCAGCCTTATTTGTGTCTCACAAATTAATGTTCTGTCAGCTCAGCCTGTCTTACTTCTGCAACACCTGATGTGGCGCATTAAGATGAACTGAAACATCAGCATAGGAAACCACACAACTGGCCTTTCATGGTGTGAAAAGACTGTACCTACTTGTAAAAAACTCTACGTGTTGTCAGTGTTATGTATCTTTATACTCTGGAGCATGGTTTGCCATGATATTCTGCCTCAGGTTATTGTGTATTTAGCTTTTATTGCACCTGATGTCCTACTTATTTCTCTTTTTAAAAGTGATTTTAGATGAGACTGATTCATACTGTGCTTTGCCTTTAAGCAAAACATACATCTGTTGAATAAAACAATCTGAAGACATCACTTAGAATCATGTTTGCTTCTGTCAGAGCACCATGACATGTCAAACCACAATCCTGGTGGTCTGGTTCACAAAACTAGAAATAGAGTCTAACACCGGGCAAAAACCTCTTAATTCTACATTTTGTCCACAGAGCTACACAAAAATGAGCAAAAAAAGCCAGACTTCTCCATCCCACATGCAAACATGATAGAAAAACAATCCATGAAATCCCTCAAAGATCTCTCACGCTTTCTGGCACCTGCCAGTGAAGGTACAGCTCCTCCCCACAGGTTACCCACGGAGACGGACGGTGGGTTTGTCCAGCCCCAGTTCCAGATTCCCAAATCTAACTCATACTTGGGAAATCTATGGTGCAGTCCTGTGCATGGAGCCAGGATGGTAGCCATCACAAGCCCATCTGTGATGGGAAGGGAAAGAAGAGTCATGGGACTGAACCCCATAATAGGAGGTAGGGAATGAACACTAATAGCTACAGCTCCAGGTGTGAAATGGAAGGGAGGGGAAGAACAGGACTGCACTCTAAGGAAATACCACTGCTATCAGTTGTGGGACTGATCTTAATGCTTCAGTGAGAAGGGAGTCCTGGAACTGGTGTGCAGCCATCCTCAGTCCTCAGTGACAGAGCTGAAGCTCAAGTCAGGACTCATTTAAGAGACATGCAAGGACTGGAACATCAGCAGAAGCCCCCCAAAACAGTATCATTTCCCAGCAGTGCACCCTATAGCTGTGTACATACAGCAGAACAAAGACATCACAGCAACACATGCTAGTACAGGGCAGCAGTCCTTAACATATGCTAGTAACCAGAGCAACATTTCTACCTGCTGAGAATCTGCCTCTGTTTATAATGGCAGTGAAATTTGAATACTTTCAGAGTTGTTATTATTAAGGATAATGTAAAATCTGTAAGAAGAAATGTTTCTTCCTTGGTAAGAGTACTGGGCTGAACAAGACATATGCAGTTTTGCCCTAGACAGTATGAAAAATGGCAGACCGAGATAATATCCTTTTCATCTAAAGGTGCCATGTATATGGATTTATTGATTCAGCTTTTCTGCAAGAAAATCAGGCAGTTCATGAGCACTATAAGATTACAGCTCAAAGACTGGTTAGAAAACCCTCATATATTCAGACAAATATTTGAATTCACAGGAGCATGAGTTATCCTGCTATCTCAACACAGCATATTCTGCAAATTACAGTCAGATTTGTTTCTTTTATATAAAATTCATCACTGTGCATGCAATTTTCCCATCAATAAGGGTCTAAATATTTTATAATTTAAAGCATTTGGCCTAATGGCTACATAACAAAGACCAGGCACAGAATTATGCAGTCAACCAAGGTCAGCACAGAATTATGCAGTCAACCAAGGTCAGCACAGAATTATGCAGTCAACCAAGGTCATCAGTAGGGCCATTAGTACAAATACCTTGATTACCTCTTCACTGAAATAAGATGCTTCTGTTTGTTGAAGCCTAGTTTGGGACCAGGGTTAGCTGTCTGCTTTGGTAGCTATACCTTAATCACATTAAGGTTATTTTGATGCTCACCAACAAAGGAATACTGCTTCACAACATACACTGGAAACCCCTTTACTGGGCAACCCAGCCCAATCTCAGTTCCACATCTCTGAGATAGTATGACAGAAACCAGGTAACCTGGGCACTGAGACACCCACCATGGGTACAGCAGATACAGCTGTTCCAGAACAGCTTGTTCCTTCCCATCTCCACCATCCAAGAACAGAGGCAGGCTGCACTCAGACCGATTGATATAAGATGATCCCTTCTGAATAAGGCATAGAAATTTGGAGAGCATTCAGTGGGCTACAGCATGCAGGGCAGGGGGGCTCACGTCGCTTGTATTAGCAATCTGAAGGTCAGCTCCAGATATCACTGTAAATGTTGCCACCAAGTCACAATAGGGCTCTCTGGTGTTCCCTCTTCAGAAGAACTCTGGGTACAGGCGTGGATCTAACTTTTTATCACAGCTATAACACAATGCCCCACGTTCAATAAGCTTTCAGGTGGATGGCAGAGGAAAGAAACAGCCTTCAAAGAACACTACAAACACTAATAAAACTTCCCATCCATATATATCTCTATGAAGAACATTCAGATAGTGCTGTTCTGCTCAGTTTTGAAGGTTAAAACTTAAAAGGTTAAAATACAGCCTTGTTTTTAAGTAGTTCAATTATTAATGTACATTAAGTGGACAGAGGCATAGAGGAAGGAAGGTAAAGCAGATTCTTAAGGCCAGAGCTACAGGTGAAGCCCATTTGCACAGGGGAAGCTCGCTGCACTGGGAGCAGCACAGCATCACAGCTGAACATTTCATTGTGTTCTTTCCTAGGCTGCCACATAATGAGGTCACAACTCAAGTCAGACTTTACACTGATGAATCAAAATAAGCTCTATCAGATTCACTCCAAATAGAAAAACATAGGTTTTGATGCTTTAAATCTGCTTGGAAAGCAAGCATTTTTTATTCTTCTTGTTTAAAATTAATTTTTCCAGAAAAAAACAAGTGTAGGGAAGCTTGCTCCAAACCCACTTTTCATAACCATCCACCATCTTAACATCATCACAATCATTATGTATTTCATAAGCAATTTAAATTGTAGCACAGGACTATGCTCATTTATCTCTCATAATATACACCTGTTAGAGTCAACCTAAAATCACTGGGTAAGGTACCAACACAGGACCTTGCTACTGGCACCAGCGCTGACTGGAGCAAAAGGGCTATTTCCATCCCACTCACTGATTCAGTGCCATGCAAAGGAGCCCTAAACCCACCTGGTATGGGGAGGCTTGTACATCACAGGCAAAATGGAAATGGCTCTGAAACAGAAACCATAAAAACTGGAACACAGTAAATTTGATGTTTGTGCAATGCTGTGTTGGTCTAATGGGGCAGAAGTCCAGAAGAATATCCTTTACCAGGAAAACCTGAACCAGGACTTTTAGGACTTAAGATAAATTAATGTTCACATCATTCTGAAAACATTAATGACAAGATTAGACCTACCAGCTATTCTTACCCATTTAAATGGCTGCACAAGAAGAAGACATACCTCCTTTTTCTGAGATGGTGGTGGAAATCTATTTATTACCTACTATTTTGTTGGTGTGAATGTTCATAGTGCCACAGCTAAGTCTCTGCCCTAAGCAGTTATGAATTTCCAAGGGGTTTTTCTCTTGTTTTACACTTTTCATTTCTTTGTTTATGGAAAAAACACACAGCTTTTATTTCAGGCTATTCCTCTCTTGTGATTACAAACAAGGAAGGCACTGCTGAAGTGATATTTACTTAGAAAATCCATAAATCCACAATTCTACTGCTCAAACTGCCTCCATTGGTAATAAACACAGTCAGTATTCACCTAACTGATGCAATTTTGGTTTGTTCTTTATCTATTACTTATTCAAGGTCAGAAATGAACATTCTAGGAAAAAAGTTAAAATATATAGAGCAGTCCTCATTCACTGTAATGGGTGTAATAAGCAGCACAACACTTTCAACACATTACTGATATAATCATGACGATTATAAGGATGCACATTGGGAGTAAGCAGCAATTGAACTACAAAGTTAGAGGCCAAACATGATGGACTTAAGACTACTCTCTGTTAACACATAAATATTACAACTAGGTATTAATTGATGTAACAAGAAATATGGTTTAAATTAACAGGATGAAGTCTTGGGTTTTTAAAATAAACACCCATACACTGGATCAGAAACACTTCCAGCTATTCAAATTCACTAACTTAACTTGAATTAGCCTTTAAGCACAGGTAAACCTACAGACAGCCTGAGAAACGAGTGTTTCTTTAGACTTACATATTCACAGAGGTACAAGAAACTAGGTGAGGCAAAACAACTGCAGACCTCCTGCCTATACACACCTGCTACTACACATGTTCCCCTTCAAGTTTGCTCACTCAACACAATCTCATTTTATACAAGCAGCCGGGTAGCAATTGCAGTGCCTCTCCACCTTCAAAAGCCATGCTACTGAAACAACCTACCCCAAAGGGGCCATTATACCAAGTGAGTTGATAATCAAGGCAGTGAAAAGGTACAGCTGGGAGAATCAGTCTAAAGAGTTATTTCCTATGATGAGAAAAGGCAGTGAGGGCCTATTAGCACTCATTTCATTAAGGGTTCATATTACACCTTAACAGAGTTTTGCATGAGCATTGGTGTGTATGACTTAAAGCATGCTGAGAAAAGCGTAATTCAGAATAAGTGCATTAAGAAACAGAGTACTTCCTCTGCCATTAGCATACAGCTGTGAGGGTCATCTCAGGACTTCTTCAGCTCTAAGTGTATTTAATTCTTTTTCCCTTTTTATAATACCTTATTGCATGGGGGTGAGTATTCCCAAAGGCTAATGTTGCAGGTGATGAAGTTCCTCTTCAGCAGTCACTGAAGAGGATGAGGTTCTTTTACTCACTGTTTAGAAAAGTCAAGATAGGGCAGGAACAACTTTCTTCAGTTGACAGGGACTGCTAAAACTTAGCACGCTAAATGTTTTTACCTAATTTCTAGTTTTGTCAAGGTAAGCAGCCACACAAGATTCTATATTCAGGAAAAAACAGAGAAGGAGCATGACTTTTTGAAATAACTTGCTTGGGGAACTAAGGAGTCTTTTCATCTCTACCTCAGCAAAAGACAGTGAATTTCTACCCAACCTTGTAGACCTTGACCTTCACAAATTTGAAATGAAATAGTGGAAAATTTACAAAGTTGCATTTTTATGGAATGTGTATATGATGGAAAGGGTCAGGCAGAGGCATCTCTATCCCTTCTAGTTATGCCATCACCTCTGACATCATAGAGAAAATCTGGTTCTGAGACTGCCCAAAGCTGAGAGACCTGGAGCTATAGCACTGACAGCAGGCAGGAGTCCCAACATGCAACAAGCTAATTCCATGAGTCATTGCAATTCAGATTTTCATCACCAGCAGGATCAACACCTCTAAGAAAATAATAGGCAAAAAAAGAGAGGCAAGAGAAAGTTGGATGGGAAATTAAAGTCTGAACAGCTGTGCAAAACAGCTACTGGAGGCATGTAGTGACATTTGAGACATGAGAGGGGGCAAGATCTGAGGATGGATATCTTTGGTGTCTATCAGCAGATAAGAACCATTAACTGTGCAATCAAGATTCTGCAGCTAATTAGTACAGACTTCATCTGTATTGTTGTTACTGTGTTAATTCACAAAGCCTACATGCTACTCCTGTCTTCAGCCTTTAAGAACAAAGCCCCTCTTCACAAAACACTTATCTCTCAAAATGAGGCTGAACTTATTCTTCATTTTGGCAAAACACCAGACCAATCCTTGTAGCCTTTTATTGCCTGTCTCTTCATTGCAGTCAATTATGTGACACGTGTGAAAAGATCTGCCTTTAGTAATCTTAAAATTGTACAGCATGTACTTGGAAATGTGCTCGAAATCAAGGACTCATAATTTAAAGCCCTCAAGTGGTATAAGGACAGTAAATAAAGACAATCTTTTGTTTTCAGATTTCTCTGCATGAAAGCAATTTAGGTAGACTTGGGAATTCAAAACTTCTGGTAAAACAAATCAGGAGGCAGGACTAAACATGAGGCATGCAGTAAACTTACCTTCATACTTAAGAAAGCAACTAATTGATTTGCATATACAACTTGATGTACAAAAATTAAACCAAACACTGTACTACTGTCATAATAAAGTGTACTGCACTATATTTTTATGATTATGTAATAGACCATCTATTTAATCAGAAAGGCATGTTATATAACACAAAGGTTGTTCTTTAACACATAAAGGTGCTCCTAAACTTAAAAGAAAGTGGTGTTATGTAGACTCTGTTACTATATTTACAGGTTTGCGGCCAGGTATGGTGGGGGACTTAGTTCTTGGCTTTGTGACTACACAGCTTTTCATTTCCTTCTGAGTCAAGAATGCGTGATCAGTAACTGTGGCCATGTATTCCACAAAAGCTATCACAGGCACCATTAACCACCTTCCTATCCCTCATTCGAGAAACCAACTATGACACTTCTGTGCTACAGTTTCAGTAATGAAAAGCATTTGCATAAAGTCATGAAAGTTTAATGCTTAAACAAGCTTTAAAGGGTATTAATCATCTAGTTTTTCTAAGAGATCATGGGCAAAGTAAATCAACATATGATGTAATTTATGGTGATGAGCCATGTAAATTGCATAAAGTTGGTGGGATGCAAAGAAGAAAGTTTGGGTAGGCCTGGTACAAGCTTTTGAATGTCTAAACAGATTGGGTATATGTTAATAAGTGAATACTGGGGGGGAGGTGTTTGGATTTTGATGGTGGTGGTGGTTAGTTTCATTTTGATTCACAAGCAAAAACTGTTTAGCCTAGAAAAAGATGGGGGGGTTAAGAAAAATGTATTCCCTGACCAGGTTGGTCCTGACATTTTTCATTCAGGAGTCAGAACATACCACACAGATAGTCTTGGGACAGAGGCCAGAGGTCTTCCCATTTTAAATAGATATCCATGAGCCCAGCCTGTTTCTTCTGAAAGACACAAATGTCTTTCTCAGTACCAAAATCATGGACGCAGGTGCTACTTAAAAGCACAGAACAAGGGAGAATACCAACTCCTGTATTATGCAATGACTGAACATTCAGTTCTAGGGGAGGGGAATAGCAAAGAGGGGCAGAACGTCCATCAGCAGACACCAAAGCAGTCTTAAAACAGATCTTAAAACAGACTCAAATGATAGCTGAACAGACAAATAATTCACCCTATTTCCTAAGTACTATTTGACACTACCTCCCTGTTTAATGCCATGCATAGCAAATGGGAACTTCACAGGATGAAGTCTAAACAAAAAAACCACAATAATCCACATATACAACTGGTGCAAACCTGCCATTTCTATAAATAAACCTATGACTGGTGGCTAGAGTTCATATGCTGGTGTGTCATTACTATTTGTGCAAAAAAAGCAGGTGCATGCACAGAAGTCGAGAAACTTCATATAGGCTAATATACTTTGGAGAGTACAGAAGTAAACATTTAAAATCAACTTAGGTAAATGCAATTAGTCGATAAGACACAATATTGGATTATTTATGAAATCAAAGAAGTTCCCATTGATTACAATCAGACTAGATGAAGCAGGAAAAGGTGCACAGAGAATGTTAAATTTGGAACCATGTGTCTATTTGTATACGAAGTGACAGTTGCATATTTCAATATTAAAAAGCTTTTACTAATGAGCAATTGTTCTGCTAACTGCATTTAGATCAGAAAACACGGGCTTTTTTCTTCCGACTAAGCATGCTAAATTGAAACTGAAATCATATACAAGCATATACAACTAAGAGCATACACAAGTTGATCTGTGGCTGTATTAACAATGCAAACATTGTTTCCACCACTGATTCATATAACAGCTTTATTATGGATGATCTAGCATGCAATTTGATAATTCTATCATATTGTTATTGCCTAAAATGCATATATTCTTCTGTTGTTAAAAAACATATCTTAAAATTATAAACCAGATATGTCATAAATTCTGTTACAAAGTTAATAACTATGAAAACCTAAATTTTAAATCAAAAGCTAGAAGAAATGGGAATGACATTGAAACAAAAGCAAATTTTCATAGGGCAGTGACATTCTATGAAGAGAAAAAATATTGTATTTCTCTTTTTTTTTCTTTCAGAATTTCTACAAGTAGGTTGTAACTAGTTACAAAATCTATTGAAATGAAATCACACATACATGGAATCAGATGGTGCACAAATAAGTTACTAAATATTCTTTTTAAAAATGAATTCACCAAGTGGAAAAACATGATGTTCTCAGAGTGTCGATTCATCCTTTTCTTCTCTCATCTCATATAATATTAATTTAAACTGGTTTAGGTTAGATTTCTACCACCTCTGATTATTTATTGTGTAGTGTCACTAGGAGCTGACATGTCACTTTGACTTCACGTTGTAAAGATTTTTTTCTCTTGTATTAAAATAGCTTCTCTGCTGGCTTCCAAAGAAACTATGCCAGATGCACTTAGCAGGTTCATACACTTCCAAAGGCAATCACATAAACGAGACAAGGGAACACTTGCCTCCACCCAGTTCTGCTAGCAAGAAGACTTTATGTTATCTTACCCAGAAACAAGAGCTTCCAGCTGGTTTAATGGGAATTAGTCCTAACCTTTGCTGACTCACAAAGGGACAGAAAGAGAAAACCTCCAAGAGATATGGGAAAATTTTGCCCCGTAGCTTTGGCCTCTATATTTCGGTATTCTAATTTGTGTTAGCTAAAAACATACTGTACTTGTAAGGGCTAAATGACAATTAAGCCAACAATATCCTTTAAAACTTAAAGCCTATAAAATACAGACATTTAAGGCAACCAAGACCAAATAACAATGTTACTTAGAGTGCAATATCCACAATCTAGATTCCGTATGATAACATCAGTACAGTGAAAATCAATACACTTTCTGTTAATGAGACAGGGTAATCAAAGTGGAACTAATTATTTCTCAGATATGCTGGATTTTAAATATCATTTTTTGACCTAAGTGCAGCTCCTTACCACAGTCTAAGAGTAGTGAAATTACTGACAGTCAGAATGTACGAGAAGTATCCAAAACCATCTCAATTATTATCTGAAAAGCAGGATGTGAAGAGATACTGAATATTGTACTGGACACTTTTGGTTTGCTTTGCTTAAGGAAAACTGGAGTACGAGGCTTTGTTTTTCCCTTGTCGCTGGCTTACAGACCAGAATACTACTTAATTGGTACTGTGGGCAGGAGCATCTTTTGTGTACTTCCCTGCTGTTGGCCCCTCCTAAATGAACAGGATTTCTTATTTAGCCACTAAAACATGCTGCTTATAAGTTTTCATCTTTGAAGGTTCTGTAAAGCTGAGGGAAGAGATTGGAAAAGATGTAGGGGACCATTTCTTAATTAATGTCAAATAGTGAAGCTAGCAAAGTTGGCAGGGAGGATATTTAGTTCAGGGTACAGTATTTTCCAGATTGTAATAGCCAAGAGACAGCTCAGGAAACAGAATTTTCTGGGATAGCTGGAGCTGTGTGACAGTTTTGTGTCTTGTTTTCTTAAATGCTGTCCCTTTGGTAGTTCTCCTTAATTAAAATTTATTCTGATATACTGAAGTAATACTTTACTTCTAATGTGACAGTTACTCACAATTTGTTGTATAATTACTAATCAGAAAAGGCAAATAGCTTCCTAGACATATGCACAAATATTGCTATTTAGAAAATTAATTCACTCATACACTACCCACTTTCTTGTTTTATTGGTAACTGGTAAGAGCAGAACATGTAACGCAAGGTTTTAACATTACTCTTCCTGAAGAGATAAGTACATTAAGACAGCTCTGTAAATGGTGATTGAAAGCTCTCCATGATCAAAACCACCACATCAAAGAACTTTGAGCAATCAGATTTTCTGAATAAAGAGGAAGATGGAATTAACTAAGAATACAGTTCACACATTGATATAGCAATGAATACAAGATCATTAAGCCATCTGCATAATGAGTGAGCATGTGTTAAAAGCAAAAAGTAGTTTTTGTAGGGGAGGAAAAGTCTAGAAACAAGCCATATCTTAATGACACATTCTCATTACGAAATAGATATTTGAAAAATATTGCTTAGCATGATCATGTTAATGTTGTAATAAATTCATTTTCAAAAATCTTTTTGTTTACACTGTGAATCCAACAGCACCTGCCCATCGTGTCAGCACCTATGTAATCAGACCCACATTGGCTGTACATTCATGGTGTCTAAGTAGCTAAAATGTGTACTTTCACATCCTACAGTTAGTAGCTCACAGTAAAAAATAGCAGTTTGTTAACATCTTTCCCATCACCATGAGTTTTATATGTATATTTAGATATGTATCTGTGCCTTTATACCTGTATGTGTACAAGCCATATATTCATTTTCTTTATGAAAGCACATTCACTGACAATTCACAGAAAATCTGGAATGAACTGGTTTTTGCAGTCATGTTTGTTCTTTGCATGTTTGAAAGTGTTATTTATTTGTGTTCCTTTAGTAAGAAGTTAAGCATCCTTGGTTCTGCTGCCTGTTTTACATCTAGATAGTTTGAATTAAAAAGTGAAAAACAAATGAGATGATACACAGATTTACAATGGACATTTTAAGACAAACTGGCACAAAGCAATCTAGAATGTACTTAGAAAGATTAACCCTACTGATACAGAGAAATGATTACTTGTTTTAAGACTTATTTACTCATAGAAAACTGCTTAGCAACTTATTTCCTTACTTATAACAAGTTATAGTATTACTTATAGTATTTTTTAATATTGCTAAGAATCCTGCTTGCCCAGACTGTTCTGTGGAATTTTACCAAGGACTACTGTGTCCATCAAAACAAAGCAGTTTACTGTGAAAATCTACCAAGAACTGCAGTGTTCAGCAAAATAATCACCTTTTTGTCCTTGAAGAACAGGTGTAGTCTAACTAGTTGGGCCTCAGTAATGAGTAAAGATAGCCATATACAGATTGTAGAAGTTTCATTGGTTCCATTAAATAAGATAGGATGAGTAAACCGGCTGAAAAATATTTTTTGTTGTCCAATAAATTAGCTAAGAGAATCTGCGCATGCTCCGAGGAAAAAACAAGGTGAGAAAGACTACGAGCCTTCCTCCCGAAGACGTCCCCAGGAGGCAATGCGCAGGTGCAAAGAGAACATAAACTGCTGACACCAGCCTCTCGAGCTAACCCAGCCTTACTCATGCATATGTATGTTTGTGTTATGTAATCCGATGAATATGTATATCCACACTCTATAAGTTTTTGGTAAAAAGTGCTGTTGGTGTGCAAGCTTTGTGGAGAAATCCCCTTGCACCCCGGCGCCAGAGTAAACATACCTGCTTCATAACTCTATTCGAGTTGTAGAGGCTGTTTTCCGCGAATCACTACCTACTTCTTGTGGGAAGCTTAAACCTCAACAGTTCTCTTCTTGACCCTCTGTCAACTAAATCCAACTGCTGTTTCAATTTTTATCCTTATTTTGTGGAATTACAACATACAACAGTTCTAATGGAGAAATTAGAAAGCAAAAGCAATTCCTTTTTTCATTTTTTTCCCTTTTAGTTACTCTGTGTATTTAAAGGGGCCAAATTTGTTCAGAGAGCTGGGAACACTGAGTTCTGGAAGAGTACAGGATCTTGACCATAAGCACCACAAAATGTGAACTGCTGAGTGTTCCCTGCGCAAATCCAGCCAAAGTCTGATTGCAAATCTAACTCAGCAGGTCAGCATTTCTGAAGAGCTCAACATCCTATTTTGGAATAACAAAAAAAGTTACTGCTCCACAGCAGAGCACAAACCTGCAGTTTAAGCTCAGCGGGGTGACTTGTGCAAGCTAGAGAAGGATGATCTGGCTTTCACTACACACTACATCTGCAGGTTTGCACATCTTTTCCCCAGATTGTCACAAATCAGGCCATCCACAGATGGCCACCATGAGCAGGTTGATGTTGTGAGCAGCTTGGTGTGCCACACCACGGGCAGGATCAGAGGCACTCAGCAAAAGCACTATCTTGCAGGAGTGCCTGAATTCAAACAGATCTAATCAGCAGTTCAGGCAGGGCTGCGTTCTCCACCTGGCCAGAAGTGTTTGTAGACAAAAACAATATGCTAGTGTTTCCCTGACAGTCATGCTAATAAACTGTGGAAGGAAATCAGCATTAGGAAGCAAAACAACATATAATTGCCATAGACAAGTACTGCAAAACAGCCAATTTGTCTGTGATTCAAATGAAAAATTACTATTACTCTGCCTTCATTTGCCATCTTCTGTATCAGAACCTGTTATTAATCATATTCCCAGTCCAGACTCCAGGAATAATACAGTTTAATACCCAGCAGGAAGTGGGTATGTTAACATAATAACCAAAGTGTATATATTTTGGATGATTAATTACTTTCTTTCAAGGGAGGAAGGTTATGGAGCCATCATGAATCATTGACAAAAAACTCAATTTTAAACAGAGTTAGGCACCATCATGGAAAAAGTCACTCAAGTGGAAGAAGATAGTCATTGGATGCAACAGTGTACATTAAATGATAATTAGAGAAGTTTCTTATTAAAAAAAAAAAAGGCCACAAACCCAATACAAATTACAAATCAATTACCTCTTACTGTCAAGCACAGGAAAATTAAGGCTTTCTTGACACCATATTGTGAGATACTGGCAGGGGTTTTTCTATTCTGTATAAGCAAATGCTTCAAGCCCTGACTTATTACACTGGCCAGCTTCAGACCTCCAAATAACCTTCAATAACAGTAATAAAAATGCTTGAGAATGTCACCTAATCCCAATAGGATGAATTATTAATTGAGGGGAAAATCCTAATCCGCTCTGGAAAAATTATCATGGTCGGTGTTCTTGTACCTCACTGCCAGGGGCCTCTCCATCCCATTGCCAAAGAACTCAATCTGTGGCTGCTCCATGCCTGAATCTGGGATTGACCTACACTGCTACAGAGCGTGGCAGGCAGCTGCCTGCCTTCTCACTCTGCCCGCACAGAGCAGCACAGCAAGTTCCATGAAGAAAAGAAAACTCTACCTATAAACAAGTTAGGCTCTGTGGTGACATGGACTCACATCAATGAACCACCTGCGACTGTCAAACTCTGAGAGAGCAAAAGACAGGAGCAAGAATTTAGAGAGAGACACATAAAACTAGGGTGTCATGATTCAAACCTGGCGACACTCCAGTATCGGGAGTCTTGCCATTTAGGATTTGCTGAGCCAGATTTTTCAAAAGAGATCAGCTCCCATCTAAGCATCTAAACAGCAAGTTCACTACTGAAAATGCTACCACTCCTAACAACTGTCAGTATGCTTCCCAGAGGGCTCAGTCTGCTGACTGCTTCTGGAAGCCTCACTGGAAGAAGCCCTCCCAGAAACACTGACCAGTGGGAGTGGGACCAGCTAGAAGACACTACAGCAGTACAAGTGGCCCATTTCCCTATAGACTCTTCTGAAACTGGCTGATAAAATGCAAGTATCTACAACTACTTTCTCAAAATAAAACTAAACTGCTTGCAGTTGATAGCCAAGTATGTTGAAGGAAGTGTCCATGGAGAATGAACGAGAGCAAAGACATTTTCAGTGCATCAGCATTTCTTAGACTCATCAGTAATTTGTTTTCATGCAGCTTTTACTCTCTTGGTTGATACCAATTGTACCTTTCCTGTACTTTTTTCAGGAAGCAAAGATTTGTGCATTGGTTGTCTCCTGGCTGCTCTTGTTTATAACATGCTGCCATAATTCCAGATTCATGCTTCTAATTCTACTGTTCTTGTTAGAAAAGGTGTTACTTTTTGACAATAGATGATCATTTTCTCTCTGGGGTGCTCCTGCAAAGCAAAAAAACAGATGCTGTGAGGCTCACGGTGTTGTTTCTGAACAACGGGAAGAGGTCATCTAAGCACACTCCAATTTACTCAGACTGTGCCAACCTGATAACACTCTCACATCTCAGAGATGCTGTCACTTAAAGGTTTGCCATAATGCACTTGAAAGGGATTTTTTTTTTCCAGATAATTAAAGGAAGAAAGACTGGAAAAATACTGCCATTTCTGTAGACAAAAGCAGACTTCATACACTGTTTCCCAAATTATAAGACACTTTTTAAAATAAACAACACAGAAGGACATTGTGATTACTGCTGCCAACCAGTAATGTCTGAGAACAGTGTAGAATGGGGAGACCAGCAGAACTGTCAGGTGCATGGGCAAGATCTGACCTTCAGGACACTGGTAATTTAAAAGAGGAAGGCCTATGTCGTAGACAGTGAATATTTCATGCTGAATTTGTTCTAAGAGACCTGTTTTCCTCAATATCTTGTTCCAGCTTCCATTGCAGGACAAAGGCAAAAGCTACAATGAATTCAGGGGTTTGGAGGGGGGAGGTAGGTTTTGTGGTTTTGGTTTGTTGGTTGGATATTTTGCAACGCTCTCAATGACAATGACATTGTTTGGTAGACTGATCAGTTATAGATCAGCCCAATTTGATCATCAGTTTCCCCTAAAGGTTCAAGATAGCCCACTGCAAGAGGAGCTACAGGAGAGTTCCTGCTGCAGTAACTAGAGCAAGTAGAGAGGCACAAAGCAACAGGCCCCTCCAGCCCCTTCAGAAACTGAAGAATTAACCATTTTACTGCCCCTTCCCAAGGCTTTTGATTGTCTTTGACAACATGAACTCCAGCCTGACAGCTGTGGTTCCAACAGGTTATGTCCTATTTGGAAAGCATGACTGTTCCCAGTCTATCATTGATGGTGCAGCTCATGTCAAAGACGCAGCTCGTGTCATGCCATGACGCAGCTCATGTCAAAGACCAGCAGTTTTACATCAGGACTGGATACAGTTATAATACAGATAGGGACAGTAGCAGGCCACAGATCATGAGTGAGCATGACAAGCACATACACTGTCTTGTAGTAGACTTCATAATGCTTCCCTTTCTTCTCACTCTGTTTCTTCTCACCCAGGAGATAAATTCATGTTTTATGAAGAGATTTCTATGCTACAGAGATAACATAACTACAGAGTAGAATAGTCAGAAGAGGCCAAAAATTCAAAGAACCATGAAGACTTGGTTCCCTTCTTTTCTAGGACCTACGGAAGCAAAATCCTGGAGTGTTTGTTTTGATTTGAACACCTCTACTATCAGTGGCAAAGACCTTTCTCCCAGCAGTTTCAGCAGTAGGAGGTAATTGAAGGACATAATATAGCAGTGTTTGCAAGGAAAACTTGTTTTCAGATACCTGCTGAGCACCATAAATGCATTCGTTCTCGTTATGCTGATGCAGTCAGTCAAGCACAGACCTCCAACAGGGACTGTTCTGCTCACTGACAGGTGCTGAGGATGCTTTTATCATCTTTAAATATAACTCTCTAGTGAACATTTCTGGTTTGCTGCAGTGCCAGAAGAACTTGACTTGGAGTGTCCACCTGGTGCCAGATTGCACAGTTCATTACCAGCATGTAGGAAATAGAAACAAGCAAAGAAAAATCATTTGTGTAGATTGTTTTTCATTACAGTGAAAACATGATTCTTCATGGCAGCTTCAAGTCAAGTACTACTTCAATAATCATGGAAAAAACTAAAGATGGGTAAATATTTGCAGCCATTTAGTTCTGTTGCACAGCACAAGTAATTGACCTCCACAACAAGAAAATCAGGTGGGTACTTGCAGTGCCAGGTGGAAGCAAAATATATTGAAGACATTCCAGTCTGACCAACTCTGGAAGACCTCATTCATACTGCGCCAGAGATCGGTTGTGGTGGAGCTCTGGAATGTGTCCGGACCTATTTTGCAGACTATATCTAGGCAGTATGTGTGTCATTCTTCACCAAAGAAAAGGAGAGGTGGTTACATGTTTCCTATTGCTCTGAAAACCTTCCAGCTTCTCTTGCATCAGCAGAGGCCTCAACAAAAAAATAGCTTTGTGGCCTTGTCACTTATGTGAGTTCCCTCCTTTGAGGACTTAGAGGAGGACATGGAGGAATCCTTGTCCTCTTCTAGTGACAAGCCCCTCCACCATAAAGTGACACTATAGTGTATCACTTTACTGTATCAAGGCATAGCCATCAAAACTGAGGAATTTCTGTTATTTTGCTCAGACTTTCACTAACCTACAATCCTTAAGTACAACTTTCTGATGTCTTTCAGAATCACAAATACATTCTAAAAAAAAACCCTTTTCTGTTTTGTAGCATCTAAAGAATTTTTCATGTAAAAGTCAAGTACTAGGCCTTCCTGATGTCTTTTAGATGAATGGAAATGTTTCAGACAATAACGCTTTTTGTTTCCTGTGCAGATGACGTAGATGTTATGGCAGACTGCAATCTAAGCCACTTGCAGTATCCATTTAATGCTTTAATTTTTTCCATTATATGTAATTTGGGACTCCTGGGCAGGGAAGTAGGGAGTGCATGGACAACCAACATAGCTAAAAGCTTTGCAATTAGTCCAGTACATAGTTCAGTGCAATTAACATTAGAATGAGTTTGGATTTAGAGTTTTTTAAGCCAGTTTCTGAAACAGCATGTATTACTTGACTTTCAAAATAATTTATGCATTACAATAGTCCCAAAATTCCCATTGCAATGGGGAAACTCTGAAGTAGGTTTCTTTCCACTAGCATCAGTGGAATGATAGTTGCCCTGACACTGCCACAGAAAGTGTGGGGAGAAGAATGATTTTCTATTTGAAACCAAGGACAAGTTATGAGGCCCTTTCTCCCTCTAAAAGCCTCAGGGAATTAGGAAGTTTTACAAGAGAGATGCAGTAATAAAATGGAGACTTGTTAATCCCCAAACCCACTACCCTGTGCCACATACAGAGGTAAAAGTCTTAAGGAGAAAAGATGTTAATACGTGCCAAGGTGAAACATAGATACACATCTGGGCACTCCCACCTGAGGTTTCCTTTGAAATGGCTCTGCATCCAGGATGCTGGCCACTGCTGGCAAGATAGCAAAGCTCCTTGTACAACATGTTGGAAAATTAAGTCCCTAAACAGAACTGTAGGTTCTTCTACAGGAGCCCCGCACTTTCTAAACTCACATAGAAATGATCAGACCATCTTTTTTCTCTTACTGAGGCTAACCAGTCCTGCTAAGAGTAACAAAAGTTATCAGCAAAACCTCTAAAGGTAATGCTAGATACTGTTTAAATATTCTGCATTATTAATGAGGGGGAGGAAATCACAGTTTCATTAAATGTCACGGCCCAGTTAGAAAAACAAAGCAATACACAAAGATACAACACTCACACTGCCTGCTGCAATAGCTCATAAAAGAACGTGCTGTGCCCTGATTCTGAGCATACCATGGGATCCATGTGAGTTTGTATAAACTGCCTTTTTTCTAACTTGTCACAGTGTCTGTTATTCTTTTTGCAATACAATTGATCATTTAGCTGCAGCTGATGCTCTGCTTTTATGTCCTGCCTCTGGCTGCCTCAGCCTTCTCTTTTCCCCACAGAGCATCCTTAATTAAATTACTCTGCAAAGGGATGGGGAGCTAGAGTCAGTGCACAGCTTGCATTTAGGCAAGGAGGAAGCCAGAAACAAAGGCTGGCTTGTCTGGGGAATGGCAACGCCCATGCAGTAGGCATGGGTCTTCCTGTGGGAGAAGACAGCCTACAGCCACAGAGTACCGGGCCATAACTAACCTGGGAGCAGGACTAGGCCTAAGATATCCAGACAAAATCAAAACACTATTTGCTTATCTGAAGCATTTTCTCCATATACAAGCAATGCAGTATTTAATCCATTTATTGGTTTATTTAACATGTTATTGCTGCTGGTAGTTAACACTTAAGCTAGTGGTTCACCAACAATGGAGTAGTTACTTGCTAAACATATTTCTCCTCCTTTTTTCCTACTGCATGTGCAAAGGTCAGACATGGAGTGTGGAAGGGAAAGCTAGCGTAGCTGCGTCACTTTTCGGTAGTATATTGCTAGTGGGTGCTCTGGACATCACAGCTGGAAATAAGAGAGCTCTGGCAAAGCTCAGAAACAATTAGCAATGTTTGAAGCATTTTGTCGGTGTTACAAATCAGAGTAGCACCAACCCAGTACAACAACAGTAACACGTAAAGCCACTGTCCTTTAAATCTGCAGCACTATCACAGGTAGACCACCCAGCATCACCTCTGGTAACCTGTCTCCTGTTAATAACACATGAAGCTCTATATGGCCCAAACAGCAGTTATGTACAAGAGCTGTCCTTTACCCATAACCATGTCTGCAAAGCTTTAGCTTAACAACTACAATCACAGTACTTACAACATGGGGCAGTGATTGGCTACTGTCCAAGCAAGTGACCAAGTGAGCTCTAATGCTCAGCCACAATTCCCATAATTCCTAATTTGTTCTTTTGACTGTTGTACTTCCATTTTTTCTATTATTACTTAGTAAACAAAGTGTTAATGAGCCTTATAAATGGATCTGGAAATGAAGAGCTGAGTCACCTCTTTAGATAAGACAAACACACTATGTGTTGGATTGGAGAGTCTTCTGGCACTCAGCTTCACCCTTTGTTCCCTACCAATCACATGGAGCCCTTATTCCTGTGATGGGGAGAGGATAAGAACCAGCAGGAGAGCCTTGTCAGCCTCGCGGCTTCTGTGGCAAGAGCCCACCACTTAGAGCTCTAGTTAATTCTGAAAGAGCTTGTGCAATCTTTCCCATTATTTAGGAAATGGCCTCACGAATATGTCAGGTGCCTACTTCAGGAGAGACAGCAGTTACCAACTAGCAGAACATCAGTCTCAGGAAATGACACACATAATGGTAAATAAAAATCCTTGGAAAAGAATTTTTCCAGACTTGGTAAGGACCTGCTGGGAAAAGGCAGCTAATCAGGGTGACTGTTAGCATAAGCAAGTTCAAGTCTGCTAGTTCAACCCATTTATTGGGCTTCTGGATGCAAAGCTGAACTGATTTGCATTGATTTGCATTAACTTAAACTTCTTGAGTAATTCCCAGATTAACTCAGGAAGTTCAGTCCTATGACTTAAAATATCCTCTCCCACTCTCCTCCTCCTCCCACTTTCCAATAACTCTGTCCTTGCAAAGAATAGCACTGTATTGCTTGACCTTTAGTGGAAAGCTTCTCAGAATGGGACAGCTATGTAGATTTAAAAGGTTTCTGAATGAAATCAATCAGCATGAAGGAGATAAACGAGAATGAACTCATCAGCTTAATCAAAATAATAATTTAGCCACATTACAACTCAGACAGAAATAACGCCCAATATGTGAAGCAGTATATAATTAGACCTACTTCCAAGTAATATTGATGTTTCTAACAATCCAGTTAACATAACTGCTTAGTCATTTATGCATGTAAATGTAATGGTTCTATTCTCATTAATGAATTTTGAGAGGAAATTACAAAATATGTTAAAATGAATGACATACAAGGTAAAATATATATCATTGACTGCACGTTTACCAGCCTACATCAGAGCAGACACACAGCAAGATAGGTCAACTCTTGCACATCCGGGCAACAGAGCTTTAGGACTCTTGCCTAACCTAGGAAAATGAGAGGGGTTTAGCCCTCATTTGCACTGAGTGGAGTCTGAACTACCTGTTAATGGTTTAAGATTCCTGTTGAATCCTGAATAGGGTCAGGATTTCATATCAAACACCCCTTGCTGGTTTTCAGGGAAAATGGGATTAGATCTACAGAATATGATGTTTACAAAGGGTGTTCTAAAGAGCAATAAAAGAAATCCTGCATATTTTTAAAGAGCAGGGAAAAATAGAGGAGAAATAAATTAATCAGACCTAAGATGACTTCATCATACACGTAAAATAAACTTCACAATCTGATCATCATATAAAATTCATCACAATGAGGAAAAAAAACCCGGAAAAATAATTAAGCCAATGCGCATATCAGATTCTGAATCAAGCAATTTTGCTGGACTAAGCCTAGAATTGAAATTATCTTGTCTGTGTATGACTAAAGGTTACTGCTCTCACAATTCAAATGGAAAAATGTATTCATCAAAAACGTATCTATTAGCTTCACAATAGTAAGCACTCCGTGAATCCAAAGAAGTTTCTTAGGAACAGGTAATACTGAAGGCTTACCCAGAACTAGATAGCTGCCAATTTTCAGAAACAATTACTCAATTTGCTAGCAAACATTTCTTCCTTCAGTGCTTTGTAAGGAGAGGCTTGGTTGTACTCACACACTAATGTCTACATTTGCAACTCTATATACTTAGGTATTTTTAATTTTCTGGTAACTTGTCTTGATATAATTTTAGAGATTCTATTAAATATTTTATATAGCAACCCATTGTAAGTCAACCTCTGACATAATGTACTATTATTTCTTATACATATTTTTCTTCAGCTCAAAACCATTTCAATAAAGCTCTAAAAGCACTGGCAATGACAATACACTGTGTTGTGCATCACCATGGTAATGCTTCAGAAAATAGCTTTGATTTGGGGTCAGAAAGATCAAACATTATAATAGATTGAAAGTACAGAGTTCATCTTGATACAGCCTAAAACTACCACGCTCTAGCATGTTCTCAGTTTTTTAGGTCTGCGCAGAAGGCAAGATTCAGACAAGAAGAATGCTGATAGACACTACATTCTGAAAGTCTAGGAGTAAGGGTAAGGTCCAGTTTCCCAGTTTGAGTCAACCTATATCAAAAAGCAGGATTATACTTCAAAAGAAGAAATTCTTATGGATCGATCATCTGTTACTTCTTGTATCTCTTAACCCTTCACTTAATCCTTAAACTGTCCAGCTGGACTACAGCAAGTGGTTACAGTAAAATCCGTCCTACAGCTAAGTAAACTGAGATAACTGAGGTCAAACATTTCTCTCAAGACAGTGAAACCTGGAAGAGAACTTTGATTCATAAACCCATAAGCTCCCCGTGGAGAGGACTGCCCTGAGTCCTGGGGATCTGACATAATGCAAGTGGGTAACTCACAGAGATGCTGTACCTACGGAGCTGGCACAGCACTCTCACCAGCTTCATGCTGTGTTTTAGCTAATAAGCCCTGACCCTGGGCTAGGACAGCTCAATCACCTGGCATTCAGGCAGCTTCATGTCCTGCAGCTCAGAAGAGCCTGGTGCAAATGATCCTGCACTTGCAGTTGGAGGGTTAACGTAACCAGAGATACGTCACATCTGTCTGTTCCTGTCGAAGCTGGTATGTCTTCAGTTCAGCATCCAGAATCCCACACTTGTACAAGTAGGATAGCTTTGGGATTGGATCTTCTGTAGGGCTGCCCTGCTCAACACACAGTCTCAACACCAAAGACAAGCCTTTATCCCTTAATTCCAATAAACCTCCAGCCTCCACTGGGCTTATCAGACAACATGGTAAAGTCTTCAAAGGATGTTCTTTCAGTGGGTACAATCTCTGCCCACAATTCAAACAGCAACAGCAAATAGTGTACTGTCACCTAATTGGGGATGAAATTAGGCATCTCAGTTTGAGGAGTGTTCATGATCCATGTTTTCACTCACTATAGATCCATACAGGATTATGATTTAGTCAGCTCTCCTGTGCTGGTATTTCTAGTCTCATTAGCTGTAACTCGAAATTGGGTGATTCACTGTCTTTACTATGGATCTATAGTGTATCTCAAGAAAGCTGCTCAGCCTTTGTTTGCTTCTCCATCTATAAAAGAGGGTTAAAGATTTTACCCAACTTTGAAAAGTGCTTTTGGAATTATAGGTGAGAAAAGCTATTAAGTGTTGGTAATAAGCAATGTTATTTTGGGAGAGGGCTGTGAAATGGTGCTTGCTTTGGATGTGAAAGTCATCTTCCTACCTTAGAAAATAACGTTATATTTGAAACTTTTGTTGATCAGTTCCTTTTTCTTTTTTAAAAAAAAAAGGTAGGTTCGGGCTCGAAATAAAACATAGGGTTTGTTGATCAGGAGCAGTCTTGTTTTGCACAGTTCGCTTAGCATCATTTCCTCTCAGTTGCACTGGTGAGCCTCTCCACCTGGTGGAATGGAAGAGAGTGACGACTTTGGCTGGCTGCAGCACAGGAAATCTGGGCCCTTTCTATCTAACATTCAAGATCTGATGGAGAACACTTACACCATTATTATCACAAGTTGCTTATCTGGCTACCTTCCAGAGTAATTGAGGGAAACACAACATAAAAAACTAGTGTATCTTGCAGACCTCTACATTAAGGAATTCATTTACTCTTGCTGCCAAATTAGCTAAGCAATTATATGGCAATACATCATACTATTAGAGGACTGCCAAGTTACTTGTATGACTGAAATGACACGATGCCCGATGTTCTGTGCGCACACTGACTGCAGCACCGTCATTTAGCAGCTATGTTTTCATTCTCTTCACCCACTCTTGTCACCTCTTGACTCAGTTCTCTCTGGATAGCCCCTGGCTGTTGTAAACAGCCCTGGTGTGGCCTTGGCAGAGCCTGGATGTGGTTTCTGGTCCCTTGAGTGCACTCTCCGGAGCAGATTCCAGACTGAATGCTTCTGCAATACAGCCCTCCAAATTTCCAAACCCATACAGATCTCCCCCAAGTTTTCAGCTGCATGGTTAATCTCAGTCCTAGAAAGGCGTAACAGCAAGAAAGTAGGTGTTTTAGTAGAGGGTGTTAGTTGAGAAATTTTGTATGTTGTTTTGTTGTGGGTTGTTGTTTTTTTTAATCACTGAAACATTCTAAAAAGGAAAGTACAAAAAAGAGATCCTGGTGGTGGTGTCAGGGTGGGTGGAAGAAATCCACAGATTTCTTTCTTCTTTCCTCCTCACCTCTCAGGGTAACTTCACCCCTTGATTCAAAGAAACAGTCATCATTTCAAGTTTAGCAAAATTCCTTCGTGCCTTCTCTCTCTGTGGCCATGGACTGGTCTCTCTTCATGGGAAGGATCCCTCTTCAAAACCTCTTCTGATTCTTCCCTGCCACCAGGGCACCAAACATCAATGTGTCCCAGGATTTAGAGGCTGTTGTTCTGTGCAGACAGGCTGGTAAGCAAGGAGTTACTGGCAGAAATTTCTCTCTAGTTAGTCACACAAGTGATTTTTAAGCACTTTTCCAGAACAGGCAACCTGCTGAGGTCATTTTTGTCATCACAGGGTACAAAAGTACAGACAGCACAGAAAATGGAGGAAGGGTACAAAAAATGGATGTGGACGAGTCAAGGAGTCATCATTTGACAGTTATATCCCACTTGTGCATTCTTTTATGGCAAATACATGAAGTGAGAAGAATCCTCTATGTTCATTTGGTACTGGGGTAGCCACCCTTAGAGAGCTAGTGCAAGTTTTCATCAATGCAAGATTAAAATCAAACACTATAGACAAAGAAACAAATAATATACAAGTGATACAAGGGAGAATTATTCAGTAATATTTAACTTCAGACTGAGGGTGATTCAGATCCAGAACATGTAAAAGAGAGATGTCAAGTTCCTGGAAAAAAGCATCACATTACAATAATCACCGGTTCTTCCAAAAGCTTACAAAGTTTCTCATCAATGTATTCCTTTATAAATACAAAACTAACCAAGATGATAAGAATTGCCTTCAGCAGTATGTAAAGCTAGTTTTAAGAGCACTTTCCAGGCTACATTCTCATCCAGATACATCAGGTGAGACATGAAACTTCTCATCCAGACAAAGAGATGATTTATTCATTAATACTCTGTAAGACTATGACTTCATGGAAAATTAGGAGTTAATATGAGCTTTGCTGTGAAGAGAGTTGCAGGATCAGACACTCAACTTGTTTTCTCCCTCAAGATATTTTAGGTGCACAGAATATCAATACATAAACCACTTCTTCACCTTACATCTTCCATTATAAATGAGTGGCTGTTTGTCTGATTTCTGACAGGACAGGAAAGCTGACAAATCCATTAAAGAAAACATTTCTATGTAAAGCCAAAAGGGAAAGAAAGAAAAACCTTATTAGTGAGAAATCCTTGAAAAATAAATGTTAGGGTCCAAAGCAAAGCCACGTAAAGTCTAGTTATTTCCAATTAAAGCTATTGCGTTGGTCCACAGATTTTACTAACTGCACTCAGCACTCAGGCTACTAGCTCTCTCTGCTTCTTGGTTTACTGAGTGTTAAAACCCAAGAGATTTTACAAAACTTAAGTTCTAACATCAAACATCAGAAGATGGTCCATGCCATTTTAATCAGGATACAACTGATGAAACAGAAACAAAATTTAAAATCAATAGATGTCAATCCATGTTAGGTGAGCATCTGCTTATTTTAAACATTAAGAGAAGTCCAAGAAATTATAATTCCATAATTATTATTTTTGAAGGGAAAAAAGAGGAAAAGTCAGGTTAAAACTAACAGCCAGATATACCAGCCTCAGCCTGCTACTTTGCACTTGGTTAATAAAGCAGCTGGAAAGCCCATCTAAATGCATGGTAAATAAGATTTCTTCTGCTTTGCTTTCACTGAGCAGTCCAAAGCAGACTGATTTTTTTTTTTAATTTTGAAAGTGTTCAATTAAAATACTTTAATCATTTCTACATGAAGTGCTTTCTGTTCTAGGAGATTGGGTTTTTGTCTTCAACTCACTGTATTTAAATATTTTCAGCTAAAGGCAGATTATCTGATAATGGATGAATCACCTCTAGGTCATTAGCAACTATATCTCCTAAAGTTCGCATGGAACTGCAACTGAATTTTAAAGGAAATTGATGTTTTTCTGCTTCACCTTCTGGGCCTCGTGGTAACAAGAGTGTGCATGTACTAAGCCAGGACCTCAACAGATAAAACACAGTGTGAAAGTGGCAGCTGCCTTCCACAGACGCTGGAGTCAAAAGCCTGAAAGTACAGTCAGGGTCCTGAGGCTCAGCCACTACCAGATAATTAGTCTTTCATTAAAGTTCAGGATCCGCATATTGAATCAATTCTCTGAAGCAGCTAGCCAGCAAGAAACTGTCCCACATCCCCATGTTAAAGCAGCAGGTTGAAAGTAACTCAGCGCTATAAACAGCCCAGAGCGCACATTATAAAGCCAACTTGTTTTTTTAAATAAGAATAAAATTTCATATGAATGAGGAAGCAACTAAGTTCATTTTACGATGGTGGACAAGTATTGTTTCTTTTTTTACAGAGCCCCAAATACTGCTATAAAGTACTTGCTCACCAATATAATTATTTTTATCTTACATGCTGTAAGGAATGTGCAAAAAGTCCCCAAATTCTTCTGAGGTACAATGAAATATCTGCCTAAAAACACACAGGAGTCTTACACTATAGTTTAAGAAAGAAAGTAAAGAAGAAATCTGAATCCTTTTGAAATCAGAGGACCAATCTGTTAATCAGACTTCTTCCCATAGTCACACAAAAAAACCCCAGTATTCATTACAGGCTATTCATCTAGTTGCCAAGGATCTTAACCTTTGAGCATGGAAATGTGCAACCTTAAGGCAGATACGGGGATGGTAATGTTACAAATCTGTAATATTTATGAAACGTACAACTATATGTTTAGAAGAGGAAAATATTTGGCAATCTTCCATGATCTTCAACAAATTTCCAGAAAGTTGAAGAACTTCCCTGCTGGACATTCTTGTACCCCACTAATATACAAATGCTCCAACTGCAGAACTAAAATATAAGGTTGGCACCTGGTAGTCTACAGCAGGAAATAACAAGCTAGATAAGGTGGGGGGTTTTAATTATCATGAAGTATTTTTCCTAATAATAAAGGTTCCTTCCTTCATTTAGAGCATTTCTATCTACAAAAATAACAGCATGCAATACAAGTCCTAATTTGTGAGCACATATGGTTGCTGCCTCAGAAATTCGGATGTTGATAACAACAAGTTAAAAGTAATGTAGGATCCAGAGGAAATTATTCCAAATTTTATCATCAGTCAGTTCCATTTAGAAGATTTCAGGAAATTATTTTTAAGCAATTTTTAAGCGCCAGTGGCTTATGCAAGAGCTCCTATTGTTAACCTAGATGGAAACCATTTTTCTAGCTAGCATTTTACATAATTTAGAAAAAAATCTATTGCCAAGCATGACTATACAGCTTAGAATTTCAATTTGATTGATATTGCTCACTGATTATCTCCTCATTCCTCTAAATAAAGATCTGAAAAGTTCCAAGGTTTTTTAAGCATCTCTTGCAGTATATGCTGAGTTTGCCACAAGGTCAGGCCCTAATTGCCCTGTTTGGCAACTCGTACCGAGGCAAATGTTAGCATGTACTTCAAGGGTCATATTTTTATATCTGTTCCATTGTAAAAGGGAAACTCTGAAATGAGTGAATTTTCCCTGGCCCAGTTCCAGGCTGATGGTGGTGCTCAACGCAGAGCAGTTCAAACGAGCAGGCAGGAGATGCTGCCTGCATGGCTGGGCACATGGAAACTAGGCACAGCCAAAGCTGCACCTCTGCAAAGGCAGTCCTGCACCTGCCCCCTCTGATGCCTGGGGAGAACACCCTATTCCAAGGGAAATAGCTGTAAGAGAATGGGGTATCATAAACTCAAGACTATTTCTTTCCAATCTCACATGTGTAAAGTTGCTTGTAGGTGGCTCAGAAAATGTATTAAGTTATTGATCTGGGGTCTATCAGCTCCTAAAAATTAGTGCCTGCCAATGGCGTGTGAAAAAGTCTATTCAGGTATCACAGCTGGATGACACTCTCACTAATGGTAAAAGATGGCTGACCTGGTTCATAATTAACAGTTTCTATTAGTTTCATCATATCCAGCACTGATGGAGATTTTGCACTAGAGCAACAGTGACCCAATTCAAAATGACACTGACAAGGCATTTTTCAGATCTTGTTGAATTAATCATTTACATCTTCTGTTAGCCCCTGTTCCCTAGAAGCCTGTAACAAGATTCTGCTTCTCGAATCGATTCTTCGCCCTGTTCCCACTCTCTTTTTTCCCTTCCTTGCACCCCGCGGTTACCCACTGTAAAAGCAGAGTTACTCAGGACTACACAGGCTGGTTTTCCCACTTTTTGTTCACTGTCAGTTTACATGCTGTTTTTTTATTCTAGGGTATCTGTGAGTGCTGAATGCCCTGGTTTGTTACTCCAGTGCCAGCTCCTCAACTTCAAAAAAGACCAAAGACTTTATCTTTTCTTTTCCTCCTAAATTCCTGACTTTATTCTGATAACAAAAAAGAAGGAAATAATCTGAACCAAGCCCGAGCTCTTTCTGTTCACTGAGAATTAAATACTAATATTAAATACTAGTTTAGGAAAGACTTCAGTGTTCATCAGTACAGTTCCTCTGCACATAAAGTGAAGATAGAGCAGAATTGCAAATGTTCATGTAACTTCTGTCTGCACAGTGTTCACCTGTCACAAGTACTTGTAAATATTTCACCCCTAACAAAAGCAGAATTAAACGTCTCTGTGCACCATTGTGTCAGTGTGTGAACTAGCTTTTAGTATCAATTATTTTGGCATAAAAATCTACAAAAGATGTGCTCATTTTTCTTTCATTCTTGAAATAGCTTTTAATGCTATTCCCATGGAAACTGCTTACAACCACATGCCTAATGTTTGTGGATTCAAGCATTATCCAGGAACAACTCCAAATCCCAAGGGCCGCATTAAAAAGCTGAATTCATATGGACCATTGTCAGCAATTGATAAACACTGATGTTTATTTATTTCATCAGTCAATACAAAACAGAACTGCTTAACCCAGTGAAGTTTTTAGCAGACAATTGTATATTGTTAGATCTTTTTCTCCAGTCCCATTACTTTGCTTGCAGTCCCGTCAGAGGCAGCTGAAGGCTTTTCTAATAATAGGCAAAATTAGGTTTTGTAACCCCAAAGATAAGAAATTCCTTATTTTCAAGCCAGCAAAATTCAGTTTCAGTTTGGCAGCAGCAGCTTCCCCAAAAGCATAGTCTCTTGGCTATCTCTGGTGCATGTTGCACCCATTAAAAATCTGATACTGCACAACTAAGAACAAAGCAGGTAGCACCATAGAAAGCTGATTGTTTCTGATTATTAGCAAAACCTTCAGATTTTCAAGGGTTCAATATGTCTGATCCCTAATAGAAGCAAAATGGTCTACCAATTTACCAAATATCTATTTTTCTTACTTAACGAATTTCTAGAAGGCAAATGACCTATTAGTATGTGGGGGATGATGTACCATGGAAACCTCTTGGGGTTTCCATAGGACTGAATCTGCTGTTATGGCAGACTGGTAATTAAGGCACAGATCACTCTTTGATTTACGTCGGTCTTAAACTATTGCAACACTATTCACTTTACTGCATCCAGCTAAACAGAGTGTTATCAGGCTGAGTTTCTTTGGGAGCTTTTACAATCGGGTTATTTTTCAAAACTCATCCAGGCTTCTGGAATAAGGGGATCTGTTCATAGACAGCTTTTCTTCTAACCTTCCCCTTCCATTTTTTTTTTTTCTTTCTTCTTTTCTTTGAATGCTTAATAACCTTTGTACAACATCCAAGATACTTATTGTTTTCCATTTTTCAGGTCTCCTTTCTGATTCTCCATTTAAATTCACATTGCTATATCTCCTTGTTCTTCTCTCCTGTTTTACAAACTCTGGGTTTACAACAGTATAATTAAGATTTTGCCTCAGTAACCTCAAGTGAGAAGTAGCCTATAATAAATACATAAACTTGCTAAATCCATGAATAATAAGTGAATTCTCATGTACTATCCCTTAGGATAACAACTAATGAAGAATGTCTTATTCATTATTAATAAGAAGTAATGAATAATGGGAAGTAATACAGCAGAATGGCTTTCTTCCCTCTTTCCCTAGTGTTGAGGATACCTTCTGAGCCCTCCTTCCTCCAGACTTGCTACTGTAAATTTTATACAGTGGCCTCTGAAAAAAAATATTTTGGCAACTGGATGCACATCTGAAAAACAAGTAAAGAACTTTCTGCAGCAGTAAAAAAACATTCAGCAATTTTGTCAATATCTGACCATATTCCCAGCAGATATGCTCATACTTGGCAGCAGCTCCAAATTTTCTTAGAAGTCAGGTAACCACATTAGCATGGCATCAGGCCTGAAAGAATACAGCTTTTTCTCAGCAGAGCTCATTAGCTCAGCACAGAACAGAACAGTTACATGACTTCTGGTTATCTCAGAGCACAAGCAGGTTGAGCTCCTATCAGTAAAAGTGCTGTAGGCCTTCTCAATAAAAAAAAAAAATCCCACTCTGTTTTCTGTACCCACACAGGATGAGGCGCAATAAGCCTTTTTCCTAATGAGAACTAGGGAGTGATGAATGAGGACTGACTGGGGACTCAGTTATGTTTCCCTAATATAGCTCCTCAATGGCCCACAACATCTACTCCCTCTTTGTTCCAGGGGAGTTGGCTGCATGACTACTATTGAAGTAACCACTTTGCAATAGCGACTTTTCAGACATGGTTCAAACTGAACAATGAGTCATAAATGGATTGCACACGCCAGCTCCTAAAACTAGCCCAGCTGTGGAAAGTCAGCAGTGCCATCCATTGACTAAATTTTGTAAGGCATGTGCTTGGCAGGGGAGAAATCAGTGAGCAAGCAACATCCCTCCATGCTGCCTTCTTGCTATTGCAGATATTTTGCTGAAGAAAGTCTTTATACATTGGACTCTGGTCCCAAACAAGTTCCTACAATGCCTGCTCTCAAGCACCAGCTGCCAGACATGTTAAAAGACTTCACTCATACAGACAGAATATCTGCGTTCACACTTGTTGACTCGTGACAGATGGGTGCCAGCTAACTAGTGCCACAAGAAGAACATGACAAATTGCAGGGTGATCACATGCCCAGAGCCAAAGAACAGGCTCTTTTCTTTTCTCCCACTGAGATCATATAACAAGCACCACCATAATGCAAGATCAGAACCAGGTACAGTAACATGACACTAGTAATACAGCTAGTAACAGCGTGATCACATGCCCAGAGCCCAAGAGAAGGCTCCTTATTTTGTAAGATCTCAAAGCTGACAACCTTATCCAGAATGCCTCTATTTATACTGGTCCTACTTTACCAAATCACACTTGAAAATATGCAATAAATCTTTTCTAAGTGATAGGTTAGATGCTTTAAAATAATATTCCTCATTGTTAGGGATTGTTAAAGGTCAGCAGACCTAAAGGCTGCTTATAAGGCTGATTTGTAATCTACAATGCACTCCAGCTATGGGCTTATATTATAAACTACTTGCATCTTGTATCAATGCAAGTAATATTATTCTTATTTAAGGTTTGGTCATTCAAAGTAGTTACAATTTTAGGTGTATCTCAAATTGTGGCTGAAAAAAAGAGCAGAAGATGCCAAATGCAGGCACGCTCTCCTGCACCTGATCCTCTTCTGGTCTCAGGAAACCTACTGATGGAATTCTTCTGATGCACGAGCAGTGGTAAGGTACGAGCATGGGGACCTACCCTGCTGCAAGAGGCTCTCTTGTTGCACTGCTCCTGAGTGCTGGCTCTGTAGAGCAGGCAGGAGTTAAGGACCACCTTGGCCCCTTTACCCATGCTTTTAAGAAGGTTCACAGGTTTTTTTCATTATGGCCAGTCACGTCAGAATCTCTTTGGCAAACTAAAGGTGTATATTCAAAAGCTGCAAGGTAAACCCACTGGCATGTATTAAGAGTACAGACTGGGTGCGTCACTCACTTTGAAAGGATGTGTCCCACTGCAGCAGCATAACCAGCTGAAAGATGTGGGAACAATTTCCAGTAACCTCATACAGATAGGGGCTAATGACTGTGTTTAGAAATTCACATCAGCCTTTTCTGAGTACACTGCAGATTGAATATTGCATTGCGCTGAGTTGTTTGGCCAGAATCTCATTATGGCATTATGCAGTGAGAGGTAGGAAAGAGGGAATCTGGCCTTGACTGTTACTTATTTCGTCTAAATAGGCTGACAATTTGTTTTATAGCAATATTAGTAAGGAGCAAAGGGCAGGAAAATTTGCACTTGAGAATCTGAGTCATGGGCCGCTACAACAGAATATTACCAACTATTTACACAGCTTTTAAGCCTGAGGGGAAGAGGACAACTGGCTTTTTTATTTGTGAAAAGAATTTGAAATTGCTGAACATTTAGAAAAACAAACACAAAACATGTCTCTTGCCTAGTTTTTCCTAAATTCTCACAAAGCTAAATTATGATCAGTACAGCAGTGAGACAGAACAAAAAATAAATCTAAAGGAGTCTGTGCAGATTTGAAAGTCCATGGGAATCAGAAGAGGTATAAAACAGCTTGAGGAGGCAAAGCAGTTTAAACATTCAGCTTCCAAATTTGGCCCTATAATTTTCACTTCACAGAATAACCACTTTACCCATTTTAATAGCAGCAGACATTAAAAAGAATTCACTAAACAGCATCATTTTGCATTCTTCTCTGTGTTATATTCATGAGCACAAGGCACTGCACTTTCACTGGGCTAGCTGACTTCATCTGTTTTAAAAGTCTGATAGCTCTTTTCCAGAGATACAGGTCTAAAGCAGACAACTCTCCTCAGAGTGGGTTGCACTGAATGATAAATTAAACAGCCATCTGAAATCTTATCAGAATGCCAAACTCCAGGTACCTGAATGAACTGTTTGCCGTTCACTGCAAAATAAATATCAGTCTAAGGGTAGAAGATGGTAGCTTCTTCACAGACATGAGGAATGGAAACTTCGCTGGATACCAAAAAAGGTGACTTGAGTTAAATGTCTTCCAAACTGTGAGTGGGTACATGATAACGTGTCTCAAGGAACTAGCAGTGGTACAGCAGTTATTGCTGCTTCAAATGTAACCCAAGTTAATAGTTACTGAAAGGTGAAAACAGCCAGGGACTTCTATGAAGTAAGTTGTCTGTGTCCTCAGTGCAGCATTATTACACAGAGACAGGGCAAAAAGGCCAAGAGCTGTTTGGACACGGAGACTGAGTTACCCTCCACATTAGGGTGAAACACATTAGTGGGTGCCAAGGAAGCTGCTTCTGCTGTCACTCCCTGTAGTTTATCTGTTCTTTGAAAAAATAACCTTCCTGTTTTGCTAGGGCTATCAATCCCACACCTAGCAGGAGACATTGGATGTGATTTTCACTCACCCATCCAAATGGCTATACATCACACCATCCAAATGAAAAACCATCTCATCAGGAGATTACTGGAGAAGACTCTTGTGGAGTGTAGAATTAATGCCGCTGACTTGTTGTATCAACTAAGGCACAAAGATCCTGAAAAAAATATGCTTCCTCCATGAGAGGGACCTTCACTGCTCAACAGTGACAGTCTGCTCACTCACATGCATGCCAAGGATGGGCACATGAAATCAGCAGCAGGTCACAGAAATACAAGCAATATGGATGTTTTCACTTCTATTTTATGTTACACCCCTTTTTGCTCAACAAGACAAAGAGCAAGATATGCTTAGTAGGTGAAATTAATCTTTGTTGCAGAGGCTCCCACAAGTCATCACATAAGTTGCCAGAATAGCTTTTAGAAGGATTTGGAATGAAGTCATAGTTCTCCTTGCTCGGACAACCAGAGCTCTGCAGTGGAAGTTCCCACACATCTCCAGGGCACTGAAATGAAAGAGGGCCACACAGCCCAATTCTTCAAGGATCTGCAGGTAAATAACACAAATAATACCTTCTTTGCTGTCCTGTTTTAGTTTTTTCTCACTCTAAATTCATCTCACAGGCGAAAATACCTGTACTGGCTTCCTTTGGATTTAGCTGTCCTAGCAGTGCAGACTTCTCCCATTTGAACAGAAGATACCAAGTTTTAATGATATTCCACTGTTTTTGCTTGAGAAGGAAGATATCCCTGAAATCTAACTGTATGTACTCGAGCATTCATGACACAGAAATTTCCTACTAAATATGTTTATAAACTGCATATGGATTCCTCAAACAATAAACAGGCACTGTGTTATAGTTTGCACAGATACAAATTTTAATTTCAAGGAAATAAAATTTCCTAATATTCCTTTCCTGATACCATTTTAATTAATGCTAATCTTCCCAACTACCCACATTATCTCATCGTCATAAATAAGCACCCTTGGAACATGATGTGAAAAAGCCAATATACTAAAGAACTAGACCACTTAAAGCTAGATCACATGCCAAACCCCTGATTTTCTATAATATTAAAAAAAATTACCTTAGCTTCTTTTCTGAATGAGGTTCATGATCAGTTCCCAACTTCTTTCATTATATTTATGTACATGGCATTACTACATTTGTAATAATACTAAATGATACAGTGTGACAGTGTACTCCCCCCCAACCTGACTTTTATTTCTTGTAACCTTGCTTAAGTGATAACCAGCAGTGGCAGTCATAATGGCTGTGTCTGGTCATGATGGCTGCATCTGGCTCAAAGTGGATTCAGGGAAGACAGATAACAACACAGTAGCTGAGGGCTAGTTGAGCATGTGCCAACCGAAATATGGCTGGTATGCAAATATGACTATAAGTCAATCATCTTACTCCATAAATAGTGGACAGCCCAGGGCCCGTTGAGCTCTCCCGCACGGCAGCAGGCTGCATGCCAGGATCACCCCTCGAGTAGGGATGCCTCTCAAGATTACTCCTTGAGATTGAGAGAATCCTTATCGCGTCAGACACTCAGTAAGTGAATTGAGAATAAGAGCACTGAAACTTTGAAATCTTAGCTAAGTGATATAAAAGATTGATTGCACATATACAGTCCTTTAGACATAAACCATTGACCAAGTCTGGGACTAAGTTTGGATCCAGCCACACCTAAACTCCCCTCTGAGAAGCAGTTTAGAACACAAGAGGGTCCTTTCTGAACCCTATGACTCAATAGGAGGCTCTCCCTGATAGTTTTGTCTGACCCTGTCCTCTGAGCAGTAAATAATCAAGCGTACCTTGCCATCAAACCTTGTTAAACCACTGTCACATTTACCATTGAACTTCATTAACTCACTACTTTATATCAATAAAATACATTGTTGCTTCTCTCTTGCCAGTGAAGTGCATGACTCCATCCATGACTTACAGCTTCCATCACACATAAACAATTGCCTCTCATTGTCATTCAGGAACCAATTCCTACTTGTCCATTAGAAAGCATCATATTTTGGAACTATCACATTCATGATCCCTGAATTATTTGTAGATGAAATGATTTGAAAAACATGTAATGAGTTCGCTCTCATGCAAGTTATAAAACTTAGAAGACTTCGAAGATTTCTTCATCATCAAAACATCACTGTACTTTGACTAAGACATTACTAAAGGTAAGCTGTTACTGAACTACTAATCACATTTATCGTTACAAATTAATTTAGCTCACTGCAGGGTCCCACAAGCATCAACGGCAGTACTTAACTTGCACTCTTGGCAAACCAAATATTGAACAATTCTGCAACATGGGTTCCTAGTTACAGAAATTGCACGTTCCAGCATATTTCAGCTCTGTCACTGTTCCTACAGCGCTGTAAAACCAAGAAAGATTTTGACTTCAAAAATCAAATTATGGAAGGGAAAGTGTTATGTAAGGGGTTTATAATAAATATTTTGATGAAGGGTATCTCCTATGCTACTTCATTATAAATGTTTTGATAAAAGCACGACAAGCATTTCTGATAAATTATAAGAGAATGGTCATTATGGAAAAGTATTTGCCTCACGGGAATCCAAATGCATCTTCTGGTAACATTTTACTTACTGCCTCTTTGGCAATCTCTCATCTTAATTCCCAGCTTTACTCTTACTGACAATAAACAGTAACTATGCAATAATAACATGAATAACACAAAACCAGAGCAGCGCTGTCTGGCTGTTGGAAAATTACAAAAGGAAAATAATAGTAAATCTACACAGCAACAGGCTGAGAGATGAAGCAGTGGTTCAGACAGGACACAAAGGCAGTAGATCAAGTGCATCATCAATCTTACATCTATTTTTAAATAATAGATCCCTAAGCCATCTCGATTTGGGGTTCACATCTCAACACACTGTGCTCTTGTTTCAGGATTGCTGAACACACTTTTGAGATCTGTAAATATTTTAGCATTTTGTAGCACCCATTTCTTCAGTTTATCTTATATTTAGTATAGATACCAAAACATTTCGATACCTGAGCGCTTGTGAGAAAATGAATGACAGAGAAAGAAGTACATTTATATAAGATAAAGTATTAAAGTATTGCTTGAAAAATGGACATATTATAAAGACTGATATTTGAATTATCAAAGACCAATAGGACAATTTGAGTTAATTTTAGAAAAATGAAAATTACTAGTCAGTTCTGCTCACTAACACTAGCAATCATGTCTATTTACATGAAAGATAAAATCACTGTACAAATGTAACAGAGAAATTCAGTAACCAAAAAGTGAATCTCTCCTTCACATTGCACTGCTATTGTGCCCAGTCTGGTGGATGCAATGTCACGTCCTCCCATGGGATCTAGCATGTTAACAGCTAGTAAATACAAGTTCAAGGCAGTACCTTGTTAGGCCTAAAGTCTTGTTCTCCCACTCGCCCCACAAATTAGGTCAGCAAATGTGATGCCCATTACAAGAAGGGCCAGAAGGAGGATCTGGGGAACTACAGGCCTGTCAGTCTGACCTTGGTGCCGGGGAAGGTTATGGAGCAGATCATCTTGAGTGCCATCATGTGGCACGCACAGGACAACCAGGCAATCAAGCCCAGTCAGCATGTGTTTATGAAAGGCAGGTCCTGCTTGACTAACCTGATCTTCTACAGCAAGATGACCCACTTAGTGGATGCGGGAAAGGCTGTACATGTTGTTTACCTGGACTTTAGTAAAGCCTTTAACACCATTTCCCACAGCATTCTCCTGGAGAAACTGGTTGCTCATGGCTTGGACGGGTGTACTCTTGGCTGGGTAAAAAACTGGCTGATGGCTGAGCCCAAAGAATTGTGGTGAACGGAGTTAAATCCAGTTGGCAGCCAGTCACAAGTGGTGTTCCCCAGGGCTCAGTACTGGGGCCAGTTCTGTTTAATATCTTTATCAATGATCTGGAGGAGAAGATCGAATGCAACCTCAGTAAGTTTGCAGATGACACCAAGTTGGGCCAGAGTGTTGATCTGCTTGAGGGTAGGGAGGCTCTGCAGAGGGATCTGGACAGGCTGGAGTGATGGGCCAAGGCTAATTGTATGAGGTTCAACAAGGCTGAATGTCAGGTCCTACATGTGAGTCACAACAACCCCATAAAATGCTACAGGCTTGGGGAAGAGTGGCAGGAAAGCTGCCTGGTGGAAAAGGAGCTGGGGGTGTTGGTCAGCAGCCGGCTGAATATGAGCCAGCAGTGTGCCCAGGTGGCCAAGAAGGCCAACAGCATCCTGGCTTGTATCAGAAATAGTGTGGCCAGCAGGACTAGGCAGTGATCGTCCCCCTGTACTCAGCACTGGTGGGGCTGTATCTCAAATACTGTGTTCTGTTCTGGGCCCCTCACTACAAGAAAGACACTGAGTGTGGCCAAAAAGGGCAACAAAGCTGGGGAAGGGTCTAGAGCACAAGTCCTGTGAGGAGCAGCTGAGGGGACCAGGGTTGTTTAGTCTGGAGGAGGCTGAGGGGAGACCTCATCGCTCTCTACAACTACCTGAAAGGAGGTTGTAGCGAGGTGGGGGTCGGTCTCTTCTGCCAAGTAATAAGTGATAGGACAAGAGGAAATGGCCTCGAGTTGTGCCAGGGGAGGTTAAGACTGGATATTAGGAAACATTTCTTCACCAAAAGGGTTATCAAGCATTGGAACAGGCTGCTCAGGGGAGTGGTTGAGTCCCCACCTGGTGCTATTTAAATGACCTGTAGATGTGGTGCTTAGGAATATGGTTTAGTGGTGGAGTTAGTAGTGTTAGGTTAATGGTTGGACTCAATGATCTTAACGGTCTTTTCCAACCTAAACAATTCTTTGAATTGCAAGTGAATTCTCAAGCTCATCGGTCTTCCCTTTAATTTCTTACTCGTCAAATTCCCTTTCAGCTGTACCATCAGGACTACTTGTACTTCCAGGTTTATAGGTAAGATTCTAGATGTACTGGCAATGCCTGAAGATTTCAGGCAGTAAATAACAACTTGCTGGGACTTGCAAATGGAAGATATAGTGGCATGCAAGGAATAAACATTGTACATATTACAGAGGGACCTGCATATCCAGGATAACACAAATGTGTGTCTGTGCAGAAGCATTTTCTTGAGCTGTCTTTGAAAATTGTACCTTTGTCTTAGTTAAAGTGAGCAGGATGGAGCTAATGTCTTTTTCCCTGCACTTGTAAACTATTTTCACATTAAGGTATCTTAAGCCCAGGTGTTTGCTTGCTTTTCAATGAGCATATATCATTTGATGTTTATCATATTATTCCTTCCTGCTTCTAAGCAAAATCTCCAACTGAGATTTTGGAGACAGCAGACAGTCAGACTGTACATATAAAACTGCCAGTCCTAATGCTTTTATGCCTCATTAACTGACCTCCTGCTCTCCTCTGCACTTGCCCAGGATTTCTAGATGTCCAGCAGCGGCATAACACATATGCCACAGGGGAGCAGCTCTGTGTTCTCTACCACGCAGTGGCTCTAAAGGGGTCTGCCAGACAAACACAGAGAAGTGTCCTGTGTATGTGTGCAGAGCCCAGTGGTGGTCCATGCCAGTGGAACTTGACTGACATCTCCTTTACTGAGACCAGAATTAACTCCTGGGATTTTTAATAATTCAGAAAAAAATCTACAAAATTGTAGTGTGCTACAATTAGAGCACTGCCATGTTAATATCATCTGTCTACTCAGCTGGTGCTGGTGTATAAATAGTCACAGAGAACACATTAACAAACTGCTTTGGAACAGTAAATATAATAAATACTTGAACATAATAAATAAGTGAAATTGTGTTCTCAGAAACTATTCTTCTACAAAGCATACAGAGAGAGAGTAGATTTATGAAGCAAGAACTAAAGGAAGTGTAACACCCTAGAATTGGCAGTGCTGTTTATTATGCCCAGAACAGACTCTATTTTAATGCATGCAAAGCTCTCTCCCTTTCTTCCTCCAAGATACTCCTCGAAACCCATCTGTTCTGTGGTGCATTGCACTTAACAAGAGCCACCCACCATGCCGTTTCAACATTGTACCATTCACTGTTGTCCTGTGCAGTTCCAGCTTGTGCTCCTAAACTGCAAGCTCTTCTGGAGGGAAAACCTCCTATTTATCTGACACAGTTGTCCTATTGTACTCAGCCCTGTATGCTTACATCACTGCAAAACCAACAATATCTCTGAAGAGGGAAGGCTTAGCAACTAGGAAAAGAGAAGCATTTTATTGCTGGAGCTTAGCGTTCAGATGCATTGTTTCAGTACATTAATATAGTTATGCAATATTTACCCTTGCCCCCTCAGTGAGCAGCCTTGTCTGTGATGGCAAGAAGCCACCACTTCAGAAAACTGCAGTGACTGCAATTATGAAAAGCCTTGGCATTGTGCAGGAGAGTGGTCAACTTGCAGATATTAAACTATGTTCAGGAGCATTAGCATCAAATTGTTGAAACACCACAAAAGGTCTGGAAATCACCACAGTTATGCCCTGTTCCTGAAAATGAACCAATACAGACAAATCTTTCCTACCAACCAAAGCCCTACTGGCTGAAATAGAGCTCCCCAGGGCACTGGGATTCACCTGCCAGGAATATCCCCCCCACAACATCTACAATTCTCCCACGGGGATGTTGCACTTCAATGGTATTTTTAATTCCTACTTTTTCTGTTGTGGTTTTAATATAGAAACGAGATGATAAATGCAAGACCTCAGTGTTTGTTGGAAGGCTTCTTGTCTCAGAGATGCTGTGAACCCTTTGGGACTGGAAAAGCTCTGTGTTTGCACTCTGCCCTGCACCATGAAGTCTTGGCAAATTACTGGAGCTCTTCAAGATAAAGTCAGTAATGACATAAACCACCTGTCCTGTGAGCCCATGCACCCTAACTGAACCTGCGATGACACTTTAACCACCTCTCCATTTTAACTTTGCAGACTTTGGGAGCACACCTGTATTGGGTTTGCGTGGCAAAGTTTTGTTAGCCAGGGGCTACAGGGGGGGCTTCTGTGAGAAGCTGCTACAAGCCTCCCCTATGTCTGATGGAGCCAATGCCAGGTGGCTCCAAGACAAACCTGCTGCTGGCCCAGGCCAACCCAATCAGAGACAGTGGTAGCATCTCCGTGATATTTAAGAAGGGGTAAAATAAAACCTGTGCCACGGAAATTGCAGCCAGAGAGAGGAGTGAGAATATGTGAGAGAAACAGCCCTGCAGACACCCAGGTCAGTGCAGAAGGAGGGACGTGCTGCGCCAGGCTCCAGAGCAGAGATTCCCCCCCAGCCCCTGGTGCAGCCCGCGGGGAGGCAGCTGTGTCCTGCACCCATGGAGCCCCATGATAGAGCAGAGACGCACCTGCAGCCCGGGGGGGACCCCACGCTGGAGCAGCGGGGTGCCCGAAGGAGGCTGCGACCTGTGGGAAGCCCGCGCTGGAGCAGGCTCCTAGCAGGAGCTGTGGGTCCGTGGAGAGAGGAGCCCACGCGGGAGCAGGTTTGCTGGCAGCACTCGTGACCCCGCGGGGGACCCACGCTGGAGCAGTCTGTGCCTGAAGGGCTGCACCCGTGGGAGGGACCCACGCTGGGGCAGTTCGTGAAGAGCTGCAGCCCCGTGGGAAGGACTCACACTGGAGAAGTTCAGGGAGGACTGGCTGCTGTAGGAAGGACCCACGCTGGGGCAGGGGAACGGTGTGAAGAGCCCTCCCCCTGAGGAGGAAAGAGCAGCAGACGAGGTGCGAAGAATCGACCACGGCGGCAACACGCCGCCCTCCGCGCCTTTCTCCCCTCAGCCTAAAAGCGCGCAGCGCTCGCTCCCCCTCAGCGGCAGCAGCACCCGGCGCCGCCCTCCCGCCCGGCACCGCCCGCCCCGCCCGGCGCCCCCGGGGCCGCTGCCCCTTTAAGGAGGAGGCGGGTGCTCGGCTCGTCGGGCCTGGCCGCCCGCCCCGCCCGGCGCGCGGAGCCGGGGCTGCGCCGCTGGGATGTTCCGCCTGGTGCGGCTGGGCCCGCTGCGGCCGGGCCCGCTCGCCCCGGTCCCCCGCGCCGTGGGCTGCGCTCCCCGCCTCGCCTGGGCTGGCCTCAGCCCGCCGCTGCCTCCGGGAACGCTGCGATCCGCCGCCGGCAGCTCCGCCAACGTATGTGCGCGGGGCGGGGGGGCGTGTGGGAGCCCCCCCGTGAGGCGCTGCGGGAGGGGGGCAGCGCGGCCTCAGGGCCCGCCTCTGGAGGGGGGGGGGTCTTGGTGGGGAGCGGATCGCAGCTCTGGTTAAACCCCAACTTGGCCTGACCTGGGAGTGTTTTCCAGCTTTTGGGGGTGTCTTTAAGATTAGGGGTTCAGCTGGCCGGCTGTGTGTATGTTTGCCCTGGGGACTGCAGGGTTTGAGCACTTCAGGGGAGTCATGAAGAACAAAAAAAGTTTTCAGTAATTCACGCAGACCCCGAGAAGCCCGGGTGTTCCTGGTGGCGGTGCCGTGGGCTCCAGCCCCTGGCAGTGGCCGGCACGGGGGGGGCAGCCCTGCAGAGACGGCCCGTGCCTGGCTGCGCCTCTCGTTAGCCGAGACAGAAAATACCAACGTGCAAAATACCACGGCTAATAACGTGCTGCACTGGGCTTCCACCGTTCAGCTGACTTTTTTGGAGATGGGGAGAAAAAAATCATTCAATTCATTCATGCATTGTTCTGTTTTTAAATTTGAATTGGCAAATGAAGGCCTCACACGCAACTTTTTTACACTGCATTAGATGATTAAATCATGTTTATGCTGGGTTTTTGTAGGAGACGGGCTTAACACCTGTTTGTGCCAAGATTGTGAATGTGAGCTTTCCATACAAAGCTTCATTTACAGTTTAATTTCTACAGCTTATTTTTCAGGTTAATTTCTGCAGCCTCATCACAAAACATGATGTCTCAGATTTGTTTTCATACCTTAGTTCATCCAGAAGCTGAATCTTTGCCCAAATGATGTGAATAAAATTGGCTTTTTAGCAGAAATACTGTAGCAGAATTATGTGGAAAATGGGTACCTTGTTTCACACAATTGTGCGTTATTCAGGACATGACCACGCTGGGTATTCCAAATAACATCTGTTGAAGTGGTACTTCTTCAACATCTTGCATCAATACCATTCAGAAATTTCCTGGCGTGTAAGCCTGAGAGCATGAGTGAATTGAAATGTACTTGGACGATAGGAACAAACTATTTTTCAGTCCTTATGATCTGTCTTGCAAGCGTGGCTGTAAGACCCAGAGTTCCTCTGAGGCTTATGTATCTCTATAGACTGTCAGCTCCTGTTTTCATGACAGCTGTCTGACGAAAATCTTCATGTTTGGCTCCTTAAATAGATAATGATCATCTTTGTTTGGATGAAAAATTCACTGTAAGCTATTAAATCTTAAAATACTATTCAAACCATGCTTGGCTTTTAAGAAAATCACACTGTTGAATAAATGAGTATTCTTGACTAAGCATGTGATGTTGATTGAATTGTTAGGATAGCTTTTGGCAGAAGGTATTATGAGACTATTTTGTTCAGTTTATTCAGCTAGTTCCATTCAATACCTCGGTATTTCAATTTTACAGACTGAGAGATAAAACAGCATTCTTCCCTCCTCCACCCTGACCCCCCTTTTCCTATAATAAAACTGAAGAGTAAGAGAATGAGTTCTTGAAACATGGTGAAGTAGCAGCCATGTAATACAGCCATGAATGGAATCTAATGACTTCTGGTGACTGAAAGTAATTAGATTATCTAATTAAGAATCCATTCTTTTGCTTAATGAGCGTGCCTAAAAAATATATATGATCTCTTTTTTTCTTATTTACCTTCAAATATTAAAACTGCTTGGTTTTTAAGCAATAAAAAATTTCTTCTACTGGGCATTTTTCTTTCTAGGTCAAGTTTCAGATTCTATTCAAATATTGCTTTGGCTCATGAGCAGAAAAAAACCCTAACATCCATTATGTTTGAAAGTTTTAAAAATACAAGAATCAGAATAAGTTGAGCTATACAATTCCCTAAGTATATATTTATGGATAAATGTGATTTCCTGTCAAAATGAAATACAAAATAACACAAATAACAATTAAAAAAGAGAAAAACAGGGGCATAGTTTTTTGGGTTTGGGGGGGGATGGTTGGTATAATTAAAATCACTGATTAAAACAAGTGCATCCTACTGTGAGTGTTGTAAGAAGAGCCTGTCTTGTATCCTAATTTACAATCTCGCCATGTCCAAGGATTAATCAAAAGTATTTTTCTTCTAATTTGCATACCTTGAAACCAATCCACAGTAGGACAAAGTGGTGCCAGGCACTCAGTAGCTGTACCTGTCCTGTGGGCAGCAGTGGCCTTTAGTCTAGCTGTCATATTGTCACAACTGCTGCTGAATTCAGCTGAAAAGAAAGGAGTCTTCTAATCTTTCCTGACACCTGCTTGCTAACTAGAGGAAAAATTCTGAGGTCTTTGTGGAGACGTTTTCTTTCTCCAAGTGAGTATTTCTTCTATGGCAAGCATGAGGAGGTATCCAAAGGCTGTCTTATTACTAGCAGCATATATGCCCTTCTTTGCCTGCATTGCACTATCAGATTGCTTTGGGGTATATTTTAGTATGAAGTTCTGCACTTTAAATTTACCCAGATAAACAGCTGTCAATAAGTTTTGCTGTGATGAAAATTTTCAGTGAAGTTAGGCTATTTACACCGCCGCTGGTGTGTCTGTGTAGCTATTGTCTACACCATGGCAACAGTATTGATTGTTGCTGTCAACGGTAGCAGTTCCCTGGTTCTTCCTTTTTTTCAGCTGATCTACAAAGCGTGATTTATAGGAACTTAAATGTTGGTCCTCTTCTATCAGTAAGTTGTTTGTAAGCCAGCATCAGTGTAGTATCGTGTCAGCTTCCAGTGCCACCAGCTGCTTAGCCCCTGAACAGAAAGCTGTGTGGCAAGAATTCAGTGTGTAAAGCTGAGCAGTGGATGTAAGCAAAGACCTCTTTGGCACCTCAGTCTCGTCTCTCAGGCAGCTGTGTGGGTGTGCCTTAGCACACATTTGGATCAAAGGGAAGACTGGGACTGTAATAACTCCTCTTAATTATGAAACTTGCATTGTGTAAGAACTTGCACCAAGCTTGATGCAGCCCTTTGATATGAATAGATGGGAAAAGGGAGCTTGCATGGGCTCTGCCACAGGCATCTGCTCTCCCGATGTGAAAGAGCAAGTGGTTACTGTCTTCCCTAAGCATTCTGAACAGCACTGTATGCAAGCCACTTCCTTCATTATTTCAGATCGGTTCCACTGACTGGACTATGATATTGTGCTTAATCCTAATAAATACTTCTAATTGTTTTCTTTTTAGGATGCAGGTGGATCCCCTGAAAAGGCAGCCACAGATTCCAGTGGTGAAAACAAGAAACTCCACAAATCCCAGCAGCTGAAACAAGTTTTTAAAGAATATGGTGCTATAGGGGTTTCATTCCATGTTGGAATTTCATTAGTATCTCTAGGAATCTTCTACCTGGCTGTGTCAAGGTGAGGTTTGTACAGTTGTCTGTAGCCTCTAGGTAATGTTTTATCCAAGAAAAATATCTTGCCATTGTGCTTATTTCTGGAAGGAGACATGTACTCTGCCTGTTTTATCTAGACACAGTAATCTCCTGAATTTTGAGTATAGATGGATCCATAAATAGGTCTAATCTCCCATCAGGCGTGAGAGAAAATGGTCTTTTTTGCATAGGTTCACAATCCACGGTGGGCAGGTCAAAACAGAGTAGAGTAGAGACTGCACCAGAGTAACTAACCAGATAAGAGAATTTATTTTTGTTCTGCAGAGATATCTTTTGTTCTCAAACAGTAGTATGGTCTGTAGAGATAGAGCCATACAGAAGAGCTGGAGCCTAGAGATAAACTTATTTTTCTGGTTGTTGAACTCGGTTTCTGCAGTTTAACTGCAGAAGGCAACAGCCACTGAAACAGGATTAGATTGAAAAATAAAATATTAGATAACCATATAGGAGTCGGGCGGGAAATTCTGTATGTGGCTTCTGGTGGGAATGCATCAGTTCTAAGTATGTCTGTTGAGCATGAGGTATTTCAGCTGAGGTGACAGGGAAACATGTTGTTTCTCAAAACATTCCCTGCCACTTAGTCTTGACTTCAGTGGGAATATGTGAATGCCTGATTTCTCTTGTTTACTATGTTGTGGCACAGAGTGACCGTGAAAACTTTTTCCTTCGGGTATGATTTAACTGCCAGTTACCAGATACTGGCAAGTGAAGGGGGGAAAGTTACAGTAACAACTTCTTTTGGAAAAGTACTGCAAACGTAAGAACCTTGATGAAAGCTGCTATGTCTATAGAGAACTAAAATATTAATGGATTTAGTAGATAACGCTTGTTTGAAATCCATAATACTTCCTTCACTTGCTAGATTTTAGATACTTGTCATTTTAACAGCTTTGTACTCCTCTGTTAGAACACTAAGCCTAACAATAGGTTCAGTTATTTGGTTTGGTTGGTCTATATTTAGATGATAAAATTTATCAGGACACAGAATATGCTGTATTGTAAATTTTGTGAAGATGAATTTCCAACACAAATTCATAAATTTCTAACTTTTTAAAAATTCAGAAGTAGAGATACAGATTATTTAATCTCTGAAGGTTGAGCATGGGGCTGAGTATTCTCCATGCACATGCTGCAGCTGTGCAGTTGTAAAACTTAAGAACGTATTTGACTTCACAGGGAACTTATCAATTTAAGAAAAAAAAATGTGCATCTGAAAATACTGCATGTGTTGTGCTACAGAAGTAACTTAAGCTGTTACTGCTGAAATAAATAATTGTTCTTATTATTTAACAACATCCAATTTGAACATAAATTCCAGAGTTGGAAGTGTGCCATGTTAAATTCCCTGAAAAAAATAACACTTTATATTTTTTAGTGTGCAACCTTAAAATAAACTACAGAAATCTTTGTTTTCTTTTTCTCCAGTGGTGTCGATATGACTGCAGTTCTCTTCAAACTTGGTTTCAGTGAATCATCGTTGCAATCTAAAATGGCTGCTGGTACAAGCACATTTGTGCTGGCATATGCTATTCACAAATTGTTTGCTCCAGTACGAATCAGCATTACTATAGTTTCTGTGCCATTTATTGTCCGATACTGCCGGAAGATTGGTGTCTTCAAACCTCCTGCCTCAAATCCATGATTCCTTACTGGTTTTTACTGTTTCTTAAATGCTCTATATCCATGTAGATTTTCAGATTGATAAATTTCTTTAAAAGACTTATTTGGATTCATGTTAATGCTGACCTCCTCTTGTATTTCTTGCTCTTTCAGGTAAATGTTACACTGTGAAAAGTGCTGCCCTTCTTTCCCTTTTGCCACCTCTTTAGAAAGACCTGTTGAAATGGTATCTGGTTTCCACTGCAAGTGGTAATATAAATGCTCTTTAGAACACACAGTTCTGGGTCTTTATAATCTAGCTTTTTGGGCTTGAATTCTTTTCTTGTTGAAATAAAGTGGCAGCATCAGTTTATTACTGTGTAGCTGAGAAACAGAGTAAGATTCTCTTCCTAATAGTCTGTGGAATAAACAATATCCTACTATGTGAATAGTTCTTTTGGTAACTGTATATATTGGAATCTAGGGGGTAGGTGGGTGGGGGTTTTGTTATAGAAGGCATATATTATGACCCCAGTCTTCCAGTACAACACACATGCTGAACTAACTTAAGTGGGAGTACCCCATGCTTAATTATTGCACAGTGATAATTGTTTTAGCCAGAATAGGTGATGCACTGTTCTGAAACTACAGCTCCTTTGTGGTGCTTCCATGTTTCAAGATTTTATTGTCTGAAAGTGTGCTTTATTTATAGGTTAGGAACTGGCCTTAAAGTCCTTTTTTAAAATATTTTTTTTTATACCTATAGACTCAGAAGGAATCCTGAGTCTACTGAAATCAGTGTAACCAGAATTACCTCCTGTGTGAACATATTCCAAAGATCATAAAGTCAGAGGCAAGGTATCTGTGCATTTTTCATGTATTGAGATCTGGCTTTGTACTGGAAACATTTTTTTATCTGAAAACTAACCCTAGCAGTTTTCTGCTGCTGTGGATGAAAGTCAAATCTGCACCTGAAGTCCAGACACCACAATTCATAGCTTCTCAAGGGCAATTCTGTGCTTTTGTCTGGCAGACTGCTGAATGTACCAATTAGAGGTGCTTTTCATGGCTTTAGTTGGACACTATTCCTATTAGAATGTAGTTGCACATCCATAAATTCACATACTGCTTTTCAGTTAACCTAAAGACTGGATCCTAAAACTAGGTAGTCTGTAACATTCTGTGGTAAACCTGGGTTTTAGGACTGTACTTCTGTGAGATAGCTTGAGCCAGATCTGTCAGTCTTCTGGCCCTGTTCTTCCTTCCAGGGCTGCTCTTTTTACACTGTCTTACCCCAAGGTGGCTCTGACACAGATCTGTTCATACAGGAATATGTATAGCAGGAAGTTACCCTGGTGATCATGGGGTTTTTTGCTAAATTTTAGTGAATTAAGAGGAAGGAATCATGGGGTTAGGATGTGGGAGAGAACAAGTAGTTTTGTTACGAGCAACCTATGAACTCCAACTCAACCCTACATGCCCTCTCTCTTCATATCAGTTCAGAGTAGTGTTCTGTTACCACAGAGAATAAAAGAATTCCAGAATAGTCACAAGGCAGCCTTGTTTTCTTCATTTAATCAGTCATTTCTGATACTGTTTTATCTTAAAGTTAGCAGAAAAGGAATATTCAAACTTTCAAAAAAAGTCTTTCTGTAAAGCAGGAATCATTTAAAGCAAATGCACCTAAAAGTTATTAAAAAATCACCAGCACTAACTAGATATTTTCTTGCTGTAAAGAAAGTTTCATTTAAACTACAACCAGAATTCAGATAACCTATTAAGGTAAATATGGTTGTATAAACTACTGGCAACTTGCTAAATGAAGGTTTTTTGCAAAGTATATCTTAAATTAATTTGAGAATATATTTTGAATTCTAGAACCCTCAGTTTGTAAAAGGATCATTTTTAAAATGGTTTGTAAAATAGTAAAGACAGTCTTAAAGTCTTATAATGAAAATACAATAAATTGCTTTCTCTTAGTTTGCTTGAAGTGTTTTATTGGAGAATAGTTGGCTTGTATGTTTTGTTGCTACATTTTAGGGAATAACATCTTATACCACCCAATGCTAAGATTAGTCCCTCTTACATATCCCATTTGGTAACAATACTTTCCAGACCTTTCTCATAGAAGTGCTTTCAAACCATGTTGTCTTTGAATAACTGCGTTAAAAAAAGGAAGCAGCAGGCCTCAGTTTCAGTGGTTGTAGAAAACCCACAAGGTAGGTGGCAAAACAGTTGGCACTTACCTTGTAAACCTGTGCTGCAATTGTAGAATAGTAAGTGACAACACCTATGTTGTGGTACCAGCACTTTGAGCAAGAATTTATACCAGCTTCCTTCAAGATAGGTGGGAAGTAAGTTTTTTAGTGATCATAGACAAGGAGTCAAGCTGTAGCAATGGTAAAGACAAGCAGTTAGAGACAGCCTGGGAAAGTGATAATGCCATAAGGAACATCACCATGCTGGGAGCAGTATATAACATTTTTATTTGAAAAGTAGATGCTCACATTTAAGACAAAATTGAGACAAAAATGCACACATCATTTTTAGGACACTTAAGAGAAATTCACCTCCCTCAGTTTGATTACACCACAGTTATGATACCCTTAGCAGCCCAGTCAGTTCAGAGGCGGGTATCTCCAGGATATTGCACTGCTCAATACGCTAGAACAACAGCTTCCTCTTGTTGGAACAAACCATTACCTGGACAGACCACATAAGAGCCTTGAACAGCTTAATACTTAGGTCAAACCTGGCCCACATGTAACTGGATTTCAAGTATATGAAATATTTCACAACTTCCAGCTAAAAAGGCCAATAATTTTACATTGCAATTAGAGTTTAAGAAGACAGCCAACCCAAAGATTTGCATTCTAATTGCCATCAGATTCCAAGAACTGCCTTTTCTATTGTAAGCATTACAGTAGTCACAGTACGAGACTCCTCTTGTTGATCCCACGAGGTTACCCTGCTAAGACTATGTTCTGGATGGGGCAGCAGCATCACTCTTTCTGCTGTTGGGCATCTTTGTAGAATTTGCTGTAATCCAGGGATGAAGAAGGACATCCTTCAGGGGCAATCGATGGAATGGGTTATGCTTCAGAAGCTTTGAAATTAAATCCCTCGCACCTTCTGTTACAAATGGAGGAAACCTGAATTCCACCTAAGGAAAAAGAAAGGCACTAATGATGCAAAAGTTCTTTGGCAATAACTGAACTAGAAAGACAAAGGGCTCCACCCTCCAAGGTAGATCTAGAAAGGAAAGCTGTGTCAGCCTTGTGGGCTATGCAACTTACGCCTATTGAGATGAGATAAGGAATTTCATCACAATCCTGAACAAGGTTCACACTGCTTATAGAAGTTAAGCTAGTGTATTTTTCAATGTACTTCAAACAAGATTAGTTTGCTGGAACCTTTCTAGGATATGCAGCAGGAAAAGTTAAGCTTATATGTTTTTAGTAACACCCTGAATATTTAACATTTTATAAATGAGAAAAGGAAAGATGCAGAGATTAGTTGCTTTATGAAAGAGGTAGTTCAGATGCAGGCAGAAACAGGGTAGACCCAAGGAAGTAAGGCAAGAATGCTACTGAATGACTGAAGACAGTTTTAGGGATCTAGTTTTATACATATCATTATGTCTTGCTACAGTTCTAGTTCCAATACATGCCCTTCTTCAAAATGACCGTTTATGAAGCTTCAGTAACACAACAGAACTGAAAGGCAGCACAATTCAGCTAGTCCAAATAAGTGTTGGCACATACCCTGGAAATAGCTCTGTAGGTTTCCTGGTATGTTGCCGCTTCAAAAGGTGGTTTCCCTACAAGGAATTCATAGCACAGAACTCCCAGGCTCCAAATATCCACTTTTTCATCATGTGTTCTTCCCTCAATCATTTCAGGAGGCAGATAGTCAAGTGTCCCACAGAGAGTTGTTCTCCTGAAGAAAAGACCAAGTTAATCATTTACTGATTATGGCAATTACAAGATCGATTCCAAGAGCCAGACAGAAGCTAATGCTGGCAATCATCTGTACCTTGGTGGAGTCTACCCTGGACAGAGTCAGCACCACCAGAATACCTGGTAAAGAAGTGCCAGCAGTAAATCTATTTGTGCTTTAAAGTATCTCAGTCACTGCATTCAGTCTTATCCTTCCTTTTTTCATCCCACTTGCTAGATCAAATACAGTCTTCTGTCAGGTGTGATTGAGACTAATTGAGGAAAAGTCTTAAGTATATTGTTAGTGTGATGTCTGAACACAAGTGCTGGTCTGTCATCTTAGGGACCACTATAACCCTGCAACAGTGCACCAACCTTCTTCACTTATTTCAGGTTCAGCAAGTTTTGAACTGTACAAGTTGAAAAAATAGGATAACACTCCCTCTCTGCTACACCAGCTGACTATTATAGCCCCTTGCTGCAGTGGCCCAGTTCTTAAAGGATTTTTTCCCAGTATTTTAGGAAGTTCACATTTACCTCCATTCCATAACTATAACTGTGACAAGGAAGCCAACATTTTCACTACAGAAGTATTTCACTGCATAAGATACATCTTGCATTCTCACCTAGAAGATGGAGCATGCACAGACCATCCAAAGTCAGCAATTTTTAATTCTCCATTTGAGCCAAGCAGCAAGTTTTCTGGCTTGATGTCTCGGTGAATCACACTCTTTGAATGACAGTATGATAGGGCATCTGCTAGTTCTGTGATGTACTGTATTTAGAAGGAAAACAAATCTTTAAAGTATAAAGACATTGTTGCTTTAGCTTATCTGGCTACAGTATAGGCTTTTCTAGGCATAATTAGTAGTTTTAAGTTAGAGTAATTATTCCTCAGTCCATTGAAGTCTGTCAATACAGGCTCTGTCTGAAGTGACAAAGCACTTGCAATATTAAGCAATGCTGAACATAGTAGCATCTAAGGAATCTTGTTTTCACACAACAGAATACAGAACTTTTATCTGAAGAGCTAGCTTTATGCTGCTCATGTTCCAGATATGAAGAACAAGTAATGTATAAGGTAGAACAACCTACAGTAGCAGTTCTTTGCTCATCAAACTTGGTGAGCTTCTGAAGTTCTTTGTAGACTTCTCCACGAGGTGCATACTCTAGAATAAGGTAGACTCTTGTAACATCGTGGAAGTAGCCATATAATCTGAGAATGTTGGGGTGCCTGCAAAAGGATTTAAATATTCTTCTGAATAAGGTATTTGTCCATGAAACTTTAATTCCCTGTTACTTCCTCCCCCCTTTCAAGGCAAGCATAGGAACTTCAACATCTTGTAAGCATTCCTTCAGCATTCACAACATTTCCATTAAGAGCACTTCATAGTGGACAGATGATGTTTATCAAAGCAGCAACTAGCTAAGACTTTGGCCAATTCTTATCTTCTTGAACATACCTTTCTACAGCAGCTGGAAGAGTAATTACCAAAGGTGCCAGTTCCTACGAGTCTTGGAATTTAAGCTTAAACACTTCAAACGCTCTCTGTGAAAACCAATTTCTTCAGCAAGTTGGGCTTATTTTCAAGGAAGCATAATACCAGAAACAAGCTCAGACTTGAGAAATTGCAGTTACCCACGTAAATCCAAGCAGCAGACAAGGGGGTTTTTTTTAGTAATAGGAATATTTGTTACCAGATGTTACTTCATTGCAAGGTAGACAAAGGTAAATCTTGGTGCAGAAAGGCAAGAATCCTACCTAGCAATTTCAAGGTGTTGTGTTTAAAAAGAAACTCCTCTTCAACAGGGTATGTTATCATGAACAAGGTCACTCTGTTTATCTGAACACGAGCAAAGCAAAGTGTAACTGGTCACTAAACTTTACCTAAGGTGAGACTGTATTTCAACTTCTCTTCGTAGTTGATGTTCTACACCAGCTTCCTCAAGTTGTGTTTTAAAGAGCACTTTCAGTGCAAGAATAAATTTACTCTGCTTCTCACGTGCCAGGTACACATTTCCAAATTTTCCTTTCCCCAGAGGACGACCAATTTCAAAATCATCAAGAGACCATTGCCTTCTGCAAAAGGAAAGAGAAAGTTACAAAAGCAAATACTTGTGTGGGCTTTGACTCCTAGGTTTACAATCTATAATTTTCCTGTTCAATAGGTACTTAGTGATCTGAACTAATTTTTAGTCTTTAAGAGAACACCAAGAGGATAAAATAGGTATTGAGGCTTTTCAAAAGAAAGTTCTGAAAGCTACATTCTTCCTTTCTAAAAACTTATGCACAGAGACACTGACATCAACCACACTACTACAAAATCAAGGCTATGTATACCAAGCCAGGCTCATTTCAATGCACTTAACACAGACATATTACTAGTGCGTGTCAGAACGGTTTAAGGTAGCCATACTACAAATCTAACTTCATCTTTAAACTCCAGTCTCTTGCATGTGTGAGGGAGGCTTTGTTTTCAAGCGTTCATCTTGGTATCGGAGCAGTGGCTATCGCTGTTCTCTCATGGGAAGAGCTATTACTCATTTAGCCAAAAAATTTTCTTTAGATTACAGGAAGTCCTTGTTCCTGAGAATTACCAGGTCAAAGTAAGCTTTCCTAGAGTTTCATATGTTGTCTCTGAAGTGTAGGGCCCCTGGTCTCCAAAACCAAGGGACTGAAGTAGCCTTCAGCTTAGCTGCAACTTAGTTGCAGCATGAAGTCCTAGAAGTAAGCCTAATCCAACAAAGTCAGCTAGAACAACTTAAGCTTAAAACTTACTTTTTAGTCTCTTCATTTTTCTTTTTAGCAGTCTCTTCATTTTTCTGTTTAGAGGTGCTTTCTGCTTCAGAATTTTTTGCTATGTATAGAGAAGTAGATCAACTTTATGAACCAGACCCATGAACACAATGCAAAAATTCACATGGGAGCAAATCTAACCTCTGTGCAGTATCTGAAACAGTTCTCAATACATTTGACATTTTAAACAACCTAGCATAACTTATTATTGGCAAAGCAGCATAGCAGTTATCAGTGCTATCAAAACGTAATTTTAAAAGCTCCTGAAAATCAAAACAACCATTAAGCTTCCCCCCAAAACCACTGTATTCTTGTGTATGAGATTAACATGAATACTGGAAAAACTGTGATGTATGAGTGCCAATTACATTAACTCACAGCTGACTAGTGAGCATCTGGAAATTTTTAAACACCTGTAAGGGCTCTAAATGGGTAATCCTGACAACAAGGATAGTGCAGTAACAGCAAAGCTGAAGCATGTGCTGCTATTCTGTTTCAGAGCACAACCAAGTACTTCCCTCCAAGGCTGTCCCCACACCACCATCAGGTTTTACGCACTGCACTCTGCTCCATAGAACAGAAGCATCACAAGTGTATAAATACATGTACATCATCTTCAGAATTACCAGGTACTGGAGCCTGTTGAGGTTTTTCATTGTTCTTGCTTGGAACTTGAGGCCTAGCAGTCGCTTGGACCAAAAATTTTGGCCGGGGCTGCTGCGTTGTCTGGTTATTAGACAGTTTTTGGTTTGACAGTACAGGTTTTTGTGATTGCACAGGAACTCGCTGGGCAGAGTTTGAAGAACACAGAACACGTTGTGCTTGAACTCCACTGTTCAGTAACCGGCTCTGGGCAGAATGCTGAGACACAGGGACACGTTTCGGGCCATCCCCAATGGGATTAGCAACCTTCAAAAAGAAAAGATTACATATTACTTGTAGAATAGCATACTATAACCTTTCTGGCCCCATTCAGTAGAGCAGGAAAAAACACAAAGCACATTAACAGGAGATGTTAGGGTAGTCCTATCTTATGTTTTTATTCATAAAACATTTGTAAATTTCTACACTGACAAAAAGTTACCAGTTTTCTTCAGCAGCATGTTTATTTACAGCTAGCAGAAGAACTTTTCCATACACATCTTGAAGAACATCAAAGGTATTAGGACAGCAGATCCTTACTATAAAAACATACACTGCTTTGAGTCATTGCTTCCTTTAATGCTGTTCATCTCAATATACCTTGCACTGCAACCAGAGTTCAGCAGAACAAAGCAAGGTTATTTAGAAAGGTTCAGCTATCTGCTTTTAATCTTTTGCTTCCAGTACGGGAAGGTAGTTTAGGCTTATATTTTAAGAAATTCTTTGTTGTTCTAGGCTACTTCACTACAGTTAAATTCAAATGCTGAAGATTAACTTCTCACATTTTTGACCCTCTAATGATACCTATGCAACAATCTGTACTTTTTTCCTTCCCCTAGGTATTATTTAGTCTCCTGGTTCAGTTCACTAAAAATAACATATTGACAGCTTGATTAAAAAGAATCTTTGCTTAGGCTATTCTGAAACCTTACCAGGACCTATTTGGTTTTAAGTCAAAATAGTGAGAAAGTGCCTGTGTTTCTATATAGAAAAAAATATGTATCCAGGGTGATCTTGAGTACCACTGCACGAGCATTTCAATAGTGACATTAACACACTGCTTGCTTTTGGAAGCCATATCTGGAATAAGTTGACTACACACATTTGTTCTCTTTTTAAGGGATCTTATATTATACTTAACATATGAGGAGGATTTCCCAATTCGGGTATGACATACAACAAAAAAAAGCCAGGCCCAGGCACTGTTCTCTCCAACAGAAAGCTCCTGAAAGACTAAATTGGCAGTTATTTCCTGCACGTGGAAAACATTGTTTCACGACAGTTTTTCCCCTTTTTGCTCTTTAGTACATTTAATCGTTACCACAGACAGTTTGAAACCTGTAGCTCTTGCGTGATCAGGAGAAACGCACCCACCAACTTAGTAAGTCCTTTACCTTTGTAGCACGACTGGGATATCCAGAATGGTTCTCTTTCATATTCTTGTCCATAGTGCCCGAAAAGAACAGCTACATATAGCTTAATCTGCAGACGATACGTAGCAAACAGGGGTCAGTTCCACAGAAAACACTATGTCTTGGATCTCTTCTCTACGACGCTCCCCGCCACCCACCCCGGAAGGCCCCGAGGCAGGGCCCGGAACGGCCTGGCCTGCCGTCCCGCCGCAGCTCACCGCCTCACGGCCCTACCCCGCAACCGCCAGCCTCGCCCCGGCCGGGCCCGTCCCTGTCTCTGCCAGCACCTCCGGCGGGCACGGTCCCCCGTACCGCGGCCCTACCCGCGCCCCTCCGCCACCCACTCACCCCCAGCCTCCGCTCCCTCCGGCTGCCGCGGCTGTTTGAATTCAAACCGCCTCCCTTAAATCCCCTTTAAACTACCGCCGCTCGCCATTGGCCCCTCTCCCGCCGTCCGCGCCCGCTGATTGGCTCCTTCTCACCCGTCCCGCCCGCCGATTGGCTCTCCGCACGCTCCGCTCGTTGCGAGGCCGAGCCTCGTCGCCGCCAGCCTCTGGGGCGCATGCGCAACGGCGGCCTGCTGCGTATCCCGAGTAGGTCCAACCCGCCCGCCCTGAGGGCGGTGTTTGCGCTACATGCGTATTTTACGTACCGTCCCTCCGCCGCTGGCTCCTTCCGTACTCCAACTGCGTGGATCGGCGCCCCGCTTACACACTTTTCTCCGCAAAGTCTCTGCCTGGCCGGGTCTTCCGTTACGCAAACCGCGTACGCCCAGACCACCCACCTGTGGCAACGCTACAACTCCCATCCCTGCCGCGCAGCCACCGAGGCCTGGGAGCGTGCCGCCGCCGGCGGGGGGAAGGGCGTCAGGTTAGTCCCGCATCCTGCGAGGCACCAGCCGCTTCCCTCTCCTCCACACACCACCCGCCGACCCGGGCCGAGGGAGAGGCGGTGCTGCCACCTCGCGTGGAGCCGAGCGCGAGTGGGTCCGGGGGCCATTGTGTCCAACCGGCGAGGTAGGTGCCCCGGGTGGCAGCTCGCAGCCCCGCGGAGCGGGAGGACGGGCGGAGGGGTGAAGCAGGCCTCTGCCTCGCGTTCGCCTGGACGTGTGGCCCAGGGCAGCGCTCCACGTGCCGTCGGCTCTTGAGGACAAGTGCGAAGGGGACGCCTGCCTTGGCACAGCGCAGCGTGCCGGGGGACGCCTGGCCTGAGGTACCTTCGCCAGCCCGCGGACCCCTCGCGTCACGCCGGCCGTGGCCCGCAGCCCGTGGCAGCTTCCAAAACCGCACAGGTTCTCGAGGAGACGCTGAGCGGCAGCGGGACAACGCTGGCAGTGGACAATCAGTGAGTGCAGTTTGTGAGTAGCAGCGTAAAAGGAGCGTGAGGCTGCTGTGCCATCTCGGTTGCCGGCTGCCTGCGTGGTCCTGCTCACGCCTGTGAGGGGACCTCGGCCGCTGAGTGATAAGCGGCAGCCAAAACTAGGTTCAGTACTTCGGGCCTTTGGAGAACTGTGATTGAAGGCAACTTTTAACTGTCTCTGCGGTGCTGAAAACAAGTGCGAAGGCGACCCTGGTGTGTGTGTTGGTGTTTACAAGTGGTACAGGATAGGTAAAAAGAAGATGTCAGGTCGTCGTGTCGCTGCAGCATGTGATAGACGTCAGCTGCCACGGGGCATGGGTAGCATGGCATCCCCCCTCCTTGACCCGCGTCCACTTCGACTGCCGTTTCTTGAGGCTGACGTGAGTAGGACTTTGGGAGGGGGGTGGTGTGCTCTTGGGACAGGCTCTCAGCCAGCTGAGAGACCGTGCAGTGTGGCAGTGTGGGTGCTTGCGACAGTGCTGCCCGAGCGGCTGAAATCGCCGGGCAGGCCTGCGGCGCTGAGCAGCAGTGCCAGCAACTTGTTATTTCACAGCCCGTTCACGTCCCCGTGACTGGGGATCCCGGTGTCTCAGCGGAAGGGGCGTTCCGGAGCTTTGCAGCTGGGACACTAAAGAACCCCGGCCCCCACCTCCCGCCATCGGCCACCCTCCCCTTAGGAGCCGGCCCCCCCGCCGCTCCCCGGGCTGCCCGGCCAGCGGGGCCTGCCGCCCACAGCCCGCCCTGAGCGCGGCTCTGCCGGCCTCGGCCTCGGTCTCCCCGGACAGGGGAAGGGGGAGAGGGCCCCCCGGACGCCGCGGCGGTGGCCGTGCCTGCCCGCTCCGCCCGGCCCGGCCCGGCGCTCCCCCCCCGCCCCCGCCCCTCCCGCCGCGCGGGGCTCCCTCGGCGCGTCACCAGTCACGTGACACAGCGGGACCTGCCAGTGCCCGGGCGCGCGCGCGAGGTGTCACGGTCATGTGATGCTGCAATTCTCTCCTTCAAGAGTCGCCTCCAATCGATTTGCGGGCGCTCGATGCAGCAGCCTTCGCGGAGGAGCATTCTTCGGTCCCGGCCGCCGCCGCCGCCTCCTCCCCTGCCGCCGCCGCCAATCGATGCGCTCAGGGCTCCGGTCGCCATTTTAGGGGGAGAGCGAGGGAGGCAGAAGGAAGGGTCGGTAGGTACCGGGGCCGCTCCGCGCTGTCCCTCGCGTTCGGCTCCGCTGCCGGGACCGGGTCTCGCCCTCCGCAGCGCCCGCCCGAAGCTGCCTGGCCCCCCTTGCCGCTGGAGGCCCGCGTTCTGTGGCCGCTGTGCTCCGGCTAAGCACTCCCCGCCCTCATTCAGTCCCTTTCCCCCACGCCCCCTCCCTGCCCGGTTATTGGTCCCCAGACTCGGTTACCGGGCTTGCAGCCCGGGGCTGGGAGGGGGTGTAGGGGCGGGTGACCGGCGTCTGCCGGCCGGGAGGAGGTGCGGGGAGGATGCGCTCTGCCGGGCTGGAAGGGAGGGAGCTGGTCGGAGCTGTGTGAGGCTGCCCAGCCGTCTGACTGCCCTGCACCTTCCACCGTAATCGCCTGCCGAGTGCCCGGGTCCGCCGGCGCTAGCGAGGCTGAGCGAGACATACTGACAGAATCATTTTGCTAACTAATGCCGCATTATTGCTGTCTTCTCTATTGCTCCTTAATACAGTTTGTGTTGTGTTTATTGGCGAGATTTTCATTTCTACAGCAAACAAGTGCAACAGGTTTTTCCTTCTGTTTTTTTTTTGTCTTTCATTTTTATGTGTCTGATTCTTACCTAAAATATGGTGGTATTTGGTGTCTGCACTGAAATTCAGCTGGATGTGCTTTATTTAAAGGTTGTGGTTGTTTCATGCAACTCTCTTGTATTTGATTTTTTTTTTTCTTTATTTATTTCAGGCCCCTCCAAGGCATTCCTTGCTCACAATGTATAGAACAAAAGTCAGTTTGAAAGACCGTCAGCAACTTTATAAACTGATAATTAGTCAGCTGCTATATGATGGATATATAAATATTGCCAATGGCTTGATAAATGAGATAAAACCACAATCAGTCTGTGCACCATCTGAACAACTGCTGCACCTAATTAAATTAGGTAAGCTGGAATAAAAAGCTACCATAAAAATCCAGTTTCTAAATCCCTGATTTAAATCCTTGTGAATTAAGAGGTTAGCGTTACTGAAAAGACATCTTTTATGCAAAGGTTATGTCTAGTAATAGCATAACTTTGTATATTTTCTTGAAGGGCATTCTAGCTCTGCGTTTCATCCTTTAGTATGTATTAAAAGCAAAACAGATCGCTGAGTGTTGTCAAAATCTGTTTGAATTTCTGTAACACATAAGAATACCTGCTCAGGGTCCTGGGTGACTGGCAACCTTCTAAAAATACGCTCCAGTAAATGGGATCACTGAGTCCACAGACGTAATAGGAAATTGACCTACACAGTTTTCTGCCAACTTTGGAAATATTTCTATATGATTCTTCTTGACAGATTGGAAAGGGAGCAATCCAAGCCCTTCCATTGGCAATCTTTGCTAGCCTTTATATATCAGTGTCAAGAAAATAAGCTTCACAGCGTAGGGTCTCAGCAAAGGTATTGCATATTCTCTCTGTGTATCTTTCTCTCTGAAAGTATATCTGTGCCGCAGGATGTAGTCAGAATACCTGAGCTGCTGTTGAAACAAGCTGACTAAGTTACTGGAAGAGGTCTAGCTGTAACATCATGTCTTCTCTATATTGTAACTGAACTGGTTCTGCTGCCTGAACTAGTTGAGTTCCAAGGGTATAAATATGTGAAGCCTTGTGTCTGTTTGAAATAAGAATGCTAGACTTGTAATTTGTAGATGAAAGCAACAAAAACTTCTCGATTGTGTTTGATCGGTTGATGATCACCGTTGGGCACATAGCTGAAAAATTCTTGTGTCTGCCCTGTTACCGCTTCCAGTGCTGAACTGTCTTTGTTCTGTAGATGCATCCTGGAAATAAAAAAAAAATATATAAATCAAAATCTGCAGAGTGGGTGTGAAGAGGAGTGAAAATTTTAATTTGCAATGCTGGGATAGTTGTTTGTGAAGTAGGTTTTTTTCCTTCAGTGCAATAAAACAGAAAGGAAAAGAACCAGTAAACGCTTCAGTTAAATCTCATGTAATAGTGTTGGGCCTTGTTTCTCCCTCTGTGAAAAGCTGACTTAGAGGCCTGTCGATAGCTTCAGTAACTGATTGTCAGTGCATTTATCAGCACTTAACGTTCTATGATATTTGCTGGTTGTATTTCCACAGTTCTGCTCTAGTGTAGCCAAAGTATCTCTCATTTCTCACGAGAATTACTGCTGTATAACTAAATCTGTTCTGCTAGCTTAGCTTTGTTCAACAGGGGCTGCCTCTCATGCCTCTCAACACCTGACTCATAGCTGGTCCAGAAGTCTGTAGCATAGATCTGGCCACAGTCTACCTGTCTAAGGAGAAGGTTAACCTGGTTTAAGTGCATCAACTTCTCTCTTTTCAGGAATGGAGAATGATGACAGTGCTGTTCAATATGCAATTGGACGGTCAGATACGGTAGCTCCAGGCACAGGAATTGACTTGGAATTTGATGCAGATGTACAGACCATGTCTCCTGAGGCTTCTGAATATGAGACTTGTTATGTCACATCTCATAAAGGACCGTGTCGTGTAGCTACATATAGCAGAGATGGACAGTTAATAGCTACAGGATCTGCTGATGCCTCAATAAAAATTCTTGATACAGAGAGAATGTTGGCCAAAAGTGCTATGCCTATTGAGGTAAAATATGACTTGAATCGTAACCACTTTGTGAATTCTTGAGGTGCTGTCAGTTTCATGCCATGTCTGTGCCTTGTGGCTGGCCCAGTGGGTTGGACTAAATATCTGTCTCACCGTATTTCCTACTCCAACAGCGGCTCATAAAGTACCCCTGAAGAAAAGGAAGAAGAAATAGGGCAAGTATACCTGTGTAACTTCTGGCAGCAGCCTAGAGAATTGAGCCAGAAATTGCTTCAAGTAGTTGCTGATAATTGCTATATTATATGAACACAGTTCATTTTTGAACTCACACTTCTGGCTTCTACAGCCTCCAGTGGCTGTGTGTTTCAGAACTGTCTCACAGAATCCATATTTATTTGCTTCATTTTTTTCTCCAATACAGTTATCAGGTAGCAATTTAGAAGTGGGATTTTTTTTTTTTTGCACAGAGTGCACACCAAATTCTCAGCAGTATCCTGCGTGAGTAAAAGTTGCAATTGGTACAACTTCCTTTAAGCCTTACGGCAATACAGTCTTTTGGTTTGGACTGTTTATGAAGGTGATATGTTTCCTTGCACCAGTTCTCTGCTACTGAAACTCGTTTGTCCTTGAGCAAGTCAGTTGACCTTTGTAAAGATACAGGGATCTTATAACAATATATAGTGGGCCTTCAAATAATTAAGATAATAGTGATTATGTGCCTAGTCGTGTCAGAAACATAGCTGTTATTTGGCCACTCTGGCAAGCATAAAACCTACTTTTCCTGTCAAAAGCACATTCTGGTTTCTAACACTCTAACTTGTTGAATGTTCTTTGTAGGTCATGATGAATGAGACAGCACAGCAAAACATGGAAAATCACCCTGTTATTCGGACTCTCTATGATCACGTGGATGAAGTTACATGTTTAGCTTTTCATCCAACAGAACAGATCCTAGCATCTGGTTCAAGGGACTACACACTTAAATTGTTTGATTATTCAAAACCTTCTGCCAAAAGAGCCTTCAAATATATACAGGTTAGATACAATACCAGTTCAGAGCAACCAAAGCTTGAATGTATAAGTACTGAGGTACCAGTGAGCTGAGTTGTGATGAGTGGTTAGGTGTATGTAGGAGTATGCAGCTACAAAATTTGCAGACATTAAGGTAACTACGTATTAAGAATTTGTGCATAATGGATACCTATATTCTTTAAATCTGGTGCCTGTCTGCTTTTTGTTAATCTAGACCAAATCTAATATGAGTAACTTTGAAGTCAATTATATTATCTTTGGTTTTGAGGAGAGGGTGGCATTATGTGATGGTGGGCTTTGGGGTGTGTGACTGGCTGACAAAGCCTCCTGTCACTTCTGTGTGATATCCCAAAAATGAGTGGGCACTGCAGGCTGCTTTAGGACAAAAACTACAATACATTTAAAGGTAGCCTGTCATTTTAATCCTGTAGGAAGCATTTTCTATTTTGCAAAAACAGAACATTGTGCTAACTGATAATTTAACTAGTTTTTTCGCACTTTAATGCCACCAGAATTGACACTTGCATTTCAGATTTTATTTTTTTTTCTCCTTACACCAATTATGTATTTTTGATCAAACAGGAAGCAGAGATGTTGCGCTCAATTTCTTTTCACCCTTCTGGAGATTTCATACTTGTTGGTACCCAGCACCCTACTTTACGACTGTATGATATCAATACTTTCCAGTGTTTTGTGTCTTGCAATCCTCAAGATCAGCACACTGATGCTATATGTTCAGTAAATTACAACGCAAGTGCAAACATGTATGTAACAGGAAGTAAGGATGGATGCATCAAACTGTGGGATGGTGTTTCAAATCGCTGTATCACTACTTTTGAGAAGGCACATGATGGAGCTGAAGTCTGTTCTGCTATTTTTTCCAAAAATTCAAAGTATATCTTGTCAAGTGGAAAAGACTCTGTGGCTAAACTATGGGAGATCTCCACTGGTCGAACACTGGTCAAATACACAGGTATGTGGCAGGTGACCTTCCAAGTACCTTTCAGTACCTTTTGCAGGTACTGAACCACAGCAGGGGTGGTAATATTGTCAAAAGAACAGTAATTCTTAAAGGCAATGGGCGACTGCTGCTTTGAGGATAAATTCCCCCAAATTATTGAAGACACTCAATGTAGACTAATTCCAGAAGAAAAGCTGTGATTCTTGTATGTCAGCCAGTGTAAACGTATTCAGTCAGAGTAGATTTTTGGAGACTTTTCTGACATGATTACTCCATTGCTTTGGAGTAAAGTTACCACTAAATTAGGGAAAAGTAAAAAGGAACACTGCCCTAAGGACTAGGACATCTGTGCAGAGGCTCTAGTTTATCTTTAGTGTTTAGAAACAGTAATTACTAAAATAGCATCATCGCTTTTCTTGCTGGTGATCATTTTGATTTTGTGACTTTTATTGCTAGACTAGGGGCACAGTTTAAACTGAAAGGTCAAAGCTAACACCTAATCTGTTTCTGGCTAGAGTCAGCTGCGTTCCTGCAGAGTACCTGCCCAGACAGGGGGAATTGAACCTACTTTGGGGCAGTTGTTTTAATGATTAGACTCTTGTGCAAAAGATGTCTCTACTGGCATATGGCAGTAGTCTGAAAAATAGCTACAGCTGGTTTGTTTCTTTTTTTTTTTTCTAATTTTTTTTCCAAGGATGCAATTGTGTGCAAGGTAGTCCTATTTGGAGCATGCAGACAATACCATGCTGTGATCTCAGCGGGGCTTAAGAAATGGTGAAGGATGTAAAAGCTTTGCATTTGATAGCAGCCATGTGACAGGGGAAGCTTTTAGGTCAAGCAGTAATGTGCTTAAGCATTAGGAGTCATAGTATGAAAGAGGAGAGGATGTTGAAAATTTTGTATATCAGCTCTGGGGATGTGCAAGTTCCTTTTTTGTACGCTAGCTCTATTTTGCTCTCAACCAGCAGGGTGCAGCACCTCCCTGGTAAACTTCTCCAAAGTATCAGGTAATGTGCAGGTGTGTGCATCGCAAAGTAAATGTCTACGTATGAAACACATTTTATTTGAAGGGTATGGAGGGAAGGTGTGGCTAAGGTGGGTCATATAATGTGCCACGTAATAGGTACATTAAAAACAAATTGTCATTGATAATGAGAATCTGTGTATTTGTGGTCCTTCCCCTTAGTTATAGCTGTAAGCCTCATACAAAAAGTAGAAGGCAAAAGTGCTCTTAAAGTTGAGTGATTGGACTCATACTGAGTGGTTGGACTTGATTGACATAGTTGGAGTAGTTAATCTTTCTGTCCTCTAAGAAATTTTAGAATATGTCATGTATATAACTACAAAAGATTATTCACCTGTCCTACGTGGAAGTGGTAGACTGAGAAAATACGGCTCCTTTGTAGACTGCAGAAATTTATACTTATGGGAGGTTTATTCTTAGGTCTTTGGAAACTTCCTAAAACTGATCCTATTTGGGTTAATACTTTGCTGCATATATTTAGGAGCTGGTTTGAGTGGACGACAAGTACACAGGACACAAGCTGTCTTCAACCACACAGAAGATTATGTGCTGCTTCCAGATGAAAGGACCATCAGTCTCTGCTGCTGGGATTCAAGAACTGCTGAACGGAGAAATCTTCTTTCTCTTGGGCACAACAGCATTGTCCGTTGTATTGTCCATTCTCCTACCAATCCTGGCTTCATGACCTGCAGTGACGACTACAGGGCTAGATTTTGGTACAGAAGGTCAACAACAGACTAAGGACAGCTCTATAAAACAGCGATTATCCAGATTCGTTATATCATCTTGTATTGATTGTACTGCCAACAGATGCCTAGATGAAAGCCGTGCTGTGTCTGGTTTTTAATTCTGTCAAACATGGCAGATAAATATCAAAATACTGAGACTTAAGTTTTGCCCCACGCTAATTTTTTTAATAGTGTGTGTGGCATTAATTTTTGTAAGTCATCTCTAATTGTACTCAAGGAGTGTGTGGGGGGGAGAATAAAATGATCCTTGCAGGAAGGATTAAACTTGTTCTCCTGTCTTTCTAAATCCTGCGAAAGATAATGTGACTGTATCTTGCTCAAACTGGGCAGTATGAGCCAGTTTTGCTCTGCATTGTATCTGTGCAATCCCACTGAAGTCTGTTTAAAGAATGGATTACACAAGTAACAGCAGAACTTGGCAAATATTTTAATGAAGCCTTAAGCTGCCTTCGGTTCTGATTTATTCTTTGTAAAGCTCTGTTTTGTATCTTTTAGTCTGGGGGTTTTTTGGTGGAATTTTTTTTTTTTTTTTAATTGGCCAAGTGGACCTTCAATTCTGAGCCAGTCTTGTGCCATAAGAATTTGAAACAGGATTTTAAACTATTTAGATGAATGCAAGAAATATGGTGTTCTAGTTCTGGTATTAAAGCTCAGACTTGAAATCTTGTCTTCTTTTGAATTTATCTTAAGTGGGACCTCAAAGTGAATTCATAGTATTTTCAAGGAGTATCCACATTGCAACTGTAAAATGTGACAGTGCTGCAGCATGTGAAAATGATAATAATTTTGCCATAGAGACCTTTAGTATCCTCTCAAAGAAACTGTTGTGCATATTAATTTCTATATATGTACCTCAGAAATGTCACTTTGCTTCATTTTATTGAGGAATTTTCATTCTATGTCTGTTACACAGAACTTGAATTACATTTTTTTTAATTATTCAAAAATCCAGACTCACCATTTCTCCTCCCTGTTATCTCTAATAGTCCAAGTTTCCCAGACCTCATCCTATTCAACAGAAGTGCAGATCATTAAGAAACTGTGCTTAAACCTTCTGTAAGTTTGAAAACTCACTACTTACTTTTACAGATAGTTGCCTGTGCATCCTTATAGAGTGCTCTTGGGCTTCACATTTGGGAGGATTCCTGTAGTCAGAAATTCAGCACTTGATTTCATGAGGATTTTTAAATGTAAGATTGTTCTCACTGCCGGATTAACTTTCCGCTACCACTGATGAAATGTCTTGTCAAGGGCTCATGAAGGTGCCGGATTTGTCTGTATTTAAATAAAGATTACCTTTTAAAAAGTTATTTAATATATAAAGAAGGAAATGCATTAGTTTTCTTTTCTGTATAACAAAAGGAGAAATTAACAATATTGGAAGGCTGTGTCTTTGGGGACATGTTAAATCTTGATGAATTCGTTTGTTGTGTTACATCTGAATTGGATACAACTATAGATTTACAGTATAGAATGTGGGATTTTTTTTTAACTTAGAGAATTAAATTTAATTTTCTCTTAGAAGCTACTGCTATGCAAAACATTTCTTCGGCTTAGCAATCCTCTTCGCTTTGCCTCTGCCTCCCTTCAAGTTTCTAAAATTTTAGAAACGTAGGAGGCATGAGATGGCAGTTTTGGTGGAGGGATGAGGAGAACCAGAGCTTGGTGGGAGGGAAAAGGGAAGTCCTGACACACAGTTATTAATGCGTGCTGTACTCGCTCTGCTATTACAGCCAGCCTGCTAAATTGATAGCAGTGGCAATTTTTTTTTAGAGTGCCACAGTTTTTTCAATTCTGTTAAAGAAGCTGTCCATAAGTAACACATTTGCTACTGGTGTTTGGACTCTTGTATTTTTAAAACACTGTGTTTTATGTATTAAGCTACTGCTGTGGTTGATAAGTTCACAGTATGCTAGCTTTTGCCTCAAGCTTCCTTAATTCTGTGGTCTTTTAACTTGCAGTGTAGAAATAGTTTTATTCTCTTAACGCAAAAACATCCTGACGTTGGCACCTACCTTTCTTTTCACACTATATCATCTTGCTTGAGGCTGGAAGTTTGGGGGGGGTTCTGTTTAAGAAATAAGGGCTGGAAGAAACAACTCATCCTATTTAGGTAGATAATGCAACCCTGGAGTGAAATAGTTTAGTTTGGTACTACACCATCCCAGTGGTACTCTGGTAGTTGAAGGTGGTTGATTGGGGACAAGCAGGAGAGGAGGCAAGGCAGCTACACGGCATTCAGAGCAAGCAGGCGTGGAAGCACAGTAACGAGGGGCCAGAGCTGCATCTTGAAGAACAGGGTTGTGCACACACGTAGCATCCTGTTAGATCTGTGTTTGACTGAAGGGGAATACATCTTTTCACCGTGCAAGTTGAAGTACCTAAGTAAACATTTTCCATGTGATCATGCTTACTGCTACAGTCAGAGAAGCTTCACACCTAGAAGCTGTATTTGATCAATTAAAATTCCTGTGTAGCTGCCTGCTCTTCTCAAGTTTTGCAGTCTGTACCTCTCGGTAGCTACACCCCAGCAAGCTGCTCTGCTCAGAGAAGCACGGTCATACTCAGGATTTACCACCTTACGAAAGTCCATCACCTGTCTAGAGTCCATTGTATCCATCTGGCATGCCTGGCCTCGGAAGAAGCTGTCACAGAAACATGGCAAGGTGATGCCACAGCTAACACGTTAGGCCAACGAGCCATGCTGACGTGAAAGCAAAGCAACTTTGGAGACATCATAATTACAGTTTTGTATCTTTCAGCCTTCAGCATTCCTGCTGAACTTGGCAGTCAGTAACTAGCACATGACTAGGGAAAGTCTTTCCTAAAAGGCCACTTGTGGAATTATTTGCTTATTTGCCACCCATTGAAACAGATTTCAAGCTTTCTACTTAAGAGGGGGTACTGGTCTGGGATAAATATTTCTCATTTCCTGGACACAGAAGCTGTGTTTCCGCCAGAGATGCCCCGTGAGACTGAATCCCAGGAAAAACTGAAGTATAGTAAAGGAAAAGTGGTTAAGATAATTGTAGTTCAGGTTAGGAAGTTCTCCGCGTGGCTGTAAGGGACCCTTCAAACACGCTGAGTACAACTGCTCTACTCACTGCACAGGATATTGCCGGACAGCCCACGCATCTCCTTGTGTACATGTTTAAGCCTTGGTGCAGCCAGGAGTCACCTTCCACACAGCATTCACCCCCAGGTATGGATGATAATACATCAGGTTTTCGCAAAGCCCCTTTTTAACAAAAAGTTATATTGGTGCCTTAAAAGTTGAGACTTTGAAAGGCATGAAAAATGTTGGCTTCGTAATCCTGAATGGATATGATTGTGGCAGTCTTATTTCTATCAAGCACTGTGCAGCCCCTTGTGGTACGTAGTATTCTTGTATTCGTTACATTTCTAAAAGAGGAAATACAGGAACATGTAGCAAAACAGAAGGGTGAGACTTCTGACTGCGGTTAATTGCGACAAGTTGGTGACAGAGAGATCAAGGAAAATTCCACTTGCAGACAGACTTTTTTCTCCTCACTTTCAGACACCAATAGGGTTTTTCAGTTTTTCATTCTGTCCTTTTTAATCTCACCTGTTGTCACAGAAATTATCTTTCATGAGAATCTTTTCTACAAACTCCTAAATGCTTTTCGGGTTAGAGCTGTCGATGTGCTTTCTTGAGACATAGTTCCTAACACACCGTGGCTGTGCAAAGCTGAAGTCTCTTCATCCTGCCATAATTATCTGTATTGCTCAAAGTGACGCTGCTGGAGAATGACAACAATGGATAAAAACATAAGAATCAACAGAACTGCCAAGGTATGTGTGGTTTTTTGAGTATAGCATATAAACAATTAAGAAAAAAAGTGTCCTAGCATAGGGTTTGATGTTTAAATTCAGCATGATGGTTTAAATTGGTGATGTTGCAAATGCTTGGTGTTCCCGTCTCGATGCTCATGTACCTAATGTCTCCCCGCGCTTTTTGTTGTGACAAAACTATTAGCTGGAAGAAATGTCCTCTTTGGGAGGACTCTGAATAAAGCAGGATCCCCAGATAGCCAATACCTGTGAATAAACACATTTGTGAAATAATAAATATATAATTTCAAGGTTCCACCCGTCTCACTGCTATCCTGTAGTAACATTACACATGGTTGTATTGTCAAAGACTTTCACTGACAGTCTAGGTGACCCGTTGCATGACAGATAATTTCCCTATGTTACATGTAAAACAGAAGAACTTTTGAAGTACTATATTTGTTTCTTTTGAAAGACTGGACCTAGTTTATAAGGTTTTTTACATTTATTTGTGTATTCATATTGCATCTAGTATAATTTTATATATATACATAGATAAAATAACCTGCTACAGCTATACAGGTTAGAGAATGCTGAAGTCTTGATTCAGAGTCAGTGCCTTGATTGTCCTACTGTCTGCAAGTCTAATAAGCAGTGTAATGGGATTATTATTTTCATCCTGGATTATGATCTCAGTGTTTACTGTAAATAAACTGCCTCCAGGAAATTTGATACAAAATATAGTGTGTGGGGGGGAACCTTAGTACAAGTTCCATGAGTCATTCTTTTGCACTCAAAATTTTCCATGGAGGCATATAAAGATAAGAGACTATTTTCATGTTCAGTCATCAGCAATTGATGCAAGACATTTTTAATTTCCATAAAGAGAAGATATTTTCTATTCCCAGGTATGATATTTTCAGTTTTGTTAAATGGGTTGCCAATGGCTAAGTAAATGTAATGGCAGCAAGCTGATTTCCTGTTCTGCTGTGAGATCTTTAGACACAGCCACAGCACCCAGACAAATTCAGCTCAGTAACAACTGAAAGTCAAATTTATTATATAAATTTATTACATACATTTGCATAATTTATGAACTGTTCATAAGGTTCCTACTACCCTAGCATTACTGTTTATTATAATAGTTGAGTGTTATACTATATATGCAAACAGTAAGGATGTGGTTTTTCTACTGTCTGGACTTCCTGAAGCACCATGTGCCAACCATCGGTAGCTTTACTGTGACAGGTAACGCTTTGCAGTTATCACTGTGCCCCAACTATTCCACCTTCACAAGGAAAACTGTTTCTGAAAATGAATTCAGAATATGAGCACAGCCTGAGAAAAGATGTTACTTCTTTCTTGTTGCATATACACCTGCGACACAGTCTGCACAGGAAACATTGCACCTCTTGGTGCAATTTAAAACACAGTTAGCATGACGGGCTGTGCTTGGGAAATAGTTCTCATACTGTTTGACAACATTTTCTGTGCTGTTGCCAAAGGAAAAATAGGAGCATTTTTTAAACAGACATTAAGTTGATCTGAAGTTTGTCTGTCCTTCCAAAATGCCCAGTTCATATATTCCCATCTTGTCCACAAACAAGTGCATGAAGAACAATGAGAGATTTGTTTCTGTAACCATCTCTGCACCCCAGGGATGTGTGCACCCACAGTCCCGTGGCTCTAGGCTGCCTGCTGTCACCCCCCAGTTGCCATCTCAAACACCTGGGAGCAAAAATAGGATTTGCCAGAGCTAATATATTGAGCAAGGAGTTACTTAAATAGCCAAGAGGAATTACTGGAGAGAACGATGAAGTTCTCATTTTCCTGGGCCTCAAACAATAAATTTGGGGCTATTCTCAGGGATGCAGTCAGGTGGAAGTGGACTAGATGCCCAGCTTTCCTGGGGAAATCTTAAAACTTTAGCTCTGTCATGGGCAAAAGACCCAGGGAATTTTCACCTCATTTAATTTATTGCCAGTTAACACAAACTTCTAATCAGGGATTTGGGTGATTGAGAAAGAATAAACCATAAACAATGAAGCAAGCACCTTTCTCCCCCTTCCTAGTCTCAACTTGTCTTATTTTTGTGCAGGGTACACTCAGTCCACCCCAGTACCTTCAAGGAGGTGATGATGGCACAGGAGGTTGGGGCTGGGGGAAAAGCTCTCTGGCTGCTGCTGCTGCTTCATGATTATTGCCCATTTTCTTCCACGTCTCTGTCCCTGCCCTGGCGTGGGACACCCAGGGTCTGCGAAGGGTGTCCCTACCCCGGCGTGGCAGGCATCCTGTCTGGGATTAATTTAAGAGAACATTTAATTGTATTTGAAAGTAGTTTTGTGGCTGCAAGTTGTGGCTTTGTTGCTTGTATTTCTGGATCATTTCAAATGCTGGTAGCACCTGAAAAATTCCAGGGTAGCAAGTGAATGGCTGATCTTTATCATCTGCGTGGAGTGTTCAAACTAGTAAAACTGCTGGTTGTAATATTAAAAAAAAAAAAAAAGAGAGAGAGAGAAAAAAACCCCGAAGGCATTCAAAGGAGCTGCTTGGTGCCAGGAGTTCTTTCCCATTTGAACAACTGCATTAGCTGCTTGTCTGCTCCTAGTCCCACCCCAGAGGTGTAGATTTTGTTGAGAAAGCATTTTCAATTCAGCATTTTATCTTCAAGATTGCTTTTCTAGTTACATGATTGTGGGTTTGGGAGTGAGTGTCTAATTTTGCCTTAAAGCTACCATGGAAAGAGGAAGGAAAAGACACTTGCCAGAGAAAAGGCAGTGTTGTACAGAGGCAAAACCAGCACAAGTTTGCAAACCCCAAGATATTCACAAGTACAAAGCGCTAAAACCTGTGCATTTGCTTAAGCATAACCTGGGCAGAGCTGTTGCTGAGTAAATAGCAACTACAAACAATTTTAAATAATGCTATTATTTAATAATAGTAAAGATTTTTTTTAAATAATCAAAGAAACAAAATCCTTCAGCTGAGTTAATGTTTAGCTTTCCTCCTCAGGTTTTCTGCCTCTGAAGCGAGATTATTTTGCAGGGATTACTACAACTACAAAGGAGATCTGTTTCTAGAGACCTGAACATGAAAATTTCAAAGAATAACAAACCACTTTTAAGTACAAAAAAAAAGGAGTAAAAAAATGGTGCCACAAAAGGTGGAAAATGCACTTCAAAATACAATCCTCGCTTTCTGGCTCTGCCCCACTGCCCTGCGTTTTCCTGTTAAGAAGAGGCAGTTGCAAAGCAGAACAGGCATTTCCCCGGGGGTGTCTGCAGGAGGGACATCTGTCTGTCCTCCACCAGGCCCTCATTAGCATCAGCAGCTGCAGGCCAATTGCACCCTGGAGATAATTTTGCTATGTAATTAGCTCCCTTCGTTCCCAATAGCTGCTCTGCTCTGGGGCTCCCAGTAAAGGGAGCAGGAGGTGGAAGGAGGCTGGGCGTTTGCTCTTCAGGCTTCTAGCCAGACTCTCCAGTGCTCCTGCCTCATCTGCTGATCTGGGCTTGGAGAGAAAGGGCTGGGGGAGATCACATCCTCCTCCTTAGGTGATGGAGTAACAGGGAAATACATAGGTGACAACAAAATGAAGGTCAATGTAAGTACTAGATCATCTTATTTCTGTTGCAGTTAATTTAATGGCTTTACCTACTCTGTGTGTAGAGGAAACGTATGTAGTGTAAAATCTGTATTTGCCAGGGTCCCTTTTCAGAGCATGCTGTTGATTTTATTTGTACATTATTAACAGAGCACATGGTCTTAATTTTAAAAATATAATCTGAGTTAAACTGAAAAAAATGCTCTATCAAGAACAGTAGCGTGGTTTTGTACTATGCATATTAGGCAATAATATGCTTTATTAAAAGAGTTAACCACAATTGACCCTGGCTGGCTGTTAGGATATCTCTTACCCCATATTTTCTTGGAAATAATGAGCTTAAATGATTAACACTTGAGCTGTACATTATCTCAAAAAAGATGATGTTTTTTGCACTAATTACTAGAAAACGGGTAATGGAAATGTTTCACAACTTGAGTCACTCTTTGATGAAGAAAACGTCAACTAATTTCAGTATGAGTCTGTGAAAGTCTGTGCGCTCTAGGATAATGATTGACCACGTCCTGGAGGTCTTTACAAAGAGAACTGAAGCTCAGAGGAGGAAAGGAGTGGTGGCAGTGTTCATTTTTAGGAAATACGGCTTTCCTCTGGGAGGAGGGGGGGAGTAAGTGGATGGATCAAATAAATTTTATAGTCATATGTTAATGTTTTTGCCCAGACTTCTGCGTACAGACACATAGCATTAGCTTGCTTTGTGCTAAGCAGAATTTCTTTGGCTGTGGCACGAATTGAATCTGTCAGCCTGGCGTTACAGCTGATGTCTGGCAGCTGGGACTCGGGGCCGGGTCTGCGTGGTCCCATGTCCCTGGATTGATGGCAGGGAAGGGGCAGCTGCTGCTCGGGAGTGGTGATGCTCGCTAGTGATCAGGGCAGGTGAAGCACCATCCGCTCCTCTTCCCAAAGGAATATTAAAATTTCAGATAAACGCAACTTGGTCCAAAAGAGCGGTCTTGAAAAAGAATTAGTGTTTTGGGACAGGTAACGGCAATTAGAGAGCTGGAGGGAAGCTTGGGAGTTGTGGCGTTGCTGCTGAACCAGAGCACACCTACCCCCAACCTCTGCGGTGCTGTCACCTTGCCACGTCCAGGGAATTCCAGAAGCTGGGCCACAGGTCCGATGGGATGCAGGGGCCACATCCTGCCATGCTTGTGCACCCAGGAGCAAGAATATACAGCAGTCACTGCAAGTGAACCAATCTGCTCCTGACAACCTGTCCTGGGAATTTCTTGCCTGTTCCCTGGGCAGGCAGGGGAAGGAGAGCAAGGACCCTGCTCTCCCGACTCTCTGTGAAGCATCTATTGCTTAGGAGGCAGAAGGAGAAAGCTTGTAGTCGCCGCAGCTTTCCACGTCTTTAAATCCATGTTTGGAAATAAGTGTTGTAGTAAAATACAGCAAAGATGCTAAAAGGTTTAGAAAAGCCAAAAAAGTAATTTGGTGTATATGGGGAAAAAAACTTTGGCTAGCAGGAGGAACCAAAACCCAGAAATACCTATTTTCTTTAAATATCAGGAAATGGTAGTTTATTTTTCCTTTAACTTGGGCCACACATGTGAAAATGCTATGGATGGGAGTGAAATCCTGATCACACTGAAAATAGTGGGAGTTTCTGCTGGTTTTAACACAGCTAGGATTTGATTAACCACATTTGTGGAGAAAAGTAACAGAACCAGCTTGTAATTCCCACCCCTACATCACTGCCTAATGTGGAGCTGCACAATTTCCATCTAAGTGGTTCTGCCTGGTTTTAAAACTGGTTGTTCTTTATGAAAAACTGATTTGACCATTCAGAGTTTAAAACCTGAATGATTAGCACCCAGTTCCACCTTACAAAAACCAATTAACACTTTGAATAGGCAATAAAAGCGAGTCCTGATATCCATTCCTTGTTGAAGCTTGTACAAAAAGATGTGAAATTTTTGTACAACCAGAACACTGATTTTCCAAAATATGCAGACAAAACAAAAAATACCATAGAAGGACCTTCTGCAAGTCACAGAAACGGTTGCACATAATGGGACGTGCAAGTCCCATGGCTAGAAGGAAGGCACATGCATGTAGATGAAGGATCCGAATATTTAAGATAGTCTTTCTTCTGTGTATGTTGACCATGTGAACTCTGTCTCTTGTTAACTGACTGAGCAAAACTTAAACTGGCTCAGCTTGGCCTGCTATTTAAAAGGGACTCCTCTGAGAAGCATTTTCCCAGCTAACGGGGCAACGGAGAATGTTTATTTCTTCAGCTTTGTTGGGAGGTGAAGAGATTAACTGGGAACAGTTCCGTAAACATGTCAGAGGGTGTCATTGATGCATGAGCATAACTTCAGCAAACACAGCCCACTGCATTTAGTAGTATCTTTTCCTTCTCCTCAAGTATTTTAAGGCCCATTTTCCTGCAGTAATAGTACTTACAGATATTTTTTAATGTGCAAAATGCAGCTGAAAAATATTTATCTTCATCCACAAAAACTCCCATGATTAAAACTACCTCTTTTTTTAGATAGTTTTTTTAAGAAGCAAATTTAAGACAGAAGATAAAAAATACTGGGTTTTTTATTTGAAATGCTGTGAAGTACTACAGTACCTCTGTATCATGTGAAATAGTATGTAGTAGTGAATTGACATTTCCAAATACAAACTTGAGTGGGAAGGGAGGGTAGAGAAATTATTTTGGCAGGCTTGGAGGCAAGATGCTCAAATTATCACTTGATAACATGAAGGATTTTTCTAGCAACATTTCCATATATTTTATAAGGATGGGTTTTTTTCCTGTTGCATAGTACTATAGGCTGAGGATAAGCACTGGGATAGGAGAGGGATCAGGAGATCTTAGTAATAGTGGGGGGTTTTTTGCCTTAGATATTTATTGTGTATATAGAGCACAGATGTCAGTCTGAGTACTGCCGTTTTGAGGTTATAGAATTTTATATTATAGAATTGTACAATTTTATGTAATTATCAGCTTTACTGACTCTTAATTAAAATTTTCCCTCTCTTCGTTAATAAACATGAGTTAACAGCTTTCATTCCAAAGACTCCCAAGGGCTGTTAGGCTTTATGGTGGGAGCGTTGCTGGATAAAGATATGAAAACAATAAAGATGTAAAAAGTCTGATTTGTAGGGAGAGTTACTATCTTAACATCTGATCTACAATCCAATAAAAGGAGACATACTTCCAGCTACACATAAACTTGTCTTCAAACCTAAGTTAACTGAACCTGTGTTACCAGAGGTTTTGTGCTGTAAATCTATTCAGTATGGTTGGCTCAATATATGTGAGTAACTTGCATTGCTGTAACGAGGTCAGGGACTCAAGGTATGGGGAAGAACAGTGTCTCAGGAAGAGGCTGCAGAGGGTGCAACCTCTGTTTTCTAGGTCTGTGCTCTGTCATCGTCTTGGTAAAATCTGCTCAGTGAGAGACAAGCAACAGTGCTGTCTGATGAGGTGCTTTCTCATGGGGCTATGAACTGGCTTTTAAGATGTTCTTTGTCTTAGATTTTTTTTTTTTTCAGGGCTGCTGATGGGGAAGGAGCAACAAATGTCAAAGAAGGAAAAACACTTTGATCTCATCTGTGTTGCTTTAGTACTTATTACATGTTGGTTATTGTAAGGACACATTAACAAGATCACATAAAATAACAAAGAACTGTACACAGCTGGCCCTAGATGGCATTTTGTGGATGATAGTGTTAGACAGCCAGTTTCCGCTTCTCTGGTAATAAAGAAAAAATGCAGATCCCATTAGCCCCAAAGCACAGCTTCCTCCTAGCTAAGCATCCCATAAGGTCTCTGTGATCCTGGGAATGCAGTATTTGTTTATAGCTAATGGCAGGTCAGAGCTCCTTCTGCTTACATGATAGAAAGGGGCTGCCACAGTGATTCTTTACGTATGTCCTAGAAAGTGTAGATAGGGCCCAATTTCTGACAAATGGCCCCACGTTAGATGAGCCAGAGCCTGTACTACAAATAACCTCACTCCATGTAACTGGAGAGAGACTTGGTAGACCTTAGCTATCTGTGCTGTTGGATCAGGCGCTCACCTGCCATAAACCTGCAACTTTTGTCTATAAAATTGTTCCTACTGTTATTGGGATCACAATCATTTGGCTGGGATGAGTTCTCTTAAAAGTGTCTCAGAAAAAGAGATTTCTTTGGAAAGCAAATTGGAAGAGATTTGATATCCAGTGGCTTCTCAGTAATTCTGTTTTTTAACATGAGCAGATGGAGCCCGTAGGATGCTGAGCTGTGGAGCTGGCTATGGGCTGGATGCCAGTAAGGAACAGGGCACAGACGGGAGAGTGGCGGTTCCTTACCCAACCTCACAGTGCTCTGGTTTACTCAGCATGGCCCATACCCTCCTCATACAAGTATTGCTAGGGGTTTAATTTCAGTGGAACGTGGATATAACTCATCTAGCTTTCATAACTGACCCAGCTCAGTGGCTCCAGCAGGTTTTTTCAAGCGCTGTGGGGTTCGGTATCACCTCAAACTCCACTACAAAATCAGCTACCCTATAGCAAGTTCTTTGCTGCCAGAACTACAGCACTTCCCAGTACCAAAGCTAGCTAGTTCAACGCTTGCTTGTATGTATATCCTATAAAATAGCTAAACACATCAGCACATGCTATGCTTAAGAGTTCGTTACTGTTTGTTTTACCAGTATTAGGCTGATCTTCAACATCTGCGTCAGCATCCTGGGCTAATACTTGTTGAATCCACAGCTGGGACTCCTAACAATTAATGAAGCTTATATGAACAGTATTGCCTACATTCCTGTGGTAATAACACTGTAAAAAGAAATGCTTCAGTCTCTTCCACACCAGCCCTGGTGCAGCCAGGTCCTGAGAGACTGGGTGAGCAACCAGAATGCTTGGAAAGGAAACAAGAAATAAAGGGGACACTAGTCCTGTAAATAGAGGAGGAAAGGAGAACACAGAGTAAAATCTAAAGGCAGACCTGTTTGACCTTTTGTTTTTACACCTTGTGAAAATATTCCTTCTCTGTTTTTGTGGAGATAAGAATTGAGCAGAAATCAGTTACTTCAGTGGTGTGGTGCTGCTTGTATTGGTTTTTTTCAATGTATTGCTGTGGCTTTCTACCAGACTGTGGGAACTGCAAATACACAGAAGAGTCTGTTCAGGGAAGGTGTTGGTAGGGATGTCTTGTTTTGTCTTGGTGGTTTGGATATATTTTTTTTTTCCCCATCCTCATACTGCACTGCAACAAGAGGCTGTCCTTGAAAGTTTTCCCTGGGACCTTCCTGTAGTTTGCTTGCTAGTTACAAATTACTAATATACTCTGTGTTACACATGTTTCTACCTTTTATAAATTCCTTCAGAGACAAGTTCCAAGTCAAAAGGATGAGAAATCTTAATTAAAATACCTTCCTAAGTTTCTATATCCTTTTTAAAATGCATTAAGAAGTGTTACCAAGGGCTGCTAGCCATCTAGATCACTAATGCCTTTCACTGTCACCTGGAATTGTATCTGTACCAGTGGCTGGTCTATTATGTCAGTGATGGGCTGGAACTCTTGAAAGAAAATATTGAAAAATTTGAATTATGTTGCTGTGCACTTATGCAATACTGGAACCGAGTGGATGGAAAAGATTTGCTCTCCAACCCCATAGCATTGGCTGTGTGTCCTGAAACTTGAAATTTAATTTAGCACTGCCTTACATGGAAGAACCTTTTCTTTTTTCTTTTTTTCCCTCTCCTGTTTGAGAGCTCTGCTGACTTGCAGAGTCTGACAACCTTCCAATTCATTCATGTTCTATAGTCTGGAGGTTGGGGCCTGTCTCCATCACTTCTCTATTTAAGGTCTTAAATTTTTAAATTCCAGCCCTGTGGATGGGATATTGGATGATCTATGAACAGATTTGTTCTAGCTAGGTCAGGTTTTCAAGTGTCCTATGATTTTTATTTTTTTTTTTCTTTTTTAATCCTCTGCTTGGCTTGCAACTGAGATGATTTCAGAGGTTCCTGGGTATTCATATCACCTATAGATGTGAGCCCACATGCCCTAATTTGAGCTCCATAATTCGGGGACCACCTTTCAAAATTTGAACCACAGTGTTCTGCTTTGAATTGGTATCTCTCTGTGGGCTACTGGCCCTTGGATGTTTGCACAGCTTTTTTGGCAAAACCAAAGGAATGTGTGCTGCAATTCAAGCAAAGAGACCCCTCAGTTGTAAAGGTTTGGGACTTCCATGGTAAGAGTTTAAATTTTAACTTTTTATTCAGTGTGGGTGCCCCTGAATATACACATCTGACTTTGTCAAATTAAATGTTGGTCAGCTGAGTTTTGACAGCCTTTCTGTGGAATAGCTTGGCTGTTGAAGGAGCTTAGACCTCCCTGTTGCTTTCTCTGACTTGGCTGTTCTCTCGCTTCACTTGTTTTGCAGCAAAGCAGACCTAGCAATGTCTAGGCAAAGAGATGAGAGAATAGTTGGAATTATTTCTCCTGCAAATACCTGCTGCAGTCATGTTTGAATGTTGTGAATAGGAAGAGTATCTCCTCACTCTGCATAACTTAGTTTGTACCCTACAGTTAGGATTTGTAGAAATCCTCACTGATGTGTACAGGCCAAATTCTAACCTAGTGAAAATCAGTGTATTTACTCCAAAACAAATGAGATTTAAAAATAGATTTGTGTAGTTTCATACATGGGTTGATTAAAAAATTAGGCCCAACAATGTGTCTAGTTTCCCCAAGAAAGACTTAGCTGGGGGAATGTTGACATTTCGATGCCTTTTAAAACCACACAGTGAACCAAATTTTCCTCTTACTCGTGTTGGTGCGACTAGGAAGGACAGTCTTGTCTAATGCACTAGACAGGGGCTCAGTTCCTGAGTTCAAGCTTCCTGGCTCTGCCACTGATTTCCTGAGTGTGCGTGGATAAGGCTCTTCACATTTCAGTTGCCTGTTTGCAAAAGGGGGAGTGTTCCTCTGCCCATCCTCTTCAGGTCTGAAGAAGAGGGTCTGTCCTTCAGTGTGTCTGTACAGCATCTGGCAACATGGGATCAAATGTTAAGCCAGATCTAGAAGTGTTGCTGATGAATAATAGGAAAATTAGGGTTTCCTCTACTTTTTTTTTTTTAAAATTGCAACACATGTGAAGCCCAAGCCCACCCCAGGCTGTACTCTGTGGTGGGATTCCTGGAGGCCTGACTTCAACACAGGTGGCTCAGAGCATTTGGCATTGTCCAAATAGAAAGCGAACTCCCACGTTCAAGGCAAGAAGGGCAAGAAGACTGTTTTAACCAGACTAGGACATGAGGTAAATGGGACTGTTGTCCATCTCTGGCAGCTGCTGATGGACAAGCCAGTGTATCATAAAAAGGCCATTGTTCGTGGCCACCCTAACAACAGGCCATTTTCATCAGCTGAGTTGACAAATTGGTTTTCTTCTGCTGCAACTTCAAGCCAGCTGTTGCTTTACAGCAAATGCCTTGGACAGAAATACAAGGCATCATGTTTCCTATTTGGGTACTATCTCTTTGGACATTACTTGCACTTTCTGATAAGAAACTACTACTGAAACAGAGTCAGTGTCCCACTGACTGGGAAGCAGTCAGTCTTATTTTAAAGCTGAAAGCAAATGGTATCTTGTACTGAAAAATACTATGACCACAGCTCTCTACCTTTTGCAGAAATGCCTCGGGTGAATAAAGCTACCTGCTGCTCCTACTTTTCATTCTTTTTAACTGTCATCTTGTAATGAGTAAGCAAATACCCAAAACGAATATGCAAAAAATGAAATGCGGTGACCTACACACGATTGCCAGAAATTTATAGACTTCAGCTGAGACAGGTAGGGTTGCCCTGTAGTGAAGAAGCTGGCAAATATGAATATTTGCTATCTCACAGATTTTCTGTGATCTTGGGAAAGTAGTTTGCTCTGTTCTTCCTTGGTTTTCTGTCAAAAAAAAAAAAAAATTACAATAAGAGCACTCCATGAAGATGCTGAAAGATATACTGGAGACAGAAGTATCCAGATACAGGTGATGGAGAGAAGAAACACAGACACTGTTTCAGGTATGCTTACCTGAAGATAAGCTCACAAATGCACAGACCTGCTATGAAGGCTTACCAGCCAGGGGAGCTATTTGTTTGGTGTCAATGTGTGCATAATCAGTTTTTTTCCTGAGCTAATGTGTCACATAGATCATTAGCCTGGGATTCTCCGAATCAGTAAGATCCAACTCTCCAGTCTGGGGTGGACATGGACACAGCTAGCTGGAGTCTGAGTCTTCACAAGTACTGCAGCCCACTGCTGCTCTTCAGCAGTATTTCTGCCGCTGGTGTTACACTGGACACTTACTAACTCCCTTATGTTACTGAGAGGTCTGTCTTTATAAGGCTCTGAGACAAGAAAATGTTTACAGGAAAATAAACAAGGTTGGGTGTTTGGTTTTTTTTCCAGTAAGAAATAATTAGCCTTTTTCATGTACATTTGAAGTTCTCTGATAAATTGGGTAGCAGGCGGGAAGACATGAGTTTGATTTTTTTGGATGGTTGATGCATTTTCTTTGCAGCTTCTGACAAAGAATTCACAGAATGCCAATGGGAAAAACACCTATTTTTCATATAGTGATGTTCATAAGTAATAAGTCTAAGTAATGAATGTTAGTAGCGCTCTTCAAGAGCCTTGGGGGGAGAAGGTGGTGAAGAAATACATTGTAGTACTGTTATTATCTGTTTCTTTACCGCACTGAACATAGCAGAGACAGGCTACAAACATTTAACTCTCTGAAACCGATGCTCTGAGAAATGTTTGAGAACAGGTGTACTTGAATTAAATTGAAATTACGGTGGAGATAAACACCAAACTGGAAACCAGTTACCACTTTCGTTTGTGTAACAGTGCAACACCGGTGTTTTTCCTCTCTGCAGAATACCTTGGCAAAGGCACTGTACGACAACAAAGCGGAGTGCTCAGATGAGCTGGCCTTCCGCAAAGGAGACATCCTGACGGTTCTGGACCAAAACGTCATTGGCAGTGAGGGCTGGTGGAAATGCTCCCTCCACGGCAGGCAGGGCCTGGCCCCCGCTAACCGCCTCCAGCTCCTCACCGCCTCTCAGGCTGTCCTGCTGCCTCCTTCCACCCGGGGTGACTCCACAGAATCGCCAGTGGCCCAACAAAACATCTACCAGGTTCCTTCTGTCCCCAAGTCTACTGTCTTGTCGTCTACCTATGAGAAGATGGAGGGGTGGGTTAAATCTCCAGGCAGGGTCTCTACCCTGTCTGCCCAAGGAGTATATCAGGTACCAGCCTTGGCTGCACAGCTGCTCAGTGAAAGGACCCAAAGCTCAACAAACCAGGTAAGAATATAAGCAGCTGTAAAAGTAACAAATTTTGTTATTAAAACAATCATTGGAAGTGAGAAAATAATAAAGGCTATTGGCCTGAGCGTTTCAGTGGAATTTGCAGCAAAGCCATTCAAATAAATGGTGTTTAGGAAACTCCCATCAATTCTACTACAGTTTATAGCATGTGAGAAATGCTGCTCTGGGCAACAGATGAGTCTCTATATTCTGTAGTCCCTCACTTCTTTTGACAGTTTATAGCAGCTGTAAAATAGGGCAGGAAGTAAAGAATACACCATTTGTTTAGAAGAATCTAGAAATTATTTACAAACCTACCCTAAAGTTAAAATAAGACACAGAATTTTCTCCTCTGATGGTCTACAGCATGTGTCTATCCAGAGTCCTCTGGGCACATGTGGGGTCTTTGCACCCGTCTGCACAGGAAGATGGTTTGTAATTAAAAAAAAAAACACCACCACATAAACACCCTTTGTTGTGTGATTGCTGCCTTTGGTTTAGTTTCTACTATTTCCAGCACCTCAACAAGCTCAGAGTGCTGCTGCCTCTCTCTTCTGCTACTCAAGGTTGTCACTGCACTTGCACAAAGTAGCAGCACATACTGTAGACATGCTGGAGGGCACAGGACTTGGATGGGTGGCCTGAATCAATTTCTCTCCCAGCCTGTTTTTGCTGCTGCTGAGACAGTGACCAGGGTATAAGGGATGAGAGCAGCCACCAGTTCCCCCAGTTACTGAGGGGAGTTGTAAACCAAGATTGCCAAGGGTTTTATTGCAGCTGCCTGGCCTGGCCTCTTCTTTCTCCCCACTCCTTGCATTGGGCGTTCAAATGGACCATGTACGTGGAACATCTAATTTGACTAAATGTTGCATCAAGTGTCTTAACATCAGAAACCTTGTGCTTTCTTCAGCATAAAATAAATGAGGAATCTTTTATAATAAAAGGTAAATAGATCAGATGGAGAGGGAGTTCAGGTACAAGTTGTTGTTCAGTCCCGTGAGCTCTTCAGCCCTGGGTGGCTCTTTATTCCGTGAATGAAAATCATGTTAGAAATGTTAATTGGAAAAGGAAAGAAATTCAGCCCTGAACGATATAGCCTTTAGGCTGATTTAATGGCCGTTTGATTTATGGGGCTCAGTTGGCCACCTTTCCTTTCACTGTGTTGAAAGGCAAGCTACGGAAACTGAGGTGCTGGTTCCTTCTGTGTGGCAAACGGGTGTTGGAAAACAGACAAACTTGGTCCACCTCTGGTGACTGAATTTTCAGTGCTGCAGCTGCACATTCAGCCTTTGTGTACAGTTAGCATAACTGCAAGCTCAAACTGAGTAATAGCTACAAAAGACCCTTTTGCACTTGTTGTGATCTGATTTCTCCACATTCCTAACCCTAAAGGTGGCATTTGCAAATTGAATGAGATTGATACAAATTTTCCATGCTGTGCCAGCAAATCAGGCTGATGATGTCATCTGTTATTCTTTATGTGAATGAATGGCTCAACAGAAGAGCTCCTTGGCTATTTCTGTCTCTGTTATTTCATGAGTTTATATACTTAAGCCTTGTTTACTCTAACAGAGAAAGGGGGAAGAAGGAAAAAAAAAAAAAAAAAAGTCCTAGCCTGCTTCTATTATTTAAAAGTTCAGATTTGCCTGAGCTGCCTCGTGCACAACATCACAGCTGTTGCTGCACCAGCTGTACCACGGTGGTCACAACCCGTAGGCAGATGCACAGGGAGGCTCAGGGGGAACAGCCTGTGCGAGTGCAGGATGAACCGCAGCGCTCCGGACCGCCCTGTGTAGATCCTATGGGACAACTGGCGAAGATCCTGGCATACTCAGCTGTCCTCTGAGCAGCTGGGTAAAGCCACTGTAAGTCTTTGAGGGAGCTGATTGAAAGCAATAAAACAAAACAAAATCCTGCAAAACCTGTGTGCTTTCACCCCATAGAAAAGCCTCCTCACTTCTGCCTAATACACAGGGCACCTTCTTGCTTTACTGTGACTGAAAGTACTTTAAAAAACAGTAAGGTATGATGTTCAGTGACTCTACTTTTTGCTGTATACTGAGTAAGATTTGTCCATCTGAAAACAGACCTGGGCTAAGGATGGCTTTCTTGATACCACTTACTTTTTACTCTTTCTGCTCAGGAAAGTCCCTTCTTTTCTGCCTCCGTTACAAGCAAGATAGCTCATATCGCAGAGTAGTGAGGGGATTGGTGTCTACTCCTCATTCCCTTTCTTCAGATGAGAGCTAAAATCTTTCACAAAGACAAAGCAAGCAGTGTAAAGCAGGAGTCTTGTTCCTCTACCATATTTCCCCTAAATTCAGTCACTACAACACTCACACTATCTCCAGTTCTAAGTAATTTACTGTAATACAGTGGTGTTTCTGTGGGCCAGTAGTTTACAATACTCCATTTATAAACCAGCTGCAGAGAGACAGGCTAAACCCATGCTAAATGAACAAAACTCCATGGTTTTGGGGTTGATTTTTTTAAAAAAGTTCTCTCCCAACATTCATATTTTGGCATCTTAATTGTCCCACACATCTGGTCATAGCTCTTAAAATTATGTTTTAAGCAAACAGGAGAATTAGTCTGTAATTGACCTAAATAATGTAACTCCCATGTTGGTCTTCTCTGTTTACAGAGCAGGACAGGACATCAGGGTAATTATGTTTATTCCTACCAAATAAGTCAGTACAGAATAATACCATAGCTACAGAATAACGTACCTTAGCCTGTACCTTTTTGCTGCTCTTACTCCCACTAAATATGGCTCTGTGAGACTGGAGAAGTAGAAATTCCCCCACCTTCATTTTTTAGTGGTTCTGCTTTTGGGTAGTCTAAAGATTTAAGTGATAACTGAAGCTGGATTTTCTCCAAATCTTTTCCCTCCCTTGGTTAGTAAGGCGAATCATCTTTGATTTGTATGTGCCAATTCTTATCTTATCTGAAATAAAGCAGAAACGCAGGCAAAGGAGAATTATAGGGAAAAAGTACCATGCCTTCTTGTAAGGTTAGTTCTGGTCTCTCACCATCAGTGAAAAGCTGAAAGGTTTTTAATCACTTGAAAGTGATTACTCCAGTGGTGACCTATTCAACTAATTGAGTTTTCAAAGATGTCCTGAGCTTACTGCTCACTGCACGTTTCTCATTATTGGTTTTTCTCCCCCTCTAAGTACCTGCTTACTCTCCCAAGAGCATGCCGAGCTTCAGTCCCAAATATCAGGAGCGAGGTGTATGATGTCCCTTCCACACAGCGCCGGGAGTCCTTGCTCACACAGGTGAGTCCTGCCATGGTCCCCCCTCTGCAGCCAGGACCCTGTAGGACCTTAAAATAGACTTTAAGGTAAATTCTATTGTTTCCCTCTTTGATTTTTGTAAAACTTGGCAGAAAATCATATATTTTTAGGGAAGTTCAAAACCTAAAGCACTTCTCTTTTGAATTTTTTAGACATTTAGAGAAGCATGTCTAAAATTTGGTACGTTTCTAATAAACACTTTCAGTTTTACCATTACTGACTTCCAGGGCACAGATGAATTCTCAGTATCAGAGTGTCAACCACTCTGCCTTGGTTTATCGATCAGGAAATGTGCTTTGTCTCTGTGTCATTCTATCAGGAAGGTTTCAAGATGTTTACAGAAGAGTCACTAATGCACGTACAAAAAGAAACTAAATGTCCTGGGCAACAAAAGGCAAGGGATTAGATCATGTAGCCATGATGCACTCAGGGTAAGGGCAACATGTTGACTGCATTTCCCGCTGAAGTGTCCTGTTGCACGATCTTGCTCTTGCTGCCCTGGGGAGAGCGAATGTCACCACGTTTCCTCTACGTCTCACTGCAGCCTGTGCAGGTCACCAGGATGGGACAGATGCCAGGCCCCAGCCCATCACCTAACACGTGAAGGTGTGTGTGGGACTGGAGCACGTCCACGGAGCCTCCCCGTGCACCTTATGCTCCCTGGCAGCACCTGACAGTGCATGGCTGAGCCCGCTCTAATTCATTTATTACCAAGTTATCCACAAGCGTCTTTGTGTTACCCACTTTGTCCAAGGGGGTGATCCCTGCTCAGACCAAAGCCAGGCGTGTAGATGCGGCTGCCTAGTGCCCCCCGTGCAGCGCTGCGGACAGGCGCTCCAGCAGCTCTCAGCAGGCTGTTTGACCCACGCTGTCCAAACTAGGAGCTACGCAGTCTGTGACCTGAAAGCCTTTGATTCCACCGAAGTCTTCAGTGGGGTCTAAAAAGGATTGAAGTCAACCTGTTTTTTTTTTTCCCCCTTTGACCAGAGTGGTGCCACTCCTCCCACTGCGCGAAAGGGCTCTGTGCTGGTCAGATCCCCCGAGTGTTTCCAGGAAGAGCAGAAGCAGCTTTACAACATCCCATCCAGCTCAGAAAAAGCGGGAGCTGTTATCCAGAAAGCCTCACCAGTGGGCAACGTAAGTAAGATTTGTTGAATACAAGAGAATAATCTCTCATTGCTATGATGTTGGGCATATGTGCTGAACCTCCCTCAAGGTGATCACGGGGATAAGACCAGCACATCTTCAGCGCAGTACTTTGTCCTTCATATTAAAGAGACAAATACGACCTGTCTCCTGGATAGTTAGGGTACCGACTAGGACTAGGGCTACCACTGCATTTGCATTTGCTTTTTAGACTGCAGGCAACAAGATCTCTTGCCTGAACTTCTTTTTATGACAGTGTGAAAAGCAAACTCAATACCCTACATTCTTGAATGACCCTTTGTAATATTTAAGCAGATAGAAACTAACTGTCCCCACTCCATCGAGCACTCTCCTGCTACCTTTCTGGGAGTGAAGCACACCTGGCTTTGGGGGGGTCAGGCTTCCCATCTCTTCCCCACTGTTTGACAAGTACCATCCTTGAAGAAGGGGTTGATCTGAAATTTCACAACAAAGAAAATGCCTTGATGGAAACTCTTTATTAGTTGAGTGCCAAATATTTCAGGTTTCCTGAATGGTTTTAGGATCCAAGAGAATTTTGACAGACTCCTTATCACACTGGCCCAGGACTGAGGTGCTGGATCTCAGGGCAGACCGTCCCAGCACAGGAAATCTGAGGCTTCCTGGTTTTGTGGATTTAAAGAGAAGTGCTGTAGGTTCACCGCTGCCCCACGACTGGAGCAGCCAGTCTTGCACAGAGCCTGTTCAGCAGTGACAATAAGACTGGTGCTACCCAGAACTGGGGTGCTGGCAGATGAGCAATTGCTGACTGAAGCTGGTATTCCCAACATCGTCATGCCTGTTAGTAACTGTACCAACCAGCTGCAACAGCCTGGGAACAGATTTCCTTTCAGAGACAGGGTTTATCGTTGCTTCCAAAATCAAATTTTCTTAGAATTCTTTGTTCATGGGCAGTTTAGAAAATTCTGGCTTTGGTCTGAAACACCCTTGTCTGGGCTCTCCTTCTCACACATATTTTTTGCAAATGGGGAAGCTGACCTGGCCGGTTCTTTCTAAAATTTTTGTTACACAGCAGTAACTTCAGTTGTTTCTTGTTGCTGCACACTCCTATAGTTCCTTGCACTCCCTCATGCTTGTGCTTCATGCTTGTAAGGCATCCAGATGCTGCAGACTCTCCTGAAGTGCCTATTGGTATTAGTCTGGATTTTCTTACACAAGAAGTGGTCCTGCCTTCACATTTTCCAGCTTAGACTTCAGCTGTACATACGCATATTTTTAAGACATTGGGCAAGACTTGCATCCATCTTAGCAAACCTGTATCAAGTTAAAATTTAAACTCATTGCAGTTATTTGAGAATAGTCTGTGGTGTCTGTTGGTGATTTATTTTTTTGTCAGGGTATGCATATGAATGGGGGTGGGGATAATGCAAAATCAAATGTTTTCTTATGCAGAGGCTAATAAAATCTTACCTCCTTCATTCTGTAAAATTGAGTGCTTAACATTGGCTACTAATAAACTGGCATTTCACTTTTCTTGTAGCCATTCCAGAAAATTATGAGTTTCCCACCCCAAAGGAGCCAGAGAGAGCCTACAGATCTCATTGGCTGGGGACATTGCTGTATGATTTAATCACCTGTGCTCAAAATATTTTAACCTTCATATGTGCAGCTTGTGCATTTTAGAAAGAAAATAAAAAATACAGGCTAGCCTTTTTGTGGTGCAGTTCCATTGACATTACTGGAGTTGCATATATTTACATGCTCTGAGAATTCAGTTTTATTTTTCCTTTCTTGTTTAAAGCCCCAGTTTATAAATCCTGTGTGCTCTGTTGCAGTTATATGATGTCCCTCCCAAAAGAGAAACTGATGTTTCAGAAAATGCATCTTGGAAAAAGTGCTGGGACCATTACAATACCTTGCCAAATCCTCGAAAGTCAGAATGGATTTATGATATTCCAGTATCACCCGAAAAAACAGGATTAAAACAAAACCCTTCTGGCCATTCCGTGGAGAACCAGGTGCTGTACGATATACCACCAGCCAGATACAAGGCGCTAACCACAAATACTGAAGCCAAAGTTGTAAATCCACAATTATATGATATTCCACCAACACAACGGAAATTAACATTTCCAGATATCCATCTTTATGATGTTCCATCGTCACGGGACATGCTCCTTTTGCCACAAAATGGTAGCTGTGATGTATCCCCTAGTCTCCTGACGCCAAAGACTGAGACTCAGATCTCTGAAGAGAATGTTTATGATATTCCAAAAGGTTTGCCCACCGCTGTGCAGTCCAAGAAAGAGATGGAAAAAGCCAGCGATATTTCTGGAGACCAAGCATACAGTGCTCCTCCAGAGCTCTCAAGATTAAAATTAGAACAAGACAGATTATCTGTTTCTAGTGTGGATAGCAGCACGCTCTCCACATCCTCAGACTCTTCTGCTGAGTCTTTTTCTTTGTCATCATCAGAAGAGCCTGTCAAAGAAATTAAACTGGACCTTGATGTAGCAATAGAGACACTGACTAGATTGCAGCACAGTGTATCCAGCTCAGTTGCAAGTTTAATGATCTTTGTGAGTAGTAAATGGAGATTACAAGAACACCTAGAGAAAAGCATTGAAGAAATCCGTAGAGCAGTTGATCATATAAAAGTATCACTGGGAGAATTCTTGGCCTTTGCTCAAGCCATAAAGGTAAATGCCTCTTACCTCACTGATAACAACCTTCAGACCAGAATTAAAAAACAGCTAGAAATCCTTATGAACTCATTCAAAATTTTAACAGAAACAAGAGAAGCTCTAAACAGCTGCAACTGGTCACTAGAGGCTTTGGTCCTCAGGAAACCTCAGAACAACCCAGATGATCTTGATCGCTTTGTTATGGTAGCCCGCACGATTCCGGATGATATCAAGAGGTTTGTATCCATCATAATTGCCAATGGAAAGCTTCTCTTCAAAAAGAATGAGAAGGAACAAGAACTGAAGCAATCAAAAGCGAATCCAGAACACAAAATGGCAAAACAAATCACAGTGCCAAGAAGAACAGAAATAGATTCACTTCAAAAAAATAGTCCTGATAAACACAACCAAACTCAGGTCTCTTCTGAAAAACCAAAAGAAAATGTCACTGAGGACTGTGATTATGTTCAGCTACAGGTCAGTATAACTGGATTTCACTATCTATATTCTTGATCATTTGCAGATGTTAAGCTGTTGGCACTATTTTACCTTTGCACTAGTGGCAAATTCCAGACTTCATGTGAATTCAGGATCTTGTTAGAGTGCTAGGTGGCACATGTAGAATGATCAGTAATTTTAAGTAATAAAAAGAACTGGCATTTGAGAATTTACCCAGCCAGCCAGCACTGAGAAAAAAACTTTAGCTTGCCCATTTAAATTCATTTGAGAGGCAGCTTTTAGCTGGTGGTTAGCAATTTGTTTCTTTTCTTTTGACTATTAGTTCTCTTCTTGCCAGTACTGTTTGTTTGACTCTGACACAACTATACAAGAAATGTTAACTTTCTAATATGAGGTGTATTGGAAAGCATGCTTTCATAGAAAATTTTCATTTAACAAATTAAACTCTTACTGTGAATTATCAAATCTGTTAGAATAATTTTGGATGTTTGTTAGAATCATTCTCCTTAGAATTACTGAAGGTCTACTAAGAATATAACTTTCTTGGTTTCACAAAGAAATGCTGGCTTGTCCTTAAAATTTAGAAAATGTTTTGTTTTGTTGATGTTGGTTTCAGTCTTAGATCTTGTAGGATCAGGCAATAAATTTTTAGTAGGAAAAAACCTACAGTTGCTTCTCATAAATGTACCATTGTTGTCTGTAACATGAAGGCTGCATGGCAAGGAGTTGTTTTCTCCTGAAATAAGAGAAAAACACATTTATATTTCAATATTTTATGTAAACCATTTCAACTTTGCTTTCATTTTGATTTGTAACAGGCACAGAAAATCATTTCAGGGAAAGAAGTAGCAAAGAAGAGTACAGATTCAAAACCAAAGGTATTTCTGATTTTGAAAACTATTACTTATGAGGACTTCTAGTCCCTGATTTCTGTGCTTGCTAAAATTCAAAATAATTTGCATTTGGACACACATATCTGTACATAGGGATCTATTTGTTCTCTCATAGTTCATTTTTGCAGAACTAGTTCTTAGAATTACTGCTGAAAACCTGTGCAAAACAATTATTTTCCTGAACCACTCTAGTTTAAAGTAGTACTATTTATTTGCTTGCCTTTGTGTGTCATGTGGGATAAGGCTGTGAGAGTTAGTATTTCAAAATATATTGTCAGGCAGTAGTATAAGGATTGACTCTTTTGTTATTGTAGTTTTAATCATTCATAATCCTCATGAAGTCAGCACTATTAAAGATCAAGTCTGAATGTTCTGTACTATCTGAAAGCTTGAAGTCCAGACTCTATAAAGGATTCATGTTTAGCTACAGCACTTTGCGTGCTATGCATTATTGAAATTGTGTTTAGTGACATTTGTTTAGGGAAAAAAAGCAATCAGGAGAAAATACCACTTTGAAGTCCATTATTTATGGAAAGAGAAATTATTGTAAAAGAATCATGGGCTGGGGCAATTTGGAGGCTATTAACTAACAAAACTCCCTGTAAGTGAAGAAACATGTGAAGAATAGAGGGTAGAGTAAATAAAGAGACAATCAGTGTGCCACCAACCTGAGTCTGATTTTTTTTTAACCTTTTTCCAGGTTTTGCCATCTGCAAAAAAGACTGTAATTCAAAGCAAGCAGGACTCTGCAAAGAAAATCACTCTCCCAGAACACTGTAAGCTGTGTTTCAGTGCACTTCACAAGGCAATTGGTGTATTTACTAATAGTCTGAGCAATAACCAGCCACCCGAAGTCTTCATATCCCACAGCAAATTGATCATTATGGTGGGACAAAAGTTAGTGGATTCCCTCTGCCAGGAAACTCAAGAAAGAGATGCTCGGAATGACATTCTCCACAGCAGCAGCCGGTTTTGCAGCCTCTTGAAGAATCTGGCTCTCGCCACAAAAAATGCTGCAATACAATATCCAAATGCAAATGCTATGAGGGAACTTCAGGATCAAACTGAGGAGCTGTCTAAGTACACACAGCAGTTTAGAGCAATGATGGAATGAAAGACACTTTGCTGTTTTTACAAATTCTCCATTGTTGCTCCTTTGGCACATGGCAGCCAAGGGGGGGCAGAAGCAGCTCAGTGACACCAACTTGCAGTCACCTCTAAGAACTGGGCAGTTCCCTGAGTGCTGGGGCACTTTTAGCAGGTGAAGATCCCCACAACAGCAGATGTGGAAGAGGATTTGTAGAATTAAATCAGTACTTTCTTCTCCATTGTTCAGATCCTGCCTGGAAATGTCATCTTAGTAGCTGGGCAGGAATGTTTGCTGTGTATTAGAGCAAAATTATTTTATTATCTGGCTGATTTCTTATTCTTTAATTTCTATAGAGGTCAGAGAAATATTTTTTTTTCTATTCAGGTATGTAAAGTTTCTCTTTAAATTTTGCTGCACAGTGTGCTGTAACTTATGATATCCCATCGTCAATTGTTTCCTGAGGACTTTACTCAACATTTGCAATTACCTTTTTTTTTTAAACAGCTGCAAAGCTAATTTTTTGTTTTAATTTAGAAATGTGATGAATGTATTATGAGACAAAATCTGGCAGGTACTACATGTAGCCTTAGATGTTAATGGGAAATGCTCCGGCTGGTACCTGAGCACAGAGGAAAACTGACTTGGAGGAGTCCTGGCTCTGAAAATCTGCGAGAAGCACACCTCGGTCATCCTCTGTCGCAGCCTGAAGCTGTTCAGAGCATTGCTCCAACTGAAACAGAATTTATTTTAGTCACTAAATACGCAGAGGCTTTGGACAAGCTCTTCCTACCAACTGGAAAGGTGACCTTATTTCTTGCTGGGCCCCCAGAGCACCAGCGCTGTGAGGCTGCTCAGGCCCTTACCGCCCTGGGTCTGGGTAGCTCGTTAACTTTATCCCCAGATTTGCTGGACCTGAAATACAACAAATGAAGGCCCTGTACAGGTGTATTGTTTGTACACCTGTGTTACTTGTATTTTTTCTAATTAATTTATTTTAAAGTTTTTATATGAAATTTCAAAGTCTAGCCTTTCTTGGCAGCGCTGTACCTGTGTCTTTGCCCTGAAAATGGACAATTAGGTTTGAGTAGTTACAGCTGACCTGCACTGCGCCAGTGCCCACGCGCCTGTGGCTGAGGAAAAACCACCTCCCTCATCTTCCTGTTTTATTTTTACTTTGGCAGTCACCATGTTTTATACCGTTATTTAAACGTCGATATTTGTAAATATTACTGTTTGCACAGTTAAATGCAGTAACTGCATTTCACGTTGGCTTTGTACGTTTTGTATTAAACTCACTCCTGGAACTACCGAGTGTTTGTCACTTGCCATCGCCCCCTCCCGCCTCAACAGCCCGGGGAAGGGCGAGAGGCGCCGCCTCAGCGGGAAGCAGCCCGCGGCCCAACCCGGGAGCGCCTCATTTGGCCATAAATCCCCCAAAGTGGGTGTCCTGGGGCGGGGTTTCCTCACAAAAAAGAAAAAAAAAGGGGAACCCTGCTCCGCTGCAGCGGGGCCGGGTGCAGGAGAGGCGGCGGCTCCTCCCGCCGCGCGCAGTGGTACGTTCCGCGCCCCTCCGGCACCGGCCAGATGGAGCCGCTCGCTGTAGCCACGCCCCCAGCCCGTTGGTTGCCATGGAGCCGCGATGACGCGCTCAGGGCACACCGGACGTCCCTCCCTCCCCCGGAAGTGTGCACCCTGCGGCGGAAGCGGGCCCGGAAGTAGCGCTGCGGGGAGCGAGATGGGATGCGATGGCGGCACCATCCCCAAGCGACACGAGCTGGTCAAGGGGCCCCGCAAAATCGAGAAGGTTGGAGGGGGCTGCGTGAGGGCGGCGGGGAGCGCGGCAGGGGGCTGTCGGACCGGCTTCGTGAGCCTGGGCCCTCACTGTGGGCCTCGGCCCGGCGGAGAGAGGCCCCACAGAGGCCTGGTCAGTCCTGCCGGTCCCGGAGTGCCTGTGAGCCGCGCGTGGCGCTTCTGGTGCTGGCAGGGTGGAGGAGAGCGCCCTTTTGTGCGACACTGGGCCGGTCTGCTGGTACCGCTTCAGGGTGACTACCTGGCGCTGGTGGCAGCTACAGTGGAGATCCCTTTGTCTTCTGGAGGGCTTTTTGGCCATAAGTCATGCTGCTGAACGCATGGGCTTTGGGGGCCTTTTTCACCTTAGGGATATGGTGTCTGCTGACAACACTTTATAGATTGTTTAATAGTGTGACCAGATCATTGTCTATTTCTGCATTCTATTTGCTTGCATTCTGAACGTTGCTTGGGCTCTCTTTTTAGGATATTTTAGGATAATAGATATAGAGGGACATCATATGTGTTGATAGGTGGATGAAGATTGGGAAAAATATCACAGAAAGTGTCAGAAAACTTAGGGAAATTACACTCGCTGATGTAAAATAAATAAATAAAATAAAATATTTTTCCTCCCCACACCAAACTATCAGAGTAGCGGTGAACCTTAGCCTTTCTTTTATGGCCTAACGTGTCATAAAATTTATGTTTTTAAATTGGATGTTCAGTCCTGACATCCACAAATTAGCTTTTCTTATTATCTTGTTCCTTACAGGGAGTGGAACTGAGAGTTGACCCAAGCAGGGGCAAGACATAGAACTAGAGAGAAAAAGTTAGTGGAGAGCATATGAAGAACAAAAAAGAATGAAGAGGGAAGGGCACAAGTGGAAGTGGCAAAAAATAAGAAAATGGAGTTAGGAAGATAGGTCCCAAGTCCCATGATGTAGAAATCTGTTCAATAGGTAGAGGTAGATCCTCAAACTGGTCATGAATTTTGCTAGAAGGTTTTATTAAATTGGATGTGATGCAGAAAGTAGGCTTGGTGAGATACCCAGGGATTTGATTAATGTTTCAAGTATTACTTGATTTTATGTTTAAATAATTTGTAAATTTAAAAGCCATTTTAAAATCATGAGTATGTTTTTTTCTTCAGGTTGACAAAAGTGCTGAGTTGGTGGCAAGATGGTACTACTGTGCTCTGAGTCAAGAGAAGTTATGTCGGCCAATTGTAGCTTGTGAGCTAGGCAGGTATGAATGTTTCTATATAGACCATTATATTAAAAGGTACTAATCTATAAATAAAAGAATGTTATGAGAATCAAACATGACTACTAAAAATTTTATGTTACAGGTTGTATAACAAAGATGCCATCATTGAATTTTTGTTGGACAAATCATCTGATAAAACTCCTATGGAAGCTGCATCACATATCAAGAGCATTAAGGTAAACAGGTGCCATGAAAGTTAAAACATGTTACAAAACCTCAATTTACTTGTGTTCTCAGTATATACTAAAAATATTAAAAATAAAAAAACACAGTGAAAAAAATCTTAGGGAAGGTTATCGTGGCTCAAAAATCATTAGTAAACAGCTTAAGGTTTGTGTTTTTATTTTGCAGAATGTAACAGAACTAAGCCTTGCAGATAATCCAGCTTGGAGTGGTGATAAAGAGAGTATAAAAGGTGACAAATACGATGACCTCCAGTCTGCACGCTTTATATGCCCTGTGGTGGGATTGGAAATGAATGGAAGACATAGGTCAGTAAGTTTCTGGATTTTGTTTTTAGAAGTGAGTACTATGCTAAACTGAATATAGAGCAAGTAAAAATGTTTGAGTCAATAATGTTGCGACTCCTGTACTTACTCAAGCCTTTGTGGGGAATATTTGTCCTGTCGGAGGAAGTTTGGGAGAATACTAAGTGTCCTTTCATTTCACATTCAAGAGGAAGGATAAAAAGTTAACCCTCTCCTAAATGAATTTATATGTATAATAAAGGAGGAGAGGGCAGTGTTTGCAGAGAAAAAGTGACTAAAAGTTGTTTGGGGGCTAACCCACGGGAGATTGGTATGGGCAAGCAGAGGGATATTGGATGAGACCTCTCTTTGTGTCACATCAAGCAATTCTACCTCTCCCTGTGTTAGGATCAGAATAGAAATGGATTGTATGTCTATTCTAATCCTGCAATAGTATCTGTTTTTATTGGGCTGAAGAGGGGCATTTCTTTGCATCCTGGTTTGGGCAAATTATCAGTTTCTTTTTCTCTGCATGTTAACCCTGATGAGTGAGGCCAGGTTCACAGGTTGATAGTTGCAAAGTATTTCTTCTTCCTGAGAGTAACTAGCCAGGAGGTACTCAGGTGGAATTAAAGAGAGAACCTGGAAAGTAAACCCATTTTTATCAGAGCCAGTTTACTATTTTTTAATTCAGTTGAGTGTGATAGAGAAGAGGGGATTAACAGTAGCTCTCAGGAAAGGGGGTCACATGAACTGCGTGCATAATTGTTTCTCACAGTCTTGCAGGAATCTTCCATGTGGACAGGAGAGACATGGGAGGACAGACCTTGGCTAGGGTCACTTGTGAGAGCTTGAGTCAGAGTAAAGTGAAACTAGTAAGCTTGGTGGAAGGTGGAACCGTTCAAATAGGATAACTCTGTAATAAAACAGATAGTAGTGGTGATTCCAGAGAAGCCTGTGTATACCTGTAGCAAAGGTACAACAACATCTCAGGAGTTTGTTTTACTAAGATCCCCTTGAGAGATTGTCATATACCTATGCTGAATTATACGGAGAATGAAATAACAAAGTGAGTGTTGTGGTTTAATGTACCCAATATTTTTCATTCAGTTCTTAACATTGTGCAAATTAGTAAGTGTCTACTTAAAGGTGCCGATACCTTGATTAGCTGCAAAAATTTATAAAGTTAGCTGTGTCCTGCTAGGCCATTGTAGTGTTGCTTCTGTGTTAAATAAGAACTACACATATATCTTTGAGATGCAGGGTTTCTTAAAAATGACTGTATGTCTTGTCCTTTGTTTGAAGGTTTTGCTTCTTGAGAAACTGTGGCTGTGTGTTCTCTGAACGTGCTCTCAAGGAAATTAAATCAGAAGTTTGTCACAAGGTGAGTTTTTCTTTAGCTTTAGTAGCAGTGGAGTCATACATGACCTCCACAGATAGAGATACAGATATAGGTAATGCCTGTGTGTACATATATACAATTGCATTCATATCCACTGTTGTGAAGTAGGTTTTTTTATCTGGATATGCAAATTGAAATGGAACTTGTAAAAGTTCTGGTTTATGATGGCCTGAAGTAATTCTATATGGCCTTTTTTAATAAAAATGTATTTCTAAGTAGGTATAAAAATGAACATTTTTGTTCTCAGAGACAGTTTGATTTTGCAATAACTACTTTAGAAATTCAATGTTTTCAAATATTTGGTTATAACTTCTGTTTAAGAAAGGGTGATCGGTTTTGGTTTGGGGTTTTGGGTGTTTGGTTTGGTTGGGGATTTTTTTCCTGAATGCATGTGGTTTATGTTTTATCAGTGTCCGCTTTATGTGTTTAAACTGATTACATTTTTAGGTTATGTTTTGATCACTGTATTTTTAAAGGACATTTGCTGTTGTATTTTTGGGCAACTCTTCATAGAATTTTCAGCAATTACATGAATTATTGTAGAAAATACTGACTGCATTTCATTTTACAGTGCTAGTTTGATCTCATTATATCGGTTTCTTTGTAGTTAGGGGCAATGATAAAAGTTTTCCTATCACTGCTTTTATTATCAGTGAGATTTGTGGTGATAGTTGCCACATTTAGGCAGAGTTATGTTTCAGCAAACACTCTGGTATTTGATAAAACAACAGTATATTTTTATGAAACAAGACCTGTGAAGGAAAAACTTTCTTGGTAAGTTGTTGCAGGTGATGTGGAATATTGTTAGTTGGGTTTAGCCTCATATTGTTGCATTCAATGCTAATTTTCTTTTATAGAATACTGGTTTAGTTCTAATAGCTCAGCTTTCCTGTTGGCAGATACTAATTTATTTTTAATGAGGTTTTTTGTTTGTCTCTAAAATTTTGCTGATAGATGGATGTAACTTGATAAATGCAGGAATGAGGTGTTTTGTCTATGGCTTGGTCAGTCTGATAATCTTATAAAAACTAAATTAATCCTATGTTTTCAGGATTTTTTCATAATCAGTATTTATCATAGCAACTGTTTCCACATTCGTGTGAATTCTTCACAATATTCAGAAGGATGCTTCTAGAAATCATGAAGTGAATATAATATAATCCAGTTGGTGCACAAAGACCATGGTAACCAGCTGGGAGAACATGTTTTAGTACATGTTTCCTTTGATTCAGGTCAAAGAGCAATTTGGTAGATCTTTGGATGCATACTGATAATATTCTCATTCTGCATTCAGAATCAAGAAGAGGACCAGAACTCTTCTAAATAAGATGACAGGGAACTGGTTGCCACGCTTTCTGGTAGCTAACAGTTTGTTTATATCCAAAGCATTAATTAGCAGCATTCCCCCAACACATTCTACCTTTATGCAGCAATGGGGCATATAGTAAAATGAACTAGAACTAATGAAGAAGGAAAAAAAAATAAGTATTGTACGTATGCTCTGATTAGAAATTGTTTATTAATAAATAGAATCCTCCTCTGGTACATGTTATTTCAAAACACAGAAAATATCTGAAGTATAGAATGTTTGAATGCTGTGGATTGCCATACTATACTATTTCTATTACATTTATATTATAATATGTATTTATACTATTTCTACTGGTGCTAACTGCTGTATTTTAAGAATTACAGTATGGTTTTTGAACCAAAATCCAACCTATGGGATCCATGTGGGCCACAGCATTTTTTTCATGGCACTGCCAACTTCTGTCTGCCAGTACGTGCCCAGATGCCCAACCCTGTGTGCCCCCGCCACGTCTGTGCGGAGGCATTGTTGTGTGACTTCAGAGAGTGACATGATGAGAGTAGTTCAAAAAGAATAATCCTGTATTTGCTTGTTTATGCTGTGTATTCAGTCTCTTTTTTTCAGCTAGCAGAATGTGTGTTTTCACATCATCCCAGGGGATGAGGTTTATAGCATGGATAGACTGGAGAAGTGTCAGTCTAGGAGCTGTGTGGCAGTTCTCTTCTGCAGTACTGTGAAATTCAAGAAAGCTCTTTCAAAACAAGCTATTCTTGTGCATTAATTTTGCCTGTGAGCCTACAGAGCATTCTTGATAGTCTGCTAAATTGTAAACAGCAACGGTTTCCCAAAGGACTTTGTCAAACAGATGCTATAATGATGCAGTGAAAAGATTCACCAGAGAATACAGATATTCAGCAGACCAAACAACAGTTCTGCAGTCCTCACCTTCAAACTCATATACTTTAAACTAGATCATCTGAACTAGATAATGAACATGTATTTACATGCCACAAGATGCATATCACAAAATGTTGTGCTTCATGAACTGTAGGAAATTACTTTTCTGTGCTCAGAGCAGAGTTTTGCTTCCTTTCCAGGCCTTCTAGCTTGGCTCATGGGAATGCTTACCACTTTGTGGGACGTCCCATGGACAGCTGTCTCACTGCTCAGTTTTCTTCTAATTTTTTTCTGTGGCAGCTCATACAAGAAATAGAACAATCTGTTTGTCCAGTGATAGGCAGATCTTGAAATAAGTGTTTAGGAAAAAAATGAATGCATATGCAGATTTCATCTAATTCAAGGAAATGGAAAATGCCAAGATGAAGAATTCAGCGTTCCTTGCTTTATCTCGACAGTATTTGCTGTAGTACTAGGTTTGAAAGGCTTTATGGAGTCTAGGTACAGGGAGGGTGAAGCAGTCATTCTACAAGAGTTCTTTTTCAAAAAAACATATTTTGCCACAATAGAAACTTTACATGAAGAGCTGACAATGTTAAATACATCTGCTTTTACTGGAATTGTTAAAAAGACTGTATTGGTGCTAGGGAAGGGGGCAAGAATGTGAAAGGAAACTGTCATGGATGGAGGACTTTTACTAAGGCAACTGTAAAGTGACTTACCTCCCTTGGAAGTAAACTGTTCTTTCTTGCTTCACATCTTAAGTAGCAGTACACTGAAGGAGTCAAGTTAAAAAAATAACATTAAAATGTGAAAACTTGTAAGGTAAACAAACAGACACTATAGCAGTGTTGGGAGAGAGAGAGGTTGTCTCTTATTGCCTGCATGGTAAGTGCTTTGAACTGTCTTGCCAAAATATAAAACTCCCTGGCCAGAGATTTTATTGAAACAGCAGTAAGAATATTTTAGTGGTGGTTTAGTGGGGAGCAAGCTTGTTAGATGAAGTGCTTGGGATGAATTTTGAAGCTTCTAACTATTTAGACTGAAAAGAGCTGAAAAAGAGCTTTGTCTAAAGCAGAGCAACTTACAAATACAAATAAAGCTTATAATACCTTTGTACACAGAAGTGTATTTTGTTTGAGCCATATTTTTGAGGTTTTGTATAGTGAGAAGGGAAAATTTAAACTATCAGTACTAAGTCACATGCTAAATTGTTCAGGATAGGACTCAATCAGCAGGAAGAGAAACAACTTTGCTTCCAGATAATGGAGTTGGGTGATTTGTATTCTGTAGCAGAAGCCCTGAAGATCAGGAGGTTTCTGCTTCCTCCTGCTTCCTGTTCTGGAAGAATATGTGACATGAAAACCGTCAGTTTAAAATTTGCACTTTCGAATAGGATGTTCTCATTCATTGTTGTGATCGATTCTCCAACAGACTACTAAAATTAAAAGAACAAGAAAGACTGTTTCTACTCACTGTTCTTGTATTTGGTGGGATCTTGAAGATTGTAGATTAGTGCTAAGCTGTGTTGGTCTGTAGGTTTTGGTGGGGCCCAAAGTAATTGGAACTTCTAACTGGCTTCCTGATTCTTGCATGGGCAATCTTTGGTGCCTTCTTGTTTGGAAGTCTGCCGTTTGACAAAAATGATGGTTTTGGAAATGATGGAATAAAATAATTATCTAGCAGTGTATAGTGTCTCTTTACCTCACTTTTAGTGGATTGAAAAAGGCACCACTGCCAGTTTTTGATGTTGACTCTTCTGTCTAAGAAGTTACTATTGGTGTAATAGTATGCTAGATGTAGTTTGGAGACAGCATAGTGGTTATTGAATCTGTGGTGGAAGTCCTTCTGGGAGTTCAGGCAGTCGCTCTGGAAGTTAAGGACAAGATTACATTTTAAAATGTAATTTCTTGTATCACTTTAAAATTTATTTTGCAATTGTTTTCAGAGTCAACAGGCTAATACACACTTGAAACAGTACCCTAACTAGTAAAGTCTGACATATAAAACACTTAATCAAATGTTTAACTTGGATATAGAGCTACTGAACATGTGCCTCAGGCTTTTTGAAACAGAAATTATGCATACATCTTCCAGATACAGAGTTAATGTGTGTGCAGTATGTTATAGAGCAAAGTGTTTCCTTGGACAAGGTCACATTGACACTATATGCTCTTAGATCAGCAGTCACCAAAAGTTCATAAACATTGGTTGCTGAGACCTAAAAGTTGTGATCGATCTACTCATAACATAATGCATACAGAACTTAATGAACACTTTTTTGTGTGTTTAAATGCTCTCAGCTTTCACAGTTTTATTACTTATTTTTTTACCATTATTAGAAGTAGAAAAATCTTTCAATAATATAATGTACTTCTGGCCACTCAGAATAACAAGTAGAATACTGTTTTTTAATGACTGAGAATGGGTTGGTTTAATTACGATTTTCCTGGGAGTTTTACACATATAAACACTTTGTTTAAAATACTAAATCCTTTAAGGAAGAAAGATCACGCTTCAATGATATTCCTGGATTGACATGGGTAAAGTCATACCTAAATTATATTTTAAGAGGGATTTTTGTGCAAATATTTTTTTTCCCAGTTTGAGTAGTTCAGTTTCTGCAAAACAAGCCCATGCTATATAGTGCCTTGCTATTGAATTTATTATTTTAATTCAATTCAGAAGTGATACACAACAGTTGTTCTTTGTGATGGTGACAAAAGGTGAAAGCAAGATACTGGATTTGCTGGAGTGACAGTAAAAAGATATGTTCCATTCACGTTTTAAAAGACAACATGAAGTGGATAAGTGCTGGCAGTGCCCTGCAGTGGACTGGGTGTGGTTTGGAGAGAAATTAATTATGAATATTGCTATGATTAATAAATGCCAGAGACCCATTAGTTTCAGTAATGGTTTTCAGAGGGACTCTCAACAAGCTCAACATGTTGCATGGCTGCCTTTTTTTTCCTTTATTTCCTTCCATAAAAAAGCATCTCCCACAATATTTAGCCACAAGATAAATCCTGAATTATACATGAAACTGAGTACAGGCCTTAGGGTTGAGTTTGTAAGTTTCTGTAAATAAATAGGGAACAGATGGTCTTTCTTTAGGTTAAAGTTCATTTGAAAGAAATTACGATTCCAAGAAACTCATGTGGGAAAATGAGCACTACAGGAACCTGGGAATAAGTTTGTAATAAGCAACTTTCATGTTCTATTGTTGGATTGTTTTGTTGATTCATTTGATTTTTTGGAAGAATGTTTAATCTGAAAGTCAGTTTTCTTATAAAAACAGTGATATTTTAGGTACATGTTGAAACTTACATCTAAATTGCTCCTAGACATTTATTTATAATTTGTAGTTTCTAAACAAGTAAGCTTGTAAATTTAAAGAGTCCTGAAGAGGAAGAAGCAGCTCTTGCCTGGAAAAGGGCTGGATCCTTGTTCTTTTTTTATTACTGTTCCCTGGTTTTGCCTGTGTTGTGTGTTGAAAGCCACTTCCTTACCAGCCAGTGCTGCTTTTGGTCTGCAGAGGGTTTGAGAAATGAGATGCTTGTGCTGGTGCTGCTAGGTGTTAACTCCAATCGCTGCACACTGTTGCAAGGTTCAGGGAAGTTTTGTTTCCCTCAGTCAGGTATACTGGGATTGAAAGTTGGCTTCTCAGTTTTCCTTTGTTCCTTGGCCCTAAACTCCTGCAGAGACTCAGAAACAGGGACTTAAAGGTGAACATATATTGCAGGATCCCTGCTACTGTTATTGGCACACACACCCTTTTCATTAGGAGCAAAGCCTGGGTCGTGCAAGAGTGATGTTGCCATGCTACACAATGAAATTAGAGATGCAGCTGGCCATGGGGAGAAACAAAAAAAGGACAGTGAAATGGACTGTATCTGAAACTGGTTTTCACTTGCTTATCTACAAGCTCTCGTATTTTAGTGTGAACATCGTTATTCAAAATAATTCATAAGACATACAGTAGACATGACTTTAATTAGCTTGTGCTCTTCATATTTTTATCTTTGTTCAGTCATTGCTTCCATTTTATTATTTTCATACCAATTAGTCCTTTTTTTGGCTGCAGACATTGAATATGTATTTTTCCAGTTAAATAAGTCACTTAAAGGATTCTGAAATTCCCCCATCTCTTCAGTAAGTTATAGATTTAAACATGTCATTTTCTTTGAGAATTAACCCATTAGCAGTTGTTGCTCTTTATCTTACTGTAATAAATAAATTTCACTGGCAGACTGGTAGTACAGTATTGTGCTTACCCTCATGCTGTAATGCACAAAGTGGAGTCTATGGCTAAAAATGTTAATGGTTTCTGTTAGTATTTTGAACATTTGTTTAGATGTTAGTTAAACATTCAGCTTCATGTTGAAGTAGTTCTCTTCCTGAAAACGCCAGTGATCTTCAATGGGGACTTCTGCCTGGAGCAGTACTTTAAGCCTGTAGCGTCTCTCTAGGCAGTCCATAACAAGTGGATATGTTGCAGGCTCAAATTTGTTGGCAAACAAATGAGGTGACTCAATAATCCACTGTAAATCCCCTAGTCCGTAGACACAAATGTCTCTGATGTAATGACCTGCAAAGACAAATTGAAGGTATCTGAAAGTAGCAGAAAGCTGAACAGACTCATTTTTTAAAAAATAGTGTCACTCTCATGCAGTACTTCACTGTGCTGGGTTTATACAGTTACATATTTTAAATATTTTTTGTGTGCTTTCCGTGTGGTCAGCACTTTTTTCCTTTTTTATTATTGTTCAAATTGAAAAGATTTAACCTAATGTTGATGAAAATATCTAACAAACATGCTTGTCAAGTAAACCCCTTACTCTTCACTGAAAACTGACAGTCAAGTTAATGCATTGGTAATTGGAGGTTGAAAGAATGGTTATCAGTACGTGGGTACTGTGACAATCTTTGCAGGAATATATCAGAAGCTGTTTAGAATGGATACAGAGGAGTAATTTAGTAGGGTGGCTTTCTGTTTTATTTGGTACTTCCAAAATAAAATATATATGACCACCGAGGCGCATTTAATAGCTACTTTAAAGTGTAATACGTAATTTGCAGTGGATGCTAGTCAGAAGTTTGAGTTCATGATCAAAATCCACGTTACCTTTGCAGCCTTTGTGTATGGTTCCATCTTGATCTTTCCATTTAATGGCTCGTATGTTTCCTTCCCAGTCTGCATTGGGTGTAGCCCCTGGAGCATCTTTAAAAACATAAGGTTCTGGTAAGATTTCTTTCTAATTATTACAGGGAAAATTCTCACTGCTGAAGACTTTTTAAATGTAGCCACATTAAGTATTTATCTACAGATATTTATATCATGAGAACAGACAATTCTCAGTTTTACTGCTTTTTTTTATTCCTTGAGAGCATGAGCTTTCATGTAGCAAAAAAAAATTACTCTTTTAATCAACATTTTTCTAGCCTTGTAGCTAATGGTCTGCACCATAAGTAGTACTTTTCTGGAATCAAGCTTTCGTTTCTCAGCCATCGGGAGATGTGACTTCTTGAAAGGGCAGCATCAAGGCTGGAGAAATTACCATATTTATGCAACGCAACTCAATTAAGTGATACTGTTAGGCTCTGAATTGGGGCTCACCAGCTCTCCATGTCAGAGACCTTACAATGCTGTTGGTCCAGGGGTTATTCATAGTAGAAATAAGATACATCTTACCATTTAAACGGTTCAGTGTGACCCAGTAGTGTTCGTCCGGACTGTACGTGTCTCTTGACCATTCAAGCAAATCTTTTGCACGTGCATCAGTCAATGTAAACTCTACAAATTCTTTAGTAAGTATGTAATAGGCACTACCAAAATATATTGTCAAATTATATGGAGGTTTAGCTTTTATATTCTTTGTTGGATACACATACGACATTCCAGAACGTACATATTCTCTGTAACTAACCTGTGTCCTGTGTTTCATATGAAGTGGTTGAACTACCCCGGGAGTCATATTTTTACCATTCCATTTACTTTTGATGTATTGTATGATGTCTTTATTTGTTTTAATGGGATAATCTTGACCACATAGATTAATAACGTAATTCCACTGAATTTTGGAATGAACTAGATCTCTCATGCAATTAATATCAGCTTGTAATCTTGAAAATCCTGCATAAACAACATTTTCTCTTTTTGAGGAAATAAAAATATTTTCAAAGCAATTAACGATGTTTTGTACAGCAGCTTTATAATCTTTTGGTGACTTTTCATCAACATGTATGCAGTAAATATTCTGAGGCATATAAATAGCTCTTAGCAGCTTTACAAACATTTCTAGCTCCTTGTGAATTGTGATAATGTATGCCAATGAGAAATTTCCTTCTTCATCTGAGAGTGGTCTTGTGATAAAATGCAGAGTCTTCAAAACCATGGAGCAGTTGCATGAAGTCTGAATGCAGCTGAGTGTTTTAGGTTGATAGCTATTCTGACAGAAGTTTCCAATTTTAAAGGCAGCAGTTTTCCCCACAAAAAGAGCTGAACAAAGTTCATCTGGGTAAAAACCACACTCTACTATATTTTCATTAAATTTTTGCTCATTGGGCTCTTCAGAAAGTGTATCCTTTAGGTAGATAAAAGTGTAGATGAACATACAGACAGCAATGCACACTAAAAATCCTGATTTTGTTGCATCAAGTGGGTTCATCTTTTATTTTCCAGATACTGTCTTCTCATCATAGTTTAATTAAGCGTTCAGATTATCTGAAAGGAAAAGGGAGATAAAGACAGGGAGACAACCTTTTTGAATTTTTTTTTTTAATAGATGACATGTTAGTGATGCATTTATAAATGTTGAGTACTCTTTCCAGTTACTAGGAGGAACTCTGTCCATGCTCATGCTGCAGTGTACTCAGCCACTGGAAATGTACTTGCAGAGCCATGAAGCAGGCTTTCTAGGACAAACAAAATTATCCAAAGAACTCAGAATGACTTTGTACACTGTATTACTTGAGCCGGGGGGGGGGGGGCTAGTCCATCGGATAGAAGTTTCTTCTACTTTGAGGCAATGTATGTGTCAGTAGGTGAGTCCAGTGCTTGGTCAAGGTCTAGTTTTGGAACAGGGAAGATGTGTGAGCACTGTGTGCTAAGGGACAGCTGCTGCTGAGATTTCCTTAAGGCCTGGGAAACCTTAAGTTCTGACAGAGGACCAGAATTCAGTAAATTAAATAAGCAGAAAAACTGTTAAACAAAACGTAATCCACAAAATACACTGGGTTTTATCCTTATAAAGTCAGGAAGTGTTTCTGAGTGTTTGAGAGATATTTTTTTTTTTTTTTTTTTTTTCCCCTTCTGACATCTTTGTATTAGTGCTTTGGAAAACAGAACATGTGGACAACGCTCATTTCTTATTTTTAGCATATGTGCATATCCTGAGATAAGTACACTGCTGCTGGTATTAGCATTCAGAGATAACTGTGTAATTTACATCAGTATTGGCACAGGAGTTTTTCCATTGTGATTTTTTTTTTTCTTATGTATACGTCGTTGAAAAGTCAGCAGAATGAGTGCAACAGTCCTGAATCCCACAGCAATTATATTAAGTCTTTATCCTTGAAGCATTTGGTATGTAACATCCTAGAAAAAATACTAGGGCTAGGGGAAGGCTCCATCAACTGCCATTAAGCTTAATAGTTAGATTAAGAAAGGTTTTACTTTAAAGCTAATTATTTTTCTTATTTTTGTTTCAATTAATTTGTTTTTAACAAAATTTGTATTTCACCTTCAAATATTTCGCACTTTCTATCTGTCAACATCACAGTGTATTTGGTTTTACATAGGAACAGAGAAAAAGCATATTTTTGTAAAGGTAGCTTCTTTATAGGAATGCTATTGTGATTAGAAGGCTCTAGGTTTTCATTAGAAAACTTTTTAATGAAAACTCAGTATACATCTGTCTTAGAAGCTTGAAAATAAAGAGGGCATTGTAGTTAAAGTACAAATGAGGCATAGAATTTAAACGGCATTAAGAGTACAGAATTTGAACCAAGAGAATGGGTACTTTATATTACCACAATTTAAAAATCTTATTAGGCCTTTGGGAAAGAATGTATTTATCTTATTGTCCTTACTGGTATGCACTGGATTTCATGCAGGAAGAATGCCGCTTTTCCTCTTAGCATTCCAAAAAGTGGTGTTGTATGTTAGGTGGAGGGGTCATCCATTTTGCTTGTATGTTCTGTCAGCAGTGCTCTTCAGTCTGCATTGAATGCATAGGCCAAAGAAAAACATTAGGAAATCAGATCCCAGCAGAGTATTTTTTTGTCACAGCTCCTAAGGGATACATTTACTGGGTAAACAACCTTGATGTGAGTCTTTCATCCATTCGAACGAAAAACTTCAGCAAATCAAATCCATGTCAAGCTTTCAATACTGTGCAGAAAGGAGGAGAAAAGGAACGCCACTGAAAGGTGAAAGCCAGGGTTTTCGCAGTAAAAATGAAATACGCCAGTGCTGTAGCCTGCTACCAGCTGACTACCAGGGCTGAGAATAGATTTGCATGAGGGCCATTATGTACCCAATAGCAGAAGCTGGGGAGAGGGAGTGTCTGTTAGGGAAGCACTGATTTTTGCGGACCTAGAGTCGGAAAAACTTTTTTATTCTGGCTGAATAATTACAGGAGGAACATTGAGGTTGCTCTGAATCAGTAAATGTGATGAGATCTCAATGGTATGTCACAGGGAAGGTTCATTCTGGACACAAGAATTACACTGAAGACACTGGGCAGCTCTAGAAATGTTTGGGACTTTATACGTGCACACTTGTCAGGTTTTTTCCTTAAATACATCTTTGTGGATAGGTTGCAAAGGATAGTTCCCTAGGGAACCAAGCTATAACCTGTTCGTTTCATACACTTAAATTTTTATTACCCTTCAAATAATAGCTTCCAGGGATGTTTCAGGTTGTTAAGTGTTTACTACGGATTTTTCCTATTGAACTCTGTGGCATCTAGAAGCTATATTTTATATGGCAGCATAAAAGTATACAAACGCCCCATTATCAGATAAGAAGAAACAATTCCTTCTGCAGTGTTAACATGTTTCTGGGGAATGACTAAATGATGAAGCCTTGCCTATGAGAAGAGAATTTGACATCTTTCAGCTTCGGGGTATATTATAGAATGAAAGCACTGACTTCCTGTTAGTGTTTTACCAGATTTAGAGCTACGGTTGCAGCTGTTAGTCCCATCGTGTATGAAATTTGCCACTTAGAAGAATCCTCTAGCCCCTGTGCTCTTGTCTGCTGTCAAGTACTATGCTACTGTATTTTCTCCTGCCCTTGAAGAGCAAGATGTCATACTGTTGAGAAGATCCACTGTCCAGGCATACCCCAGTCTGTGACTAGCTTAGCTTTTAGTTTTATTATGCAAGAGTGCCATTACAGGTATTTATTGTTATCAGAATGGCTCTCTGAAACTGAACCTTTTCTGTGGGTAGGTTTTCTAAATTTGGAGGATGCAGTTGTCTTAATTTTCAGAAGTGCTGAGAGTAGTGTTTGACATTCTTCAAAGATCAACCTGCTTGCAGGGATTTTCAAGCACCTTTGTGGCTTCTTTTATGGATATTAACAGAAAATTGTTGTAAGCCTAAGCTCCTCCATCTCAGTTAAAAAGATAAACTCTAGAGAAAACTGGAATTATGTTCATGCCTGAAAACAAGCCTGTGAAATATCATCTCAGTTCATCAAGACCCCATTAGCTGTATACTTTGCTGTGTATTTCATAGTAACAAATCATTTCACAATTCACTGTTTCTTCCTGCAGTAGGATTTTGGACTGCATCATTGCACCTCTAAATATTCTATTTTGTCTGTACTCTTTGTATTTGCTTAATATTAAAGTTTAGATAAAATTTAGTTTGTATGACCTGGGAATATTCCATCTTCTAATAAAATGGTTAGAAGACATTAACTCCTTATTTCCAAATCTTTTCATGTCTGTTTTTTTGTCTGAAAGGTGTTTATGCAGGCATTAGTGTAGACATTTTGTAAACAAGTGAATGCTAATTCAGTCTTTTAAAAACTTAATATTAAAATCAACGCTTTTAATTGCTTTTTGCTTTGCTTTGCTTTTTGCTTAAGCCTGGGTAATGATGCCGATTCTGCTTCTGTGTTGTGACAGGCATCAAGTAAAAGAAAAAATTTCCTTGTCAAACCCAATGCCTTAGAAATTTTAAAGCGTTCTTTCTTTAAAATATTGCATTGGCATTTACTGATACATATTCAACAGATCTGTGGAGGTTTAATTGTTCATCTTTGCTATTTTTTGTCTGGTTTTCCTGTCAAAGTTTTTTTCCTTGTGTATTTGACCTCAACAGTCTAAAACAAATACTATGAAAGCTATTTAAACCCTTAAGTTATAGGGCTGTAAAAAAATTAAGTTGCTTGCAACAGAACATAACAACTATTCATAAGTATTGTGATTTTTATAATACAAACAACAGTAGTAGTAATGACCTCCAGCCTGCTGTACATCTGACAAAGTAAAAAAGAGAAAAATTAACCTTATTGCAGATTTGAGTATTTTTTTAAGTTAAATGGACTTTCTGAAGAGAAAATACTTGTTACTTTACAAAAATGAAAACGTGTTATGTTTTAATAAAGGCAAAGCAAAAACCCGAAGTCCTACAATCTAATTTATTCAGTCTTACCTTGTACAAAATTAGCCAGGAGACGGCAGCATAATAAAAATAAATAGAGAGTCCCATTGTCCTTCAGCAGAATTCAGACAGCATTCTTCATTCTGTTGCTTGTGTGGAGATCTCGTGTAAGTGAAAGGGGTTAAATATTAACGTGAATGTTTTCATTTAGGACTTCATCTGGCTTCCCGCAATGCTTAGCATATTTATTCTGCAGTAGTGCTGTTTGGCTTCAGAAATGTCCTCTGCTTCACAATAATGAGAGAAAACTTGAGCTTCTCCAAATTCTGTTGCCACTCTTTCTGAGACAGCCTTTAAAGGACTGAAATCAGACTTTCAAATATGTAGAGTACATTGCTGATGATTATAAATAGTATTGCTTTACCTCAGAGGCTTTAACCTCTGCACTGCTAAGGCAGCATGCTGGATGATGAGAACTGGAAAGGAAACGAACCCTCTCCTCCTCCTCCTCCAGTTCTTAACTGTTTGCCTGCTGAAACTTTCCAATTTGCAGCAAGTAAGAATAGCAAAGAATTGCCTCTGGTCATTTTTAATAGCTGGCAGCTTAAAAGATAATCAATGAAATACCTCCTGAAACTGGATGTTTACTGTGCTACTACTTTTATAAAGGTTCTTGGGGTTTTTAATAAGTGAAAAGTTAGCAGCGTAAATTTACTGGAATTAGGAAGCTTTGGGGTTCTAGAAACAAGTAAGAAGGCTCATATATTTTCGACACATTCAGATAAAAATAGCATCTTGGTCAGAAATACATAGAAAGAAAACCTCAAAGTAAACTAAGGCACAGCTGCAGGTATGACTGATAAAAAATTATCACTGACTTTAAAGGAAACTCTCTAAATAGAGGCTTCTGATTGGGCAGTGGGTTTTTTAGTAGGTGCTACAACTACTGAAAGTTCACATTCTGTGAATTAGTATGTAGGAGACTTTCCACTCTACTGTTTGACCCCTTGTATGTCTGAGTAGGGTGGCAATGTCAAAAATTGTGTTCATCAAATCTTACACTACTGAACTTCTAATGAATAAATCTCTGGAAGGGTATCTCAAAACATGTTTTTAGTTAACTGTTACAAGAGACGATAATCTTTAATACATGAACTTGTGCAGCTGGTAAATGAACAGTGATATGGTCCTTGGTTGAATAGGATGTCTGTTCAATCCTTTTTCTGAGTACTACCCTGTTTAAAGAGGGACAGTCAGGTTGTGGTCATATAGGTTCCATAATCTGGTGGGAATTGTTTTGGAAAAGTATTCCATGTCTATGCATTTCCTAGTAATGGTCATATTTGGGTGGACTGCAGGAATTAGCTTACTATTTATAATTTGGGAAAGAGGTATCAGGTTTCCCATAAGACATTAAACTGTAACATTGATGGAAACATTTAGATATGAAAACATATTTGCCTGTTGTTTATTTGTATTGTATCATGACTGGAGTAGTCTTAGATGCTGCACAAAAAAAAAAGTCACTGTCAAAAGCAGTTTACAGCAAGAAGTAAGGTACAGCCATTGTCTTACATAGCTGAAACTTATTAAGAAACTGTAAATGTTAGAATTCAGGCAATCACATTAAACTAAGATTTCATTATTACTAAAAAAAACCTCTTGTATTTTATTCTCAAAAATAAGAAACTATCCTACCATATTAAAATTACTTGAAATTCGGAAGGTCTTCATTATTTGAAAAAGTAATTTCTCTATTTCTTTAACTAGTTTAAGTTTAAAAGATTATGCCTAAACAAACGTCTTTTACAGCACATAATACCTTCATTGTTCTTATCGTTTTAAGTCTTCTGGTGGTTTTTTGTTTTTTTGTAAAGTTGATTTTTTGTGTGTGTGTATGTACGTACCCATGGGGTATGTAGGGTATGTAAATTTACGAGTATCAGACTTTGAAGACTTTTTGATCATACCTGCACACCCTTTGAATAATTGCTTTCATACAAGCATGTTAAGCCATTTAGATATAAACAGTTTTGAACACGCTTTTATAATTGGACCCTGAAAGGGCTTTTAGACAAAAATTATGCTGCTTGGTCAGCATCTACTTCGGTTAATGTCCAGCTCTTCTTCAATTACAGATTGAATCTTGCATTCAGATCTGCAAGCTGCTGTTGTAATGCTTTTGTCCATTTCAGAATAGTTTTCAAGTTCAATCTCATTTAGGAATGTCTTCTATTCGAGATGCTGCAAAAACATCAAGGAACTGCAGCAAGTACCTTCATATGTATTTAAAGTCCCAATACAAACAAGGTACAGCAAGGGAGACCGTGTGATATCATAAAGCAAACATCTGCCCCAGAAGACCTTAATCTGAAGGAACAATCTTTCTGAATTTGCAAGACTGAAATTGCTTTCTGCTTTTTATCTCGACATTTTAAAATGTCGAGATAAAAATCTTTTCATTTTTTTTTTGCATGAAGCGATAGTGAGCTTTTTAAAAAAAATCAGAATTAAAGCGTTGCATCCAACGGTACTGACAATTAAAAAATGTTTGAACATGTATGATGCAACAACAAATCATACCCACTGGAGTTAGTGAAAGCTGGGAAGGTGGAGTTGGTTCTATGCCTATAACTTGCTGCACTGAAGTATGTTTGGAAGGGTATGGTCTCTGTAATATAATCTGGCTGTTGTCATGGCAAAAAATTATCTGTTTCAGTGAATGGAAGGAGGACACTGTTTTTTATTTCCCTGTTTCTTGTAAATACTTCTCATTTTAGAACAGTTCCACCTGTGTTTTCCAGATGGGAACCTGGATTTGCTTGCTTTTTCAAAAGGCAACATTTATTGAATTTAGAGTCCTTTGATATAAACTTTTACTTGGAGAAAATGTCCGCTTATTTTTGTATGCTTAACAGAATATGTTTTTAAAAATTATTGCAGAAATTACTTTTTAAATCACTAGCCTGTAGGGGGGTGCCAGTCTTTCATGCTGTATTCAGAAAACACCCCACTAGAAATGAATGTGTAGGGCTGCTTTAGAATCAAGACAGCTACCAGTCGCTCCTCCCTTAGTACGAAGACTGTCTGTCTTGGTTTTCTAGACTTCTCACTCGCAAGTGTCTGAGATCATACCAAGCTGGTATTTCTAACACTAGCTCATTGAGTAGCAATGGAAAAATTTGGGCTACTCACCCATTTCTTGTGTGTGACTTACTATTCTGCCGGACTTACGTAATATGCATCTCTGTAGCCCTTGCTTCTCCTTCATAATCTCTCTGACCACTTGTGTTCAGGTTCATTTTTTAAACTGTGTTCATCACTTGAGCAGACTCTAGTCAAAGTACTGTCCCATATGTCCTTTCATTTGTTTAATTCCTACTGCAAATGCATGAGTAACCTTTCTAAACATTTGTTTAGAAAACAGAAGAGTAATGACAGAGGCAGGATTATAAACTAATCTTGCAGATTAACAGAAAGCTTCTGGATTTAACAAAATGACAAAAAAAAATGGAAATTGAGATCTTAGGAAACATCATAATCAATGTGCTGACTTCACCAAATGATTGAAAAAGTGCACAGTGAAACATCTGTGTCTTCAACCGGAAAACAAATGTGGAATCACATGAAGCACATTACATGCATTATCCAGATTAATTTATAAATATACTTTGAAACTTTAATAAATCAGATGAAGGACAATGAGATGGCAAGGCTGGGTTAATGAATAATGCTGCTTTTATGACTCCTTTTTATCCCCATAGTAATATAAAAAATTTAAAAAACAATTTTTTAAAAATCCCAAACAAAAGTTTTTCTGTCTGGCTGTTGGAGGGAAAAATTCCCTGGTGCTGTCTGTACTACATGTAGAGGAATAACACCTTTGGTGGTGTTCCTAGTCAGTGTAAAGGAACTGCTTCTAAGTTGAAAGACAGATTCTAGAGCAGAAGGGCATAATGCTTAGATTTTAATCAAATGCATTCATGACTAAAAACAATCAGAAAGTACTTTAATGTTTTGGGGTTTAGCTGTGGGGTTCAGAAAAATCAGTGGATTCTAGTTAGGACTACTTTGTTTAATCTAGTCACTGTACATTTTATGCTAGTAAAACAAGGTACCCATGAACAGAAAATACACAACGGGACCTTTTCTTTAAAGAAAAAAAATAATTAGTTAAGAGTGTTGTTTATAAGGGACTGATAGTGAAATAAATATGCAATTTCCATAGCCCTATTGCATGGAATAGGGCTTTGAAGAAGAACAAAATATTTAAATATTTCTGAAATTCTTTTAGAATTTGCTGTGCAGACTGGTATGTGAGCTGCTTTTAAATGTGTTTATCAAAAGTTCATGATTCACTAGTAAGATGAGTATTTACTCTCCTTTCTGTGAAGAGGGATGCTGTCAGTGAGAAGATGTATTATACTGTATTAAAAGAAAAAGAACTATTGGAAAAGACGTAGCAGCAAGGGGAAGGATTGGAGAGCTCCTTGGAGAGCTTAAACACAGTATTAATTCTAACAAAGGTTCACCAGCATAAAGATCTTGAAAAAAACACTAGTTTTGTCCTTTTTTTTTTTTATTCCTGAAGTGTGGTGTTCCCTTTCAAGAGGAAGATGTGATTATCCTTAATGGTAATAAAGAAGATGTGGAAGTATTGAAGAAGAGGATGGAGGATAGAAGACTTAAAAGTAAATTAGAAAAGGTAATATTTTTATACATTGTTTAAAACAAAATTGAAAGAATTCTTGTCTATAATGCAATTTGCTCTTAGATTGCATAGCTTTGTCTGCTAATCTTTATACAGACGGAAGGATTTGCTCAGTAAGCTCTGTTATACGTCGATGTTACTTCAAAAGTAATGAGATTGTGTGCATATTTTGTTAATAACATATTGAAGTTGTATGTACTGAAGCTTTCTTTTGACTAGCAGGCAGTGCATAGTGCTCTGAAAATCACAGAATTCAATGCTATGGGTAAAATGGACAGCATGCCACCTATACTTTAGGTTTTTCTTCGAACAAAGAGCTTGTATTAGTTAATTCTAGTAATGAACAAAATCTTCCCTGTATTTCATGTAATTCCTGATAGCAGGTTATTAGTTTTTTGATCTCCAAGCATCATCTGCTGGCCACTGTCAGAAACACAATATTGAGATATGTAGATTCCTAGTCTGAATCCGTAAGAACGCTGTTTGGAAATTTTGTCATGTTTTGTGATTCTTATAGACCTGAGTGATTACTGGCAACCATACTGTTGAGGTCTTTGCCTTTTTTTTTTTTTTTTTAAATCTGACCAGGCAAAATGCCATGGAAATAAAGTCACTGCAGCTCTACTATATACTTATATACTCTACTGTATACTACTACTCTCTGAAGTAGTAGTAGTTCTGTGGTACTGCGCGTGGGACTTTTTTTCAGCATTGCTATTTTTTTCTGAACTGGCATTGCTATTTTGGAGGATGACAAAGCAAGCAAAAACTTTAGTGTTGACTCAGTCCAGAGTGCACCCAGATTTAGTTGAATCTCAAGAGCATGAATCATCATTGTCTGACACTTTCAGCAACTGAGACTTTAGATGAAGGTTGATCGTCTCACCCTTATTACTGCACAAAATTTTGTCTTCCTGTAGGATTAGATGTCATACAAATGTTTTCCTAGACTGTTTTGAAACAAATACTTGGTTACTTACCAGTGAGCATATGATTCCTTCTCATCATAGTGTCTTTATTCATCTGCACCCATACAGCATCACTGGGCCTGTGCAATACAACAAGAGACCCATACAAATCCTGCTATTCTGTTTCCTCTCTGTTCATAGCCTCTGTGCTTAGTGCCCTATAGCTTCTGGCTGTAAATCTCGTGCTGTTTTTTCAGATTTTTTATTTTGCAGGGTGTTCAGTACTTTGTAATTAAATGTTTGAAAGAATTTTACAGATCATTTTATGATAGAATATTGCAGATCTCAGTAGATGAGTCATCAGCCCCAAAAGTAGTGGTCGATTGCACTCTATTTCCATTAGGAGGGTGGCCCCAACAAAGCATCTATAGCTTTGGTTCAAATAATCCGAAATAGTCTGAAAGCTGGTGCTGTCCCCAACTTCTGCGCAACAAAGAACTAGTACCCAAGTGTGCTGAGCAATTCTGTCTCTGACGGTGTCAGCACAGTCGCTTGTGGTGGCAGACAAAAGGAAATCATGCTTTGGTCTTTGGGGTCTATATGCCTTGGGTCAATATGAAAATATTTTTTGTTTGTTTAGTGGTGACTTGTAATACAGGCAGGTACAGCATTTGCAAATCTCTCAGCAGGCATCTTGCATTTATCCTCAAGTTCTGATCTGGTTTTGCAACACTACTTTGCTTTTCTGCACCAGCTGATCTTTTTGCAGCTAGAACTAGTCTTTGCTATCACTGGCACCATTTGCTCTAATCTGAGATCTGTGAGCTCCCAGTATCAGAAGACAGTTTCTAGCTTGGGGTCTGATGGCACTGCTGTTCAGACCTCTGCATCAGCCTCTTCCTTCAGCTAGGGGAGCAGTCTGAGTGGACCTACTGTATTTGGAGCAGGAAGCACAAACTCCCTTTCTTTATACCCATGAGACAAAACATAAGGAAGATGCAGCTAGCACTAGTATAAAAAATTATTCAAGCTCAACTGTCATATGTGCCCATAATGAAATATGTATAATATATATTTATTATGTATAATATATATGCATACATATATTTACAAACATCTCATAATTCAGATGCCAGATACTGGGAGGTAACTTCGCTTTGTAAATCCACCCATAAAAAAGGAGGAAGCACCCTGAAAAGAGGTTTTTCCTGTACACTGAAGAACACCAGGAGAGCCAAGTTTTGCCTTTAGAATAGTAACCCTCTGCCACCACCTTCTGGCTAAGCTTTGCAGCAACATGTGGTATGGCATTTTTTTCTCAAGCATTAATCATATGTTTGAGAGCACGGGTTCTCCTAATTTTTGCAACACATTTAAATATATTTATTTTCTTTGATCTTGTGTAGCTTTTTCGAAATACGTACACCATTCTGAATGTATACAGAGTCATTTTTTGTGATAATGACAGCAATGACTGTTCTAATATATCTTTTCTTTTTCAGCTTGGCATTTATATAATCAAAGCCACTAATGGGATTCTAGTTGCTATTGTTTGGGTTTTTTTGTGTTTTTTAATCTGGACAAACATAAATTAACTTGGAAAATCTGGTCCACAGATGTTTTTAAAATATTTAGATTAACTATTTGCGTCTTTTGTTCCCAAGCAATCCTGCCACAAAGAGCCCAGTTATTGAAAGTTACCCAGGAGGGATATTTTTTACTAACTAAATAAAATTAAGTGGATATGAGAGGCAGGATTATTCTGAAATTTTTTTTATTGAAAAATGTCTTTATTGATTAGAGTTAACTGTGTCCTGTTTAATGTCGTGCAATTTACTGACCTGCCATGTGGGTTCGGAGTATCATGATAACACACACACCCTCTGCAAAGTATACAAACTGAAATACCATATCCAGACAGTTTGGTTTTGGCCTGCACGATTTTCTTTAAGGTAACTTCAGGGTTCCCAAGGTTGTTATTTTTTCATATAGAAATAATAGGAAAAGTGTGGATCAATATTGTGGAAGGAAGAGTTCCACTGTGTAAGATGTTAAAATGCACTAAATGAAATTGTGTATCTATCACATATATGTTGGGAATTGTATATCCTTTCAGTACATTACCAGATTTCTGTTTGTGTTGTTTCAGAAGTCAAAGAAATGTAAGCCAGCAGAATCAGCTTCTCAGCAAGATACCGCTGAAGGTAATGTCACAGCTACAAATAATGTGTAGCCTTCTGACTCAAGAAGCAGATTCGTGATTTAATTTTTTTTAATTTCCTAGATTGTCCAGGTCCATCAAAGGCTAAGAATGGAAAGGATTGTATCAATTCCAGTTCGGGGGAAAAGAGGCAGATTATCTTCACCAAAAGTTCAGGTTGGTGTTGATTCTTAGACTAAAATGCAAAAAATGTGGACAAATAGTTCTGCTTTGAAAAATATTGTAGGAGAGATCCTTCTCCAGCTTTTCGTACCGTAGGTTTCGGAAGCTACCCTCTCACCTCCTTTTTTCTCAGTAGTAAAAGGTCAATTTCTGCCTTCAAGGGAGCCATAATGTTGTGGCTCACTTTTTCAAAGAACCCCCTCTTTCAAAAGTCTGTCCTAAAAGGCTGCCTTTTCAAGCTGGAGTAGGAGGCTGCATTATGAACATGCACAAATCTCATTGTTCAACAGAAACTGTAGTCTATTTAACTTTTTCCTAAAACAGAGCTTTGCTTTTCAATCTGCAAAACTGACTCTACTGAAAGTGTGTGAGGGCTTCTGTTTGCCCGTTTTTCCTTATGCTACCCAGTCACTTTCTCAAAATACAGAAAACAGGGTCTCTGCTCACACTTGTGACTGACAAGTGCTGTAGTCATGCAGATAACTAATAAAAATAATAAACACTTTTCACCACATTGCATTTTTTTCACTGTGAAACAAGCCAGATTTTCTTCTTTATGTCATTCCAATATTGCTTTAAGTTGGTGTGAACCAACTTGAATGAGAGAGAGTCTTACTCACCCAGTGATATAGTTGAGGGTTTGGTATATCTGTTTTATTGGCTAGGAGGCAGTGTGAGGAGAATTAGTGGTTGTTTTCCTGAAGTACAAGTGGTCAAGAAATCTGTTATGGCAGTTTATTTCAGTGAAGTGTATTAAAATTTCCCAAGCTGATGACTTGACTTTTAGTCCTCCATTTTAGCTGCTAATTTGCTGTGTGTCACTGGGACCAGTGGAGTATAACTTCAGGATGTACTGATGTAGCTACAGAAGTCATGCAGCTATGAGTAAACTTGTCAGTCCTTTAGTTCAGAGGATAGGGCCCTTTAGGTGATACATATTATGTTACTTAATGTCTCCAATTCATACTGGTATTTTTATACCGAACTGTAAGAATGGGTACATTTTTAAAGTCAGTCTGAGGTTTCTGTACGAAGTATTCAATCATGTACATTACAGCCACAGAAAAAATCAGTATAATTTGTCTGAAGAATCTGAGAATAGTTAAATGATGAACTGCAGATAAACTGTGTGAGAAGCTGGGAGAATTTCCATCAGAAATTACTTACCTGCCCCCTACTGTCTGTTTTTGTAAAGGATAGACTTTTAAAAATATTTAATTCCAGATGATTTTAGTTGCTCTTGGATGTTCAGGAACCTAGTAATTCTAATAATGTTTGATGTATTTTTCTTTTCCAAGAGTGTAAAAAAAAAAAAAAAAATACGCCTTTTGAAATATCAGGTCATTGGTTTATGTTTCTGACAGCAGTTATATTGACCAACAAGAGATTAAGAGCAGAGAAGGAAAATAAAGGAATATCCATGGACTGAGGACTGCCAGTAGCATAGGAATTAATTTGTGAACATGGCACCCTAAGGTTTCTGGACTTGCAGCATACATACTCATTCTTTCAAATCCAGTGTTTGGTAATTCTTTCCAGACAACTATTGGTGCCATTAAAAGCAGCATTCTCCAAATATAAAAAGGGACTGATGTGTGATGATTTAGGATTGTACATATAATTCCTATGACTACATGCAGAAATCAGTTAAGTGCATTTTCAGACAGGCTCCCCACTAGCTATTTACATGCTGTTGTGCCGGAGTTAAACTAAATATGTAGAGTTTCTGCAGACTTCTATGTATTAATTTCTTTGCAGAAGAGACTTGGCACGTGTTTTTTAAAATACTGTCCTTCAACTCTGGAGAAGATTAAATAGTTGTTAAGAAAGGGGTGGGGTTTTGTAGCAGTAGATATAATACACTGAGAGCGATGGTATCAGAAACAGAGGGATGGGCATTTTCCTATCCCAAATATAAAATGATGCAGACCATTGTTATTGGTCATAAATGACTCTGGAAAGAATAAAGGGAGGAGATAGATTCTCTGAGGACAGTATGTCACAAGTTTAGCTTTTGTCATTTGGTAGCTAATTTCTAAACAGTACTTCAGGGTGGTGGAATACTTTCATGTTTCTTTCTTAAGACTAGAGTTCAGAGCCATTTTTCACTTAGAGGAATAAATGTTGTCAATACTGAATTACAGTGCAAGGGATTTACACAAGTAGGAAAGAATGCCCCTCTCCAAGATTTCTAAATGTATTTTGAGCATAAATTCTAAAAGCTAGGAACATGTTTGCTGTTGAGTACTGTTATGGGATATATTTGCAATAGCCCTGAAAAAATGTATATTCTTCATCTCTGTACACATTATTTTTAAATACTCTTTTCTGTCTTTATTTAAATACTTTTATCAGTTGTAAGCTGTTATGCATGCTTCATTCTTTTCCCTTTTCTCTGTCAGATAATGGAAATTCATCTGTACCAGGAAAAGTCAATAAGGCTTCTTCTACTACTACGAAGAGATCCATTGCAGACAGTGAGGAGAAATCTGAGGCATACAAATCTATTTTTACATCACACAGCTCAGCAAAACGTTCAAAGGAAGAGTGTTCCAATTGGGTTACTCACACAGCATACTATTTCTGAAACGATGAGCCTGATTGTAACATTCATTACTGCTTTCCTTCCCTAAGGCTTTTTCTGTACAACTCTTGATACAGAACTTCTGTTGTAATCTGATGTTATCTGAAATTACTCAGTTTGTAAGTTGTTTATAAACTTGTGAATAACTAATGAACTTGTGTTAGTTGCAACTTCTGCTAAATAGGAAATAGATCACCAGAATCCATGTTGTATCAGCAGACCTCATTCTGAAATGATTGGTTATTTGCACAAAAAATTTTCTTTCCTTCTCCCAGCAGGATGCTGTCGTTCTCAGTCGCACTAGCCAGTGTCCTCAGTAGTGGGAGTGAGGGCAGAAGGATCTGCCTACTCTCCTCTTGTATTGATATTTGCCACAACTGTAATGATAGTTTTTAATGTATTAGTACAGAAATTCAAACTTTTTGAAACTTTTTGACAGTAAAAAGAGCAATAATGCTTTTCTTTTGTACTAGCTCACTGGGCCCTCAGTAGAACTATGTTTCTTTAAAGGTTCTGTAGGTATTGTCAAGTAATTTACCTCTTGATGGAATATTTGAAAGCATAATCACAAAAATGTTTGTACAACATTCTTCTTGTACGTATTGTTGTAGCCTGGTTTTAATAACAGAGTATTCACTTGTAAATCATTATCTATGGAGATGACCCTGTAACGTAAGGCTGGTTTTCCCCAAAAGGGTTTTGGGGGTTTTCTTTGTGGGTGTGTGTGTTAAAGTTAGAAGCATCAGGTCTGAGCTTGCTTTCTTCTGCTGGAGGATCAGAATACAGTGGAACAAAAGTATGACTTTACTTTTCTGCTGAAAAAGTAAGGTTCTGTGTATGTCTCTGAGGAGCAATTTGCCATTTTGAATTCAGCAGCTTACATGAAAATACGAGCATTTGCACAGGGTGAGAGAAAAATGAGTGGTCACAGAATAGAAGCAAGCAGATCTTAACTGGCTTTTTAGGGAGAAATGGTTGGGCACCAGTGTCCTGCGAGTCAAACCTATTGGTGGCTAATGGAGGGAACCCTGCAAGGCTGGAGCTGGCTTCTGAGAATGTTTCTCTTTCACTTTGCAGGCAAATGAATTGTGCTGCATTCACAGCATCTGTAGTACACGTTGTTTTATTTTCTGACATAAAATTCTTATCAGCAAACAACTATTTGACTGTTAATTGCTTGTTACAGAAAGATGCTAAGCATAGTATGTTACTCAGTTTTGGTTTTATATTTATGCTTTTTATTCCTGTGATGTTGATTTAAATAAAACTTCCTCTTGCCATGTGACCATAACACTTCATGTTCAGTTGACAAGTGCTTATTTTGTCAGTGATGGAATAGAATAACTTTTTATGGGCTTTCCTTTGGCCCCTTTAGTCAGGTTTTTGTCAAATGCAGGAGTCCTTTTAAAATGTTAACGTTCCATAGCAATGATTTAGTGGCTGAATATTTTAATCCAATAGTATCTACATGAAATTAAGAGGGAGGGATGGAAGCTTTTCACCTTCCTCTCTTCCTCTTTTAAAATTAAAATGTTTTATAATCTTGGCCAAACTAACCAGAACAGAAATACAGAAAGTAAGAGGCTTTTAAAACCACTGCATGATGTTACATTGTTACCTTTGTGCGTGAAAATGATTAATTATCCTCATAATTTATTTTTAAAGTGTCCCCATTTATAATTGGCAATAGTTAATTGGGGATTCAAATACTGTGTTTATATTTGCATAGGTGGTCTCCATGACTGAAGCATGTTGAATGAAACTGCTAGGGTTTTATTATTATTTTGATAGCTATAATTAAAAATTAGCTTGTTGTAGAATTTATATGGTGGTAAGCATTTTTGTTTTCTAAAGATGTGAATGAATATATACATCACATCAAACAGTCTGAGGTTTACTTGAGCTTCCAGGAAGCACCCGGCCACATTTTGTATGCATGTCTAGTAATCAGCTTTGTTCTCCCTGTTCCGTATTCTTTCCCTCTTTGTTATTATCCTTTATTATTTGTTAGTTACAGATAATGAAATTACTGCACTAAAAGATATACTATAATAGGCCCTTTATTTACAGTCTAATTCTGTTTTGACAATACATGTTAAAGTCGTATGAGTGTTTTATAGGAGTGCATTTTTCTTCTATTTAAATCAGTTATAAATCCTCAGGGGAATTAACTTAATGCTTTTGATTTAGCTATTACTTAGTTAAAGAATACAAGAAAACATAAAATGCAGGTTTGCTTCCCTTTTCTTGATAATACGTCAGGCAAAGTCCAGCCTGCTGCCTTGATAACAGGCTTTCCTGCTCATTGGGGCATAATAGTGACTTTTTTTTTTAATCTGACCTGCTCCTCTATTAAAATAAGTTCATGACTACCGTGATTTGGTTAATGTAGAGATTCTTCATATACACATGGGTTTATTATCTGGAATTGATAGTTCATGCTATGCCACTTCGTTAGGATTTTGTTTGGTAGTTGACCATCTTAACTTTAAGTGTTCTTTAAATGTTTATGGTTTATAGAAGTGTTGTCAGTGACTGATGAGGTCTTTTCCTTCCTTTACAAAAAACAGCTGTGAAGGAATGTGATATATTGTTGGCATGTGATGCAATTCATCGCCACAATTGACTTTTGTTAATGTAAAATAGAGGAGCAAAAAACTGAGACTTCTGTTGTTGGCAGGCTGGGTTAGGCAGTTGAGACTGGAACGTTGACTTGGCAGGTTTTAATAGATTCAAGCGAATAGTTTGCTGGAGGATGTTTGCTTTGTTGTGGTTTGCTTTTTGTGGGGGAGGGCCATTTAATTTTCTTTTAATGTAGGTGAATTGAATGTTGGTGAAAGTTGAAGACTGCAGAAGTCTTAGAATCTGAAACCTATATTTTTTGAGATGCCACATAAGTCTCCCACAGCATTGCATCCATGTGTCTCTGTTCTGGGGAGTTCACAGAACAGTTAGTTCTGTTTCCATGATGTTCAAGCCTTGGCCTCTCTTCTGAAGAGCTTAAAAAAGGATCCAATTAGTGTCAATTGTATAATACGGGTATTTTTTTTTTTTTGTCATGTGGAACCTGCCCACTGGGAACTGGACTGAAATTCATCAACTTCCTTCACATAGCCCAATAATCAAATGCTGGTCGTGAAACCTGGCCCAGAATGCACTAGTGAAAAGGGACTGTAAAGCTGTGTATCCTGATTTACAGTCCTGTGAACTGTCTGTCTTCCTGCACACTTGCAGCGCGTTCAGTCCTTCTGATATCGGCACCTCTAAAACTGAAAACCTGAGGGTGTTCACACATTCAGACTCGGCAGCGACCAGCCTGGTACCGGTGTTCAATACCGCAGCTTTATTCCCTAGTCACACCAAATCAGATGTGATATTTCTGTTTCACGTGATATCAAAAAACTACCTTTTCCCCTTGTCCCAGTGATCCACAACAGCATCTGTCGCCGCAGAGGCTGTGGAGCAGCTCCGCTGCGCTGCTGCCGCTGATAAAGCAGCCTGTGCTGGCCCGAGCCCGCTGTTGATCTGGGCAGAGGACCGGAGGTGCTGACGCTGTGGCTGTTCGTCTTCGCAGAGGACAGTGAACCTTGCACGCCTTGACCCTGCACACTTACCGTCCTGGAGCTGACAAAGGTGGGTTTGGGGTGGGTTGTTCTTTCCTGGCTCCTGCACACCACAGTAAAAGGTGACTTCCCTCCTTTACTCCCTAACCTCTAGTACCTCCAGTCTTTGCACATCTGATCTCGCCATACTGCCGCCGCCATCGGCTCCTTCCCGTGTGTTTTTACAAGCAGTTAGGCTGGAGGTACGTGCTGATCAACCTGCTGGCAGGTAGCGCCCAAGCTCTGCAGCCTGTCCCTCTGTAAGGCCATTGCTGTTGGAGGTCTTGACTCTCAGGCCATTTTTTCCACCAGACCCCCAAAACCGGCGTGTCTTCAGGGGTTTTATATCTCTGTGAATCTTAGTTGAAATTAAACAATGTTTTATAACGTTGCTGGTACAAGTGAGGGTGTAGCAGCCTTGAATCTCTAGAAAATTCGACTAAAATCCTTCAGACAAAAAGCAGTACCCCCAACAGCCATCAGGAAGGCAGAGTTGAAGCAGAGGGACGTGTAGTACCTGTTCTGGAAAGACGGGAATTTAGTGACATCCTGCTGGTAACTCTGTAGTTAGCCAATAGTAAACTTCAAGGGACAGAGTTCATTTGGTAAGGATATGCTAAATTTTATTTCCTTTGACTATTTTTTAAGAAGTAATCGTAGAATTATCTTCTCCCTAATGGGAATAAAGTTTAAGAGGCATACAGTGGGAAAATTCATGTGGTTTGCTAAGATGGTTGGGAGATTTTATTGGAATCTCAGAACTTCTCTGCTTCAGTCTCCAACTTCCATGCCATGAGATCATCACATGCCTGTCAAATTGACCAAAGAAAGCTTAAAGTTCCCTTTAAAACATGATGCTTGTTAGATTAAAATATTTCTTATTAATGTCCTATTCTTAGCTAAACTGAACGAACACAATTGTCTTTTAAGTGTCCTGTCTTGCTTGCTTTGCAGCCTAGACGCCAGTTGCAGTTGGTATATTTTGCTCCAGATTCAGAACTGCAGTGACCCTGCCAAATAGTTTCTTAGTTGCATTTAAAAATAAAAGGGCTGTTTATACGTTACAATCCACAGAGGGTCTGAAATCAGTATGTCCTAAAATGAATACAAATCATAGACAAAAAGTGTTTTGTTGGAAGGCTTCACAAATATGGAACTGATTACTGCTAGACAGCGCAGATTTCCTTCTGTAAGATGGAACTGATATAATTCCTTCCTGACAGCTAGAAATGATAATTGAGTTGTTTTTTTCTGTGTTTTAAGCTTTACCAACCTTCAAAATGAGCAAGAGGGATGGAATCCTAATCCATCTGCAACTGATGGGAATTCTGCCTATAAACCAGGATTTTAATCTAAATACCCATCCAACTGCCCAGTTACTGTGGAGGTACTGCTAGCAGTTTCAGAGCTGTGGTTTTGTCAAGCACTTAACTTCATGTGGATGAAAAATCTCTTGCAGGTCAGTAACAGAATTCAATTTGCAGACTGACCACAGACCTTTTTTGGTTAAGAACCAATTTCACTATGACATTGACTAAATTTTTTTTTTTTTTTTTTAAAATGTTGCACTACCAGCTCTTTGTAGCACATCCAGCAGAACTCCACCTTTGTGTAGTATTCATGACATCTCTAAGAGGTTTTCTCAAAAGTTAAGGGAGTGGCTTGGTGAAAAACAACCCTTCCCCTTGCAGAAGCATTCATCTGTCAGACTGCACTACTACTTTTTCCACCCACTTCTTCCCTTGTTTCTTCTCATTTGCCTCCTCCTTTCTGCTGCCTACAGAAATCAGACAGTGCTTTGCTTGATGATGATCAGGAGAGCAGGGAATAGAGAATGATCAGGGTGATTGATGCTCTGGTTTTGCAGCCCTGATTGCTCTTTGGGGCTGATTTGCATTTATTATGCAGCCAAGACAGGCTGCCTCACCCAGCTGAACTTTCTCCATCTTCCAGGCCACGTCCTGAATTTGATGGCAGTTTGGGTCAGGACAGGCTCGGAGCTTGTTGCTGTACAGATTACTGTTTTGCTCTCTGTGTGGCAGTTTTTAAAGAGCAGAGTTGTATCCACAGTGGAGAACATCAAGATGTCCAATCTCTTTCTTTTCCATGTTACTGGTAGGAAGGTGTTTCCCTCTTCCTTCTGTGATCTTGGATGGATGTTCAACCTTTCACTTCCTTCTCTCCCATGTAAATTATTTCCCCACTGTATGAGGATGTCCTAAGACTTGATTATTAGGTTTGGAGGACAGAAGATATCCATATCAGGGTACAGTGTAATTTGTAAACAGACGACAAGGAATGCTTTTCTGTGGGCTGTCAAAGGCTGACTTGACTCTGGAAAGAAATATGTTGTTAGCCTGGAATAGAAAGAATTTGACAGTGTAAGTTTTCCTAACAGTCATGCATGTCACATTTTTATGCCATGAGTTTCCTCTTTTTTAATTAAAAGTAATTCTGAGGAATCACTTAGTATCCACTTCTATTGGATTAGCATTGAAAGGGCTGCACTGAACGGGATGGGTGTAGCTTTCTTCAACTTGCCTACAAAGCTTAAGAAATGCAAAGCAGCTTATTGCTCAATTATGCTGACTTTAGCAACTAGGTAGGACAAATTAAAAAAAGAAAAAGGGAATATCTAGTCTCAACCTGGGTATTTAATGTGTCCCAAAATGTGCTGAACTCTTTAGTCTAAATGGGCTCTTTAGTGTGGTGTCAAATAAGTTAAAAAGCAAGGGAGCTTTACAAAGCTTCCTTCATTGTTTAAACTTGTTTAACTCATGTTAAGGCTAATGTACATTTATTCAGACTGACAAAGTGCTGAATTTACACAACAGGGATAGTAATAATTAGGTCAGATACTTTTTAAATGGCATGGGGGGGGTGGGAATACTTGACTCTTTTATGCTTATGAATGGAAATGATTATTAGCACTGGCCGAGGCCAACCGCAGTATCTGCATATGCTCTTCTCACCCCCCAGCGACTCCCCTTCCCGGTCCAGTGCTGAGAGTGCCACGTCCCAGCTCCCATCCCGTCTGTTCGAGCAGCCGCTGCCAGTCAGGCTTTGCATCACATGTTACTTGTGAGAACAGGGTATTCCTAATGTGATTACATGTCTTTTTAGTAAGCCCGTAACTGTCCTTTGAAGCCGTCTTTCCTCTGCCCTGTTGGGATCTGACTGAGACCAATAAATTACACTAACAAAGATGAAAACTCAGTCATTAGAACTGCATTGTCTGTTCAAGTCCACTTAAGACTACCTAGTTCTTGTATATTATTGTAAATGTTTCCCTTAACTGTTAACATCCCTACGGTTGGGAGGTGAGATGAGGTGTCTGTACCTTGCACCTTTCTCAGAGATATTGGGTGCTGGTGGCTCCTAGGACAGAATCCTGGATTAGTTAGTCCATGGAGTTGATCCAGCACAGCAGGACTTGTTTCTCCAAGAACGTTTTTTCTTGGCTTTCCTAATATTTGAACAAGCACTCTTGTTTAATTCAGTGAAACAGAATCTGCTTGCATTTGAATTGTGGTCAGCAGCGGGCATGCTGGGCTGGTTGGATCTCTTAAGCTGTAGCCATTTACTTCCCTATTGAGATTTAAGCTACTCATAGCTCATTTGGTTTGCATGTTTCCATTCTTTAAGGAATCATTAAACAGTCTCAAACATACCCGTCGGACTGGCTGCAGCGGCTGCCGCCAGCTGCGCAGGGCAAGGTCGATAGGCAGAACCATGCGAGCGCTCCCGTGCTTAAAAACCGCAGGAAAGAGCTGGAATTTGGCTCAACGGGTGAAGATTTAGTGTCACCCGCACCAGCTACCTGAGAACAAGTGCCTGTAAATGCATACGAGGGCGTGCTTCTGGCGAACGCAGCCTCCAGAGCAGCGAGCGGGCGAGGCGCGTCCGTGGCATCCCCGGGCGGGGGATCTGGTGCTGTAAATGCATCGACGTCCAACTGAAGGACGAGCTGCTGAGCTGAAACTGCAGTAGGCTGGGTCGCTAAACTGCATCTATTCCTTAAGATTTTTTTTTTTAATTTTTTTTTTTTTTTTTTAATTCCTCCCCGCTCTTTGGCTTTGGGCCAAAACACGGCAGCGACTAAACCCGAGCTGCACTTGGCCGCACTGGCCATGCGGTGGCACCAGAAGTCCAGCCCGGAGACAGGCGGGGGCTGAACCCGGGACCTGCGGCGGTGCCCAAGGCGCGAAGCTGCTCAGCCCGGCCCAGCCAGGCCAGGCCCAGCCAGGCCCGGCCCAGCGCCCCGTGTGACATCTCGGCAAATCCAAAGCTGAACTCCTTCCCCTCTGAACGCTCTTGTTCGCTTTCTCTGCTGCCCAGAGTTTCTGAAACTCCCTGTGCTGTAAATATCTTCATTTTTCAAGCTTAATAAATGGCTGTAGATAATAACAGCACGGCTGAAGCTTTCCCTTCTGTCACCTACAGAAATGTGCACTAATTTCCCCATGTAACAGTAAGCAGATGATGTTACAGCATTGCACAGGGGTCCAGCTGCTGCATACGATCTGGGTAACAGACGTTTGCTGCAGTGTCTGCCCTGAAGACTCTGTGATCACAGAAGAAATCTACTGTCTCCATTGTCCTTTCTTTCTTTCTCAGTTGTTTTCATACGTATGTAGTTTGTATGCACTTGATATCAGGGAATGCATCATAATTATGAGTGGAGAAATACTAATAGTAATAAAGAGACGGACTGGAAAAAGAGGGAAACCATCTCTAGAGTGAGAAGACAGTGGAGAGACAGTGCCCGTCTTTTAATAAGATGACTCTCAAGTGAAAACAGCAGGATTTATTTGACTGTTTAATACACTGATTTTTCAAAGAGGGTTGGTCAGAAAATAAAGGTTTTGTTCCACAGAAAATTCCAGTGCTTCAGAACTTGTTTCCATTCCAGATCAGAATTAAAAGTGCAAACTACTCCCCAAAGTAATGTTCTGTAAAATTGTTGATTTGGCATAGTTGAGCTGGGCCCATTGCTTGAATTATTCCAGCTATGTTCAAATATTTTCTTTCTTAAAAACAAGCTACTCATAGAATTAACATTTAATATATCTTAAATTTGAAATTAAATAAAATATTTGGTTCTGTCACCCCCAAAACCACTGCAAATAGCTGCATGTTTGGGATTTAAATCCTATTTTCTGACATCTGTATCACATTGAAACATTTTCAGCAGCTCTCCTTGCAATGTTGTTTAGTATTCCACATCTGATTTGGAGAGATCCTCAAGTCAAGTTGCCCGTAGTTGGAATTTTAAAAACAAAAGAGGGAAAGAAAAACTTGTCTTCTATTTTAGGGTCTTGCAGTACTGGAAATGCAAACAATGCAGAGTGAATATTTAACTAGTGCATGAGAATCTAAAAAAGTGGAAAGCAAATGCAATGCACCAGTCTATTTGCCTTGTTCAACTAGAGCAGCATTAAGACATTAAAAATAGATTTACAGATTTCATAATATGATTGCAACATTCACACAGGTTGGGATTTTTAATTTAACTTTGAACTGGATAATGCAGATTGCATAGAGACCAGAATGGACTATATTCTAATGGGAGAATTTGCCTTATGCAGGATTAACATATCAAAGGCAGAGAAGGATTTTTTGAGAAGATGGCACAATGATCTGGCTTGCTTGCCAGGTTGACATCCTACTCAAGCTGTTGGCATCGTCGCACGGTTTCAGACCATTTCAGGCAGTAGGGCATTAGGGAGGCACTTGCTCTGCTTTTACCATGTTCTGTCATGTTGACCACATGTGATATAACCTGTCATGGTACAGTCTGGCAAATTTTGCTTCTATCTTCTCTTGGCGTTAGAGGCCTGAGCAAACTTCTGCTAAGCGGCGGCACAGCGCAATCCTGGAAGGGCAGTTCTCCAGCAGCTGCCGTCCTGATGGCAGTCACGTTGCCACTGAAAGCAGACTGCATTTTTGCTGGGACTGCCCATACCTCTCACAGTCAGTGGTGATTAGCTTCCATTCCCATCGTTGAAGGTTGTTTTGTGTTCGCTCAAACTACAGACATTTGCATCTGGAAGCAATGCTTGATGTGAGCCTCTTGTATTTGAGTACGTGTTATCAGTCTGCTTTGGAAATGGGCTTCAGCTGCATTGATTTAGCAGGAAAGTAGGAGTGTGTGTATCTCGGGGAGATGAGGAGCACTTGCAGCTCTGGTAGAGGTGCTTACCATCAGCGCAGTTCTGGGTCAAACTTTGGGAAGTTTGTAGAATTTGTTGTTACCAGAAGCTGGGCTGTGTCTTTGAGAGGTTCCAGCACCCAGCACTGAGTTACTTTAAAAAAAACCCACTAACAACCAAACCTAAGAAAACCCAGTGTTTTAGCACTGTTGGCTGGGCGAGTCAGTAGATGTCATCCTCTCATGTTTCTTTCCTAACAGCTGCCATTGTGCTCTGACGCAGGTGTAGTTGATAATGTTGGCTTGAATGCTGGTCTAAAAAATATTGCTAGAAAATGAATTCAAGGCAGGTAGGTATCCAGAGAACTTGTATCACTAACAAGGTTAGATAGTTAAGGTACAGATTTTGGAAGTACAGTGGAAAAGGCGAACAGCAGAAAGGACATAGGCAGGTCCTTAGGAGCAACTGCTGGTGTGATGGAGGGACAGCCCGTGTCGCTGTCAGTTTACCTCTGCACTGGACACTCCTCTTGGGGTCACACTCATCAGTGCAGCTGTGCCAGAGACAGACGACTTCTCCACTGCCAAACAACCAGAATAATGAAATCTTTTGCTGTTTCACTCCGGAAGATCAGACAAACTACCACCACCTGTACTTAGAAAGGCAGGACACAACTCTGAGCCCCCCTGCACATGCAAATGTGTAATTTTGAAAGTTCTGTGTCACACAGTATTTTGCACCCCAACGCAAGGACATCAGATGGGGCCATACCTCCTGCTGCCTCCTGAGAAAGTATATTCATTGGTGCAGCCCCTATCCACGTTGCAGCAGTATGTCTTATTGTGAAAACCCTCCTCTGAGATTTGTCTCTCTGATAAAAGGTTCTCCTTGACAGCTGAACTCTCAGTATCACATTAGCTTTTTCCTAGTAGAAGTGGAAGCAGTGTATCTACAAGTATCAATAGCCCTGTACCCCTCTGCACAAAGCCATTGCAACCCTCCGCTGGTGTGGTAAGCTTTGCATGCTTTTCTAGGATGGTGGCATTTCATGATCACAAGGATTATCCTTGTTCTTCAACAATGTCAGAAAATGGTCCATATGAAAAAAACAGTGATGGGATGAACAAAAGAATTATGAAAACTATATAATTTTGTCTGAGAAGTCTGATGCCTTCTGGGAAGTATCATATAATACCCAGCATGAAATATCCCATCAAACAAGGACAGCACAGACGTGAAGCAATGTTGAGCAAGAAGTTTGACCAGAGCACCGATTATTGATTTCAAAACATCCCAGCGCTATGTGGCCACAACAATCCGAGACAAAATTGGAGTAGTCAGAGAGAATCAAAGTGGTGCAGACATGCTGCTCACACAATGACTGTTGAAGATCACTTAATGCAGATATGCAACAGCTGCAACAAGCTTCATGCAGAGACATGCCTTTATATTTAAGTATAGGCATAGGCACTCGCAGGGGAGGGAATGCTGTCTGAAAGTAATAGTGTGTCTTCTGCATCTGGAACAAGAATTCATATTGAATCATATCAAAAGTGAAGGAGTGGTGAGCAGCTTCAGTACAGGGACTTGGATTGAGGATTGTCTATGACCTGGACTATCTCCTTACATCTTCAGAAATGAAAAATGAGGTTATTTGTAAGCTTGTGTTGCTGCTGTCGGCGTGATAGTTGTCCTGAGGATAAGGATGCTGCGATTTGCCAGAGCACAAATTAAGCCATTGCTTTTACACTTGGCCTTTTTTTAATCTACACTGCTGCATTCCAGCCAGCTACAGCAGCCTCTGGGGCTCATGGGCTATTTCCAAGTGACCTGTGCATGATAACAAAGAAAAATAAACTCTTATTCACTATGTGGTGATCCCTAGCATCTGCTGGAAAGTGTCTGGAGATCACCAAAATTAAACATGCTGAGAACTGGCCTCCATTAATAGTTAGTCAGATAGACCAAAACCAGCAAATACCTATTTGTGTGTTCTAGATGGAGTTTGAACAGTTGTTGTCTGAAGGGCACAGACAATTCTCCAGTGTGGTCATTTTTAACACCAAAACGTTGGATTTTGATGGCACAGCAAAACTGTCAAGAAACAGATTATGCCACAAAATACATTTGAAATGTCACTTTGAAAGTCATTGTGGTTTTATGTGATTTCTTTGCCTTGTTTCTTCTAAACCAGAAGCCATCTGGCTGAGGAATCTGGTCTGTCTTCCTGTGATATTGACAGGGCTGAGGTCCACCACTATGTTGGGTAAGATTCGTGATAGTATTTACAACTAAAACTTGCTGATTTTATCTGCTCATCTTTTAAAGTTACACTGTGTTTAATGACAGGTCTTTTTCCTGAAATTAAGTTTCAAATTTATCTGAAACAAAGCAGCAAGTGCTTGAGAAATAGGTTCATTCCTCTCTATTAGCTCTGGGTTCAAGATTTGGAGATTATTGAAACTATCTTCACTAACTCAGCTTGGAGCATTCCTGTAGGAATGATCTGGGGATGTAGAAAGCATCTGAGGATATTTCCTTTCATCTGCAGGTATTGCAATAGTCTGCAATGATGTTTTCTCCTTTTGGGCAAAAGTTAAACATTAATTTATAACACGATTGCATTAAGTTTTCAGAACTGTGCTGCAAAAAATAATCAATGTTGCTCTGATCTTACTTGCCTTGAGATTACAGGCAAATAACACCCCACTGATATAGTTAAACTTTCCATAGCAAGGTTGGATGATATACTGAGCTCCGTGTATTTTTATTAAGCTTCTCTGAAATGATTTTCAAAGGATGAAAACCCAGGCTTAGCTAGCTATAGAGTTTAATGGAGCCAAACTGTTACCCATAGTCTTTAAAGAACATGCTGTAACCTTTTTGCTAAACAATCTGCTCTGCTGTTACCAAGTTTTACCCAATATTCAAATGAAACTTACTCCTTTTCAACCTCTGCCAAGCTGAGGTTATTAAGAAAGAGATACAAATTAAAAGGATTAAAAATGCAGCTCTAATTAAACACATATGAGCAGTTAAGAGTCGGCTCTGCCCTGGTTATCTGTGCACATAGAAATATCACACACAACTTAAAACAGTCATAGACTCCATTAAGTGCTTGCTAAAGGCACCACCAAACAATGTAATAATATGCTGTGCCTTTCTCTAGAGCTTTTTCTATGTAGGTCCTAAAATGTTTTAAAAAATTAGATGAGCCATTGCTATCCTCACTTGAAAAGGAGAAGAAGCTGAGGCAGAGAGCAAGGAGAGGAGCATTCTTGCTTGCTTGCATCCTCAACAAACTTGATGTGGCCTCCTCGATGGAGAAGAACTCCTGGTTGTAGCCAGAAGCTGTGGCAGTGGCATGAGACAGCATGGGGATGGCTTGCCTTTCCAAGCAGGTCTGATGTTTCTTTTCAGAAGAATGTAAAGTGCAACGAAAACATATCAAGCAATTTTGGCTTTCTATGACAGAAGTGAGTTGGTATCTCTTAATAAGTATCTAAACAAGCCCTTGAAGACACATAATCACAAAACAGCATGTGCGATCACAGCTCGGCATTTTAAAGGATTAGAGGGGGATTAAGACGTTTGTAAATTCCTCACCAACCTTTTGTAGAGACAGGATGGAATATTTTTTAAAGAATTCACAAGCAGCAACTGTCTGTTAAAAGCCTTTATTCCCCTGATTTGTGCTGGGTGTGGATCGCTTTATGATTTTTTTTTAAAAGGTAGCATAACATAGCTCATCAATGTAGGCTGCATATAAATCCTGCATTGTATGATTCCTAATAAGTTTCAAGGGCTTTAAGCTCCTCATGAAGAATGGGAAAACGTCCTTGCACCAGACTATAACAAGTCCTTTCATTCTGCTGCTGGTGTTGCTGGTTTAACACATCCACCCAAGGGAATAATATCACCTAGGGAAAAAAGGTGAGTGAATTTTGATCCCCAAGAAGTGTTCCAGAAAAAGCCACTTGTATTCTAGTACTTCTGAGGCCAACATATCACAATTGGCTTGAAAAATCACACTAAATAATCAAGGTTCACCAGACAGGATAACAGGACTTACCTGCTTTTTCTAGGAATGGGAGATGAAGCTGGACAGGAAAGGAGAGGAACACCCTGACTCACGCCCGCATCCAGGTGAGATGATCTGACGGAACATTTGGATACGGTGCATATTAAACAGGGCTGTTCAGAGCATGCCTCAGGCAAAAAGGAATAGGAAATACTATGGAAAAAAAAATGTTTGCTTGGTGGGTTAATTTTTCAGTATTATTTTTGGCTACTGGTTGGTGGGAGATGTTCTAGGGAGAGTTGTCCAATTGTCCACAGGTAGGAAGCAGCTGCGGTACCCGGTGCTAAGCTGCTTGTTTTGTAATGGACTTTCTCTGTGTTCATATCTCTTCCTTTGTCCAAGATGGTAGCTTGGTTTGGGAGCATGGAGTTGCAGCTAAGGCTGTAGGCCAAAGCTGGCAATGCTGTAGATCCTTGGGTTGTCATCTTCTCACCAAGGCTGTTGAGGAGTTTTTGTGCTGCCCAACTCTACCTGCTTCTAGCAAGGTGCAGTAATCCTTGCCTATTTGTAGATCTGCCAAGGATATGTCAACCAAAAAAACCTGCAAACTTTGAGCTGAGCTTTTAGGTAATTTTATCTTTTTCCCCAAAAAGTCTGAACGTTCAAAGGTCTGAGCCTGACAATTACCTCTATATCATTATGTTACCACTGTTTCTTTAGCCAAAAGCTAATCTTCACCATGAAGGCTACTTTGGGTTAAGGATGTGAATTTAAAACACCCTATCTACTCCTTAATAGCCTGTGTATGACCACTTACTACTACTAGTCAGAAGAGGTCTCAGAGCGGTCACTTGTGGAGGTCCTCAGGAACTGGCAAACGTTTCTGGCCAACTCCATATGTGAGCAAAACAGATGCAGCAGCTCTGCCTTTAACAATTGCACATATTCTCATAAATTGTTCTCATTTGTTTTATTTTTACTGTCTGTGTTTACCAAGGTACAATCGTAAGGGGATTTACCTAGAAAAATTTGAAGAAATATATTCAGGATTTGGAGGAGGGAGGGAGAGTCCCCCAGCCGCAGTGTCAGACTTCTGTCCCTTTGCGGTTGTATGAGCTGGTGACTCCGGTATCAATACAAGTGACTGGGCCACCACCCAGGCAGCAACAGCATCCTCCCTGCCAGGAAAAGAGGGGGGGTTCCCACTCCGTGTCAGTTTGACTGGTTCTTTGCTCCTTTCTGGCTCTTCATTCGCTTCTAAGTATACTTAGAGTGGTGTACATTTGCCAGATTCTGGGTGGATAAGTAGGGCATGGGGATGTTGATTTTTGTTGCTACTTGTCCTTCAGACCTGGCCCGAGAGTTCTGGCCCAGGGCCAGGCTGAAGAGGTTAATGCGTTGCTGGCAACCCTCTAACCAGAGGTAGTTTGCACTCAGGTGCTTCTCTCTGTAGAAACACAAACACATTATTTCATATGGTCACCCCTTAGGAAATACAGTAATTCACATTAGTTTAATTAACCCTGAGAAGCCATTGTACTGAAATACAGCCACCTGTAAGGGAGAGCAGAGCAAGCACCAGGGTTAAGTGGGAGAAAGGTCCCAATTTTAAACCAGAAGAGTAGGTGTAAATCTTCCCTTTAGAAGTGGGGAGGGATTAGTACACACAGGCCCAGCAGGAGCCCAGTTTATTGCTAATTGTGTCTTCACATTTTAGCCGTATTAAAAAAAAAAAATAAATCCTTGAATATTTAATGTCCCATTTCTTCATGACCACAGAGATTAATTGGGATGAAAGTAACTGGAAGAGAGGGGCAGAGCCCAGAACACCACAGGGAGCTGCAGCCTGAGCCTGGGTTCAGGTAAGGCACAGGTATCTGCCCCTTCCCTGCTGGGTTGTACAATGGAGAGCACTCACCACCTGAAAAGGTGAGGGGTTTGCTCTCCTTGGCCTGCTCTTCTCCTCCTCCTCCATGTTTTAATAATTCCTGGGTGACTGATACTGACCTCGAGGTCAGGAGTCTCCAGTTAACAGCCAGGAAATGCCCTTCTCATTGGTCATTATTGCCTAATTAACAACTTGAAATATTTCACAATCGATGTCAATGACACAAGATGGCCATTTTAGGGGTGGGGGCTGCAGAGCACTTGGCAGCATTTGCATGTGAAAGCCTGGCAGTGAGATGCAGAGGCGAGTGCATGCCTGGGTGCTGCTGCTGCTCCCACCCTCCGGGCTCCGGAGTGGTGCCTCCAGACCCACTTACACCGAGAAGAAAGTTGATCACAAATACAATGTCTAGAAATGGCTGGGTTTAAGGTCAGGTATTTCCAACCGGTGCCACACTGTCAGAAAGAGCTTATAAAGCTGGGAATAGTGAGAAGGGCTCGGATCGGCCCATTCCCTCCCTGTTACGGGTTCTGGCCTCAAACAATGAATCCTTGGCTTGAGTCAACACCAGGCTGGGCTGAGCCAAGGGGTCTTCTTAGCCTGGCAGGGGCCGAGAGAGAGCAGGAGCAATTCCTGGTCCTTCACCCACCCGCATCTGTCAGTCAGGACAGTCTGCCACTAATGATGTGCCTTATATATATAAAAAACCATACAATATCTCTTGTGAAGGACCCTCCTTAACCAAGGGGTTTTACAGTGTTTGTGGCATGTTGAAAGGTTTGTTAAAAAAGCTGAGATTTAGAAACAGCCTCCCTCTCCACCTGACAAGGAAGGCAATGGGAGAGGGAAGTGCTTTCTATCATCCTGGGTGGCTGACGTGGAAAAGCAATGCAGAAACTGCTGTGGAGCAAGAAGGCTTGACGGCTGGGTCTAGCTGCTGCGTGTCTGGTCTCCATGGGAGCCCTCCCCCAGCCACTTTAAGTCACTAATCTGGCAGAAAATTCACACAACAGAAGCAATGCATGGAGGGGTCCAACAGATGCCAGGAGCTGGATCCTGCTGCTGGGAGCCCAAAAAAAGGAGAAGGAAGAGAAGAAAGAGAAAGTTCCTCTGCTTTTGGCACTGGTGAGCTGCACTGGTGCAGCTGCCTGCAGAAGAGCAGCCTGAAGCTACATTCACTATGAGTGAATCTGGACACTGCCCCAGTGTTCCAGCATCATGCACCTGATGAGCACCAGGAGCGTAAGAACACATTTATCTCTGCTGAGATGGAGCACATGGTGTAGCACAATGCTTTGTCCTGCTATAGTACACCCTTCACCACTACCCCAGCCAATTCACTCCTTAAAAATTACAATAAAATTGAACCAACGGAGGGAATTTGCTTCAATGTGGACATGGAATTGCTCATCTGGCACCCAGATGCCTTCAGACTGGACTTGGCATCTTCTGGCAGCACAGCCTTACATGGAGAATTAATATGGAGCAGCTAACTTCATAGCATTGTAATTTAACGTTAACTTCCATCTGCAGGCACTGAGAGTGTGGTGGTGATGTATTAATGGCAGTATAAATGTATCTCATGTGCCTATATAATGAATATACCTTATACAGCTGTTCCTGGTGAAGCCATCATGAAGACACCAGAGCAGATGAGCCTGGTCTGAGAGCTCGGTAACCGGCCTGTTCCTTGTGAAGCAGGATCATGAGATGTGTGAATGTACTCCCATGTTACACCACCAAATTAAAGGGGTTAAGTCAAAGATGAATACACTGAAAAAGCAGTTACTACTATAAATTATGCAAAAAATAATACGGATTAAATACAACTGAACCTTTTTTAATGCATTTTGGGGATGCTTGGGCTGTAGTCAATGTCACTGTTTTCTTTGGAGAACCAAAGTCGTTTTATTTGTGTTAATCGTGCACCTGCAAGAAGAGAAAAAATAATAGAAATAAAAGTAGACTGTCACTGTAGTGTGGCAGGACAGGAAGAACAGTGCAAATCTTCAGTTAAAGATTTTCTGTTGAGAGTGTGCTTCTGAAGGGTCACAGAGCTGATCAGCAAGGAGCATAACCCAGGCATCCTGACACCCCCATTCCTGCTCTATCCATCACAGTGATACGTAAACCTTGAATAAATCCCTGGGTATTCCTGGGTCATGTTTGCTTTTTCTTAGACTAGTTTCCCAGCTAATGCTTTCAGAAACAGGTTTGAAACAAACATTTCCATATTTATGTTCCTATTAACATAGATACATTAAAAAACTTAATGAGCTTATGTAACAAATTGCTACATTACATTGTTAACAATTCAAGAGAGGATCTGTACTTAGGTAGATAAGAATGGCATTTGCAATGGCACCAGCTCTGGTAAAATTACAAGGAGCATCAATTGCATGTTGCAGGTAGACTGTCCTGAGACTGGAGCCTAAAGGTCTCTGGCATGGTCCGGTCCTGCCGGCGAGGTGTGTGCCACAACCCACTTGCAGAGCTTAAACAGGGTGATACAGCCAGGGTGATAAATCCAGGGGCTTTCCATGTCTGAGGGATGAGATGAGGTTGTGGTCCTCTGATGCAGAGCTGGCATCACCTCTTGCCATCACAGCCTTCCTGTGTTGAGCAAGACCCTTTGGGCATGTCTGCAGAGACTGGAGCTTTCTCTGTGCGTGCTCTGAACTGGCTCGATGTGTCAGCGGGTTTGGGAGGCCGCCAGCCGTTGCTCTGCCGGAGCCAGTGTGCCTGCTCTGGTAGGGAAGGGGTGTCTCAGGTGCTGCGAGGGCTTCTGGAGCTCCCAGATCACATCTGTCCAGCCTGGGGCAGGGGCAGGGCAGCTGGAGGTGTTTGTAGCTTGTAGATATGCTTTACATTTCCATGTTTCCTGCTTCCTCACTATAAACAAGGAAATACTGAGTGCCCAAACTTTTGGGACAGGAAGACAGCATGCTGAGTATGTGTGTAGGTAGTGTAGAGCTGGCGGAGACCAGCAGAGCATGGCAAACATTCAGCCGGTCTGAGACTGCTGGAGATGTAAATTCTGCCCTGCTTGTCTGCAGACATGGTCCTCACTACTGACCAGGCTTATGGGCACAACACTCTCTCCAGAGAGGCTGAGGCATGGCTTTTAGGAAGGAGGGCTCAGGATTTAAAAAAGCAAGTACTGAAACCCTTCCCTTCCCCAAGTAGTGCTAACAGTTTTATATAGACAATTCAGTAAGACTGGGCTCTTTTGCCCAGTCTTCGAGGAAGCCACCACTGGTGAGCAGCTGTGGCAGCAGAACTCATCCCTCCCTCCCATCCGTTGCAAAGCCTTCCTGTGACTATTCACATGCCACCATTACCAAGCAGGGCCAGGTTTGGGCTCCAGAAGGCACTGCAGGCTTGATGAAGTTTGGCCTGCTTTGCTGGAAGAAGCCACAGGCGTAAGCAGCAAGCGGTGCCCTGGGCATGGACAGGAGCCTCAGTGCTCCAAGGGCACTGGGGGCTCTGGGGAGCTTAGGCCTCGTGGCCATGTTGTGCTGGCCACTGTGTGGCTGTGGTGGCTTTATATGCTGCCTGGGAAAGAGCAGACGATACCTAACCCACCAAAACAACCCTGTGCCTTGGAAACTTGGGAACAAACTTGAACTGGTGAAGAGATGTGTGCTGTTTGCGGTGATGTTGCTCTGAGCGGCTCCTAACCACGCTACAACAGATTTACAGTCTTGCTGAAACGCAAGCGAGGATTCCTTTGGCAAAACTATGCTGGGATAAGCCACGCTGACAGAAGAGCACTTTAGCTGGTGTATTCTGTGTTTACACAAGAGGAGTGTTTTATCGGTCTAGCTATACTGGCAAATGTCCCCTCAGGCTAGTTAGTCTTCTCTCTGCAGCTTTGCTGTGTAGCTGTATGGGCAGAGTCTCCAAGCAGAGATACATGTGGCACTCGGCGAGGGGACTTGGGAGAGACCCTCGCAGTGCCTGCACGGGGCAGTTTGCCCGGCTCGCCCCGGGGCAGGCACTGCCCGACAGCCTGGACGCAGGCTGGAGCTCCGGTCATTCTGGCGGCACACCGGCACACACCCTCGGTGTGGACATGGCGCGCTCTGGGGTAACCTGTAATTTGCATGGGTGCAGCTTGACCTGGTTTGAGCCCATGTCTGCCGCTGGATTTGCATCTGTTCAGCTGAGCTGGTTTTGTTTTGCTGCTGTGATTGTTTTCAATTCTAATGCAGCCCAGCACAAGGAAGTCGCGGCCTCCTTCCTCTCCTCTCAGCATCAGGGCTGGCTTTCAAAGGCAACCATCTGTCTTGCACCAATATGACTCTCAATTGTAAAAACTGTCTTCCCTTCCCTCCAAATTCCCTCTCATTCCTCAACAGACCCTTGCCCCATGGCTCCGCAAAGCAAAACTTTACTCCCCCAAGCCCCACAGGGAGGGAGCAGCTCTTCTCACATCCCCTGCTAGGCTGTCCAAGGCCATGCTCCCAGGGTCATTAGTCTCAGCTCTCTGGACCACTAAGTCACCTAACAGCATAAATTTAATCTGGATCAGACGTAGACCGACGGTTGCCTTTCTGCTGAGTTAGTCAAAGCACATGGTTAGGGTCAGGTCTGGAGTCACCATTTTTGTAAATTTGTTTTGGTGACGGGATGATGGTCCACATCTGGCTGCAATGGTGTGGGCAAAAGACGTTTTATGCAGCATAAAACTGCTGGTACCAAGTTAACATCAACCTCTTTTTTAATATCCCTGTATTGTTAGTGTGAATTTATGCTGACTTAGCGCTTTCCAGTGACAGATTTTTATACTAGTAGTAGGAAAGGTAAAGCTGGATGGACTGTATTGCCTGGTGGGATCTGGGCTGTGGCTCCTAAATCCCATGGGACAGGAACTGTGGGCTCTTTCCTGAAACAGCTATGTCAGAGGTTGGAAATCCAGCAAATACCTTTGTTACACCACTTAAATGTCTCCGCACTGATACGTACTGGGCACTTTTCACTGCTCTGGCAGGTAGAAATGTAGCACAAGCAAAGAGAGCTGGGCATCAGCCACGGAGAGCCATAGCTGCCTGATCACAGCGGTGCTCCTGTGCAAGACTCTGTTAATAACAGCAGTGATGGGAAATCTTGGAGCATGGGTGCATGTGCACATGTAGGGAGGAAAAGGGGAGATGGAGGGAAAAGCTGGAAGCCCCAGAATGAAGATGACTGACAGGCTGCCTGAATTCAGATTTGAACTGAAGCACCCTGGATCGTTTTGCCTCCATTTGATTAATGTGATTAATGAATAGTGAAAATTGCAGGGGTTTAGTACAAAAAAAAAAAAAATCTGGACATTCCAAGTCTGCATCCTTCTGCAATTGTACCTTCATGCAATTAGCTCAGCATAAATAAGAGGTTTCTACGTAGTTCATATTCTTACACCTCAGAGTATCTCCTTTGTGCCTTTGCAGCAGTAGTGCTGCATGAAGTTTTGCAAGAAATTTTGCATGGAAAAAATAGAGCTATAAAAAAAAATCTAACCCTGTCTATATCGGGTACAGTAACCACGCAACATCATCCTGGACTCCTGTCTCTGCAGATACACCTGTGAAATCAAGTCCTTGAGGACGCAGCTTGGAGCAGGTTTGGAATAATTTGAAGGTATTTGCTGGCACCCGGTATTTTACAATGCTGACAGCCCTTCACTGGTGCCTTATTAGTGTGATTATAAATGACAGAGTGCATTAGGTCTAGAGTTCTGACTGATGTAATTTTTGCCAGCAGTTCAATTCCACCCCCCCCAGCTCTGCTTCATCTTGCCAGGTAATGGTGTTGCAGCTCACCAGCGTATCAGCAATGGAGAAACACCACGAAGGAGGAAACGGAAACGTCATGCCACCAAATCCTCTGTATTTTCCAATTAAGCAAACACCTGTGGTAATCTATTAACAGGGACATGGAAGGGAAGAGAGTGTCCTTGTGCTCTTCTTGGCTGCTAAGTGATAAAAAGGCCAAAGGGTTTGGCAGTCTTGTATTTGTCTTTAAAATTTTTGTCCCTCCAAGCTTTTCCCCCATATGTGATACATTTCAGATTTTGTCCAACCGAGCTTTGATGAAGGACTTGGGGAAAGACTGGCTATTTAGAAGGATTAGGAGTTTTCAAGAAATTGAACTATGGAACTAAAAGAGTAACTGAATTTGTTTTCTTTAATTATTTAAATTGCCTAGAGGCAAAATACTCAGCTTCAACTCACATGACCCATTTCCCTGACATTGAGGTCAGTTTACTGATTTCATCACCCCTTTAAGATGACTGAAGAGTGAAAGGTAACTAGAAATAAAGCAACTAGAAATAAAGCATCTGACTGGTCTGAAATTCCTTTCCTACTGTACGGTACTGCCTGCATTTTTTTTGAACTCTTTATATTCAGAAGTGTTTGGATAATTTATCTATCAGGATTTTAAACTTGTGCTTGTGTGTGTATGTATGTATGCACATGGAGAAGTGGATATTTTAAAAAATACCCTTAACAGACCTGATGAATCCCCTGAAGGTGCACAGGCTGCAGGACCCAAGGCTGGGGATGCAAAAGACCTTCTGCACCTGGTGCCCATCTCTGTCAGTGGAGGAACCTTCCCCAAACCATCGCTGTTGTGCCCCAGCAGTTGTTTTCTTAAAACATGGTGCATCATTTAAGGTATCATATAGGCTGCATATACCATGAAAGCAGAGGAAAGGATAAAGAGAGCATCTCATGGCAGATGTTTTTACAGTGCAAGTATAGGTCAGTGACAATGCTCGCTCCTTTTCTTAAAAGGGCAAAAGGAATGGGAGGTTCATACTGAAGGATATGTATTAGCTACAGCCTGAATTGGGCTGAGCAACGTTTTTTCAGCTCATTTCTGTGTCTGTATTTGGAAGATTTGCTTTTCTGCTGATTTAGCCTATGGGATTCTTTCTTTTTGTGGTACTGGATCTTTTTTTTTTTTTTTTTTTTTCTTATTGTAGTATAAGCAATTAACTGTAGGAATGTATGATCCACCAAGACTTTATTTTTTAAAGTATGAATTACATATATTGTACCAAGAGTCTGTTTATCTTTTTCCTTTCAGAAAAGAGCCTAACTAAATATATGAATCCTGATTTCACATTTAGCATTGTGGTGTTTTGACTGTTTTTGATTTTTGATCTTGGGTTTTTTTTTTGATGTGGAGTCTGCTTCCTGCACTAACGAACTGAGTTCAATTACACACAGTCCAGCAACGACATCCTTTGGAGCAACACTCTGACTAATGGACATAAAATGGGAGGAATAAAAAAAATCAGAGCATCTCTCCAGAATGGAGCGATCACACCACTGCAGTCAAAATGTCAGAGCCCTGAGGATCATTGGGCAGAGCTGCAAGGGTCTTGGGGACCAACTCTCCCATTTCTCCCATGGTCCCACCTGATAAGAATCCAGCTCTCACCAGCCCTGGAATTGTTACTCTTGTTTTATGAATGAGGAGACCGAGGTAAATGCAGCTGCAGTCACATTTGTGGCCATTCCCTGCCTGAAGAACAGGGACAGGCTGGGAATTTGGGTCTTCCTCACCCCTGTCCCATGCTATGGCTGCAGGCAGGCTCATGTGAGCTCCCTCCCTCCCTCCCTCCCAGGTATCTGTCTCCTGCTGCCAACCATCCAGCTCGACAAAACTTCATGTGTACAAAAGCCAGAGAAACTCCTTGCAGGAGCCCGAGGCAGCTGCTGAACCTCTGTCACATGCTATGCAGCATCTAACCCAGGGCCCGAAAGTGCCTGGTGTCAGTCTGTCACTTCTGCCTGTGAATTGCTCTCTGCTGCAGGCTCACGACAGGCTGTGGCCAGGAGACTCCACTGCTCCAGCTCCATTGGGAAGGAGCAGGAAGAAAACATAGCTGGGACCGTGTTTATTAAGCAAATTAATAGGTTGGGAAAAAACTAGCCGCGGTGTGGGCACACTTTCTTCCTGCCTCCTGCAGAAGCAGGGGCTGGGACCTGGGCAGGTGATGAGTGTTCGACGGCACAATCTGCTCCCTGCTCCCCGTCTTCGCTTTCTCTGCTGGGGGACAAGCTGCGGGTGGGGGCTGACTGGGGCCGGCACACTCACAGCCCTCGACGGGGCGCCTGCTCCCCCATTGCACCTCAAATACGGGTGTAATATTGGTGTGGGTGCCCAGAGCCCCGCTGGAGTTCGGCCTTGCCACCCCCCGGGGGTTCGGGAGCCTCGGGGGAGGCGGTGGCCGCCCGGACCGCCGCCGGGACGGTGCGACTGGGCCAGCGCCTCCCGAGCGGCCGCTGCCCTCCCCGGGGGCGCAGAGGGCGAGGAAGAGGCTCCCGTCGGTCAGGGATGCTCCCGGGGGGAGCAGCCACGGGGAAACACGCGCACACACACACACACACACACACACACACACACCCCGGGGCGCATAAAGGGAGGAGAAACGGCGCATCAGAGACAAAAATCTCCTTAAAATGTCCCGGCTCTGCCGCGGCCCGGTGGGATCCGTCCAGCGGCGGGGAGCGACCATGGGAGGCAGCCATCGAGAATGAAACCCCGCGGCGGCGGGACCGTCTCTTCGTCCCCGTCCCGGGACTGGGGGGCTGCCGGGGCCAGGGTTTGGGAAGGGGGAGAACAAGCCGGGGTGGGGGGGCGCGGATGCGGTGCGCAGGCGCGCTGCTCCGCGCCCAGGTGTCGGCGGCTCCGCCACGGAGGCAGCTGCCGTCGCCGCACGCCCCATGGCTCTGCTGGGGAGGATCGACTGGCAAGTACGTACCTCCGCACTTGTCCCGGCCCCCCCCGGGGACCCCCCCAGCCCCGCGGAAGCCGTCCCGCCTGAGCAGAAACCCCTCCGCAGCCCGACCGGGCGTGGTGTGGCTCTGCGCCCCCCCACCCCCGGCTTTGGGCTGGCTGGGGGGGGGGTGGGGGGTGGTCCTGCCCCTCCAGACTCTGGCAGCCCGGGTGGGCTCCGCTGCGGTGGGGCGAGGGTGGAGGGGGTGGACGGGACACCCCGCTTTCTGCCCCTCCCCGCGGACTCGGCGTGGAAGTTACACGGAAAGTCTGCCGGGGCCGCGGGGCAGCAGCTCCCTTTGTGAAGCTCTGCAGGAGCCGAGGCGACAATCCGGACAGGTTGCTGCAGTCTCATTAATGATACAGATATGTGTGTTTAAATAATTTTTAGAGGAAGAGGGATGTAACTAATTAGCATCCCCACGCTCTCTTTTAATTGCTGCCAAATAGGAAAACTACTGGATGTGACAGAGACTCAGCAGTGCTCCCCTCCCGAGAGCGTGTTCACACCTGGGGGTGCTTTATGGTCCCCCATGGGGAACTGCATCCTCGTAAAAAGAGAGGTGCGCGGGGGAGCTAAGCCCTAGGAAGCAATAAACCATTTTTTCTTGGAGATAGGGGATGTCCCCAAAGTAAGGGCATCAAATTCTGATTTATTTTTAAATAAGTAAATAAAGCTGCCACCTGTCAGGAGCCACCTCCCTGGCTGCTCCTCGGTTCCTGCACAGCTCTGACCCGTGTCTCAAAGGGAGTGTCCAGGGAGGTGCCGTGTCCTTGCAGCAGCCCTGGCTGCCTGCGCCTTTCCTGTGCCCGGGAGTTGCCTGGAAAGGGAGAGTTTCGCCGGGTGTGGGAGGGCACAGTGGGGCGGTGGAGGGGTGCTACAGCCGGTGGGCTTTGCAGGTGGCCCCCGGCCCGCCCGCTTCTCTGTCGGTTTGCGTATAAACGGGGAGGATTGCGGAAAGCCACGCTTCGGAGAGGGAGACTCTCAAAAAGCGTTATCCCCCCTGCCACCCCCCCCCCGCCGCCAAAAGGCCCCCGCTGCCCAGATGCCGGGCTGTTTATTTAATGAAAACATCCCTCGACAGAAGCGCCCGGGGCAGGAGCCTCGCTCGGCCCCGCGGGCGGCATCACCTGCGCGGCGCGGCCGGGGCGCGGAGGGAGCCGCGCTCGGGCCGGGCACCCCGCGGGAGGCGGCGGGCACTGCCCGCCCTCGCCTCGCCTTTTCTCGCCTGGCTTTGCCTTGCCTCGCCTCGCCTCGCCCGGCTCTCTGCTCCCCGCGGAGCCCGGACCCCTGTGTCGGTCCCTGGCAGCTGCCGCTGCTGCGAGCAGGGACCGAGGAGCGAGGGGATGTACGGGGGAGCGTCTCAAACTTCCCCGTATTTAGTCTCTTCTCTGCCTGGTTTGTTTTCTAGGAAGACAAGTGTGCTTATTTTGGTCGCCTGTTTAGGTAATTTCTTATAAATCCCTCCTTGTCTTCCACGCCTCTATTTATAAATATTATTAATATATACACAAAAATAATAAGAAGCTGAATTAATCTTCGTGATTTCGGCCACCAAAAGAAACAAACCGAAGGTGTTCAGACCCTGACAATTCTCAAGAATGAGAAAATCATGGTCGCCTCTCAGTGTGACACTTCTGAGCAGAAAGAAAATCTGGCTTCTAAGATTATGATAAAAATTACCAACGTTGCTACAATACAAGGGTCTCTGGAAGGAAGAAGATCTGATCCCAAACTTGGGAAGCTCGACGGTTCCCTTCCTAGTTTCTTTTTAAATCCATCTTGTCCCTTTAATACAAATGAACTTTAAGCTCCCCCTGTCTTTTATTATTTAGATTCCTAGTCTTAATGACGCCAGGAGCAGCGCAAGCACACTCGCTAATAATCGTCGCGAACTGCATTTCAAAGAAACATCCCTGGAAGAAAAACACCGTCGTTTAAAAAAAATAAATAGAGACTCCACCAAAAATGATAATGCGGAGTCCTTGATGATGATGGGCTTAATGCAACTGCTGCAAATCAGCACCTGCGTGCTAGATAAGGCAGATAACACCTCCAACAGTTACTTCCAGCACCCCAGTCCTCGGTTTTATTTTTAGATCATTCGTTTAGTCGGATGGAGAGGTTTATTTGGTGTTCGGTTTTGTGGGGGTTTTGTTTGTTTTGTTTTGTTTTTTTTTTTTTTTAATTATTATTCTTGTTATTTTTCTTCCCTGATCCTTAGGAAAAAATGCGAGGGAAGTGTAAACTGGTTTAAATCTCGAGACATGGGTCTATCTCAGGCCTTTAATAACAGCTCTCAGGCGGCTCGTCCCCGGGCACTGAGATAGCCGAGATCTCCGCAGCCAGCACCGTCCAGGGTCATCTTTTGTCCCTGCCACAATAAACAAACACTTGCTCCTCTCATGTAAATGAGCAGTGATCCGGATGCACCTTAAAACACTGGGAGAAGTCGTTGCTTTTGAAAACGATGTTCATTTTGTCTGACACACATAACTGCATAGATCAAATGGCTGCAGAAAGGTAGCAATTTGGCAGGGAAGTATTTTCTAAGCTTAGATGAAAGTGTGCTCACGGCGTCCCAAAATGCCTGTCTCACCTCCCACCTGCTTCCCCAGCCCCAAGTTTGCGCGAAAAGATTAGACAGGCGGGATTTTCGTTAAAAAAATAAAAATAATAATGCTGCGAGGAACCGGTGTCACAATTCACACAGCCCCGAATCGGGGACGCTGAATCAGTGCTGCTTTACCTACCAGGGATTCAACACAACTGCAATAATCTTGTCGGATAATTAAGTAAATTATACCTTAAACATTGGTAGCTTACAAGTTGTAATCAGTAATTCAAACTCTTTAACAATTATGCAAATTGAGCTCAGGCTGGCGCTCGGACTTTCTCGCTTTTGCAACGAGCACTTTTTCCGAGTTTATTTCGCCCAGAAGCCGCCGAGTGTGGGGCACCGGCGCTGCACCACCCCACGCGGATTGTAGCAAAGTCCTTCCACGCGTGTGTGTGTGTGGAACACCCAATACTACTCCCTCCCACCAAATCCAACACGTGGGGGGGCATTTTGGGGCAGCCTCACTGCGGTGGGGGTGCGGGGGGGGATGCCCACGCATGACCCCTTCCCCGCGGGCCAGGGCTGCCCCCCCGCGCCCTGAGCGCTCCGGGGTCGCTGGTGGTGGTGGGGGTCCGGCTCTGCTCTGTCTGCCCACCCCTCCGCGGGCGCGGAGCGCAGTGCGGAAGGAGTGGCTTGAGGCTGCGCGCTCCCTCCTGAGTGGCTGGCGGCCGCGGCTCCCGAGCCATCCCTGGGGAGGAGTTATGATAATCCTATTGCCATTAAGGGCGTCTGGGCAGGGAAAAAAAACCGAGTGACCATAAGCGCGGAGGTTTAGTCCGTCATCCGCCTTCATGCCTGCCAACTGAGCTCCGTCCGGGGGGCAGCTCCTCTTCCCCAGCGCCGACGTGGATTTACTGCCCGTGGGGGGGGGCTGAGCTCTCGTCTGTTTTCGGCACCACACACCTGGTTTGGACGCTGGACGCCATGTTGTGGAAACTAGCAGATAATGTCAAGTATGAAGAGGACTGCGAGGTGAGAAGCGCGGGGAGGGGTCGGGAGTGTGGGGAAGGGGGGGGTCCAGCGTGGGGCAGCGCGGAGCTCCGCCGCCCCCCCCCCCGAGCCGCGCTGCCCTCCCTCCCCGCTCGCTTCAACCGGCGCCCGGCTCTCCCGCCTTCCCGCCGGGCGGGATTTGTCCCTTCACGGTTTACGTTTTTTTTTACCCTTTTGGAGATGCGATTTTAATTTTTTTTTAACTCTTAAATAAAACTGCGTGAAAGCCCTGGCTGGGAGAAACGAGCTTGCATCCCGCGTCCCCCCCCACACCCGGTGGAGCCGCGCCTTACGGGAGCGGGGAGAAGCACCGGCTGGGGCCGCAGGCGGGAACGGGCACCCTCCAGCCCCCCAGCGGGGCCCGGGGCCCGGCCCCGCTCTGGGAGAGCGCCGGGAGGCCCGCGGGACCGGGCCGGCAGGTAGCGGCTGCTGCGGGGATGAGCCGGGCCGTTCTCAGGCGCCGGTCCTCCCCACCTTCCCCTCCTCCGCGGGAGCGTCTCCCCCCACCCCCCCGTGAGGGGCTCCCGGGTTTTGATCTCTGCGGAGCTGCTGTGTCCCCCGTCCCCCCCGTCCCGGCTCCATTGGTCGCGGTCCCGCCGGCTCGGCTCCTACAGATTAGCTGCAGTCCCCGCTTCACGCTCCATTGGGACCCCATTCACCTCTTATTAACTAGCCCTGTTATTTTAATGACCGTGAAGCCAGAAGCTGCTAAATCCCTGGATCAGCATAATGTAGACATTTAAGCTTTGACTGCTGAGATTTGCAGTCGGGGGAGAAGCAGCGATGGGACGGCTGGAGGGAGGAACGCCGTCCTTCCCCGCCGCGGCAGCAGCCGTCGGGCGAGCGCTGGGCGTCCCGGGCGGCTCCGGGGCCTCGGGGAGGGGGGAGGGACGGGACGGGACGGACACACGAGGTGCCGGGAGCCTCCGGGCCGAGTTCTCTCCAGGGCCAGGGGGTCCGTAGCCCCCGGTCTCGGAGTCTCCTCCCCAGCCGGGGCAGCGCGGCGGAAATGGGGCTGCGTCGCTGATTTGAATTTTTCTTATTTTAATGATCCTTCCAATGAGTTGCACACGCGCGAGGGTTCGTCTGTTGCAGTCGCGATGAGGGGAGCAGTGAGAGCTGGTTTGTGGTCTCTTCCCTGGGAGTGGGGCTGATTTCTCACGCGAAGTGCCTTAAAAAGAGAAGACCCCCTGGGCAGGAGCAGGGCGGCTCTCCCTCTCTCCTCTCTTCTCCCCCCTGTGCCAGCGAGTGCCGCCGCCCGCCGTGTCGTCCCCCCCCCGGGTCTGGGCTGCCGCCGCTGCCCGACAGCCCCCTACTGACGGCCGCCCCCCTTCTCCCCCACCCCTCTGTGCTTTCCAGGACCGGCACGATGGGAGCAGCAACGGGAACCCGCGGCTCCCCCACCTCTCGGCGGTCAGCCAGCACCTGTACAGCCCGGCTCCGCCGCTCTCCCACTCGGGCGCCTCCGACTTCCAGCCCCCCTACTTCCCCCCCCCGTACCAGCCGCTGCCTTACTCCCAGTCCAGCGACCCCTACTCCCACCTCGGGGACCCCTTCTCCATCAACCCGCTCCACCAGCCGCCGCCGCCGCCCCCCAGCCAGCAGCAGAGCGCCTGGCCCAACCGGCAGAGCCAGGACCCGGCCGGCCTCGCCCCCCACGGCCGCCCCGGCCTCGTCCCCCACCTCTCGGCGCTGGAGAGCGGCTCCGCCGGCGGCCGCAGGGAAACGTACCGCCGCTCCGAGCTCCTCCTGCCCCACGGCCACGGGCTGGACGCCTCCGCGCTGGCCGATAACCTGGGCCTGCATGACATGGCTCACCAGATGGAGGAGGTGCAGGTAAGGCCCCCCCCGCCCGTCCCCGGATCCCCCCGCCCGTGGTGGCAGGCGGGGGACAGGCGCTCCCCGGCTGGCACGGAGCTGCCCCAGCGCTCCGCTGCGTCCCCTTCTGCACATCCCCGCTTTACTTGCCCCGTCCTTGGAGCGAAACCCGCCTTTTTGCCCCTTCTGCCCTTAAAAAAGGGGATGCGCGGGGAGGGGGTGGGTTTCCCAAAAGGCCCCGGCTCGTTCCCTCTCGGCTTTTCAAGGTGCGAAACTTTCTCCCCTTTCTCTTTCCAGAATGTGGAAGATCAACACTTATTAATGCATGACCAGACGGTCATTAGAAAAGGTCAGTAAGGTGGCACTGCAGTTTACTTTCCCTTGTCAATAGTTAAAGTTTAATGACGCACCGGTGAATTGACGCCTTATTATCTTTGAAAAGACGGATCCTTTCGGATGGGGAGGGCGGAGGAGTTTTTATGACATGCTCCGTCTCTGCATTTTTCTAACGCCATCCGAGGGAAGGTGGCGGCGGGGACAAACCCCCGGGGCTGCCCCGGCCCCGCGGCGAGTCCGGGCTGCGAGACTCCTCCGGGGGCCGCCGCCGGCCCCTGCTCGCGGGGGGCTCTAATCGAAACCAGGACCTTGGACTGGAACTGATGCTGCCCTGGAATACGCGGGTGTAAAGTGACACGGGGCTTTTTGGTTTTTGTTTGGTTGGGTTTGGGGTTTTTTTTGTTGCTAGCACTCGAAGAACAGTTTGGGTTCTTTTTCTTTTCCTTCAACTTCTTTACAAGACTTGAAGGGAATGAGTTCACTGGCATAAGCCTGCTCCGCTTTATTCTAATCGAAATGGTTCTGTAGCTGAGGTTTTAAGGAAGGAGAAAGACGTATTGAGTCAATTTACAGTCATTTAGGGTTTTTTTTCCTGCTTTTGTTTTTAAACAAAATTTGTGCTTAAAAAAAAAATCAGTGGAAGTTTCCTCTGAAGACTTCAAACAAATACCTAACTGAGGAAAAGCAGAAGTGTTTGTCAGAGCGCTGATTGCTGCGTTTAGCTCATGGGAGAATAATTTCGCTGTCAGATGCTCCACTGAAAAATCTTTCCCCCTCCGGGGAGCGGGACCGACCTCGGCTCTTTAACCCCTTCCGATCGGTGCTGTGAGCCGGCAGCACACCACTGGGGGTTAACTGGGTGGATTCGCAAGGGGATGGAAAAGCTGGATCTGCGGTTTGCTGCTTAAAGCCTTTGTTGTCCCTATTCACCTAAAGGCTGAAGCCATTAACGAGCAACGTTTTACTTTCGGTTCTCTTCTGGGCTGCATCCCTCCCTCTGTTGTACTGCCTGAATTTGTTGGGATTAAATTCCAAAGGCGGCTTTTTAAATCCGCGTGTGCGAGGTGGAAGATGAACCCCAGGAGGAGCTGGGAGGCTTCTCTCTGCCCCGGCTCAGAAAGTTTTTGGCAGTAGCTGAAGGATGCTAATTTGGAGTCTGTAGTTGTATCGGGCTTTTTATAAGCATGGATTTGCTAATTTGCAGCATGCTGCTTCAGAGATGGGTTTTTTGTTCGTTTTTAAAAAGTATTCTTAGTTGTGTTCGGCAGCTCCTTGAAATTTAGTGTGGCAAAAGAAAGCTGTTCAGGAATAGTTGTGGGTATCTCTTGGTTGCAGCCCAGCCCTGTGTGGCAAAGAGATGCTGGCGACTGGGGTCAGTGGTGTGAGCATTTAATGCAAAACGAAATCCTGTGTCCCGGTCTTTTTTTGTAGAAAGGAAATTCACTTGCCACTTCCTATTTATTTTTCCCTTTTGTGAAATACCTGCTTTCCCTCCTCCTCCCGCAGGTCCCATTTCCTTAACGAAGAACAGTGCTCTGAGTCTCCCCTGCCAAAAGGATGGATTAATTGGAGTGGTCATAAACCCCAATGAAGTATTTTGTTCGGTTCCGGGGAGACTTTCCCTCCTCAGCTCCACGTCGAAATACAAAGTGACAGTAGCAGAGGTGCAGAGGCGGCTCTCGCCCCCCGAGTGTCTCAATGCCTCTTTGCTAGGAGGAGTACTCAGAAGGTAGGCTGTGACTCCCCTTGCATCGGGTCTATTGTTTGTGATTTTTTTTTTTTCGTGTGTGTGTGCGGACAGATTAGCATAGCGAGGAGCTAAGAAAGCTTTTTAACAAACTTCTGATTTTTAAGAAGCCCGATAACACTGAATCCTAATAGGCTTTGGAAATAAAACTTCTTTGCACTTCTGCTACTTCTCGAGAAGTGCTATTAACAGCTCTGACAGCAATTCTCATTCTCTTGTTTAAAGTTGGATTTTTGTTTCAAAAACAGCTCTTGGAGCTTTCTTACTCCTGTGACAAACTGTTTCCCCATGGAATGATTTTTGGATTAAATCTTGTGGTCTTGATTAATCATTTCAAGGACACTTTATATGCCCTTCTTTACATACACTTAATTCAGCTTGTGATCGTTCTACAGCTGTTGGTTTTGATTGTGCAGTTTGAAACATTTTGATTTTGACCTCTGCTGTTTTCTATCCTGGCTGGTTTGTAGTAGAGCATTTAAAAAGTAGGTCACTTGAAAAGAGCCTGGTTTTTATCTTCCCCCCCCCAGTAGAACCCTATTGAATGTCAGTAACTGGAATTTCTCATCTTTAAAAAGAAGTGTTCCCTGAAGATAAATAAGGCCAATTTTTTTTTTCTCTTTAATTACAGAGCCAAATCTAAAAATGGTGGCAGATCATTAAGGGAAAAACTGGATAAAATTGGCTTGAATCTTCCTGCTGGTAGAAGGAAAGCTGCAAATGTGACGCTATTGACATCTTTGGTGGAAGGTCAGTCTTGAATGTCTCTTAAAAATAAACTTTTTTTCCCCCTTGTGTACAAGCTTTTAGCCTCTAGGCAAAGCATGGGAAGGCTAGAAAGTCACTGAACATAATAGAGAGGTTTTTTGTTTGTTTTTAAGTGAGCATGATGGGGACATTGCAGCAACTAACAGCTATGTTGCCTTTCAGGGGCCCCTCTCCCCTTTTTCTCCCTTCAAATCTGGTCGCTAAGCCCTTGTCCTCAGAGCCCTACCCGCACAAACCCAGCTAATGCCCCTCTACCTCTGGGCTGCATCGCAGGGATGCTGGCAGGGATGCAGGATCTTCTACATACCAAGATGTTCCAAATGCACGTTTGTCCAGCGTGTGTTTCTTGAGGGGGGGTGGGTTGTTTTGGGTTTTGTAAGGGTGTGTGCAGGGACAGGCAGGGAAGGCAAAAGGGGTGAAACTCATCACATGAGTGGGCTTGGTTCCTTATTGGGAGACTTTAAAAGTCTGGGGCAGCTGACTCCAATGCCTGCCCTACCTCAGCGGTATCCTCAGAAGCTCTTCTAATAAACAAGCATATAAAGTGAGATTTATAGCTTTTGACTTCCTGATAGGAAACTGGAGCCCCTTTAATCTGTAGTGTGTTATGTGGACCCTCTATCAGCTAAGCTGACTTGAAGGGTGTGTATATATATGTATGTGTGTGGTTATGTTTTGTGTTTCCGTTTAAAGCAGCTCCTGGTAGTGGTACAATTTAATAGGAATAGAAACAGCAGTTGAAAAGTGAAAAATGATCTAACAATACCCTACTGCTGTTTCACTTCTACATCAGCTCAAATAATACAGTAACTTCATTTAAAACCTTTATTTGTAAGTGGAGTTTAAGAGAGCTTATGCATGTGCACATGCACACATGTACATTTACAGGTCATGTACATGACACTGATCATGCCAATTCACTTTTTTAAGCCTGATCAAACTGCCTTAATGAAAAAAAGAAGCGGCCTAGTTATACACCTTACATTTTTATTTTCTGTATGAAAGTGCTTATTAGAAAGTATTTAGAAAATACACAAAACTGATAAACCCTTTAAGTGGAATTTAGTTGCCAGGTTATTTTAATGTTTTTGGACAGTTTGATCTAGACTGAATTCTAATCTTTGCTGCACAGTTAATCTGGATAGACACAAGAGCCTTTCTAGTGTAAAGGCAAGACGATTATTTTTTGTAGTAGTCACCATGTAGGTCTTTTTTTCTTGATGCAAGCTTACAAAGAAACACTGATCTATTAATTAGAAGATGCTAATGAGTGGTATAGTGGTAACATAGCAGTGTCCCTTTCTGAAACAGGAATACACTTGAAAAATTCACAGCACCTTCCCTGATCTCCTTATAAATAGATATTACTACATTGAATAAGCGTTCCCTTTTACTCACGCCAGGTGAAGCTGTACATCTTGCTCGTGACTTTGGTTATGTATGCGAGACAGAGTTTCCTTCCAAAGCAGTGGCTGAATATTTAACTCGACCACACATGGGCCGCAATGAAATGGCAAACAGGAAAAATATGCTTCTTGCTGCAAAGTAAGTTTTGGGCTTGGATTTCTTTTTTCTCTTTAAAGATGCCTTTGTCTGACCATGAGTATCTGTGACTGGACAGTTGGTATGTCTTCATGTGTAATTTTAATCAGGGAGGTGAAGCAATCCTTTTTATTTGGTTTTGGTTTGAATTCAACTATGGCAGTAGTTGTTTCAGTCTGAACCAATAATAATAATAATAATAACAACCACCGCCACCCCGTATGATAACTCTAAAGCAGTTTGGACCCATTCTGTTCTTTTTTAACTGTAGTAAAAACTTCAGAAAAAGTTCTATACCGGGACAGCTATATCTCTTAAGAAAAAGATGTCCCTAGGTCTGACGGTTGAGAACCCAGAGGGCAGATGTCGCTGGAGAATGTGAACCAGTGTCTGGGACTGGGAGCAGGAGATGGTTCACCCACCTCTGCGTACGTGTGGCCCAGAGGGGCACCTCAAGGAGAGTTACTGAGGATGTGCAGGGTGCAAGGGAAGCTCTGCTGCTGTGTCCTTTTAACAGCTTCACTGCTTTTGGCAATAGCAGCACACAGGTTTCCCCCATGAGACACTAGGAGTCAAGAGCTGTGGATAGTCCCTTTTCGCAATTATGGCTGAAGATTTTTGTAGTTCAGTGACAGCCAACCTTTGGTAGATGTGAAAAGTCCCTGTACTTAAGTAAATTCCTATTACAAACCTTGATGACCAAGGGAAGGAAGGGTAAAGGAGAGAAGCTTTGTTAAGGCTGTTCTGAAGCCACTTGTATCTGTAAGTACAGCACATGCTGAACAGGTCTCTGGTGGGAAATATCTGCATTGAGTTATGCTTAAACCAGTGGTTGGAGTGCTTGCTGTCCCCCTTTACCCCACCCTGGCCTTCCCAGGCTGAGGTTTAACAAAGCCTTCAGTTCATGATCCATTCTGGGCTGGTCTGTTTTCTGGTTTGGGGTCCATGTCATTCCGTGCTTTTGAAAGCACTCTTGCTCTGCAGAGGATCTGAGAAAAGCCTGCTTAAAACTGCTGAGAAGAGTTGCCCTGACTTTGGGCTCAGATCTGGCATGCAAAACACACTCCTGTTGCTGAATTAATCCAGCCTTCCAGAGAGACCTTCTTTTACAAGAATATCTCTCTTATAAATTTAGAAGTAGTCCCTCTTTCCTAGAGCTTAAACCTTATGCTTTTTACTGAGCGCTACTCCTGCTTTTCAGTATTTTCATTACTGGTGTTGTTATTGGCACTAATAACAGTAATCTTATGGAAAATGTTTGTGATTGAGAAATTCTGATAAAGTGGTGATTCTGTTAAGATTGCTCAGCTCCTGTGAAATCCCATCAAGGGGACAGATTTACAAGTAGCAAACAACATATGCTTGAGCATTATTAACCATTCATGTTTTGCCAGGCATATGTGTTAACGTTTGCAGGATCAGAGCCTAGGTCTCTCTTAAAGAGGGCATATACATATAATGCACAACTAAACTGAACCTCCTATTCAGCTGCTTCAGTATTTCTGAATTATTTAACTGCAGCTGTGGAAGTTCTCATAGAAACTAGCCCTAGATTCCCACTCCCCCTCCCTTAAAATCTAGAGCGAATGATGCAGAGCCAGACAGATACCAGAGGTGGGGAGAATATTTTGCAGAGCGTGTATGTGTTTTTGTGACAGATATGACAAAGTTCATCAGAAACTAGTGCTGATAAATAGGCTTTAATATTAGACACTGCTGCTGCTGGAGTAATGAATTTCTGAACACTCTTAATTCCCCACAGAACTGTCAAATATTTGATACAGGCTTTCTCTGTTATTTATTTGCTTTTGCATAAATTCCCACCATGGTGTAAAGTGTGATCACTTTGTGTCTTGCAGGCAGATTTGTAAGGAATTCACAGACCTCCTCACTCAGGACAGAACTCCTCTTGGAAACACGAGACCTAGTCCCATCTTGGACCCTGGCATCCAGGGCTGTTTGACTCATTTTAGTCTGATCACACATGGCTTTGGGAGTGCTGCCATCTGTGCTGCCATGACATCCGTCCAGAACTACCTAAATGAAGCATTAAAAATAGCAGACAAAACATACATGAACGCTGGCGACCAGAGCCCTGCAGAAACCAACAAAACCATTGATAAAATGGATAAGCACAGGAAGTAAAAGGAGAGAAACCAGACTTTAAACTCTTCCTCCTAAACACAGACTGGGATCTTCTTGCCAGGGGGAACATAGAGATTTGGGTTCTTTTTTTTTTTTTTTTTTTTTTAAGAAAGGAGGGGAAGAGAGGAAAAAAATCAGTCTTATTCAGGATCTTCACTCCCCCTGGATCCATGCGACAAGTCTTTCTAAAAGCTGCAGTATCCCTTATCTGTGGAAACAATTACCCAGAAGATAAGTACTTGGTACAAGTGTATTGAAATCCTTTGCTGTAAAAGTGGTGCTATAAAGGGTTTTTGATGGAAATATACAAAGAGATATATTTAGATTTCTCTTCAACATCTAAGTATCTAGTGGTGACCAGCTTCATGTATAGTTTTTAAGATACAGATTTTAGATGGCAGCCTGTTCGTTATCCAATACGATTTCAGGGTTTTGTTCTCTCTAAATGCAACAGTAACAATAAAGCAGTATTAAACAATGGTATATAAATTTATGTACATTAAAATTTTTTATAAAACCTGAAAACAGTTAAGATTATTCTGCGGGTTGTGTTTTTTATTTTGTTGGTTTTGGGTTTTTTTTGTTGTTGTTTTTTTTTTTTTTTTTTTTTCAAATTACCATAGGAGAGTACTAAAATCCTGCTAGACTTCAAAGTTATCTGATGGCATTTGACATGCTTATTTTTATGGAAATATTCAGGCTTTTAAAAACTGCAGTAATGTTGGCTGCAGTGAATATTATCTTGATATTTTTTTAACAAGGAATAGTTCAAAATGAAAATGCTATTAGAAAATTCACTTTCTGTGTCTAAGGATATTGCAGCTTTATTCACATATTTATATTGTCTTGTTTTTAAATTGGGGGGGGAAACTTGAAAGAATAGGCACATAGCTTTTTTTTTTTTTTTTTTTTTGCCTATTGAGGCCAAAAACATATTTCCAGGGAGGCTTTATGTGTATTAAGGGAAGCAGTGTGTTTGAATGTAAATATTTATTTATGTGTAATTTAATCGGATTTGTAAATAATGGTGAACTTTTTAATACTTTTTTTTTTATAAATGGGTTTCAAATTTTAATTTTGGTAAGTATTTCAAAGGTAATGGGTAAGCTAAACATATCTTTAGGTTTATGCACAGGTATGTTATACAGGGTATTTAAGACTTTTTTTTTTTTAAAAAAAATCTCAATTCTTGCCACTGAAGATTAAATCTAATCTGAGGTGTATGTTCACAAAGCAATAATTTTGTGCATCATTCACCTGATAACTGACTAGACATGCAAAATGAGTGTGTGAGTTAGTGTGTATGTGAATAATGGAGGTTCTGAACTATCTTTACATATTTGTAAATGTTCCCAATATAATTCTGATGTATATGATAACCATATAATAAAAGTATTCTGGATAGAAGCATGGAATGTTTTGTTAACTGAAAACAGTTTTGTTTTCTTTCTATACTTTGGGAATGTGGGGCGAGTAGCACTAGAGGACATTATGTATTGAGTCATAATTGCAGCACTTTGTTCGGATTAACAGAACAGAAATATGAAGCTGTTTGCCAGTAAAACTAATGGTTTCAATTAAACACATTATGTATCTCCAAGAATTCTTTTTTTCTTCCTAAGATGTCATTATCATGCTAGCTGCCTATTTAAATGGGCAGCTTAAATACAAACTGCAAGGCTTCCTCTAAATAAAAATCAATCCTACCAACTTTGTCTTCTAATGAATCTGACTTTGTTAGAATAATCTGTCTCTAATGACAAATATTTGCAAAATCCTAGCATGTGAAATTCGATAGGTCTCCCATCTGGTTTCAGCCCAATTTTACTGATTTGAGGAAGTTTACATCATTTTGCAGCAAGTCCCCAAAGTACTCTGTGTGCCAGCGGTGAGGCAGGATCTGAGGCTTTCGGTGGCATTCAGTTTTCTCGGATGCAAAATAGATAAACAAACCTTCTGAAGAGAAACCTTTTCTTCAGTGCTATCTGAAAAAGGAACAACATGAACCTGGGTTTTAGTCTGTTCTTGGCATTCAACACCTGATCAATCCATCAGGCATGTGGCTAGGGCAAACGTGAACAGTGACACTGGACATAACTGCGAGTAAGAATTTGGTTGACATCATGGCAGTGTTTCACAGGTGTGGAGAAGAGGCAATATGTACGATTTCTGAATACTTCGTTTATAAATTCTTTTTATGTTGCCATTATTTTTCCTCTAAATGGTAAAGACAAACTACTGAAGGTGGTGTGCAGGGAGAAGAAAGGGAAAGGGAAGCTCAAAGGGTGGTGAGCTGGGAGAAGGCTGCAGTCCAGTCCCCTCTCCTAAAGAGGTGTGAAATTCCAGTCTCTGCATTTGTTAGGCTCACTGTAGCATTTGAGAAATAAGCATTTTGGACAATCTGTAGACGCAAGCATAGCCAGGACACCCGATAACTAACAGAACTTCTAAAATATACAAACAATATACCATTCTGATATATTTTTGATTGTATGTACACACAAATATGCTAGGTATTGTAATTCTGGGTTTTCCTTCTGTTTCTGCTGCTGGACTGCTTATACAGCATATCTAGTAAGATTTTAGCTACCAGACGATGGAATCTTGCTTTTTATTAATGCACAAAGCCAGGCTCTGAAATAATTGCCCCTTGGGATAGGAAATAAGGATGTTTCCATTTATTCCTGTGTGCACTCAAACAAAGCCAGTCAATTGTCTAATGTACTGACTTGGGTTCTATTTACGTTTGGAACATTAGAAATGTTGAGTCTCCATTACCTTAATGCTTTTCCTTTACTGTATGTTTTAGATGGTACATTATTTTGAGGCTCCACTACCTTATAAGCTGTGCCAGTAACATGAAACATGAACAATGTCTTCTGCTCCATTCACCGAAGAGAACAGTTAAGCTCTGACCTGAACTTGTCTGTCGTCTAAAGTTATTAATCTTAAGGAAAATGTAATAGGTTAGTAACTTCTTGGGAAACCTGCAAAGCACTGAGTTATCTGAATACACAGAAGGGTATTTTTTCGCTGATCCTCAAATTTCATGCTTTCTACTGCTTTTGCATAGGCTATTCCCAGCTGGCTAAAAGAAAAAGTTCCAGTGTAAGACTCCTCTGAAGTTCCACTTTTCATTTCCTTTGAAAATGGAATATTCAGACGACTCTGTCCAGTCTTGTCCCTTGCCCTTCTCCCAGAAAAAATAACGGGTTTGGTCTTTATATAAGGGAAATGACTAGGATTTAAAAGTAAAAATTCTGAAGTTGAAATGGATCATTTTAAGTATTGCCCTTCTGCAAAAATGTTATTTGTTACATACCCACAAAATAGTTGAATTCATGTCACTCGGTATAAAAAGGGCTTGCGGAAAAAGAAAATATTTCAACCATCTGTCGCTTGGCCATCAGCAGCAGCTGAGCAGCAGAGGATGTTGGGGTCTTCCCAGGCAGCAGTGCTGCTTCCTTCCACCTGTGGCAGCTGAGGGCATGGCCTTTGCAACCCTCTCACCTGACAGGCAACCTGATTGTTACAGGTTATTAATTGCAAACCTGATGATTATTCAAGACCCTGGCTCATTAAATCATCTGACTTCATGGCACTGTTGCTTTCAGTTTAAAAAGAATTTTTTTCTAGTGTTCACAGCTTCAGAGAGAAATAATGATGCAAAACTAGTAATATATAAGAAAACAAGGAAAAAGAATGAACTGTCTTAGTTTAGTAATTGATTTCAGTTAACCATTTCTGACTGTTTTTGCTTTACCTTTCACTTGTTTCACTGTTATTTACAAATGGTACATTTAGCTCTGCCTCTTGGCTACAGCCCTACTGCTGTCTGTTCCTCTGCTCCCTCAGACTTTTGCAATAGGAATAAACCCGGCAATACATCTTGAAATGGGTCTATCTCGCTGTGATAGTCTGCTGTGCTTATTTGTTGTAGCCCTTTCTTCTCTATTTTTTCCCGCATGTGATGTTTAGGTACAGCCTCGTAGTTACTTCGGCCTAACGGTGGGCAGCCTCAGTCCTGGCAGTGGGCTTGGGATGCCTTCTGGGACACATTCTGCAATAAGCGCTTGATTTTTTAAAAATTTATTTATTTATATTTTTTAAAAAGAAAAAAAAATAGGGTGCTGTTAAGATTTTGTCCCCAAACTGTTATTTCACTAAAAGAACGTTATGAGGTTAGGGACAAAGATGCTTCCCTCTCACTAAAAGAACCCCCCCAAAGTATAACATGTTTCTGTTCATGGACATTTGCAGGTCTTTGCACGGGCAACCTGGAGCCAGTCTTGCCAAGCGCTCTAGGGTCGCATTGGGATTGTGACCCAAGGCCTGGTGGTGAGCCACAGGAAATGCATATGGAACCATGCAAACGAGAATTCGTTCCTAAACCCTGGCTGCAGCCAGAGATACCGTGCCTTTGCAAAATCTGTGCGTTATCCAAACCCGTTGTGGTCTGTCATAACATTTCTATGGTGCTTGGCTATTGCTGCTGCCTATTGCCCAATGTCACATTATCCATGTGGCTGCATGGATGACCATCTATAGAAATTACACAGGGCCTATGCTGGAACCATATTTTTAAACAAATTGTTAAATTCTGTTCTGTATCATTTGCTGCCTTCTTCCTCTTTCATTTTCACTTTCACAGGGTTATATAAATAAGCCTTCTCCCAGTTTCAGATGCCATTTTGCATTCATTGGATGTTCTTGCATGTCTTACAAGGATGTTCCAGCTAGTTTCCATGGGCCATTGTTGTGTAAGGGCTGGCCACAAATATTCCATTTTTCTCTCTTTTGGCTAAACAGCCCTTTTTAACTGGTTCTTGTGAAGGCTTTGCGCACAGGCTTCTACTATTCCATGACACATTCCATGACAAATACCCCATTTGATCTACAGTTTTAACCATAATTTAAAATTAAAAACATGTAATCAGACACTTTCTCTCTCTCTGCCATGAATACAGCAGTAAGTTCAGTGATCTACAACAAACAAAACAGAAATCATCTTTTAGGTGAGAATTAGAGCTTATATTTCCATTGGCATAAAACTGAGGGAAAAGTAGCAGTTTAAACTAAAAGGATCTGAAAGGTACTGTTCTTCAGCTGATCACTGCAACAAAAAATTATTTCTAGTTAACTGAAAGACTTCTTTAGTAACAACAGAAAGCCGTCTAAAATGATGCCAGCTCCCTTGTTACAAACAGGGAAGCTAAAGCAGAGAGGAAAATGTTTGATCACAGCCCTCTGGCAGAACGGTGCCTATCTGGGAGCGGAAACAACTTCTGCCAGGTCCTCATCCTGTCCTTCCCTCCTTTGCATCACGTCAACTACACGGAGAAAGAAAAAAAACCCCAAACCACATGAGCAGTGCAGGTTTTGAGGCATATCGAGTGAAATGCATTATTTTGCCTTTGTAAGGTATTAAGGTGCCCTTTAGGTTGTGCCAGCCTGCTGCACCTCTGCTTGTTGCTGGAAGACCACAGACCTGAAAAAGCCACAAGGGACGAAGGAAAAGATCTGCAACCGTGAGACCTGCTGCCAGGGCTGTGAGCCTGGGGTGAACCTCCACCGTGTCTGCTGGAGGACAGAAGGGCAGAGGCAGAGCACAGCCTGGCGCCTGGATAGTGCTGGAGCTGAGCTGGGTGCTGGACTGTGAGCTGGAGCAGCTGGGATGGAGGCACACGTGCTTCTGGCTGTGCAAGAGAAACAGTAATTAACCTCCAGCAGAGGGGTAGGGCAGGTACCTGGGACCAGTAATTTTCTCCAACTCTTGAAGCAAAATTTACCTGAGCTCATTTGTCAAGCTTTGAATCCTTAAATCTATAACTCTAATTAATTAAGAATCTCTAATTACCCCAAAATGGTGCTCTATATTTAAGGCTAAGGTGTGGTGAAATCCAGAGAAAACATGAGAGAAGCTGGAGGATGTTCAGAGCTGGAGATGCCAGGAAATTGTGTGTTTTCAGAGACCAAGGTGCACATAGGTGCAAAGGAAGCCAGATGGCTCAATGTGTCAGCAAGACCTAGGGCAGGTCCTAAACTGCCAGAAGCCACTGTCCAGTATGTGGACATCTATCCTTGCGTGTCCTAAGAAAGCAATGCCCACCAAACCTCTCAGCAGGGGGTTTGTACATCAGAGACCCAAAGCCAAGTAACCTTTAGGTTTTAAACCCAAATCTGGGTATTTTCTATACCAGAAGCACATTGGATGAGGCTCTGGTTCTTTACAGCCTTGAACGACAAACCCCAGTGGGGGTAGTATGGAAAACATCGGTGCAGACAGGTTCTGGCCCTGCCCTCATAGGAGGAAAAATCCTTTTCACAGTTGAGGTCTTATTATATTAAGTTAAAAATTTATAGCTTTTAACTAGGCTGCAACCAGTTAATGTGACTCAGGCAAAGATGTAATGTGGACAGAGGCATTACTTAGCGCTGCCATTTTTGCCTTACTGCAGAGGTTACTGTTTTCCAGACCTCACACACAAGTTCCTAGAAGACCAGGCTAAAACACATGTAGAAATTAGGCTCTGAGGTCATCTGATTAAGTGAGGGGGATCAGCTGAGAGTTGGGCTGATTGACTTCAGCAGTGCAGCAGATATAAGCCTGAAACACTTTTTTCTGAGCACTGTTGGGCTGTAGCTCCTTCCCTAGGACTTGCCCTCACGTTGCTTCAGTGAAGGTAAGGCTTCTTCATCGGCTGGGGGTGTCTGGTAGCAGTGTGTGCAGGGGCTGTGGACGTACATCTGCATGTGTATGAGGTCCTTGGGAAGACGTTAAAGGAGGAGAAAAATTATGCATGCTTCTATGTAAAAGGTAGGGTGTCCCCTTCAGAGCCTCAAGTACTGTTTTCTAGCTCCAATAGTAGGAAATCTTTGTATTGTCTGGCAAATAAATGCCAGTACTTAGTGGCTTTGTCTGGTGGAAGATAAAAGTTGATAAGATCCTGGTGAGGCACTCCTGTTAACTTCCCTGCAGAGAGTGTTTCCAGGGATTCGCTCCAGAAAAACTGCTAGACTTGGGAAGAATTCAGAGTGATCAGTGATCTTCGTTAACGTTTGAAGTAAAAATGATCTCTGTCTGGTATTCTTTAGGACTTGTGTGATTGTGGTGTTAAAAAGCAACATAAGCCTAGCGGAAATCAATCCTTTTTTTCATATTGGCTGGCAAGGTATGGCATAGCGAATTGCATCAGAAAGGTAAAGATGAGAATGAGTCGTTGGGCACTAGTTAAAAAGGTGAGAGAAACGTGTTAAATCAATTACGGGATTTCCTTTCCATTCATTTTTTTCGGGTAGCTGAAGACTCGGGGCGGGGGGGGAGCGCGATGAGCTGTTTGGATTGCTCCAAGCAGCACAGTTTGGGTTGGTCAGGATACGGGAGATGTTCTCCCTCGCCACTTTCTTGAAAACCCCGAGGTTTTCACCTTGGCAGCCTTTCCCCGCTGCGCAGGCTGCCGTGCTGCAGGGATGCCCCGACGCCTCTGCCCGGGGGGCCCCGGGTGTACCCCGGCCGCTGCCGCCGCGGGAGGGTCGTGCCCGGGCACCCACCCACGCCCCCGTGGGGCACCCACCCCCCCCGTGGGTGCTGACTCAGCGCGGCGGGGGCCACCTACGGAACCGCCGCCCGGCTGCCGGCAGCACCTGGCCCGCTCCGGAGGTCTCGCAGCCAGCGCCGAGCAGGCCCCGGCCTGTCGGGCTGGGAGATCTAAGATCACAGCCGGGGCCAGGGGTGATATGGCCCCAGGCCATCATCTTACATAAAACCCAGAAGTTTGCATAATGTGTTTTACAGGATTAAAACTGAGGAAACTTTTTTTTTCCCTTTTGCATAAAAGGGAATAAAATAGGTGAAAGAGCTTTACAAAAATGGGATGTCAGAAACCTGTGGTTTCCAAAATGACAGTGTCGTTAATTGGGTTTGAAACGATTTTGAGGGTGGCTGTCTTAATTTGGAAATCTGTCATTGTGTACTTGGGCAAAAAAGCAACCCAAGAGGTAGGACCATAAATGGAAAGCAGGTACTGGACCAGTGATGGGGAAACTCATCCCTTTTGAAGGAGCAGTTTCTCCAAATCTGTTGGATGCTGCACGTAGGAGAAAACACTCCTTCTGCAGTGGGGCTGTGGCGTGGAGAGGGTTGCCAAAGCTTGTCGAGTCACAAAACCAAGGTGTTCTTACATTGCTTAATTACAGTGGGTGACTCGAGTGCTAATGCAGAGGTCAGCAAATGGCCTATGATCTCCAGAAATGCACCTTACTGGCAGACTTGGCCAGCGCTGGCTCACTGGGAGTGGATTTCATGCAAAGGCCGCTGTGTGGATCAGGCTGCTGATGACTTGTTGCTCAGCTGTACGTGCCTCCTGTGCTGGGCTTACTGCTTCCCATAGGGGCTAATCCTGCACAGGTTCTTTAGTGGAAAGATATGTGGAGGTGAGGGGAAAAAATTCCAAGGAATTGCAAAGCTTGGATGTTGTCTCTCTTCTGATGCATTAGGAGATGCTGGCTGGTGCTTGTGAAAGTCTGATAAATATCCCAGAGTGTAGCAAGGGCCATGGGCCTCATTAGCTACAGCTGCTGCATTCAAAAAAAAAAAAAAGAGCAGAGAAATTTGCCACTTTGGGGAAGGCAGAGGGTAGAAAAATGTCCCTGCTGGCTGGGTGCAAATGGGCACTTGGAAATTCAGTCATCTGCTCCTGTGAAAGTGTGAATCTTTGGGCACGGGGGGCTCCTCGGCTGTGGTAGGGCAGGTGTCCAGCTTCCTCTCTGGGAAGGGGGTGGCCAGGCTGGGCAGCAGAGCTGGCTGGAAGTTATTTTCAGCTGTTGCTTAAGGAACTGGCTATGATTTTAATAGCTGGTTTAACTGAACCAACCAAACTGCTTCCAGCACAGCCCTGTACTTGTAGGTGATGAAGAGACTTGAATGAGAGGCAGTATTGAATTTCCTGAGAGGCTTTGTTTTAGCAGGGTTTGGTTTACTAATCCCTCGCTCAACCACTCCCTGCGGGACTCACAAAGTTGTGGTCTTCAGTTTTTCCCCACGATTTGGCAATGGTGTCCACAGCTATGCCCGTGTACATGGCTGTATTCATCTGTTTGTGCAGAGGCAAAGGCAGCTGCTTGCTCTGGTTGCAGGGGATGTAAATTTGTGTCTTGTTACAATCAGCTACATCTGGGGTATCTATGGCCAGATCAGGCACATATTTAGGGCCCCCAACTGTTACTGAAATAAATAGCAGTGAAATACGTAAGCGTTTTGCAGATCAAGAAGACAGGTCTAAAAAGGCAAATAGCTGCTTGCCATAGGAGAGTTGTGATGGGTGTGAATGGGCCTGCAGTGTGGTCCTGGGGTGAGAAGTGCCATGGACAGGAAATCTGTCCGTGTGGCCGATATAAAGTGGTTGTATGAGGAACTGGACTTGTGTCTGGTGAAAAAATGTATCTTTTAAAAATTTTTATTATGTCTCTTTTCCTCCCACCTTCCCTTTCACATCTCTTGTTTCATAAGCCTCATAAAATTACTAGCTAGGAGGGGGAAATATCCTGCCTTGTACTAGGGTGTGAACTTAAAACCGGGAAAATGGAAATAAACATGTTGAAAGAGAATTGCGTGGAGGAGTACCTCCATGTCTGTGCTAATATGGCTCATTTAACTTGCAACACTATCTCTGTTTTTCTACTTCTTTCCTACCATTCTTCCCTGGGGTTTACATCCCTGCCTTTTCAACTGTGTCCCTGCACAGATCCAGGATGGGCTGTTACTGTACTGCTGTTATCACGATGACACAAGAAAAGCTGACTCTTCTTGTGGTTCCTACATGCAGTTCCCCAAACCCAAAATATGGCCTGGATCAGTGTGTGTTTAGGGGCGTCAACACACCTTCCACTCAGGAAAGGTGGAAATGGTGCTCTGGAGCTGGGATGTTGTGGAATATCCTCTCTTGGGAGTTTAATGAGCCACATTACAATAACGAGTCAAGCAAACCAGTCTGTGCTGCTGGGTGTGAGAGCTGATTCCTGGAGCTGGTGACTTGATGTCTGGCTGCTGAAAATCTCTTTGGTTGACTCTTGTGTCCTGTACTTATTTCTGAGGCTTGAAAGACCATCATATGCAGGCGGCTTTTGGACTGTGTCCCAAGTACTTTGTAGACAACAAAAGTTGTGGTTCGTAGCTTATCCAAAAGAGCAGTTTGGAGGAAAGAAGGCTCTTGTGTCAGAGGAATAAACCTCAAAATTTAGGAAACCTGAACTGGGCAAATAATGGAAAGAACTAAACTTCTTTCTCTCCTTTGTTTTTAATTACTGTGAAAAGAGAGTGTTCCCTCTGGCCTGTTTTAGCTGGCCTTTACAATACAAGGGAAAGGTGTCAAAGAATGTATACCCTCCTCAAAAATATGTACCTAAAAAACCCCTGAGGCCCAGACTCTTTCTTCCATCAGACTTAAAATCCAGAGCCACGAGGCTGGTAGGAAATTGCATCCCTGGGGAGGGAAGAAGCTGAGGGTAAAATGCACAACTGCTCTTCCAGGCTGTGCCAACTGCAGCCTGGCTGCAGCAGGGCTGTTGGAGGACTTGCTGAGGGGAGACTTCCGCAGTGTCTTCCAGCACAAAGAGCATGTGAGCATTTATGGTGAGTCACTGCTGGGCTAGAACACTGCCTAGCGATGCTGCTGGGTTGAACCATTTTGTAAGCCTCAGTAGTATAGAGGTTATTCTTCCTGTTACTTCTCTTGGCAGCACTAACTTGTTGTGACAGTGATGTTGTTGGCTGCTGCTATTAATCCAGCCTTCTTGGAGATGAAAAAATCATGCTGCATCTGGGGCAAGCCCTGCTCTGTAGTTAGCTACACAGCTATTCTGAGTCATGTCAAAATACGATAGCCCTTGTGTGCAAGGGTTACAAACTGGGGAGGGATGTGACTGGGACCCCCTCTTCCATCACATTCCAGTGCTGGACCACATCACCTTATTGTACAAGAGGGTCACTTGTCTCAGTACACCTCCAATTTTTCCATGCAGTCATACATTTCTGATCCATGCTTCAACTTCCTGCCTCATCAATGCAGCCCTTATCCAACCCTTAACATCTCTGCAGATTTACCAAGGCACAGCTTCTCATCCTCAGAGATGTGTGCTGGGTAAAATGCTGGCTTTCTTGGGGTGCTTTGTGTTAAGGGGCAGAAGGAACCAGCCGGATGCTTGTGCCTTTTTCTTGATTTCTCAGTAATGGTGGAACTGGGGCGCTGTGCTCTCTGAACCATGCCACTCCATGCTCTGTCCTCAGCTGAATTTCATTCCCTGCCTTTGTTGGGAGAAAGTGGCCATATGTGCAGCAGGCAGGTGTCCTGCCTCCTCTCCTGGAAGCACCGGTGGAGTTTCTCATGTGCCATGACAGGGAGCTCATTAATGACGGCCCCACATGAGGTCTGCAGACGAGGGGCACGGGCTGCCTTGCACAGATTGCTCTGCATATGATTATTTCCACACACTTCCCATCAAAACAGCCGCTCTTTCTGCATGAGCTCCTCTTGCAGCTCTCGGCACCAAGGGCGGTCAGGATGGGCATGGGGGGGGGAGGTCTCCTGTTGCAAGTCTGCACGTATATACAGCCATGTAGGTGCAGTCTGGCCCTCGCAGAGCAAAGAGTGAGGAGAAGTTTTGATAGACTTCAGCTATAATTTCCCTTCCAGTTTGAAAGATTCCCGCATTGGAAAGACCCAGTCTTCCTTTATGGCTTCTCAAAGGCTGCATTTCACTTGCTGTACGGGGTATCCATGCCCAGGTGCTGGTGGTGGGGCTGCAGGGGCCTCTGTGAGCGGAGGTGAGGAACTTCTGGTGCTGGTTCCTCAATGGCCCCATGCAGCCACAGCTGAGCCTGTTGGCAATGTTGGGGAGGTCCCTGTGAAAACAGGAGTAAGAAAGGGCAAATGCTATCTAGGATTGAGGTGGGAAGAGTGTAAGAAACAGCCCTGCCATCCCCGAGGAGGTGCTCAAGGTGCTGGAGCAGAGATCTCCTGTGGCCCATGGAGGACTTGGCCTAGAGCAGGGGAAAAGTGTGAGGGAGAAGGAGCTGCAGGGAGGAACTGCTGTTCCCCATGCCCTACCTGCTGTGTGGGGCAGGTGAGGGGAGGTAGAGGAGGTGGAAATAAAGGAGTGAGGTTGAGCCTGGGAAGAAGGAGGGAGTGGGATGGTGTTTTGTCTTTGTTTCTCACCATCCAAATGTGTTTGAATTGGCAATACATTAAATGAGTTTTGCTGAAGTTAAGTCTGTTTTGCTGGTGGCAGTAATTGGTAAGGGATCTCCGTTTTATATCTTGACCCATGAGCTTTTTGATCTTATTTTCTCTCCTGTTGAGGAGGGGGGTGAGAGAGTGGCTGGGTGGGTGGCTGGCTGCAGTCCAAGGTCAACCCACCAGACTTGCACAACACTTTTCACCCAGTGCTTATGCTATATCCTTGATTCTTTTTATCACAAACTTTCTTTCTTTCTCTGTTGTAAACCTGATCAGCACAGACCTCTAATTCATCAGGAACACAACAGATCAGTTCCTCAGTCAGTGGGGAGTATCACAGCTGAAATGGGCCAGATTTCAGGCTCTGGATTCTCTGGGCTATGAGGATTACAAAGGCTCACTGTAATCTCCTACAGCCTAACTACAGATTTTCCTCAAAATTGTGAGCAACATACTTAGAAATTTTAGCAATAGATAGAATACTGTGCTTAAAAATACTGCTAACTAGGACTTGTGGGTGTACTTATGATGGCTCCATATGCAACTGCAAAAAAACTGTGTGCAACGAATGCACGCTGCACCCTCAGCTCTGCATGCACAGGTCTGAATACTTGGATTCATTCATAAGATGTGCATAAAACTCCTTCCCCTTCGCTTGGTTTTACTGTAACTGACAAAGCTGCCTGACTCAAGCAGTTCTGAGAAGCATTTCAGAAATCTAATGCTTAAGATTTCACTGTGGATTTTTGGCTTCAAAGTGATTTTTGTTATGTCCCCAGAGCCTGGTTAAATCCTTAGTTATAATGATTGCACACTGAAGGGTGCTGTTACATAGAAATGCTGTCCCATAATGGCTTCGTTGCTGTGGAAAATCCGATGTTATTTGGTCATTCGCTACGAGTTCCCTAAGCCATCAAGACATTTGCCTCAAGGCTACAAACACAAAGCTACAGGCAAAACCCTCTGGACATAATGAGTGGGCATTTATGCAGAACTAAAAACTGGAACAGCTGAGCAGTAGATCTATGAATAGCAAGCATGCCTCTAAGCACAAAAGACATCATTCTGGAATAAAGGGGTTTATAATGGTTCTGACATCTTGTATGTCAAGATCATGCTACGTTGTTGTAACTTTTTTTTTATGTTTGTTTGTTTGAAGCACGTTCCTTAAGTAAGGTTTGAGTAATTAAAGGGTGTAAAGGAAACCCTATAGCTTTGGTAAGAACAAAAATTGGGCAACTGACACTTTTGGCAAGATCCATCATTTTGATCATTCATGCTAGGGAACAAGCTTATTGCTCCTGTGCTGTTAGTATCCCCAGTTCCACCCTTCAGGATTTCGTAGGGGTTCGTCTTGTATCAGCAGCTCTAAAAGGCTCGAATCCAGTGTTAGCTGAGAAGTGTCCTCTGATGGAAATGCAAGGATTGGACTAACCATAAACTACAGGGTCAGGGAGTCAGGCAATACAAAGGAGGGTAATAAAATTCAGAGTGATTTGAATCAACAGGGAGCTGGGGGAGCTTAATGTTGAGAAATGTACTGCAGTGAGATCACAAGCCTTTGCGAATCATCTATAAGGACTTCTAACTACATGTCAAGGACAAGATGGAAAGGGATGTGTGGCTGTTACACCAGGAGCATAATGAAAACCCAAACAGAGTTGAAATTACAGCTAGAATATAGTAATAGCCTAGAGGAGAAACAGGGGAAAGGTAATGTAAGAATACCTAAGGATTATAAATTCATGTTCTGTGTGTCTGCATCCATGTGTATCTGATCAGTTTTTGAGACACTATTGATTTCCAAGATGGTATGGGGTCTTGGGGTTGTTTGGTGGTTTTTTTGGTTTATTTTCCAGCCCTCATGCCAACATGCTGTGGGACTGGGGGAGGGGCTGAGCAACCCTTTGTGACTGGGAAAATGTACAAGTTCAAACGTGTTTTGCAATCCTTGCAAAGTAGTTTGGGCCTTGCAAAACCATTGGTTGTAGAGATGAGCAAAGCCCTAGTTCTGTGAAGTTCCTATAGGGAAACGTGACAAAGGGACAAGGTGCTAATCTCTGACCTGAGATGGTGTGATGAATGTCTACACTGCAGACTGTAATGCAGCACAGATACCTGAGCTGGTTGTGACTAGCTTATTTGGCAGAATACCACTTTGGGGTATGGGAAGCAAATTTCCCTTCTACCAATGGAGTAAGTTAACCCATGCAGAGATCAGTGCTAGAGTCCAGGAAGTCTCTTGGTAGAAAACTGTAGCCTACAATACAGCTGTGTACCTCATTTCCTCATGTCCAAATGTCTTGCATGGCCATAAGCAAATTATTTCTTCTCTTGGCATGTACCCTTCTTGTAATTGAAAATGAGGTGTTGTGCCTATTTTGCAGTTCTCTTCAGGGTGAGCATGCAAGATGCTCAGATAGGGAAGGATGTTACTTAGGTTGCTTAGAAAGGCAAAGGGATTAAATCCACTATCCCTCCATCTTCTTCCTCACAGCTGTTGGTGACAGCTTTTCCTGCCTGGGAACAGACTCCTGAAGCCCTGTTGGGAGAATGACAGCTCTGCCCTGCCGGTAAGTGATGACTCTATAGCCACTCTTGGGAGACTTGGCAGCATGGAAGAACAGGGATGGAACTGTTCCCTTTACAAAATGCTAGGTTAAAACCAAGGATTTCTACTTGGTCACAGTGATGTTGGCTGAAGTTGTATGGCTGTGTTGGAAATGTGTCCTTGGTGTGTATTGCTGTGAATGGTCCTGCCACGCCAAGTATGGCAGTTTGGTCACGGAGTCAGATTTTGTTTTGCTGTGTGTGTGCACCAATTGTATTTCAGGCAAAGATTGTCATTTTTTTCCCTGGAAAGCATCTTTTACTGTTGCATATTTTAGTAGCGTCTCTCTGTGTGACTGAGCGTTTGGCAGAGAAGAGGTGATTTGGCAAAGAGGGATCTTGGCTGATGGGAGACTGAAATCTACTTCAGTTATTTGGATGTTCAGTCTTTTGTTTTTTGGCTGTTAAACGTATATCCAGATATAAAGTGAAAATAGGGCATTAAAATACCTGTGTTTTTGCGTGCCAGCAAGTGAGTGCTAAAACATAAGATGTGTAGTGACAGCAAAACTAGAAAAACTGATACTGGTTCATGGCAGAGGTATTTCTTCCTCCACCATTTGTCCCCTAGCACACAGAAGAGACAGAGAGGCTGGTAGTCATCTCCTGCTGCGGGTGTGTGTCGTCCATCACTAGAGGCCCCTCAAAAGCAACTGAAGAAAATGCATGAGTGAGAGGAAATCCCTTCAGGTTTGTGAACAGAGAAGACAGACTGTAGTCTAGTCTCTGATCCCACATCTACGCTGTGTTTCTCTTGACTTCCTGAGGCCTGACTCTGATTTTACCTCTTCAAGCTGGTTTATGTGTAAGTGCTGCCAGAAGCTGCTATCTCCATTGCCTGGAAGGGTATGAGAGTTACTCCCTTCTCATGTAATGAAACTCTTCCAAGTAGTCAAAAGAATTCTCCCGTTCACAAAACATCTCCCTTATCAACTCACTTCTGAACAAACTGCATAATAACAATGTAGCTTGAACAGCACTGCAAGCTTATTTGCTTTGTGATTTGTGGTCGGATCATTGCATTTCAGCATTTACCGATGAAAGGAAATTACTAACAAGACACTGGTGTTTACATTAATTGTGGCTTTGGGGAGATAGTCCAAAGAAAATTATGTTAAAGCCAGTTATTATGTGTCTCCCTAACAATTAGAATGAAACCCAAAGTTTATAAAACAGAAGTTGATCTCAAACAGATTTTAGCTGCTACTTGATATTTTCCTTTTCTAGAGGTTGTGGGGAAAAAAAGGGGGTTTCCCCTTTTTTTTTCCTCCTTCCTCTTTGTTTCATCCACCTTCTAAAAACAGTGTGAAGAACATGACTTGAAAGATAGCATGTATGTTACTGCAAGAGAAACTCCTTATTTACACTAAGTAGCACCTCAGCTTCCAAGGAGGCCTAGTGGAGTGGGTCAGTTTTCGCATCACATATTAAATGGCAGGGTTTCCTCGGTTAAAACCATCAATTTTCGTTGGTTTTGTTTCACCTCAGTGCAGTCTTATGCAGCTCTGCAGGTTAAACAGAGGCTTGGCTCCAAAATCCTGAAGGTACCCCAAGCACCTGTCACCTATGTCCTCCTGGATAGTCTTGTGTGTGTCCTAAGACCATACTTCTATTTCAGTTTGAACTATTTCTGGACACTAATTCAATGCTTTTATAATGTTAGATGTATGATGAAAAGTAACTGAAAGTTTCTTAGGATGACTCACTTGCCAGCATAGTAGATCCAAGAAACACACACAGATGTGAGATTTAAATTCTCCTTTGGCATAAAACGCTGCCAGGACTCTTCATGCTATAAACCACAAACAATGCCCAATGGAGACTAGTAACACTCTTCTCTTTTGTAGCTTCTGACTTCACAGGTGAGCAGGGATTCATACACCTTGTTCGTTCACTAGATGTTGATGCTGTTTGTATATCCCCACTAATGGTGGGATTTGTCTCATCAAACTCTAGATGTCCAGCCTGAGATTCTTGTGGAGGCTCCATTCGTAATGAAGAAATACAAGGACTCCTGAAGTATGACTCACCTGACTTGCTGTCAATGTCTATTTTAGGGACATGCCTAAAGTAAGGTGAATTCTTCTGTAAGAAGGGGGATTTTAGATGCTGTGGGGAGGCAGTCTGGGCTTCCTTTCCTTGGATGACCCTGTTACCAGTCTTTACCCTTACATCACTCTACAAGTCCTCAGCAGATCCAGGCATAGGAATGTGTGTTCTGGTGCACGCCTGCACAGGGCGGGCACACAGGCATGTTCATGCTGACCTTGCTTTGGGGTTATTCTGCTCGTTCCTCCACTCATCAGTGTCAGTGGACAGCACTGTTTGATATGTGTCTGGTCACCAAAAGGCTGCAGACTGAAAGTGTAACTGGTTTTAATTATTAAGGCATAATTTAGGTTTTCATGTTTATAGGATAATTGTTTCTTTTTTTAATATAATTTAAACTTCGCAATACAAGAAACAGGCCTGAACCTGTGGATGGAGTGCTGGAAACTGTCTAAGATGATTAAGGTTTCTTAATTGATTTAACATAAACAGGTGTGACGGAATTCATCAGAAGAAGGTTAAGACTAAATGTATGCTGCTAATTATGCAAAAATTGCCACAGTGCGTGCTCAGTTGAGCAATTGCCTTCTCTTTGCAAGTGGGATCATTCCTCAACTGTATTGTCAAATGGCAAAATTGACATTTCCTAAGCAAATGAACCAACCTGTTATGTGCTGTGTTTTATTTTGAAAATTTTTTGCTTGTAGATATGTTGGCAGTGGTGGATTTGGCAACAGGACATGGGAATGTCCTTTGTGTGCTGTACTGTGACTGGTAGTGTGGGAGGACAGATGTCAAAGCAGGGCTGTATCATTTTCGAAACTTCAGGAATCTGCATTGATAAAAATTCCTATTTTAGAGAACTGAAGGAGTAACTCTGTTTAAAACACTTGCTACTTGCTGTTAATGTTTGTTTATGTGACCTCTTAAGTCAATTTTTTCTTGTCTAAACTTAACTCTAGTCTTTGGAGATGCATAGCATGGACAATGCAACAGTACGCAGGACACCTTTTGTCCTGGCTTTCAAAATAGTAAGTGGGGTATACAACTCCTCATACAGCTGATAAATGCACTTATTTGTTCTGCTTGCTCTGCACTCTTTACCATCTGTATTCCTTATCTTACATCTCAAGTGAAAGAGAAAGAATTAACAATGTTGACCATAGTTGTGGAAAGGACAAAAGTTCTGCTTTTGAGATGTCCATCTCAAAGACCACCTAGATGTGACAGTAAATTGCATGACAAGATAAAAGTATCACAACACAGCATCACGAAGGCCCTGCAATTACTCAGTAGTGCTCCTAACAAAACCATTTGCTGATGAGCCTTCAAACTGAAGGATGACTAGTATTTAAGGTATGCTTTCAGAGACAAATTTTCACATATGCGGTCATCTAAAATTAATTTAGCTGCTTAAATCACTGTTTTGTAATAGCAAAGATATTGCTTGTAATGTTGGAAATTAATCTAGAAAATCATATCCTGCTTGTATTACTCTCTTTAAAGTTTGAGACTCAAATGCACAATTAAATCAGTGAGCGGTGACTGATGATTGGTAGCACTCTGACCATGTGTTTTACTCAAGTTAAAGTGAGCAACTACCAGATAATAAGGAACAAAATGTTAGTAATTATGTGCTATATTTAAAATGAACAAACCCCCTTAACTGCATCTCTACAGGACACTTGGAAACTGTCTTCTAAGTGCAGATGCACAGTTCTATGTTTATTAGTAAAGGTATTCATCATCCATTCAGGTTTTCAGCTAAATTTTTGGAGACAAGGCTCTCTGAAGTACAAATCTTTTTCTTAGGGGATCCCAGCAGGAAAACCTGTCTGTGTCTGCATTTTGAAAAAGGGATGTAGTCACCTGTACCTGCTGAACAGGAATTGATGTTGTGCTGCTACCAAAAGAAAAAGTTAAACATTATAAATGGACTAAGCCATGCAGAAGAGATTGGAGGTAATCTTCTGCTCTTCTTGGTACTGGTAAAGCATTATAGGAAGACTATACCCAGACTTAGTCACTGCACTTTGGGAAAGATATGGACCAGGTGAAGAGTGTCTAGAGAACAAGGAAAAAAGTAAGAAATTTGGGAAAATGCTTACAAAAAAAATGAACCTTGGGGTTGCTTTGCTTGCAGACAAGACCAGGAAGGCATTACAAGCCTTCAAAAAGAAGGAAGAGAATTTGTTCTCTGTATCCATTCATCCACAAGAAGCAATTTCGTCAATATAAAGCTAGACATCAGAAAAATATTTTTAGCAGTAAGAGGATATTTGTAATAGATTGTGAATTTCAGCTGAGGAAAGAATTAGACATGGAATTGTTTGGAATGAGAAAGGGAATAGCTGGAAGGTTGCTTGAGATCCCTTCCAGCCCTGTTCTTCTGATTTTATGATTATATATATATATATTTTAATAACTGCTGTAAGCACTCTTGCACCATGAGTTAGAATAAGTAATTTTATAAGGTTGTAACATCAGTTACTGAAAAAACATTCCTTATTCTAAGCAAGCTTGTCAGCTTAATTTTCCTGTCCTGGGTCACAAGCTTTTCTTCTACAGAAGTGTCTTCCTTTAAATGGAACATGATCAAGAAATTCTTTGGCATCTTCCTGTTGACTTCTCTAGAAAAGCACCTACTGGTGCAACAAAGAACATTTAACAGAACATACAACTCTCTGAAGGAGAGAAGAAAAAAATCACATCTTGAATGATGCCGATACAGAAAATAACCATATTGTCTGTGTCTCACACACTCTCTCTCAAACTTGACTTTATTTTGCAAATAGAAAACCTGTTTCTAGCCATCTCTGTTTCAAACATCTCCTTCAGGCTGACTTTTGGCTGTTCTTCATAGAAAATTTTTTTCTGTATATCCAGGCTTAGATTTCTGAAGGATATGAATGTCCCAGTTCCTTTGCTTCTCTGAAAACCCAAGTTGTACATTAATCAAGACAGTCAAGAGCTGGCTGAAAAGGCATTGGAATTGATAGGATTTAAGAGCATGCCTTAAAATATTTAGATAAATTAGGCAATTCATATTTATCTTGTGCTTAACATGAAACTTACTCAATTTTGTCAAAACAAGATCATTTAGGCTCCCACCTCCCTGCTTTTGTGCTGACGATTACTCAAGCGCTAAAATTAGAAACTGCTACATGATAGTTTTAAGCAGGAAAGCAGTTGTATGAAGGCAGTTTGGAGTGGTAGGCACCTTTTGTCAAATTGAAGCATGCTGCTGCATGGCAGTGTATGCAAAAGGATACATGCTTACTCATTTGAATGCAAACCAGTTGTAGGCAAAACATCTTCAGGGCATGGCTAGAAAGGGGGAAATGATTGATTGAAATAGGTTTCCAAGTGATTTATCTAATCCAAAGTTATTTTCCACATCCTCTTCAATTGATGAAAAAACAACCCTATACACTGAAACCATTTTGCTCTCCGAGGTGTGAGGTTATACAGGAATTACTGGTACTTTTCAGTGGTTGGAAGCACTTAGCTCTTGGCCCCCTGCCTCATAATACAGCCCAGGCTGGTACAAGCAGTTCTGCAAAACATATAATTTTACTTCACTTGTTTTAATGATCAGGAAACATATACTTTTAAACTGATCTCTACTGTGCAATTACATGTGTTTTGATGGAAATACTTTTTTTTAATTAGTTTCATTCTCATAATGATGCTAGCTAGACTGTTCTATTAGTAAGCAAAAACATTGCATACTTTAGTCAGGCTGCTTAGCTTTCGAAATCCAACTTTGTTTCTATTAAGAAACCAGATCAGAACTGATTATTTTAAAAAGAAAAAAAGTTCCTCCACTTTGGCGAAATTAGATCTATAACGAAGCTCTGTTTTCAGGTCAGTTCCAATTCCATTGATAAATATATACAAATGTTTCTGTTTAAAACAAAAGATGTCTGAATCCTGAGTCTGTGGCTTCCTATTTATTTTCTTGTGCTAGTGTGGTAACAGCAAAGGGAACAAAAATCTCTTCTCCATGTGTGTGGTAGATAAGACTAGAAATAATAGGTTAAAATTGTAGGTGAGAGAGGATTTTCATGCTACTTAATAAAACTTGATTTATTTCAAGTAGCTTGTGAAAGAATGGATAGATCGGGCTGGATTTTGAAACTTTAGGGTCATAAATATCACTATTTTGCTCTTAGTTGGAAGGAACATGAAAACTATTCAGGTTTTGGGGGGAGCTGGCTGTAAAATTGCAGGAATTTAGAGGTGGGGTATGTGTTAGTTATTCCGTGGGAATGTCACTGGCTGTCTCTAGGACTGCGGATTGAGATATTATTGTGTAAATGAAACATTAGGTATTCATTTTCCACATAGGAGATTCAGTAATTACTGCACTCACACAGTAGATGACAGCTGTTATCATTCTGATGAAAAGAGCCCTAAATTAAAACCCTGTTGCTTTGCATAGATCCCTGTCAGAAACAAATGTTAATTTTCTTGGTTGGTCAGCCTCCTTCCTTGAGTCCTCTGACAGGTACAAATAAGGACCAGATCTTTGTTTCTCCTTTCTTTGGTGTTCCCCGCATGCTGATAGTTTTGCAGCTGAGAGAATAAATCCACGATTAAATCTTTCTAGATTGGTGCATATAGCTGGCATTCACACTTCAGCTAACGCTTGGACATTGTGCATATGTGCAAAGACTATAAACTACCTAGATCTTTTTTTTTGTTTTGTTTGCTTTGTAAAATGTGGTGCATTTGGACAAAAAAAAAAAGGTTAAATGACCAGGATGCCCTCTTAGCGCAGATGTCTGTGTGGATAGACAGAGCAGGGTCTGTCTGAGCAGCAGACAACTTTGCTCTGCTTTCTGACTGCAGAACAGAGCGGCTCCCATGGATTAACTTGGTGACATCTGTTTGGGTAATACACATTCAAGATGGGGAGGTGCTATTTGTACACCTCTGTTTTCTTTGGAAACCTTTCCCAATTATAGGAGATTAAAACCTTTAATATGTCATTAATTCAGGCCGGATGTCAACTGCCAAGCACCACTACACTCTTCAGATAACAAATCAAAAAAAGGAGCTCGTTGAAAAGGCAAGCTTGACATACAGAATAACTGCTGCCCATTAGCTCCTTATGCAGGAAGGTTTTAAGATATATGGGAAAGCCCTGACACGTAAAGCCAAGGGCTTCTCTGTGCTGGTTTAACCACCAATACATGAGCATCCCACTACTGTTAGAGGCCTCAAAGTGCCGCGTGACTTGTACAGTAAATACTTTTAACACTACCTAGCAGTCACTCTTGATTTCTGCTACAATTAATAACCCAATGATATGATTTACAGCAGCAGCAGTCTGTCTCTGTTACATTTACTTGGAATGACCTCTGTTTTATAAGAACAAAATTCAGGGCTCCAAGAACACTATTCTGTGTCATCTTATTTTAAAAAAAAAAGCAAACCACAGTTGTTTGCTGATGATGATTTCCTTCCAAAAGTGCAGGATAAAAAGAATTTGGATGGGGAAGGATAGATGCAGGGTGAAGACCTGGATTATGTGTGGGTTTTGAGGGCCCTTCTTCATTGCAAACTAAGCAGGACACAGCTTGAAGGGCAGAAGAGAGGCTTGAAACACTTGAAGGTCCTGGGGCTTGTTGGGGAAAATTTGGATCTGCTTTGAGTTCCTGACTTCATTCCCATAATGCAAATTGTCCATAAAGCAAATGAAAATCACTGAATTGTCCCCCAGAAACAAAGCAATCTGATCAATTTAAGAATAATAACAAAGGTTCTTTATTTTTTGAAGGCAATGATAAATCATCTCTTTAGAAAAATACAGTTCATGTCCCAAAGCAGAACAGCAACAATAAAAGCCCTCTTGAGCAAATATTGCAAAAGAGACTTTAAATGTAGTCAAGCCTTCTATCTGTTTAAGATGGTTTGCTGCAAACTCTAACTCTTCTGCAATATTAGAGCAGCCCACTAGTAAGTGAATCAGACTTCTGGTTTTCTGAGGTGGAGAAATATCTCCCTGGGATTTTATAGATGAGAATGTTTTGGCGTTTAAGAGCATTATAATTTTGTTTTGGTTTTTTCCCTTCTGTCTAGAGCTGCAAGGACAGTGTGAATATTGCCTGTGGATGTCATTATTTCACTGCCTGTATTATTTGCAAGCACAAAGTCTTTGGAGTTTCCATGTTGTAGAGATTCTCCTTGACTACCTGTCCAAGAAAGGAAATGTGAGTTTAAGAGCTTTTATGCTTTTAAGAGCTGGCTGGGCCGATGCTTTTAAAAGCTGGCTTAGCTCTGAGGACTTGCAGCTTGTGAGAATCTTGCACATCCCTCCTGAGAGGGAGACACAATGGCGTGTTGATGTCTTTTAACTCAAATGCAGGTCTGAAGCTAACTTGGGTTTCGAAGATTGAAAATTGCCAGCAGCCTTTTCTTCGTTGTTCTCCTTTGGGCGTATGAAACAAGTTAGGGCTCTCTCCAAATAGACATGTGTGCAACTTTTCTTAATCAGGCAGCTGTCTTTATTTTATTTAGTGTCTCTTCATGGCTGAGTAGTTTGCATGCTTTTTGAGACGGGTGGTGGGAAGAGAGGAGGCCTGCGCTCACTCAAGGAATCGTCCGTTCTCATTGCTGGCCTGGCTGTGATGGGGAGGGTTTGTGGAGAAGCAGGACACATGGCGTTGCTGCTTCTCATTGCTGGGGTGTGGATTGGGCCCTTGTGCAAGCAGTTACAATTTTGGTTTTTGTGACTATTCTAACTTCAGAATTTCCAGAATACTTCTACCATTTTTTTTATTCCTGCCTTTTATTTATATTAATAGAAGCGCATGCAGACACAGAACTGAGGCTTAAAAAAGTTCAAGCCAATACTTGCAATTTTTCTGAGATATTTTCACAGCTCTAATATTCCAACACTGCTTTTACTAATTAAGTTTTCTTAATTATATGATTTGCAAGATTAAAAGGCCACTGCCAATATAAACCACATATTGCCCCTAAACTGTTAGATTATTAAATTGATTTTTTAAATTAATTTTTACTTGCCATGATTTGTATTCTGTTTGTTCTGTGCTATTTTAAGCTTGGATAATAAATATCATGTCAGTCTCATATTCATTTGTGGACACTTCCAAGTTTTCAGTGCTACAGGGTAAGGGTTTGAAAGGCAACAGCACAATTTTTTGTTTTGCTTTAAAGAATTGTTTTCTTAATTCTATTCATCTTATGCTTTACAGAAGACTTTTATTTTTAAACAAAATAGAAAACTGGGCTAAATATAAGTTGACAGCATCTCTTAAAATGATATTCTTGTTTATGACAGTGTAGAGGAGAGGCACAAAAAGTCAGAGGTCATTTTTTATATGCAGTAGATTCTCATATGCAAGAATGTCTGGATGTGTAAAGTGTCTGTATGAGACTGAGTCATTTCTTCTCTGATGGGATTTCTCAGGGCTATTGCTGTAAAAACTGCTTGTGATAAGAACATCTCCCTAGTAATGTGTTTTGCAACCCTGGCGTGGCCTATTTGAACCACCTAATTCCCTGGCGATGGCCACAGCTCATCAGACTACAGGTGGGTGACTGGACTTAGTGAATAAGATTGTTGGGGAGAAGCAGGAGCTAAGCCCCCACCATGGGTTAGCAGGGGGGCTGGCACATGCAGGCCAAGCTCACACCGATTAGGTGGCGATGGCAGAGTTGTACTAGTGTAGGAATAGCACCTCTGTGGGTCAGCCTGCTGGTGGTGAGCTGCTACGCTGGGCAGGGACTGGGGCACTCGATGGAGGGCATGTTTGGATGGAATTGGTGGGAGCAATGAAGTTAGAGCCACGCCATGGGAGTCTGACAGAGCATAAGGCAGTTTGGTAGTTCTGGTTCATTGTGCTGGCCCTTAAGTCAGTTTTGCCCATTCCTACTGGAAATAAACCCTAGCGGAAGAGCTTGAATAAGCAATTATGCTTGGGAATCCATTTTTGGGAGGTGATCAGCTCTATAGGTGGCATGACAGTGTGGTTTGAGGATGGCTGGGGATTTGGCCCCGAGTGCCCTTATCCCAGTAATGCAGTGAACAGTGGTGCAGGGCCAGGGCGCAGGCAGAGCCTGCTGCAGGTGTCATGGCTCGGACCTGGCCGTCTCCACTCTGGATGTTAAAGCGCTTGGTGATGTGAAAGTGAAAGCCACAGAGATGCAGGGTAAAGCAAAGCGTTCTCTTCAGATTGTACAGCAGTTTCACAGATGATACAAAATCCATGTTAAAAGTAGTGGTGATCAGTACAGGGAGTGTAACCTTTGGGTCAAGAGCACAACATTAATATAACTTCAGTTTTGGCTCCTGCATGCTTGCTATCTTAGGCAAACTGAAAGCAGTGCACACTTCATGGTGAGCAGAAACTTGCATAACAAATTGTTGGTTTGCTGGGTAATGAAGGAAGTGGCTTGTTATGTATTGTTTTGCCTAAATTTCAAATATTGTGGGCCAACACTATGAAGTGCTATAACAAGCTATACCAGATTATCAAGTGGCTAAACTGATATAATAAACTCTGCTTTTACACTACAGAATTCTGTCCCTGACAGAAACGGCAATAAGAAAATATTGGTTGCATTATCTAATAAATAGCTTATGTGATGATTAATTGCATATACTTTTTCTGATCTGCAAAATACAGACCTGGTTCTGCATCCAGGTTAGAACAGACAGCCTCAAACACCCTCAGACTTTGGTAGATACTCGTTCAGGTGCAAAGGACTTGTTGCACAAGTAAATAATAGGACTAAGGCCAATATATTGTTTGAAACGCAGATGCCTTTTGAGGAGAGAGGAAAGCTGAAGTCTGTTTAAACAGCAACAGTAGTGCTGAAGTAGTGAAATTGTGAAACGGGCAAAGTAACTCCTAACACCAATTGATTATTCTTTTTTTGGGGGGTGAGGATAGGCATGTAAGTATCTTGAATTCAGAATTCATGGAGGAAAACCAAGATTCTGGAAACTTACTGTTGTGGATGGTTTTTTAAGAGAACACAAGGTTTTTGATTATTTGTCTCCTATATAAAGTAAAACTGAATGTTTCAAACAAAATGTGCTGAGTGTATGCATGTAGTCTTAGATATTGGGGAAGGAAGATTTTTTTTTTCCTTGAAAGAAAATGATCAATATTTTTGCCATCTGTCAGAAACAAGATATATTTAACAAAGCTTGAAATGGTGGGATTAGGGGGTATGGAGATAAGCTTTTTTTAATTTCACGGCTTCCTGAAAAATCACACTGAAGAAACCCCCACACCATGTGTGAGCAAATGCAGAGGGGTGACGGTGCAGACATGCCATTGGCTTTAGACACTGTCTTGATAAGGGCCTTTCTCAGAGCCAGGACCAAGTCCCTCTCAGAAAGCTGCCTCTGTTATGCTGCTGTCCCAGTTTATGACTTTTTCTTTTTTCCACTGCAAAAGATCTTGGATTGAGGGATTGTCCTGATGATCTGTTCAGTGTTCCAAAGAGGCTGATTAATCTGAAAAACCCAACAAGACAGCTGAAACTGCTGCCAAAAACTGTCATCCGTTCTGCTCTCTCAACTGCCAGCTTTCTGTGCTTCTGCTGTAGAGACAGGTCCACTCTTAAAGATGCAGCTTGACGTTTCCTAATACAGCAGCAACAGGGTAAATGATGGGGGGAGTGATTTAGGGGTCTATGAGTTTTCCCTTTATTCTGTCACTTCTGAGTAGTGGTGTTTATCTCCTGAGGTAGCACAAAGCTCAGTACTGCTATTAATTCTTGTCCGTTGAAGGCAATTAATCCAGTGGCAGAGAGGATGGAAACTTTATGGAGGGGAAGGTGGCCCTTGAAGGTCAACATGATGGAGTTTGTATGGCTGGCTGTGCACCTTGCAGCATCACTGGTTCATGGCAGTAAAAAAGGTGAATTACTCCTGAAGTGGATTTCCTATATGCTCATTTAAAGCAATTAATAATGCTTTATTCCTGCTATGGATGGGAGTGTGAATGCTGAAGCTAAAGAAGAGAAAAGGAGGCTCCTTAGTCTTTGAAGGGAGAGATTTTGCAGCTCTGGAAGGAGGGGGGGTGGCCTAGCTATCCCTTGCCTGACCCACATACTGTGTTTATGTAAGGCAGGGTGAGCCTCTGTCCCCCTCTTGTGGCTAGTGCACACTGGGGTTGAAGGCAGGAGAGCAGATGGTCTCCAGACCCACAGTGGAGATGACAACTCCACACCAAGGTCCTGGGTTTAGGGCTTTTCAGATGCCAGGCCTGGGTGCCTTGCTGTGACTCACTAAGGATACTCTTCAGCTGTGGAAGCATAAGTCAAAAGGAAAAAAAAAAAGAAAACTGGATAACTGCAATCGAAAGCTTGAGGGAGTGTTTAATGGGGCCATTAATAAATGACTCAGGCAGCCAATGGGACATAGCCTTTGGTCTCATGCCTTGCAATACTCCAGAGGCACACTGTAATGAACCCATAAAACGTGCCCCATCAAGTCTTAGTGCTTTAGCAGAAAACACTGCTGAATTTAATGTATGGTGGATGGCAAAGTGGTGCCTCTAGTAAACATCTAGGACAGCCAGTGCCGAGAACCTTATTAGGGGATGGATTTTTTTAAAGGGAAATCTTCAACTATTTTCAGAATTTTTAAGAATACCAGAGTGTTCTGGGTGAAGGAGAGGATCAACCTTCTGAACTTTAACTTGTCAGCAAACCTCTGTGTTAACCCCTGCCACGTATGCAAATGATGAAAGGTGTAAATGTCTCCAAAAATGTTTTGCTGTGCTAGCAATATGTTTTGATCCTGGATACAGCTACAGAAAACAGTGCATTGTAATAGCAATCAGTACTGTTCTAGATACACAGATAGTATAGCGCAGGGTGCTACAGGAGCCCCTAACTAAAGATTAAATTTGATTAAATACACTCCCAGCAAACTGGCTCGCTTGTGCCAATTAACTTGGAAATGCAGCAGTGTTTTATTGCTTTAGGAATGAATGGTACTTATTGGCTTCTTATATAACAGTTTGACTTCCTCATCCAGTCAGAAAATTGAGCATCTGTCAGACCATCAACCCATAAATGTCTTCATTAGATCTGATAAACAGACCATGGCAAGCCAGAAAGTTGGAAGGTACCACCCTTCTGCCTGGGGGGCTGGACTCACTTAACAGGCTCAAAACGAGGGAGCTATGTAAAACAGGGAGAAACTCTGGGTGAGTGATACAGAAGAGCTGCTCTGAGACGTGCCCAGGTGCAGCACTGAAATAACCTCTCTTAGGGCCATAAGGGACTCTTCCCCATCCCTGTTACCAAACAAACAAAACCTTGGCAAGTAACTGGTTCAGGAAGCTGTCCCTGGACAAATTGTTGGGTGTGATCCCAATGTAGTTGGACTTGCGCCTACTGACAGCTGAGATCCCTCTGGAAAGCACAGGTTGTCATTGATTTGAAGGAACTCTGTGACCCAAAGACTGGGTTTTCTACCAGACTGAGTGGTGTTTGCTGGAGGCTCTCTTACTGAGCCCTCCTGTTGCCTTGCCTCCGAGTATTCTGCCTCTGCTTTGGGGTCCTGCACAAAGAATCTGCACAACAAGTCAGGAGCATCACCCAGAAAATGTTGCTTCTCCTAAGTGTTGGGATTATCAGAGTAGCCCTCACCTTGAGTGGTTGTACAGCCTTTCCACCTGACCTCAGTACAGTAAATCTGTGACATTGGAGATGTTGACAATATTACAGTAGATGGTGGAAGTCCTTAATCACACAGGGATGTATGGATGTTTTATTTCCACTAAAAGCACTAACAAGAACAGGGAAGACGTGGTCAGATGAGCTTTTAAATGCTGTACCACCGAGTCTTCCTTCAAAGTGAGAAATTATTTTTCATCTTCTGCAAACTTCTACCTGACTCTGTGCTCTGATAAATCTTTCGCTTTAAATAAAGCTGCTGCTGTTGCACAACTTTTGGTCTTGCAAAATGCAAAGCCATCTGTTACAACCTCAATTATAGGTTAGAGGAGACAGAAACTTATTTGATGGACTGCAACAGCAGGATTTACCTTCACTGTATGTCTGAGTTAAAAGAGCCAACCTTTATGACAGAGGCCAGGTCAAGAACGAAGGGTTTGTCTATCAAAGTAAACTGAAGAGTGGGAAAACCTCAAGACAGATTTTGACTTCATACCTAACTTCTAAATGAAGTTAGGACTGACATAGCTAGATGTCTCTGGGTATATATTGGTATGTACAAGCCTTTTATTTTTCCCTCCCAAAGTCTGCAAATATTACTTAAGTGCTGCTGTGTATTTTGAGAATCCATACCCCTGTGAAGGAAAAATCAAAGCAGTGGTAGCCACTTGAATTACTACATATATGTTGCTATTGAGACTAAATAATTTAGTCTGAGTTAGTTCTTTGCAAACTCAACCTGAACAAAATAAACTTGGTGCCATATGAGAAAAAATCAATAGCCTGTCAACTTCTTTGATTTTTACTGGGAGATTGATATTTTGTAGATTTTAATCCTTGTAAAGCTGTAATACATGATTATTTCGGAAAAAAAAAAAGCTTTTAACTCAGAAGAGTTTATAAATGTTGTAGTTTGCTTTTTTCCTGCAACTAAGTGTATGGAAGAAGCCTATAAAACTCCAAAATGTAGCTTAAAAACATATCATCTTTGTTTTCACTTCCCTACGGGTAATTCATGGGATCCTCGGAATGCACAACCAAGATTTATTTTTGATGCTTGGGGTTGTCATTAATGAAGCAGTCACCCTGCCAATTAAACCAAAGCTGTTCTTTTAACATCTGATTATTTTTTTTTCTCCCTTACCTTGTTGCAATTCCCTTGGGAATAGGAAGGCCAGGTGCCTGTACTGGCTGTTCCTTGGGTGAGTACTTGGCTCCAAGGCCTTTTGCTCCCAGGGTGCACGTTGGCTAGGCTCTGGCTCACCTGGGAAACCTTGGACAGTATGTCCTAACTGGAGTAACGCAGTCATGGTTGGAACTCTCCTTCTTTTCAAAGTGAAATGAAAACCTAAGCCAAGATCATCAGTGAAGTTTACCTTCCCCCATCCTGTCCAGCAGACTCATACATGTTTGATTTATCTCTGTTCAAGTCTGTTAGAGCAGCGGGAGGTTATTGCTTTGTATGGGGAAAGAATCTGTGACAAACCTGAATGTGCTCAGTTTAAAAAAAAAAAAAAAGGTGAAAGCAGTAAATATGGTAACTATGCCAGTCTTTCCTAGTCTGCTTTTCTGTTACATTCTTGTTATACAATAGTAAGAGCTATTGCAGTGAGCACTGTTGAAAGATGGGGGATTTAAGAGAGAGCTGTGATGGTTTTGTTGGATTGATGCCTATATTTGGACTGTATTTATTATTCTACTTCTATTAAGGTGCTTAAGTTATTCAGAGTTGGGTTTAGACAAGAAATAAATATCTGAGCAGCTGTGACTACATGTCTGTTAGTGATTAGTCATCACTACAACTCTCAAGAGTTGGATTTACCAGCAAATTGTTAAAATTCCCACAAATGGAGTGAAAAAAGTTGAGTTTTGTTTTGTTGCGTTTGGCTGGAAATTTAACCTCAAGCTATCCAACAGGCCAAGAGAAGAGAGATCCCGGCCTGGCATATGAGAACAAGCTGTTTACGATTTTCCTTCCTTGCAGGTGCTATTTCCTGTAGCTCACCTGTCAGGATCCAGGGGAAAATGCACAGATAGCAGGAGAAGATATATCAGTGCTACTTCTTAGTGAGAACAAAGAGAATTGCTAAAGTCTTGGGAAGGGGGAGCCTGATTCCACCTGTACTGCAGTGACTGGAATCTTTAAGTGTTCAGCATGTCTTGGGTTTGGCTGTCTATTTGAAGAGGCAAGGAAGTATTGAACGGTGTCTTAATTTCAACCTCAGACAGGTACTGCAAGGGAGACTTCTGCATGTACTGATCTATTTTTCTGAGAATATTAAGAAAAAGGATCTCGGTATATTCTGAGTTTGACTGATGCAATGTATCACAATGCAACTGCAACTTCTGTAATTCTTCCTGGTTTGGTTTTGAAAGCATAAAACGTCACCATTTTCTGTCCCTTCTAAAACTGAAGGAAGGATGCTCATGGTTACAGTAGAAAAAATGCCAGCTTTTGTTCAAAAAAATAGAAGTTTCAGTGGAAAGCAAAAAGAGAAACTCAACATCTTTCCTGACCCTTCTCGAAGGAGAGAATTATTTTTGTGCTCAAACAAATCTTGCAGCAAGTTTTTGCTTTAATTCCAGACAGCATTGCTCACTGGGTGGGAGAGGAGGGAAGAAAACACTACAGTGAACTGCAGTTCTTGAAATCCAGCCCTGCTCAGCAAGTAAAAGTGTTCCCTGCAAACAGTTTGCTGAGGGAAGGTGCATCCAGCGAGGAAGATGCTAATTGGGAGCATGGGGAAATTGGGATTTGGTTTCCTGCCCTGCCCCACACAAACTGTGTAACCTGGGGCATTTTGCTTGCAGGTGGGTCTATTCATGTTATGTCCCTTGGGTATCTAGGTTGAGTGCTAAAATTATGTTCCTGGGGAGCACTCTGCACCAACTGTTGCTCTGATGTTGCTGAAGTTAGACACCTGGAGCTGTTGATGGGAATAGCTCTTCCCCTTGCCTCCTCCTTAGCCTAGCTTGTGCTCATGCAGGGGTGTTTAAATATATCACACACACAACACCAACAGGGATGATGTAAGTCTTTAAAACTGATGTGGGCCACATACAGATGTTTGTGTGGCTGGTATTCAGTGCCCAGTTAGAATAATGCTTATTTGAGAGAATCTGTCCTCATGAGAAATACAGGTCCTGTTAGGCTAGAGGATTAGTATTCAGGGCTGCAGCTAACAGGTGTTGGGGATAGTAAATTCTCAGGTCATGAGAAATAAAGCTTTGACTGAATCATGTTGTCTGCCATTGTTGATGAATCAGCTAGATGAGAAGTCTTTACCTTTTGCATGGTTCTGTGTATCATGAAAATCACCTGGATATTATTCTTCAGTGCTCAGAGCGCTGCAGCCAGATGGAGTGAATGGATGCTAAGTTTTGTGCCATTGACTAGTACAACCTAATTTGATGCTGAAATGGGTAAACTCGGTCATCTTTTCAGGTAAAGGAAGGACCTGTGGAGAGGCTTGCATAACAGTTGTTGATGCCTTTGTAATTTTTAGATGGGGTGGTGGTACCAAATAATTTATACTATTTAACATTAGGAATAATTTTGATTTCTAAGTTTCATTCCTAGCCTAGTCTCATCACCACCAGAACTTGCCAAATGGATGTAGTGTAAAAGGTTACCAGTAAAGCCCCACAATTTTTAGTGTCAGATCAGTGTAAGTGATAAATCACATCTTTTATTTAGAAATTTGTGATACCTGGTTTGTCTGTTAGGGAGGTGTGTTTGTAAGACATACATTTCTTGGTCCAGTTAATCTGCTGTTTCTAGTAACACTGTGTGAAGGTTAGGAAACAATTTCTGGCCAAAAATTCCATAGCTTATAATTTTGCCAGGCTTGAACCATTGGGATGAATTTTCCATATCAAGGATCTGCCCTTCTTGTTTAACCCAGAAGTATGTGTTTTTGACTGTCTCATTTGAGGTCTTGACTTCTAATTTGGGAATTACTGTGTAGCCATGGCTCTGAGTGAGGCTTGGGGAATTACTCATCGGTTGTATTAGATGCCATAAAAATACTGAATGCTCTTTTAAGTAAATTAGGTTTTGGGTGCTTCTATCAGGGCATCCAGAAGTAGCTAATTCTTGAGAATTTTAGGGTTTTTTCTTTGTATTCCAGCTACTATAGAGGAAAAAAAACCAACAAGCAACCAAAACACCAAAAGGACCCCAGAACAAAAAAACCCCACAACCCAGAAAACAAAACCCAAAAGACCCAAAAAGCAGCTCATCAAGGTGTAGTAAAGATAAATTTGTTGAAGTCTGTTTCGCCAATATTTTTGTTAATGATAGGTGGTAAATAAAGCTTGGGGCACCCCAGGTATGGAGAGGGTTCCTGTTCCACAAGCACGATCTGTCCCATGTGCTGAGCAGTGAAATCCCATGGGGACAAAATAACAGTATTTAAGAGGTGGTGGGCTGAATTTCTTCACTCAAGCTTCTTAAAATTGTGTTAATTCAAGCACCTCCAAGCTTCTGGAGTCCTGATTATGCAACTGTAGAACATAATTTTTTCCCTCTTTCGGTAAATAACTAAATATTTGCACTGTGGTAGTACTGAGGAGGCACAAGCTGCGTTCCAAACGCAAAGCAAGGTGTAGTTCCTGCCCTGACTTGTAGATGTCTTTCTGATTTAAATCCCTTGCTAATGATAAGACTTCAGCATTCAAGTCATTATTTTTGTTCTGATCCCTCTTAATAGAATTACTGTAATAAAAAAAAAAAGAGTATATGTGAACCTGTGTGACAGAGTGTTTCAGTGGCTCAGGGAAAGGAAACCCCCAGTTCTGCCTGTACCTTGTGAGTGGTACCAGGCAGACCTGCAGGTAAATAAACTGGATCCAGCAGCAGTCCAGCCTGGCCTTTCTCCAGGGAAAAATGTGGACTGTATTTGAACTGTTTATACTCACCTGAGCTGGTTTGTCAGTATGTAGTTCTGCGTTAATAGGTCTCAAGAGATTGACTTCTCCAAAGGCAGAAAATGCTACTCAAGTTTGAAATATCATCTGCTACATACCCTGTGATTCTTTAGGAATTGCTCCATCAGTCAAAACATGCTCTTCAATGTGATGTCCCAGGTTTGTTTGTTTTTAGTTTGCTGCCATGCGGGAAGCTAGATGGGTGCAGTTGTGAACGGGGTGTGGATAAATGCTGCAACCCCCTGATCTCACTTGATCACTCGCAGTTTAGCAGATACTGGCAAGGCAGTACCACACGTAGCTTGCCCTGCATCTTGATGAGTTCTCCCAAACTAAGCAACATATCACCTTAAACTTGTGCAATCCTTCTCCTAATCCATGCGTGAAGACATCCTTGGTGTTTACGTAACATTTACTGTGCAGCAAGCCCGGAACAGGCATGGTTCAGCTCATTCTGTCATGCACAGGAGTCGCCTTTAAGTGACAGCCTGCTGGATAAGTGTTTTTATTCCAGCAGAGAAAACTCAATACAGGAGATCTCCGTTGTTGATTGCCTCTCTGAGTGTCCTGGTTTCAGCTGAGTTAGTTTTCTTGCTAGTAGCTGGTGCAGTGCTGTATTTTGGATTTAGTGTGAGAATAATGTTGATAACACACTGATATTTTAGTTGTTGCTAAGTAGTGCTTATCTTAAGTTCAGGATTTTTTTGGTTTCCCATGCTCTGCCAGCAAGCAGATGCACAAGAAGCAGGGAGGGAGCATGGCCAGGACAGCTGACCCGAACTAGCCAAAGGGATATTCCATACCATAGAACACCATGCTCAGTATAGAAACTGGGGGGAACGGGCCTGGAGGGGCAGATTGCTGCTCAGGCATCAGTCAGTGGGTGGTGGGCAATTGCATTGTGCACCACTTGTCCTTTCTTAGGTTTTATTTATGTCTTTTTTTATATTCCTCTTCATTACAAATATGATTATATTTTATTTTATAATTTTTGTTTTAGTTATTAAACTGTTCTCATCTCAACCCGTGAGTTTTACTTTTCTGATTCTTCTTCCAATCGCGCTGGGAGGAGCGCATGAGTGGCTGTGTGGTGCTTAGTTTCTGCTGGTGTTAAACCACGACACTAAGGCTCTGTTCTCCCTCTTCTACCCCAATTTAAACTGAATTTCCTAGGAGAAACCATGAGCAAAGGGCATTTGGGGTATGAAATATGGTTCTTCCAACTTTGCAGACCTGAGGACAAATTGAAGATTCAGCTGACTCTTCTTAATACTGAATCTTTCCATTGACCCTTGCAGGGAGCTGAAATGAGGTCTGACCATTCTTATGTTGCCTTGATTTTTTTTGTTTTCCCTTCTGGTTGAGATTCATAGTATTTGCAGCTTCCTATGAAGTCTGGGAGTGAATAAAGGGATTACAGAAGTCTAAAGGTGACTGCTTTTCTTGAAGCTAGAATTCTAATCTTTCTTTTAGCAAAATATCTGGGATCCTTTTGTAACTAATAAAAAATAACACAAAAGAGAGGGGGATTTGGCACTGTTGGATTTATTTTCTCTTGATTTCCCTTTATATAAAATTAACCATAACTAAACAAATATTAAAAATCACAATGAAATCGGTTGGGTTACCATGGGTTCAAATACAGCACAGAGCAGCTTTTGAAGTTGTAATATGAAAAAAAAAAAGCACTGACCTTTCAAGTGCACAGCACTTAAGGCCTATCTTCTTCCATTTATTTTGGTAGAAAAAAGTCTTTCTCACTTCTCTGAACAAAGGTTTGCTCTACAGTACATGATGTCTGGAAAAATGCTTAGAAATTCAACACCTATCAAACCCTTGAAACCGAACCCTCAGTGAGGACAGGGAGGTGTATCCCAGTACAGTGGGCATGATGGGAACTGTAAACATACAGGTAGTCCAAGGAAGGAACTGAATCTCTGTTGAACTACCTTTGCTCTCTTACTACTGTACTTACTGAATTTTTTTTTCTAGTAAGGATATGGGTTTTTTATAAAACTTGTTCTGTATTTTAATGCCCAAATAGATTCTCAGATCTGAAGAGGCACATTCCATGTTTTCATTGAGTTAGATAGATCTCTGAATATTTTAAAACTCTCTTGCTTAAAAGTGTCAAAATAGTTTCCTGACAACATGGTACAACAATGAATGGGCAGGAAAGCACTCAATGACAACGTGTTCCAATACACGTGTGTCGTTTCTCTCATTGTTAGCTTTTGTTTTGTATCACTTTATGACAATCTGGCATACAGAATTTTTGCAAGTTCATCAGCGATTTGGGCACCTAGCAGCTTCTGGCTCTTATTGTTGGAAATGAGCTTTGGATTTGCCCTACTGGCCTCACAAGACTGTTGAAGCCAGCAGTGATGGCAGGAGTTGGCTCTGCTAAATGCACATGAAATGAATCTTGTAAGACCATAAAATGTTTCTGCAAGCCAGAGGATTGCCAATATGCTTTAATCATTATCTCTGCAATGGTCCTCTGAATAATGTAAGTGTTCAAATTTGTTACACTAAAAATTAACCAAAAAAAGGGAACCTCCTCCAAACAAAACAGTTGGTTTTGTGGAAGGATGTAAATCTTCCTGCTCCAGGGCAGAAGTAAAACTTTCCTTAACTGATGAGAGTGATTTTATTTTTTTTTCCTCCTATTGTAGAGAAGTGATTCTGTAGCTAAGTACTGTGAGGTGTCTTTCTGTGTGTAGCCAGAGTTGGGCTGCGTGGGTGTCAGGATACGGGACTGTTGTGATCATCAGCTGAACTGGTCTGGCAGTTCCTGTGTTGGCTAAACTTCAAGGTGAGTTTGCTTGAACACTGCGAAGGGAGAATTCCAAATCTGTGTGGTAGTTTTTTGGTTGGTTTTGTTTGCTTTTAAATCCCGCAGCCCCCAGTCTTGCCTGTTAAATGCAGAGTTTGGTAGTGCGTGAACAGTTTTTGTCCTAGATCTAACTTTTTTTTCATTATTTAAAACAAAAAACCCAACCCTCAATTTAAGAAAATCTCCTCTGTCGTAAGTCTATCAAGCAAAAACACTTTTGCGGCATCTTCTACAAAACAAATGAACTTTCACAAGACTGCATGACTTTAGGCTATGCAGAAGGTATATGTACAACCCTGAGAAAGGAATATGTGAACGTTGTTGTGAGCGGAGGAAAAGCCTGGTAGTCATTGGGCATCAAGTAGGATTGTGGCAAAGCAATGGCAGGGTGGTTGGGTTTGACAACTAACAACATTGTAAAGCTTTGACAGAATAAGAACTTACATGTGGTGTCAATCATCCTCTGCATGCCACCTCCAATTTCTCTTGCTGTAAGAGGACATCTGTCCCCACTGGCATCTGAAATACAGCTGTCAATGTCACTGCACCAAGGATGGAGGGCACTGAAGGAGCAGAGTGTGGGGTGGGGCACGTGATTGTTTCGGTGTTGCCTACAAAAAGTTCAAGGCTGAAATTGAGGAGAGATGGTTCTGAGATGTGTCTTCAACTCTGAAGGATAATCTTCAGAAAAGTGGACTAAGGGGAGGGCAGTAGGTGAGAGTGGCTGAAGCCATGGCTTGGTCTTTCTTTAAAGTGAGTGAAGAAGAGTTGGAAGCACTATGGTTAGGACATTTGGAATGGACTTGAGTTCATACTAGTGTTGCATGGCAGCTGACTGGACTCTTCTACACTGCTTCTAGCTTAATTTTAAGAACATGAGTATCTCCTCTTAAATCTAATTAAATGTTCACTGTCTGAAGAATAAGATAAATATATTTACTACATTTTTTAAGCTGTAGGGGGTGCAGCATGAAGGCTCAGTATTTTTCTGCTTCAATCTTCATGTGTTTTCCTGTAAATCAGTCCTGGAGCCAGACAGAAACTGTGGTTTGTTGTTGTTTGTTGGGGTTGGTTTTGGGTTTGTTTTTAAACCAAGTACCTCCATGCCACTAATAAAGCCATACCATTCAGAGGTGGGTTGGCTGATGTGCTGTCCTCCTGTCCTGCTCTCACCCACACAGACCTGGGAAAGAAGGGTCATGATGAGGAACAATGTTTCCAGTATTTCACTGGAGAAAACTTTCAGTCTTAAAACTATAGAGAAGAAATGTGTTGTTTATGAAGTTACAAGGCAAATTCCCATTTCAGTTTGTTTTTAAGCTTCTTGTGCCATTTTCTGTCCCTAGAAGGCTTAATTTTTAAAAACTTTTCACACATTTTCCTTTTTAGTTTGTCTCTTTCTTAAAAGAAACAAAGCAAGCAGGAGGCTTTTTTTCTTTAGAAATAAACTATTCTAAAAAAATCTCTTTGAAAACGTTGAGTTGGGAAGTTAAAGAGCACCACTCAACACTTTGACCAAAACTGGAGTATATATGACTTGTCAACCAACCAGCCTATCCTGCATGCTTGAAGTGAGAAAGTTTTAAACAAAAGGTATGTTAAGAAAAGAGTGAGTTTGCTTGAAGAAATTTTTCTCTTCTAAATGTGGTACTTCAGTCTGTGAGAATTTCCTCCATCAGCTGACCATGCTGTAGCACAAATGTACTCCTGCTGCAATCTCTTCCTCGGAGAAAAATGAGGATATCTTGGTTTGGTTCCTTCCCGCATTGGAAAGTTACAGGTTTCTCTTTTCTTTCTGCAAATCTTCATTAAATGGAATTTCAGATCAAAGCAAACTTTTAAAAAGGATTAAGGACATATTTTGAAGCAGAAATAATTTGAAAGGTGATGGGATGACCAAAACTCTTGGCTGACACATCTTCATGATAGCTGCTAAACAGAAAATCCAAGGGAGCTTTTAGGGTACTGTGGTCCCTGATTCTTAAATTTTTTTTGAGTCATGCTGGACTGATTAACAAATTGCGAGCAAGGTAGTAGTTTGGAGTTACACCTGCACGGAGGCTGGGAGGGAGTTTTGGGCTGCCCAGGCACCCACAGTGCCACTGATGGAGAGAGAAGAGCAGTGTTGCCAAACCTGCTTGAGACGCCAGCAAAACTAGAGAGCTGAACTCCTCAGTCTGAGGCTGCTGTGACTGTGTCCCCTCCAGCTGCAGTGACTCGATGCCCTCATTTGTTTGCACAACTGTCTTCAGTGCATGCAAAGTCCTATCTTGCAGAGCTAACTGCATATGTAACTTCAGTAATGGAGTCTGTGTGCTGGGTGTCTATGCTGACTGTACGTATAGGCTCTAAGTTGTGTTTTGATTAAAAAGTTGCACATGGTAGGGAACAAAAGCTATTTTTGCAAGTCTGCCTATGCTATAGTTGTATTTCATCTCTGTTTTAATCTTCTGGGAAGCATATACACTAATATTTGAATGCCAGTGCAGTCCAGACTGCTACTCCATCCTCTTGCTCCACCCACTGTTGTGGGTGTGGTGTTTATCATGTTTGTACTGGGGGGTACACAAGCTGTTCTCTGTCTGCTCTGGCTGCCTGTTAGAAGTAAGAGTTATACTGTGCCCTGGGGCAGTGTCTGAGTGTGTGTGGTAGTGACAACTGTTAGTGGAAAGGATGACTGTGCATGTGCATATGGGGCCAGCGTGCCACGCCGACGCAGGAGGCTGTGCTTCTGCATGACTCTCACAAACACAGCAAGTGATAGGAGAAACGAGGGAGGAATTTATAGGTTGGAGTTGTAAATCAATTCCGCATAGTTTTGTATTGCTGTGAGAAAGAAGCCTGGACATCCGCTGATGCTCTTCCACCTCTTAAAATGTTCTATTATAAATTTACTGCTTAGTTATGATCCTGTTCTGGCGAGAGAGATAGATAAGATAAGGCCATCTAGGGTTGCCAGCACATATAAAACTGTGACTTTATTTGACATGATCTTAATGTACTTGAGAGGAAGGTGGGTGTAACAGTGTGAGACTACTCCAAAATGCGTCTCCAGTGCATCCTCATAGTTGTCTACTTCTCACTTTATCCTCAGTTATGTGAACAGCAGTAGTAAAAACATGTGCAAGCTGTGTCATCTTTGTGTGTGGATAAGCACAACTGCAAATAGCAGTGAAAATTTGCTATTTTGATTCTTTTTGCTTTGTTTTGAATACTTGGTGATGCAACCAGAACCCTATTGTTGCACAGGCAAAGCTCCAAAGAACAATCAGCTCGCCTCCTATTTTTATTTGGAGTTTTACAAACTGTAATAAAAGAGCACCCAGACAATGCTCTGGGCATTGCGGATGATCTTATTTAAAAAATACACTCGTAAACAAATGGCTTCATCAGCCACCTCAAATCAGATCAAATAAAACTTGCTCTATCTATGCTGTTGCTAAGTTAGGAGCCATCTGTTGCTATCTATTAACAGACTATTTACATGTATACAGATCCAAAATACTTTGGTAACAGGAATTGTCTTTTCTGTCAGCATCCCACTTTGTTTAGCAGCTCTTTCCACCTCCCAGATCCTCATAGAGAAAGGTGAAAAGAGGCTCTGTGGTGAGCTAGGCGGACTAAACCCCTGGTTTGCATTGACTTGGTGAACAGATTTTCCCGAGTTTGGGAGCTCTAAGGGAGTTTGTGAGTTTGTTATGAAAATGTGGTTACCAGGGAGAGAACCACGTGCTAGGCTGGAATAGACTGCGTTAAATCTCCAAATCTGACAAATTGCTTTTTTTGTCTTGTTTATGGAACAATAGAGTGAAGAGACACATGAATTCTAGTAAGAATAGGCACAAGAGCTATATTGTTCTTCTAAGATTGCTGAAGAAACTAAGGCTGCCTAAGAAACAGCATTCAATCAAAATGTTTAACCTGATCAGCCAGAAATGCAAAAAACCCCTAATGTGCAGTATTGCCTTTCTCTGATACTGCCTGCTTTTGGTAGGCGTGTTGTGTCACATCTGAGGTCTGCATCTTACAGAGAATTTCTGGAAGTCTCTTAATTTTTCTGCTTAAGGAATGTTAAAATAAAAGTCAGAAGCGACATGCAGTCCATGTTATGTGATATGCACTGCTGAAAATTGTCAGACATCCATTTTGCAGTGGTTTAATAATGCTGGGGAAACTAAATACAGTCAGTTACAAGTTAAAATTGAGAACCAAAAGCTGTATCTATGGAATGATCACATACAAAACTTTTCTCCAGATATGGTAAATTGGGGTAAGAGCGATCTGCCTTTTGGTCTGGTCTCTTCTTTTGCATCATTCTCTCCTAAGTAGCTAATTTAATATTTTGTTCAAGTGGTGAGATCATGCAGATCCAAGCTTCAATATCAAAAATGATAGTTGTATTTTAAAGGAAAAAATAATAACAATAAATCGGCTCTTAAACTGAGCTCTGGAAGTGGATGTGGAAGCTTCCAAGGAATATGCTTCTGTGCCAGAGTATGTGGCTACCTTCGGATGAAGATTTCTATCCAGTTAGCTGACTGGGGAGTAGGAACTTCTCAGGAAGTTGCTGGAGAGCTCTTAGGACTGTTTGGTCAGGAAGATCATTGCAGCCTTTTGCTCACGCAGAAAAAGCTGCTATTGGAAACTCAGCTAATGCTGTTCTATTCCTGATGGCGACATTGTCCTCGCAGGTTCTCCCTTGTGCTGGTGGGTGTCTGGGTGCAGAGCTTGGCCCCCCCCTCCCTCTCCTCATGCCCTGTGCCCTGCTGCTCCTGCAGTGCTGTGGGCTGCAGCGTTGGCTCGGGGCTGGGGAGAGCCGCAAGCGGTGTGCAATGTGCTGGCCTCCCTGCCTCCGACTGCTAGTTTGGGCAGAGTCCCTCTGCCTGGTGAAGAGCTAGTCTGCACACGCACGCGTGCACCAGCGTAGCAGGAGTTGTGAATGAAAACCAACGGAGTCATCTTAGCTTAAGTTTTCATAAGGGTGGTTTTGTCCTGGAGTCAAAATGGTTGAAATTGCTCTCAGGTGAGTGTAGTAACTGCTTTGGGTGGCCAGAGAAGTTGCATCTGTGTGAGTTCCTGGCCCCAGCAGAAGGGGAGAACGCTGGGTGAAGTGTTTTAGGGTGGACAGAGGCAATCGTACAGACACACAGGCCCCTGACAGGTGCTGTGGGCCAGGAGCTCCATGATCTGCCCAGCAGCCTAAGGGTTTCAGTAGCTGTCATTGCTTTTCTTTTTCTTTTTTCTAAAGTGTTTGCAAAATGTAGAAAAATGCAGTAGGTCCAGAAAAACTGGAACTGTTTGGTGCAATTATTCAGAGCAACCGCTGAGCATAGACAAACCTACTATATTAAACCTCTGCCGAGAAAGTGCTGCAAATGCAACAATTGAATAGTAAGAAAAAATTATTTTTTTAATCACTGTAATCTGCCCGTAAGAGAAACGGGAGCTCAGCTATAAGCCTGATTTAAGGTGAGCATGGTATGCAGTTTCTTTATGAAAACTGCAGAGACCCATAGAGATCACGGTTCCACTGAATGCAGGGAAAGCGGAGGAGACAAGTTATGTGAGATGCTCCTCCAGGATCACGTATTGTCTGGAAAAATTATAATCATGCCCTGTACAGCTGAGTTAGGTGTTTGTGTTACAGCGCATCACATAGCAATGTAGCACAAGTGTGTGGAAACAGCTCTAGGAACACCAACAGCGCAATACCACCATTCTGAAATTTCCTGAAATTCTTGAATAACACAGTTTCCAGCTTCTCAGTCACTTTAGAATTGGTGACTCTTCTGCATGCTTTCTATCCCTAAAGCATCAGGCCCGATAGTCAAAAGACTGGTCAGGCAATGGCACATACACTAGCAAAATTCATGAAGTTACTATTGCTCTTGTGTAAGAGAGCCCTTGGGCCACATGAAGATCTGGTATTTGCATGTGTAGATGCTCAGTCAGTGCCTCCTGCATTTGGGGGACAACCAGTTGGCAGTGCAGTGCGACACTCGAGACACTTTGACTTCCTGCGAACTCAAGATTTCTTGTTTCCCCCACAATAGGACACAAACTGCCTCGTGTATCCTCCTCACATCAATCCCATGTGAAGTATTGGGGGAACCAGTTATAATCACCAGTTTACTGTAGAAAATTGTGTGCATGTGTATGCGTACTCTACTAACAATCATCATAACTTCTTTCAAGGTTCTTCTTAGCAAGGGCAACTGCCGCTGGCATTTTGGCTCCCCTTCAAACCAGTCTTGTCAGCAAGAAAAACCATATGAACTTGGAGATTGAAATCAGTTGCCCCAGGGTACCAGGTCCGGTTTCATTTTAACAATAAAAGAATCTGATGCCTTTTAGCAGGCAGGTAGTTATTGCCTAGATGAAGGAAGAGTTGTAATAGTAAATCTAGAATTGCATTCAGATGTGACATCAGCTGATATATAAATACTGTATGTCTTGCCATATCCACCCACTCTTTCTATATGCAGGGAAATCTGAACCAAGCGAAGAGTCAAATGTTGGGCTGGCTCCCCCAACTCCACAATTATGTGCTAGTAATCCTGAACTTCCTCTACATTTTCAGGTAGCTAGAGGGGCCTGAATCCTAATGTTGTGCTCGATTTCATACATTGTTTACATTAATCTACAAAAGCTTGAGCGTGTCTGCTTTTCCAGACACAGAAGACTTGAGGACAAAATAAATGTTTGAAAGTTCCTGGGAAATTACTGTCATGGAAAGGCTCTCCTTTGTAGAGTGTGTTGTAGTTATGCCCTGGTCTCCTGTGGCCAAGGTGTTCACTGGAGCTAAACCTTCAGTTGACTGATTCCTACTAAAATTGGAGATGGAAGGCTTAAATAAGGTATTAATCGATGGCTGCATATTACCTCTTACTATGATATATGCAGAATAAGCCAACTTTGCTCTAGCAAAGGGATGAATCATGGATTACTTAGTATCCAAACATTTTATCATCGTGTCAGGTATAGCATAACAGGTGTAATGACGTCCAGAGTTTTATCCAGATAGTTCCTTAATGTTTTCACCACCGCTAAACATCAGTGAATGACCAATGGGGACATATGAAGGTGGTATCCTTGTCCTTAAAGAGAGATTCCCAAGCAATTCTTTGCCAAGTACGCTGTTGTTTTGGCTTGCTGCAACTCAGCCTTATGACTGTGAAAATGAACCTGGCCAGTGTCTTTTTCTGAACACGGTCATAGTTTGTTGATCGGGAAGAGAGCTGTTAGCTGTGTGTTAATTGCAATCAGAGAGCTGTGTCTCAGAGCCCCAGCAGGATGGTGGCTTCTCAATGGTACAGGAGCAGCTGTTGACGGTGGCTCTAATTGCTGCCCTGTACTCTTGATAAAGTGGAGTAGGGGGGGAAGTCCTGCTGGGCTACAGCTTAACAGCTCCTCTTATGAATAATCTTCCCGAAGGTGCCGCTCATTCTTCTAGTCAAGCATGGTGGAATTATTCTCACCCATGCAGCTTAATCAGCAAGAAGTGTATTTGGCATATTGTTGGGAAGGAAACAGCTCTCTGCCATTGAGTACTAGCTGGGGTGTAGCTGCCAAGATAAATAAACAGTTAGGTTTGTAGATTTAGACATCTCTTTGGGTTGCTGTCTGTATCCAGAATTTAGTATCAGAAAGAATTGGAGTTTTTGCTTTTTGGTTGTCTCCCACCTCAAAAATGGAGTGTATCTCACTTTTTTAACCAAGTAAGCTGAAAACTCAGGGCACAGATTCACGTAGTTGCTGACGCAGTGCACCCCAACCTGTGGGAAAGTTTTCTGCTTTCCTATTAGGCTCTTTAGAGGTCCATGTTGTTCTCTTGCATGGGCACAGAGATAAAATAACACTGCTCGCGCCTGCCCGCAATGTCTGTGCGTTAGTGCAGTGTGGAAGACTGTGGAGGACAATTAAATTAGGTGGTGGTTATGGTTTTTGTTTTTTTTTTTTCAATTGGGGGAAACGTGGAAAATGTGAAATGTTATTAGTTAAAAACAAAACCCCTGAAAGCAGTTATTTTGACATAATTTAAATGCTTTAAGATATTGTTTCAACTTTAACTGTTTCAAACTCAATTAAAAAAACTTCAGGAAGAAAATCTGTTACAAAAAGAAAGTTGTAAAAGTTTAGGTCTAGAAATTACAAATGGTATACTTTATTGTGGATATATTTTCACTGGGGGAGAAAAAGTTGTTCAAATTCACTAAGATTTAATTTTATAGGCAATTTACCACTTTGAAGTAGCTTTATCAACATATCTTGAAACAGTTTCACCATCTATCTCTTATCTATGTGGGTTAATTTTTCTTGATGAAATTGCTTTGTCTTTCTTGTGTCTTCAAATTGATAGCAAGCTGATCCTTTGCTCAACCTACTCCCTTTTGATCTGATGCTACATTTGTCTCAGTCGTAGAAAATGTTGCTCAACAGGATATCAGTCACTTTGACCTCTTCCTGGGATACACAGTCCCATGCAATGCAGTGCCACACGTGCCTTAAAGTAGGAGTTTGCAATCTTGCAGATTGAGCAAGGTAGAACTGGGGTGCTTTAATCTTTGTACAGCTTTAAGCAATCCAGAGATGACATTACTTCAGTACTGGGTTGCATGTGTTTGCTTCACTGTGGTTGGTAGGATCTATTCAAAAATGGTAAGTATGTGTTCAGTGGAAAATCTTCAAAAGGAAAAAGAAACTTAAAAAAAACCCCAACCCAAACAGTGTTGTTTTCTCCAGTGAAATAAGAAAACTCATTTTGCATCCAAATAAATAAATCAATCATCTGGCATTTTTTAATAGAAAAATAGGTAGAAGGAGCAGGGGGAAAGGACAATTCTATTTTGTTTACTCTTCTGTTTTGACATAAAAATCTATTTTGACTGCTTACATAGCTAATTTTCTTTGCCTTTGGGAGCTGTTTTAAAAAGAGTACATAAAAGCTTTGTTCTGTTTGCTTGAAGAATCAGGAAAATGCCCAACCAGAAGTTTGCTGAGCAATGGAGCCACCAGATCTTCCCGATATTTGTGTCAGGCCAAGGAAAGAAACAGAGCCCAGAGGCTTGTAGGAAGCAGTTTGTCCACCTCTCAGTTTGCCAGTAATTTCATGCGATCAAAACTTTTAATTCTGTGATCACCAAGCATTCAGGAATGGATATTAAAATATTTCCACCTTTATTGTGTTGTTTAAGAAAAACTCTTGTCTCCTCAATTGACATTAAACTGCTTTGACAAAGAGGATCTTCCACTGTGACCAATAGTGTACTTAAGTCTGGATTAAAAATGTGTTGTATCTAGTGGGTGACACTGGTCTCAGCAGTTCTGAAGGGATTTTTTTTCAGAGGTACTTCAAATTTACCCCTCTCGGTACAGTTTCACCTGGCTGCAGGAAGTAATTTTAGTATAGGATAGGTAAAAGTGCAGGCTGAGAATGCAATTTAATATACCTGACAGCTTTTTTTACTTACTCATTTATCAACCTAAAAGCTAAAGCAAAGAGGGATGCAACCTGTAAAGTTGTTGAATAATTTTAGTGAGCTTAACCACATGTTTAGCCTGAGGAAGAGAGAGTAGTTAATTTTATATCTAAATTTTTTTTCATCCAAAGCAAAGGACCCTCCTTTTTCCTGAAGGCAATTTCAAGCTGTTATCCAAGAATGAAAATTGATAATTGTTATAGCTGTACTCAGTTGATCTTAATTTTAGTGAAGCTCCAGGCTAGCAAATATGAAAATATCATCTTCCTGGCTGATAAACTGGTTAAATGCATTGGTGCAGGATTTTGATGAGGAAGCAATAGTTAATATTTGTTGCTTAGCAAAGAGCAGTTATAATCCTGGCTTTGGAACTAATCCAAATAGGGAGGGAGGAAAAAAAGTCATTCAGCAGCAGTATGAAGTGTTTTTTATATATGCAGACACACACAAACATTGTTAGACAGCATCAAATGCTCTCATAGCAAATTGTTTGCTCTCCCTGTTGATGAGAAGAACATGAGGAGGTTACAGTGCCTGTGCCCATACCCTGTCCAATTTAAACACTGGATGATAGACCTTCCCACTGAATAGACTTTTGACCCCATGTCAATATAATACTTACAGAAATTTGTGTACAAAAAACCTTTATCTCGCCTGCACTGAGGGCTGGAAGCTGTATGGAAAAGCTCTGAAAGGTGGGTGAGCTGCCCTGTGCACAAAACACAAACAGGGACCCAGAGCCTTGAGGTCTGTGCCTGGCTCCACTATAGGTCATCTGTAACACAAGGATAGTGATATCTACCTGCACACCCGGGTTTTACAAATTACTGCTAACGCTTGTAAAAGATAGCATATTCTTTTCATTGGATATAGTTATAAAAATGCAGGGTTGTGCTACCTGTTTGGACAGCTGTGAGTCCTCTCAGTCCATGTATTAAAACTTAATTTGTAATTGTTGGTGTCTCATCTTCAGAAAGGTATTTCTTTCTTGTTTTCTCCCTCCCATACTTTCTATGACCAGAACCGTGTTCTGTGGGATACCTCAAGAAATGTTGGGTTTAGATCATCTGAAGGCAATTTCGATAAGCATTTGAGCTTTAGACATCAAAAAGGCACTTTTCTGCTTTTCATTAATTGTCATTTCTGGTACTTACTGCCATCTGTGCTCCACTACTCAGCATAAATAGGAGAACAAGGAAGTCAGAGACTGGTACTGGAGTCTTAGTTCAGGTGAAGAAAGAAAATTTGGCTACATCTTCGTATTTCTGATAATACAGGTCTTTAGCTCTAATCTATATTTTCCTGTGGTGTCAGGACTTGCTGAGTGTAAAGTTAGAGCAATTAGTAAGACAGTATCTGTTTTGTCAGATCTGCACACTGGACATGAGGGGCATTATGGATCATTGTGTTCAGTCCTCTGGTCTTGAAGGTACTGCACCATGTGGGTTTTCCCTAGGAACTGTAACTTTAAAATTGGATTTTTTCTTTTTTTTCCCTTCAAATAACCCTTCAATACTCTCATCGGAAACACTGCAAAGGTATTAGAAATTCTGCTTCACCACAGGATTAGGAGTATTGGTCAAATGGATGATGAGAAGTTAGGGTAATACCTCCTGGAACTCAATCAAGCAGAGTACTGGATCTTTTGCAGGGATATTTAACCTTAAAAGTTATTTCTCCAGTATATCTGCTCAGGAGGCAACATAGCTTTCCAACTGTGTACACAACACTAATTCCTAGAGATAGCTCCTTTCATTAACAAGGAAATCTTCGTAACGTTATTTGCATTGGGATCTTAGATCATCTTAAAGTAGTCTGGTTGAAGTCTACAGTCTTCTTCCATTCCACAGGCAACTATGTTTTTTCTGGTGTATACAAGTAATTTCTGTTTTTATAAGATGGGAGAAAAAAGTAAGCAACTGTGACTATTTCAGCAACTTGAATAGAGCTGTGATGAGAGAAACTATGATTATGGGCTCATTCTAGGGCATGACAATGTTTATGAAGTATGAATTTATTAAAGGGCTTAAGTACTTAAAACATCTGCTGTGCATCTTTTGCTATACAAGTAAGTTTTTTATTTGAATATATATAACACTATTGCTAACAAAGATCGCAATCAGAAATTAACTTGAAATGCAGCACAAAGTTCTCTAGAATAACAATATTCAGATAGTAGGTAGAGGGATATTCATTTAAAACACATTCAGTCCACACTCCCTACTCAGCCTGCAGGAAGTAAAAGCAGAAAATTAGTGACATGTTGAGATAATATGGTGATAACTGGATAGAGGCGAAGCTGCCAGTTCAGCAATGTGTCACGCTTTGATTGTGATTATGCACGATTATGCAAGCTCATGAGACTAGAAGTCATACTCATGGAAGAAGAGCAGGTGAGAAGATAAAATAAGGCCCTTAGAGGCAAAGCGATATAGACTTCTTCCGATGACTTTGCGATAAAGGAGCAATATCAAATGCTAGGAGCGAGAGCTGAAACTTCACTTGTTAAATGTCAATCCCATCATTCCGTTCTCCACTTTTAGTTTTTTCTAAACTGTAACCCAAAGATGCTTTTACTACACTCGAGTGCTGGTCTCTTAACTTCTGCGAGCTCACCATTTTACCTGTGAGTTTTTCTTAAAAACATAAAGGAAACAGAGACAGAAAAGATAAGTAACTTGCCAAAGGCCAAACAAAGCACCTGAGGTGGAGTCAGGCACAGAACCCAGTTCACCAGGCTCGTTTGTTTAACTGGTTTTCCTATTTCCCACCTCTTTTCTGTTCCTTGTCAGTCCCTCTATTCTTGTTTGAAGTATAGGGGACTTTATAACCCTGTATTTCTTACAACTGTTTGAAAGCTCTACAAGAGCGCAATACTTCTGATTGTTTTTGTTCAAAGATGGGGGCGTTTCTAGACATGTCACATCTGAAAAGTGAATGACTTCTGGCATATAGTCCTTAGTTTTCAGACACAAGGGATACATGGCAGGAATATCAAATACATGGCTGAAGCCAGACTGTGTGTCTCTAAGCATACAATGTTTTATTCTGTACTGAAGGCCTAAAATGGGAATTTTCTCTGTCTATCTAGACAGACAAGCCTCCTTTTAGGTATTATCTGCTATACAAATATTGGCCTACTCCTTAAAGCTAGTTTCATAGAAAGTTGAAGGCGGTCTGAGGAGGAGAACATGTCCTTTTATATGTGTTGGATAAGGTAAATGATATAAAATAAAATGAAGGATTAAAGCATGCTTGAACTTGAAGTAATAGATATAAAAAGGACAGGAATTATTGTTTACTTACATTTTTCAGCTGGGTGTGTGCAATCAGTTTTGCTGGGGATTTATGCATCACATCAGTTAACTTCCAGCCTGTGCCAACTCCCGTAGCATGCACCACACCAGCAGCCTCTGTTGTGAGCTACCCTGTAGCCAAGTGCACTCATCCAGGCCCCTGGCCACCCCGTATCCTCTCTTTACACTTCCCTCTTTACAGTCCTCCTCTTCCCCTTCCCTTTTCTCACCACTTCCCCTGTTTACTCTCTTGATTTCTCAACCTGCTGTGAGGAAAGACCCTTGGAGAAGGTCAGCTTTCTGCTACTCAAAAACTGGAAAGCATACCCCAAAGTCCAGGTGATTCCAGACATGGATCATTACTTTGTAGTTAGGATCGACCTGGAGATGTGTTTTGTGTTTTTGTTGTTTTTTCTGTTTCCCCCACCAAGGAGTCCATGCCCCTTTCTCTAAAAAGGGCAAGAGCTTGAGGAGTTTCCATTAACACAATCTTTTTGCCTGTCCTGAAACATGGATTTTGCCATGGCTTTCTGACTTCAAAGTATATATGATGTTTCACCATGATACTGCTTCCCAAGATATGATGTCCATTTCAGAAACGTTTGGCAAGTGTACTTAGGTGCCACCTGTAGCAGTCTTTGTTATTTAAACACATTTCACTAAAACTGAGGTACTCTAAAAAAGCACAAAACAAAAAGGGGGGGGGGAAAAGCGCGCTTCTTTGATGTTCATCATGGCTGCGACTTTGTGAAATTGAAATCTGAGCTCTTTAATGAGGGTGGTCCTTCACACTAAGAAAAGATTATGACTGAACACCTTTACTTTTTTTTTTAATTTGTTGAGATTTAGCAGCTTTGTTTTCTGCAGATCACGATGTTTCAAAGCATAATAGTGCTAAGATCTCTCCTAGGAATCATTTAGAAAGAGCTGGGGCTTGCACCTTCGGAGAAGACTAAAATACATTTTTAGTGGATTTATGATCCACGCAGCACATTTTATACTCCACATTGCTTATGAGCACTATGACAGGGCCAAAACCAGTCTTAGTAATATAGCAATAGAGTGAATAAAACAAATGAATCTAAAAATTCAGAGAGGTCTTGAGACAAATACATGAAGTATAATTATATGAAAAAAACGTGAAAAATTGTGCACAAAAGTCACCCAAAACATTAGAGGAGCAATGGAAAATAGGTAGTAACACAGTTGGAAATGCATGTGTATATATAGTTAACCACAACTGTCTGAAACTATGTAAGAATTCCTATAAAGAGTTTAAGCAGAGAAGATTTCATTATATACACTATGCTATGAAGTAAGCTGGCTCAACAGTAGAATTGTTCACCTCCAACAAATCAAACCCTTACAAATTCATTCATGTACATCACTATTTCTAGTGGCCAGTAAGTAGGAATAACTCTACCAGGTCAGATTTCCCTCTGTTTCATCAATGAACCAGTAGTTGGGTTTGGCTCTTAAAGTGTTTTGTATGTGATAGTTGGAAACTTTACGCAAGTTGCTCACGTAACAGGGATTACATTCAGGTTTCCATAGAGAACTCAGACCTTGGTGCTTTGTTTTTCAGAGTCCTTTTGAATTTTTACAGCAGCTGCGAAGCAGAGGTCGGGCTGAGGGTAGGATTAAGGGTACAGTTGGGGTGCAGGCAAGGTTCCAGATGAACCAGGCCAGTGAATGGTGATCTCTGGGAACACTGGATTTGCTTGCCAGTAGCTAAAAGTAGTAGTATGGCAGACTGAGTGCAGGGAGGCTAATAAGTGATTATTAAAAACAGAGGCTTTTTGAGACATTATAATGCTAAAAGAAACATCCCAAATCATCTCTGCACCTAATTTCTACTTTGAGCCCGAAAACAAGGTTTTGCTTTAGAAATCGTTTCTGCATTTCCCAAGGTATCAGCTGGCCAAATGGAAGATCTGCATCTCTTCCCAAGCCTTGCTGTGTTTGTATCCTTGCACCACCAGGGCTGCAACAGTGACCATCAGCCTCAGGAGAGAGTTTTCCTCCAGCTTAAATCAGGGAAAAGGACAGGGCTCCTGGAGAAGGGGAGCAGAAAGGACAGAGTTGTGGCCAGACACCAGGCATGTTGGGCTGTATTGTACCAGTACCACTGGTGTTGGGAGGCTTGCAGTGCAGTGCTGCGATAGCGTCGGTAGAGAAGCATGATAGGGCTGCTATTTGTTCCATAATTTTTCACTGTAGAGGTGTAATTACAATTGAGCTAGTTGGCCTTGCCTTGTATTGATCTTTCTAGAAAAGCAAGCCCAAATAATGATGGCTGACAAGTACACATAGATGAACTCATGGGATTCATGCAGATTTTTCTTAATGACCTTTGTATTTGTGCATGCGAGTAGCTAGCTTAGTCGTCCTGTCCTGCACTTAGGGCATGCAAGGTGGTTGCAGGAAGAATGGGTGCCCCAGGAATACTTTGTGACAGGAGCTTGGCTCCTTCAGAGGAGCAACAACATGAAGTCCAGAAGTAAAGGCACACTGAGCACTGATTTTGCTTTGTTTCACACCTACCATTCCTCTTAATCAGATCAACCTTTAACAAGCATTATGCAGGGGATTGATACACAGAAAAATTCTTTCAGAACGAAAAATCTGTTTGCTGGTGGGAAGAGGGTAACGTAGCAACTCTTGTGTACTTTGGTAAAAAAGCAATGCATAAAAGTTGACTCTCTTTATGTTTCTCCGGGTGATTCAGGCTGGCTGGGTGTGGTAGCTGGGGAAATATGATCCACCAACTATTTACATAAACCGAGAAGTGTTTGTCTAAGCACCAGGAGACAAGGGCCTAGCTGGATAAAGTGCTGTAAAGAATTCTTTTTGCCGAATGGTCCCTATTTGCTGTCCAAAGAGGCAGGCAAATGCTTATATAGCAGGATATAAATTTTTGAGGACTAGTTGAAATCCTGTGGCATTGGCGACCTTTCTGTCCTCTACCCTCTAGAGAGCCCAGTGCCTGGCTGGAGAGAGAATGGTGGAAGAGTGCCTCCCATCCTCCCAAAATTATCTCTACACCTTCCAAAAATAGAGAATGCAAATACACTACAAAGTGAAAAAGAAATCTGTTGTAAAAATGACTTCCATTTTGTAGAATGTTTACCAGAGCAACTGCAGAAATTTCATAATTATATTATTAACTATTCTGCCTGTCAAGTGGGTCTAGTTTCAGCTAATACTAGCCATGTAAAGCTCTAATATGTAAATGAACTGGCAAAAAGGAGTTCAGAATTTAACATTAGGTGCTGATTTCAGTACTGATAAATTGCTTTGATCCATTGAGTCATGCCTTGTTGTCCTTCCAAATGAATGCAAGCACCTTCTCCTGGAAATGAGTCACCCCTGAGATGGGGGCCAGCCTGACCTAGCTATTGTCCATGTATAGTATGTATAGGCACATGCATAACTGCTGTACTCAAGTGTTTTACAACCTATCATATATTTAGTCTCATGATATTACTGTGAGGTAGAGAAATGCTCTTCATTCCATTTTATAGCAATGGAGCTAGGGTGTGAAACTTTCAAATGTGTTGAAGCAGCCAAGTCTTGAAATTATTGGGAGCTGAGATACCCAAGTCTGATGTAGAATCCCAGCTCACACAGATTTTTATGGGAGCTAGATGATTTGCCCAAGGTAATTCAGAAAAACTGGAGCAGAGAGCAGTGTTAATCTGATGTGTCCTACGCAGCAAACTTCCTTGCTTTTGATGGAATAGAGTTTTCAGTTATCGTTGGTTATTTTAAAAGTCTAATGAGGATGTATTTATACTATGGAGTTTATGTTTTCTCCACACAAATTTAGTGCATTTTGTAGAAGTCGATATTTCTGAAATTTCTGATACAGGAAAAAAAACCCCTGAAGCAGAGTAGTGTAAACTTTTAATATTCACTTTGCATAATGAAAACCAGCTTCTCCTTAGCACTTGCCTGCCTTGCTCTCTTTGACTTGTGCTCTTATGGGTGAGTGGGAACAAGACGAATGATGATTATTCACGCAGCAAAGACAGTGTTATTTTTAGCAAGGGAGGATCCACTTCTGCAAGAGTAGTGATATATACACTTCAGGACTTGTGCTGTGATTGTAATGGTGGATCTTAGGCTGCAGGATCTCATGAAACAGTACATGTCTCAGTTTGTGCTTGCTCTCCAGAACAGACACAGGGCAAAGGCAAATCTAATTTTGTACAGCTTTCCTGTGAGAGGCTTCTGCTAACCATTAATGCTTTATTATATTCAAATGCATAAAAGAAATACTTTAAAGGCACAAACATTTGACCGAGCAGAGGTCTGTATGTGAGAGGACTGATCTGAAAGGTCAGTGTGTTCAATATAGCTGTATGTGTCTTCCCACAGGTGAGTCTGGGAAAGGATCGAGCACATTTTCCCCAGGACAGCTCCACGCATTTTCTATTCCTGATCAAGATCTATTCATTGGGCAAGTGCTGTTTAATCAAGCAGCAGGAAAAGGGTGTGTGCTGTCTTCAGAAGTACAAAGAAATCTCATTCAAAGACAGTCCCGTTCTTAAAAGGCTGGTGTTTAAATTAGACCTGCCCAGACAGGTCTGGCATGTTTAGTGTGACCCCCTTTTACTGTGGATGTTCCGGTTATAACTATCTTACTGCTTCCATTTAAAATAAAAACACAACTGCCATAGCAAACATAGATCAAACCAAACTCCAAACAGTTGTCAGTCCCTGTTGTGAGCAATGCTTCATGATAAACCACTGCTACTGAAAAGTAGCTACAAGCAAAAATTTTAGAAAAGTACGTAAAAGATCAAATTCAGCAGACAAATTTAAGAGACAGTGTGCTAATTAACAAGGGCAGCATGGGAGAAATGACATGTCTTTTTGTTTTATTCCAGTATTTGGGCTTCATTGGTTTTGATGTCATTCAGACCTGAATGTATTAAAGGCTCTGTGACAATCTTTGGTCCTAGAAACCAAGCAGAATGTGTCCTTTTCTGCTGCATTAACAGGAGAAGCTGCATACCATCTTCGATAGCCGGAAGAGTGGTGTTTTTGGCTTCTCAAGACGTTTTTCCTCTTCTTGGTCTTTTGTGCAGTTCTACTTCACTCTTCCAATATTACATATGATGAAAATAAGTCTTAGATGTCACCAAGGCTTATTTTAATCTTGTTGCAATGATAGGCTATAGCTTTGCAGGTTATAAACAAATGAGACTGTGCTGTAAGATGCGCAGATTTTCATTTCTGTTGCAAGGGCAGACCGCCCTGGTAGCTACTAGAGTCTGTATGTTCAGCTTTTCCCCTGGAAGGCCTCTTGGTGGGTTACAGTCTGCCTCAATCTACTGGCAGAGGTAGTAGATGCTCAGTATAGGTCTTGCAGTGAGTCATGGATGGAGAATGAATGATCCATCTGCACAGGGCGATGCATGCCGGGAGAGGCGTATTCACACTGAGGCTCCCTAGGAGCCACTCCCAGGCTGTGCTGGGGATGAGTGCAAGTCCAGCACTCCCTAATTTCACTGGGTATTCAGTGTTCCCCGTGAGCCCCGCAATGTTGAGGTCTCTGCAGAGATGAGGAAGATGTTTGTGGCATGGGTGGTAACTGCTGGTGGTGGGGTAACCCGTGAGGCAGCCTTGCAGAGCTCAGGACTCCCTTTCTTCTCCTTGTTTGGTTGATGAAGTCTAGGAAGCTGTATTATACACAAAAAGCACCTTACCTCTGCTTACAAAGCACGGGAGTGAAGGGGAATTTTCTTGTGATTGATGTGAGATGGGATAGGGCAGAAATACAGATATGATGCTTTCCAATGCAACTTCACCTTAAACTGTGCTTCCCTCCTTGAGTTACCTCATCACAAGCAGCTGGAGCCATTTACCAGGATTTGTTACAAATAGTTTAAAGTCTGAACCCCAGTGAACAACAAGATAAGTTGTTGCAGGAGAAATCAGAAACTGCTCCAAAATAGCAATGTCTCACAGGCGGGAAAGAGTAGATACTGCTTTATTGATCAAGAAAGTAGGGAGCTTTTGCCCAGTTGCTGAGGGAAGACCCTGGTGAGATAAACAGTGTACAGGATGATAAGGGTCCCATCTTCACACTTTCCTATAGACAAAAAAGGAAACAATCCTATGCAAGTGAGGTACTGCAGGGTGCAAGTGAAATCCCGTATTTATACAAGGGAGTCTGGCATTGCATCTAGAGATTTCAATACAGATTCATTGCAAAGGAGAGGAGATCAAAGACTTGTCTTTCCTTACTTACGTGAATGTGGTGTTGAAATCTTTTGTCACATGTAGAAATTGCTGCCTTGTGGTTTGATTTTTCCAGATTGCTGCATTGCGTTTGTATTCTGCTCCCTGTGTGTGTGTCTAAGGGACACCTCATTGTTGGGGAATATCTTTGTCACCATCTCTCCTTTGTGCCAGATCCTGCCAGTTTTGAGAGGAAGAAAGGAGGTGGGAGGTCTGCAGGATACTGGATAGCTGAAGCTGTCTGGAGTCTTGCTGCTTTCATCAGAAAGACCCAAAGGAAGCCATTTAGGAAGAACTGCTTAGTCTATAGTAATTTGAAGATTTGCAACTATAACTCCTTCCTTGTAATTCTCTTTAAAGGCTGTATTTGAAGGAGATGAGGTCCAAGACAAGGCAGTTTCTGTGACTGTTGTAGCTTTTTTACTGTTGAAAGTGCATGTGGTACTTTGGTAAGCATAAAAATGTCATGTAAAAAGCACCACCTTCTGTTTGACATCCTCAGCTAGCAAAAGCTTCTATTGTAAACATGAACTTACACACAGGACTGCTGACTTTTTTTATTATTTTAATGGATTTTGGCAGAATCTGATGCATAGTATTTCTTCACCCAAGCTGTAACTCCTGAGCTGTGATCAAAGGAGGGGTCCCACAGTCATCTCTCAATCAGATCAAAATCTTCTAAAGGCAACAGTGATACTGCTTGATCAAACCTGAGTCTAGGAACTAAGTTATACTTTTTTACAATTACTTTGTTCTTGCTTTTATTTTTTTTTTTATTTTTCTATCTTCTATAATTTGTAAAAGATGTAAAAAGATTGCAGTTTTTCCATACCACAGCTGGGGTGGGGATTGTTTGCTAAGCAGGAGTCCCAGGTGCTAAATGCTGGAATACTTCTTTCTTGTTCCAACATCTGAGGCACTTGGGTGTCTCTCTACTACTGTACTGCTGTCAGCAGCACAGTTTACGGGGCTTCCAAGGAAAAGCTCTTGTCAGAGTGGAAAAAGACCTAATTGTACCTGTGTGGGGCATAAATGTATCCAAATGTTATATAGGACTGTGAGCCTTTGCGAAGCACAAAAGAATTGCTTAATACCATGGAGTGGCTAACCAGTTTTGTTTTGCCTAAAAATGTGTTAGGAATATTTCTAATGCTAAGACTTGTTCATTTCTTAGGGAGCTGTAAAACAGATACATTTACAAGTATGAGTAATGGGAAACAGAAAATTTCTGCACAATGCAGACAATCCTTTCATGTTACATCATTCAAAGCAGTGTATTCGCATGGGGATATATTCAGGCAAAACTCCACAGCCAGAAGACCAGGCTCCTCTGCTTGGCTGTGCTTTTAATGTAGGAAACTTTTGGTTAAGATTTGTGGGTATCTTTCACACAATGCATCAAAGAGCTGAAAAGTTGAGAATGATCATTCCCACACATGAATCTACGTGGGCTAAAGTACAAGCCCTTCTGTGCTTACTGCAGTTTAAGCATTATCCCTTACATTTGCTCTTGAAGATCCCCTAACAGTGTAGACAGTTTAAGAGATGCTTCTGAGATTACTGAGCTATCAAACCAATGAACTGTAATATCTTAAAATTTGCAGAAATAAATGTAGTACAGAATTATGTTAAAATCTACGTTTATTTCCTATGGATTAATTTCTTCATATCATGGAAGTCAAAACATGCTTTTATAATAATGCATTTCAAAGATAGAGGAACTCAGTGAAATAGCTAGTGCTGCTGTCTGCATGTTGGAGTGAATCCCAACAATTGATAATTGAACCATAACGTCATGAAGAGCAGTTGAGAATTTATGATAAATGTTGTGGTGGAGGGAAGAAAAAAAATGCAGATTTCAAGACTTTTTTACAATTGTGCTGTTTTCAGCAAGGTGTCTTGTTCTGAAAAGTTAGAGTCTCTTTGGATTTAACAGTGAGATCCCAAATACGTTACAGCCAGGAACTATAGTTTTTAGAAAACATGTGGCACCATGTGAATATACAAATATCTGGAAGCATAAATGAATGTGTAAATGTGCATAAGGATTATAGTTAGCTACGCAAACACCTAGCTGTAGACCCAGCTTGTGTACAATGTGTAGGCAGAGGTAAACGTGACTGAAAACGTAGCCCTGTGACTGTCTCTGCCCTGACTGCTAGCAAGGTGTCTCCATCCTGACATGCAACAATCTTCGCATTCCTGTCCAACCTGAAGCCAGAGTGAATTTAATTAGGAAAACTTTATGCTAAACTGTCCCACCTCAACACATGCATGCTGAGAGTAAGCTTTAGCTTTGCTAGGTGCTAGGCAAAGCATATAAACATTATGGCAAGTATGTTTGGAGAAAATCCTGTCTTTGTCCTATTCCTGTTTGAGAATTAAAGGGTTAGTAGTGAGAAGAGATTTTTGGTAGCTGCTTAGAGAGATGGACTGACCCACCAGACCCACCGCAGCTCAGCAGAGTGCTGGACAGGCCCAGAGTCAGGACCCCCCCATGAGTGCCGAGCAAGGAGCCAGCAATGCAACCAGATGCCACTGCTGGCAACACTGATGATAAAAAGCGTCCAGACTTTTGGCACTTGGGTCTTGCATCTGTGAAGCTTTTCCCCCGTAAATGGCCCCGTGTACCACTCCAGATAACAGAGTGTACTGAGAGGAAGGGGCCGAGGGGAATGAGCTCCATGCAGCCAGGAGGACGAGGTTGTGTGACATGCCCAAAGCTGCCCCCACTCATGGGGTTTCCTTTCCAACACTACTAGAGTTCAGGGGTTCCTGCTTTTACCCTCCTTTTGGTTTAACTGTTAAAAGCATAATTGTTTGGAGAAATTAAGCATTGCAGTGATAT